>NW_026126578.1:8410000-9610000 GCF_943737965.1 Phodopus roborovskii
TGTTGCTGTTTTGCCTGCATGTATGTCTCTGTGAGAGTGTCAGATGCCCTGGATCAGGAGTTACAGATAGTTGTGAGATGTCATGTGCTGGGAATTGAGCCTGAGGCCTTTGGAAGAGCAGCCAGTGCCCTCAACTGCTGAGCCATCTCTCCATCCCCTTGAAAGTTTTATATAAGAGAAGAAACATCTTTTCAAAAGATTCAGGCTCAGCCCTGGAGAGGGTTTAGTAGTTAAGAGTACATACTGCAGCTGAGCATTGGTGGCACACATCTTTAATTGCAGCACTTGGGAGGCAGAGGCAGGTGGATCTCTGTAGATGAGGCCAGCCTGGTCTACAAAGCAAGTTCCACGACAGGGTCCAAAGCAATACAGAGAAACCCTGTCTCAAAAAACAAACAAAAATGTGCACTCTGTTATTACAGGGGACACCAGTTCAGCTCTCAGCGCCCTCAACTGTACAATAATCTTTTTTGTACACTGTGAAGATTTGTCACTCAGACTGGTTTAATAAAAAGCTGAATGGCCAATAGCTAGGCAGGAGTTTTGGGGCAGAAAGGAAGCTGGGAAGAAGGGCAGAGACGCATAGCGTTGGCAGTTGGAGATGGGGGAAGCAAGAAAGCAGTATGGGCACTACAGAGTAAAGGTAATTAAGCCACAAGGCAGAAAGTCAAAAAATTTGGGTTAATTTTAAGTTATAAGAGCTATTAGAAACAAGCCTAAGCATAATTAATGAGTCTCTGTGTCATGATTTGGGAGCTGGCAGGAGGGACAGAAAAATGCTCACAAATGGTGTTCAATGTGAGGCCACATATATTCACATAAGACCTGAAAAAGCTTAAAAAAAAAAAAAAAAAAAAAAAACAAAAACGGTTCCAAACACACAAAAATGGCACCCAATGCCATTTCCTAGTTCCACATTCTCTTATTCAGCTACAGTACAGAGAAGCTTCTGGCCACTGCCAGTACGCCATGAGCTAAGCTTCACAGTAGTGTAAGGTTTTACTCATGCGGACGGAAAGATTACAGAGTCACAGTAAAGCAGATTCAGATGGGAAAAAAGTCTCTAAACAGGTTATGGTGTATTTAACAATGTGAGAAAGCTTAAAACAAAAGAAAAAAGAAAAAGGGTATATACTGTCATAAAAGTAATAGTTTGAAAATAATAATCTTTTAAAAAAAGAGTAAAGCAATAAAAAAAAAGCCACATAGAGATGGGAAATACACAGGTAGTCTAGGTCCTATATGTTATCGTGTTGCCTTTGAAGTTTTTGATTGCTGATGAGGAAATTATAGCTGCTGAGAGACACTGGATTATGGAAACTGCAAAATTAAACAAACCTGTATATTTTAAAAATGCCTTAACTTCAAAATGAAGGTCAAAAAAAACATGTTGCATTGGAGAAGAGGTTATGTGTTTGTTTCCACAGAAAATGAAAGGCTGTGGATTAATTCAAGGTTAAAGATCAGGTTTGATTGAGGAAGACCCACCTGAAAATCTTGGCTACAGCCATAAAGAAACCTAAAAAACCCTGCAAAACAGGTGATGTATATTTTATTTATGGTTTTGAGCCTAGCCTTTAATGGCTGAGCTATCCCTTCAGCCCCAGGTGATATATATTTTACCCGCTCAAGCATAAAACACACACAAAAAAATCATCTTTAACTGACTTTACATACTTGTGTTAATGCAGACATGTATGCTACCTTTAAAAGTTTACATATTTTCAGAACAAGGGGACCAGACACCAATGGAAACAGGTAATCCAACATCTCAGAGAGTCTCTGTTGCAGTTTCCTCAGAGTTCAGCATCCACACAGCTTCAAGGCTGTTGGCTGAGATGGTCCAGTCTCACAGACTACTCCAGCCAGGACTTCAAATAAGCCTTGCATTTTTCCCATTACACAGAGACTGGACAACAAATAATACAGCTAACTTTCCCAGGACTTGACCATTATCCCAATTTTCCCAGGGTTTCCTAAATATGCCAGCAACCATAGACAACAAAAAGCAGTCTAGAAACACCACACCCACATTTCCAAGAGGTGGGTTGGGTGGGTTTTGGTAGTTCAATGGGTTAAGGATATTTGTCATCATTGGGGGGGGGGGTTGCTTACAAGTTGTTATTGGTCATGGTTGGGGAGAAAAAGCTGAACAAAGGAGATTAGATTTAGGGACCTCTTTCTGAAAAGAAAAAGGAGATATAGAAATGATTGGATAAAAGCACAGATTATGAGTCTATTTTTAAACTAACAAAGCAACTACTAGTCTTATATATTTTACATTGGTATGGGTTTTTGTATATGGATATGAATTGAAGGTTATTTTTGCTATACTTTGCATGTTTCTATTCTTCCTTAAGGTATTGTACCCATGCAGCTCATTTTAAAGGTTAAGTTTTAGTCCTTGAAAGCCATTTAGGATAATGAATACAGGTTAATAGTCATCTATAGTTGGGTGCTGGTGGCACATCCTTTAATCCCATCACTTAGGAAGCATAGGCAGGTGGATCTCTATGAGTTCCAGGTCAGCTTGATCTACAGAGTGAGTTCTAGGACAGGTTCCAAAGCTACACAGAGAAACCCTGTCTCAACTCCCCCCCCCCAAAAAAAAAGTCATCTATAACAAGCAAACATATAGTCATGTTAGGTATGTTTTCAAGCTCATAAAGAGATATATTTTAGACAGGTGATATTCAAGACCCTTAGAATATGGCATTTAAAATGTTTTAATAACATAAGGCTTTTCTTGACAATGAGACATTTCTGCTCTTGATGGTACCAATGAACTTCAAAAAAGGATGTTGGGCATCAAGAACTTCCATGTGGAGTTTGCTTTCTTTATGGCAAAAGCTAGCCATTTGTGCAAGAAACTGCTCTTGCTTCTACTACGGACAGTATGGTGTACAAACAGGACATAGAAGAAAAGTGACTGCTAAAGTTTGCCAAGACAGGGTAGGACAGTCCTTCAAAACTTCTTGCTTCACAGAAAAATCTGTCAGATATAGGCCTGTAGGCTGAAGTTGGATGCCCCAATTTTATAGAGGATCTCGGGTGACTTTCCAGGCAGCCAGCTATTCCTGTCGTTTCTATGGTTTTAGAAGTTGCTTGCTCTGCACTTCCTATTTATTAAGGTAATGTTGTATCCCTTTGGGGTCTTTGATGGAGTTGAATACTAGATAGTCATAGTTTTCCTTAGTTATGATAGAAGGAAGATTGGATATAGAGATTTGGACACATCAAGGTAGGGTAAATAACAGTATTTTCTTCAAATATGCTAAATACAAATGGACTGGACATTATAAATGTAATTCTTATCTGGTAATTTTTCTTTTTGTTCATAGTTTTATCATGTTAGAGTTAAAACCTTTCCTTTTTACTTAGACAAAAAGGTGGAAATGTTGTGGAATTATCTTGTACACTGTGATGATTTATCACTCTGATTGTTTTAATAAAAAGCTGAATGGCCAATAGGCAGGATTTTGGGGGCAGAGAGGATGTTGGGAAGAAGGGAAAAGATGTGGAGAGTTGCCAGCCAGAAATGCAGGAAGCAGGAAAGCAATATGGCAGGATAAAGGTAATGAAGCCACAAGGCAGAAAGTAAATTCACAGAAATGTGTTAATTCAAGTTATAAGAGCTAGTTAGGAACAAGCCCAGCTTTTGGCTGAGTTCTCATAATTAATATGAAGTCTGTCATGATTTGGGAGCTGGCAGGAGGGACAGAAAAATCTGACTATACTTAACTGCCTGTTAAGACTCCCATTCCAAGTGATCTGATGTCCTCTTCTGGCCTCTGGGCTCTGCACTCAGGTGCACAGGGCACGCCAACTCCCCCAATGAAAATCAATCTTTAAAAATATTGTTGCAAGCTAGGTGGTGGTGGCGGTGGCGGTGGCGGTGGCGGCGGCGGCGGCGCACACCTTTAATCCCAGCACTTGGGAGTCAGAGGCAGGTGGATCTCCAAGTTTGAGGTCAGCCTGGTCTACAGAGTGAGCTCCAATGCAGAAAGACTCATACTATGCAAGCACCAACCACGGAAGCCCTTTATCACCTCTTAAGACAACACTGGGAGCAGTATAATTTGGAGTTTCTATTCATTTACATATTTGTATATATATAATGTCTCAACAAAAATGGAAGTCAATACTGTTCCCAGCTGGCTGCTTCCACTTCATAGAGATTGTACAGGAAGCTAAACATTGTCCTGTGAACCATTTGTTCATAACCTTTGCCCACGTTTCTACTGAGTTCTTTGTGTGTGTGTGTGTGTGTGTGTGTGTGTGTGTGTGTGTGTGTGTGTGTGTGTGCTGGCTGTGGAATCCAGCACTAACCTACACCCTTAGTTCTTCTTTTTCAATGGAGTATCATTATGTAGCTCAGGGAGCCTCAGAGCTATATAGCTCAGGCTGATTTTGAATTACCTTTTTAGTGCTGGGATTACAGGTATGAACCATAATTATTTTGGCAGTCATGCAACCCCACCTTCATTTTCTACACTTGGGACAACTGAGTTACCTGCATGGCAACTGGCACCCCGTGTCAGCTGCCTTTGACTAAAGCGATGAGAGCTTACAAGAGTGACAGCTATTTAGTCTGACCCACAGAGTTTAAGGACAACACATTTGAATTCTTTTGTGTGAAGCAAGCATCCAGCTGGCACACTCCCATCAGCCACTCCAATCTATTTTTTGTATCTATGGTTTCTCAGATATGTTTTCGTACTCTCTCAAGTTCTGCTGTATGGAGAGAAGGGCTTATGTGTCCTATACTGGCCTGGCTAGCTTTTTAAGTCTTACTTCTTTGTTTACTTATTTTTGAGACAGGGTATCATTATGTAGATCAGATTGGCCTCACACTCACAGAGTTCCACCTGCTGCCTCCCCAGTGCTGGGGTTAAGAGTATGCTACTATGTCTGGCCTGTAATAACAGGTAGCAATAAATCAGATTCTAAAATTATGTCAGCCCCTCGGCACTGTATAACCGTAGGGTGTGATGTTCACAGACTCTCAGGGTGCATTCTACAACTCTATACACAGTACTTCAAAAGCTAAGGGTACTCACACAGCCATTTTAACGTTGTCACAAAAGTTATCCCCACCCAGGGTGGGATCAGGCTGGGTGTGATGCTGTTAGCTCATAGGTAGGTTAAGAGAGATAGGAAACTTGTTTGGTGTCCTGTGTTCAGAATGTTTGCATTTCTAGAATTTCTGAGCTATGGCCAAAGTGCTAGTGAAAATTACTGTCTCTAGAGTCATTGAGATTGCTCAGTGGGTACAGGTACCAGCTACTAAACTTTATGATCTGAGTTCAATACCTACAAACACATGGTAGGAGAGCACCAACACCTCAAAATTGTCTTCTGATCTCTACGTGTGCCACGGCAAATGTGTAAACATACAATGTCTGAAACAAACAAAGAAAACCCCAAAGGCAAATGACAAAATTACTACTTCTGAGTTTGGGATGTGACTTTGGTTGAGTGCTTGCCCAGCAGAAAGTAGCCCTGGTTCTATCCCCAGCTCCACAGAGAAATAATGACTTCTTTAACAAAATCACAGTTGGGATTAGACTGGATAACAACTCTAAATTTTGAATGCCTAATGTCTGTTTCCACTTGTTATACTAACTTTAGCAGAGCTTTGAAATGATGGCAGACATTAGTCTGCCCATTTTGGGTCATTAAATGAAGTTGGGATGAGTGCTTGAATGCTCTTCTCCAAAAATCTGAAGGTAGGTGTGTGTGTGCACATGCATGTGGAGGACAGAGATTAATTTCAAGTGTCTTCATCAGGAACTCTCCACCCTTTTTTTTTTTTTTTTTTTTTTTTTTTTTTTAATTCAAGACAGGATTTCTTTTCCATGTAGCCCTGGCTATCCTTCTGGAACTTATTCTGTAGGACCAGCCTTAAACTCAGAGATCTGCCTGCTTCTGCCTCTCAAGTGCTGGGTTAAAGCCGTGTACCACCACTGCCCATTTTCTTCACTTAATATTACTTTTTGAGATAATATGTGATGGCTTATCTTGGTTGTCAACTTGACTACATCTACAATCAACCAAAACCCAAACAGCTGTGCACACCTGTGAGGAGGGAGTTTGCTTGAATGGACCATTTGAGGTAGGAAGACCCACCCTAAATGTGGGTCACAATTTCTGATTTCAGCCCACATAAAAGGGCACATAAGAAGGAAGCTTTTGCTTTTCGCCTACTTGCCCTTACTGTCTGGCAACTTCATTCATTCTGCTGTTGAGACATTCCTTCACTGGTATTAGAACCTACACAGTTGGGCTGGAGAAATGGCCCAGAGTGTATACATAATTTAAAAAAAAAAAAAAACCTCCATAGGGATTTCAATGTATAAAGACCATCTAAGACATCCAGCCTTGTGGACTGAACAGTACTGGATTCTTGGTCTGTCAGATGGCCACTGTTGAATTACCTGTAAACCACTCTAATATATATATTCATATTCATTTCTCTTCTGTTCCTCTAGAGAACCTTAATATACAGAGTCTCTCACTGAGCCTGGAGATCATAAATTTGGTGAGACTTGGCCAGGAATCTGTCCATCTTCTTTTTCTCTAGCACAGATGCACACTTGTCACACCTGACTTCTACATGGGTGATGGTAATCCAAACACAGGTTCTCATGCTTGTGCAGCGAACATTTTCCAACTGAACCGTTTCCCCAGCTCTTGAAGCACAGTCTTCACTACCAGTTTAGTGCTTGCAATGTCTGCAAGGTTCATGGAGTTGTGACAATTCCTGTTTGCCAGTTATAGTTTGAAGATTCTAGCGTGACAGTCTCTCTCCCTCCCTCTCCCCTCCTACCCAACCCACAACCAAAATTTCCAGACAGATGCATCTGCCACTGGAAATAGGGCATGCCCAAAGATAGAACAAAACAAGCCCAGGTCAACTGGCAGGTTTCTAGCTGAGGTCTTTATTTTCATTTTATGTACAGCAAAGGTGCTGCTGAGACTCCACAGCAGCCACACAACATAACTGAATTCTCTCTCAACAATCAGCAGCTGAAGATCGAGCAACTACAATGTTAACGTTCACGCATTCACAAGTATTGTCTCTTTACTCTGCAATTCGTGCACGTGAGTCTTTAGTCTTACACACTTGTATAAAACACATAGTCTAGTAGTCAGCCCCTTTTGAGGGTATTACCTAGCATACGCAACACACAGAAATGTTCAACTTGTAGAGCCACAGTCAGAGTCCCAGTTTTATTGGAGGTGGTGTGGGAACCATCACTTCGCCCGTGCTTGCTTGTTGATGACTGCATTTGGTTTTGTTTGAGATGCTTGTTTTCCCAGGCCAGAATACCAGAGCTCACTCAGAATCCAGCATGTACTGACTACCTTAGAATACAAGATCAGAAACACAACCAAAGGCAGTGAAAACCACAGCACAGCATGCCACACTGTCAGACATGAGTGCCGAGGAAGGCTTTACCCCACTCTATGCCAATTGGGGTGGAGCTAAAAAAGCACTGCCAGCAATGGGTCCGACTGCTCTTAAGGAGCAGAAGGCTTTCCTTGCCAGGATACACTGAATATACCAAGGACCTGAAACTGGAGCAGACAGCCATCAGCAATGCAGAGTGATGGCCAACTCTACAACTGCCAACAGTCACCCAGGCCAACAGAGCCAGTCTCACTCACCCAGGTGAGGCACCAGCATGGACAAGGGAATCAACGAATGCTTCACTTCAGTGGGAAATCTTTTTATTTTTGAAAATTTTTATTTTTTAAGGAGAAGAAGCATTAAATTATGGGCAAGTTTTTCTTAGATCAAGTGCTAAACCATCAGAGCAAGGCTATTGAAGGGCTATGAATAAAAAAGAGAATCCAAGGACAGCCACAATTCCAAGAAACTCAAAGGCAACAGGGATGGGCAGCAAAAAGACAGCATTGAGTGCAGGTCTGGTGGGTGAGCAGGGGTAAGACAGCAAGAAGTCATGACAGGGCTTATGAGGACTGAAAGTTCTCCCCAAGATGGAAAGTCAGTGCGGGCGGGTTGGTCTGTCTGTCTGTCTACCTGAAGCTCCAGACTCTTCCTTCAACAGAAACTGCCATCAGGAAATTAGACACAATTTCAGTTTATTGATCACAGTGACATTTGGGGGCCTCCTGTAGAACTGTTAAGAGAAATCAGTGGGTTGCCACTGGATCATTTCTTCCACAGCCCTATGGGGCTCTCTTCTGTACCAGAGCAACTAAATAACAGCAGTTACTGCTAGTCCAGCAAGGTCAAAGTGTCCTGTGGCACTCTTGCCTGAAGCTGCTCCAGTATTTCCAGGCAAAGTTAACCTTCTAAACATAGGCTTGGGGGACCATTTGTTTCGCATGAATATGTATTGGTTTTAGTTTTTGTTTTGGTCCCTGCTCTAGGTGTTCATTCTGAGGTGAAGAACCACCATCTGGAGATGGAGTGAAGACTAGATACCTGAGTTAAAATATCAAAGTGAAAAGTCCATCTGGCCAAACAAAAGGAGGCTGGAATTGTTATGTAAACCACACTTTCCAACAGACTGGGCATTGCTACCCTAGTTCTGAAAGAAGATCCTGGTGTGGGGACATAGGCAAAAACGTACTTGGCTTCTCTGTCCAGGGCATAGTACACGGCTCCTTTGCATCATGTGGGCACACAGGAAGAGGCCATTGGAAATGGCACTTGTGACCTCCAATAATAAGATTAATCAGGCCCTCCATTTTGCTCTGAAGGTTGATTCAGGTTCCACCTGGGTGAGGGAACTGGCTGTGGGATGGGGACAAAGCTCAGCTCCTCTTCCTAAAGTCTTTCCAAACAGTCACCGAGCAGATTAGTGAGTCCGTCTGGGTTAATAGGAAGCTTGTAATAGTATGCACCCAGAACTTGGGTCCTTGTAACCTGAAATTTTCTTTTCTGCTTTTCAGGAGAATCACCTTCAATTGATCCTCTTAGGCAGACAGAATAAAGCTTTGAAGTTAAGGATGCTGAGGCCAAAATGCAGACAACAAGACTCTACATCACTTTGGTTTAGGTAATTAGGGGTGTTAAACAATAAATTAAGCAAACATAAGGAGTTTAATGACTCTCATAACATAGTAGCTTTGTTTTTGTTTTTTTTTTCCCTAAAGAAAATCCTAGCCCAAGGTCACTAGGTCAACATTTATTTGAGGGGGGAAAACAAAATCCATTCCTACTACACTATTCTGTTGAGATCACATCCCCTCTCCCTACAAACCCCTCACCACTCCAACCAAGCCAAGCCGGGGAGATGGTGCTGTGTGTGTAGTAGACACCAGAGAGCTGGGGCAGCCACAGGGTGGCAGAGGGCAGCACGCTGAAATATCCACACGGCTTCATTTGAAAACATCACTGCTTTATTTCAAAGGAAAAAAATAAAAGACCCTCCCAACCCAATACCCACCCCCCAAAACAAAAAACAAAAACAAAACAAAAAAATAAAACCCAATCCCCCAAAAACCCAACCAAACAAAAATATCCCAATAATAATAACAATAATAAAAAATCCTATTAGAAATTATAAGGAAGCACTGAGAGTTTGAGTATTACATTCTTCAAGTATGTTGTTGGGATTTTTTATTTTTAAGTTGGTAACTATACACACACATACACACACACACATATATAAAAAACAAACCTTAAAAGTGCGGCCAAGGGATTTTGCTTAAAGTTAGGATTAAGGGCTACTTCACAATACTGAACAGGACTGCACAGTCATCCTGTGGGCTTGATGCTCTTGCTTCCAACCCTGGCAGAGTTAAGGAAGGCGCAGGTTCAGAAGTGATCATACTTCAGAGTTAGCGTTAAGAAAGCCTGGGAGGTGCCTGTGTTCTTCCATGGCAGGGAAAATCCACCCTGAATCTAAAATTCCAACCTGGAATGTGGTGGGACTTCACAGTAGAGTTAGTTAGTCTAGACGAGGAGAGGAGCCCAAGCAGGGCAGGTGTTGGGCCTGGTCAGGTTTTTGCATCTGTTTAGTGGGTTTAGTGCAGTCCTCCAAGCAAGCCTCAATTCAGAATGCCCTTCGGTGTGTTGCAGATTGTTGGTTCATGTTAAAGGACTGTTTCAGATTTGCATCCCAAGGAAAATCATGCTACATAAAAATGATCCAAGATTTTGCCCAAAAAACTTCTTGGATAAAATCTAAAAAATACTATTGCAATTTTGTCTCTTGAAGAAAAAAACATTATTCTAAATGTAAACAGATTCACTCAACTCTCTTGTAGAAAACTTCAGAGTGGGTAATGCTGCTGCTGTCTACTCTCTTGGCATGCACTCGCCAGACGGTGAGGAGTACTGCTTTCTGCGCCAGCATCATCTGGGGGGTGAGAAGAGCCGGTCCACATAGCTGAAGAGTGCGTCCCAGTGCTTCCAGAGAAAGGCAATAAAAGCCACAAGGAATAAAGTGCTGAACGTCCTGTTGCGTGTCTTCATGAGGGGGACCACACAGTTGGCTACTGTGGACACAAAGACCAAGAGGACTGCCATGACGGCCAGGAGGATGTTGATGAGCTTGCCCAGCAGGTTCCGGGCAGTGGCGTTCTCCAGCCCTTCCAGCTGCACCACCTGCTGCTGTTGCTGCTGCAGCTCCATCTTGGAGATGCGAGTCTGACAGGCCTCCAGGGCCTCCTGTGGGCCAAACAGGGAATGGTTAGGCTTCTGTTCTCACAACTCTAGAGCTGACATGGCCTGGGGGAACCAGATGTATCCTGAACCATGCTATGGATTTTAAACAGCTAGAGCCTTGGATATGAAAAGCCAGACGTACGCTACTCAGGTAGCATTACTCCCATCCCTTCTACTTGTGGAATAGCTACAGAAGCAATGGACATATTTTGATTTATTCTGCCTAGAATTTACTTACTTTATTTATTTATTTATTTATTTATTTATTTATTTATTTATTTATTTATGACAAGAGTCTCTTGTATCTTAAACTGGCCTCACACTTGCTATGTAGCTGAGATGACTTGAACTACTGATCTTTTTTGTCTCATCCTTCTGAGCTGAAATCAAAGGCATGTGCCATCATCCCTGAATGATCTGGCCTCAGTTATATAGTTTTTATTCTTTTAGAAATTATGAGTCTCAGGTACAGGAGATACATGCCCTTGTTTTACTGAAACACAGTCTCTCAGTTCTAGTCCCTGTTGCTGTGGTAACACTGTCATACTAGTATGCTTACCCTTTACCTGCACTTAAGTCTGCATATATATTTGCCTAGCATGGGGTTATTACAGGCATTTCCTACTACAATGTGCATAGCATTCTACTGGAATTGATCTATAACTTATTTACTTTTTACTCAGTAGTGGGTCTTGATGATTGCACTATGTCAAAATACAGTGATCTTGCTGGGCAGTGGTGTGCACTCAGGAGGCAGAGGCAGGCGAATCTCTGAGGTCGAGACCAGCTAGTTCCAGGACAGGCCCCAAAGCTACACAGAGAAACCATGTCTTGAAAAACAAAACAAAACAAACAAACAAACAAAACTACAGGGATCTACCTCATTTTTGTGTGTATAGACATGTGCATGGACACGTGTGCATGTTCACACGAAGGTCAGAAGACAAACGAGGTGTTGGTTCTCAGGTACCCTCCCCACTTTGTTTTAGATACTATGGTGACACTATAGAGGGCATTAAAGTGACCTATGCCCCCTAAGGCCAAGCCTTATGTAAACTGCACCCTACCACTCAAGAAAACAAACCTCATCCCCTATCAAGCACAGACATTCTTCTAAGGCAAACAGTGGTTAGGACCCTGGGATTTACCAGCCTTGTCTTCAATGGGTTCTGGTTTCCAGAGATGTGAGGGAAGGCAATGTCAGGCTGAAGCTAGCTCAAGAATGGATAATGGATGCTGCTCACTACAGAACTACCTTGGGATAAAAAAAAAAAAAAAAAAAAAAAAAAAAAAGTCAACAGAATTTGAGGTCCTAAAGAAGATGGCAGCTGGGCAAAGAGTCAAGACAGTGCCTTGATTCCTCTGGGTGAGTGTACTATGCTCCTCCTTTCCACATGAACTTCTTTCAAGGTGCTTTCACAAAAACCACTTTGACCTCTGAGAAAATCTCCATAGGAACAGAGAAACCCCAATGTTTCACTACTTCATGGACTCAAGGGAGCGTTCACCCTCAGCTTCACTGCTGGGATTTCTCACAAACCCACAAACAATGGAGGAGTTTTCACAAACTGTACCTGTTAAGAGCAGGGACAAACGCCCTTTTCCATAGAAGCAGAACATAGGCAAGATGGCCAGAAGCCCCACCTGAGCAGCTCCAGGGCAGCAACCAACAGATGGGATGCTCTAGTTTTTCTCAGACTGAGACTGCTCTGTCCTAAGATATTTGCCAATACTAGAGCTGTGCCTCCCCACATGGTATGACCCTCCATTGTGTTGAAGGCAGGTGTGCTGCAACTGTTAAGAACTTTTCTTCATGTCTTTGCCCATTCCCTTTCTTCCTTCTTTCTTACTTATTGCTCACACTAACCTGGATGTCCCGGGCCCGTTCATAGGACTGATAGGCAATTTTCTCTTCCATGCTGGCCAACTCCTGCTTTAAGTTCAGGATCTCGTTCTGGTGAAGCTCTGTTAGGTCATTCAGTTGCTCTTCTAGTCGTTCACATCTAAGAAAGGGAGAATGGTTGGAGTTTTAAACATTTTGCATCCTCCCTGATATAATTTAGATCAATTCCCCAATGTATTCTACAAAATAAAACAAAAACACAGAGTTAGAGCAAGCCTAGGACACTGTGTGCCAATGGTTGCAGCTTTCAGTCTCCAATAAGGCAGCTGTGACAAAGCCATCCTACAGCATCATGGCTTTTCCAGTTTTCTCCATAGCCTTGGTTAGCTCTGCACACCTATGATGCTGAAAGCAGCTCTTACTCTGTTTTGAGTATGAGAGATGCAAAAACTAACCAAATCTCATCAGGAGAGAAAGAGCACTAATGGCAATGGACCTTCTAGCTTAGTGACTTATTTCAACACCAGTTGAACAATAACTTACTCACCTGGAAATTTGTGATTTGGAGGCCCAGAAAGCCAGAGCCAGAGGGATATATCATCCTTATGGCCAAGTAGTGCTTGGGACATTTGTCAGTAGATATTTATTGAGAGTCTGCTGCATGCCAGGCATGTTCAAAGTATTGGGACACTGTAGTAAGCAAGAGAAAGCACCTGCCTTCCATTTATTCTATAGAGAAAGGGAGACAGAAAAATTCCAACAGGATTTAATTTAGCCAAGGCTGGCAGATAGACAAGCATATGGCAGTGTCTAGTGACACTGGAAGGTCATGGAAAACTTCCACTCTCTTCAAGAATGAGAGATAAAGCTTGAAGTATACAAACAGAGGCTTGGGAGATGGAGGTTGAAGATGTGAGAAGAAGGACCTTACTCAGAAGGAACAGAAGTACAAGAAGAATGAGATTGGCATGTGAGGGCTGGAGCAGGCCGGAGAAACTACAAAGCAGGAAGAATATAGAATGTTCCTGGAAGGCTAGATTTATTTATCTTGTATTTTTAGTATTTAGGAGTACACGTGCATGTTCTCGTATTCACTCCCCACCCCATGTTTATATGTTTATTCTACATAAAGTTTTAAGGGAGCACATCAGAGATTCTTGGTAGGGGAAAAAAAAAAAAAAAAACCCAAACCAAACCACCACCACCACCAACATAAAAAAAAAAAAAAAAAAAAAAAAAAAAAACCTCAGAAAGGAATATATAGACTACCTGGATTCTGGATAGCTGGGGAAGGGACCCAAAGAAGACAGTGTTTAAGGAAATGAGTTGTCTGGTAGTAGTGAAGAGAATGGCCAAAGACAACAAATTAAAAACACCAAGACAGGGCAAAGGAAGAAAGAGGAACTACCTCTAGCTCTTGCCAAACGGAATGAAGTTGGGCAGGGCTCATGCATGCCACAGGGAAAAGCACATGTGAAACTCAGGACTTGAACTAAAAAATGAAAGGAAAGCTGGGAGTAAGGTACAATGCATTCCCTTGAATACAAGGTACTAAAGAAGCTGCTGAGGTAAGAGAATTGCAAGCTTGAGGCTAGTCTAAAAACCAACCACCAACCAATTCCTCCCTTCTTTCCTCTTGTGATTTTCTTTCTTTTCCCTGCCTCCCTCCTCCTCTTTCTTCTTTTTGTTGTACAGAGGATGGAAGCTGTCACTCTGCAAGCCAAGCAAGGCCTCTACTATACTACAGAGCTACAGCTACAACCTGACCGTTATTTCTAATCACACCTATGGTGTACAAACTTTCTTTTTAACTCAGGATGGTCTTGAACTTGTGATCATCTTGCCTTTGTAAATTCTAGGATTATTGGCATCTATCACCATGCCTGGCTAAGAATATCCACTTTTGAAGAATACAAAGAATTTCTCTAAGGTAATTTTATGTTGCAGCATCTGTGTTTCCCTTGTGTCTCTGTGAATCTTTGCATGTGTGCATTCATATGTGTGTACTGTCTGTATGTATGCACGTGGTTCATAAGCAAACCTGTGGATAACGGAGAAGGACCTTGGGTGTCCCACTCTATTCCTCTCTGTTTTGTTCCCTTAAGATGGACATTTCTCTCTGAACCTGGAACACACTATTTTAGCTAGACGCCTGTACAGTAAGCCTCTGGGATTCTTCTTGTTTCCAACAGAGCTTGGGTGACAGACTTCCATGCAGTCACACCTGTACAGTTCTGGCTGGCCTGTAACCTACAGAGTCCCTGAATAATGGGACTAAAAGCATGCGCCTCAATGCCTGGCCTCTTCCCTGTCTTTCTTACTTGGGTGTTGAGGGTCCAAACTTAGTTCCTCATGCTTGCACAGTGAGTGCTCTTAGTCACAGTTACCACCCCATCCTCCATTGTTATCCCTTTTAATAATCATATAGTAAACACTGATTATGTTTATTAAATTCTATTCCTTAAGAAATAAACATTAAGGAGTCAAAGTCTGACCCTTTTCATTATGTTATTAAATCCTATTTAGGGTCTCCTTTACCCTTGACAGGCATCTCTGTTGTGTCTTCCTTCATGCTGTTACAGCATCTCTGTTGTGTCTTCCTTCATGCTGTTACAGAATGGCACCCCCATGCTGTTATAGATAACTAAAATGGATATTTGTGGGACTCTCACTTTTCATATCATCTGCTACCCAGGGACTCAGGAATGGGTGGTCAGCTATGGAAGTGATTTTCTGCTAAAATTTAAATGGATCAGACACTGAAAGATTATATTAATATACTATCTTTTAAAACTCATTATTAGTGGTGGTGGTAGGGGTGCGCTAGAACCCAGGGCCTTGCACATACTAGATGAGTGTGTGACTTTCTTCTTTGTCTTTGTTTAACAGAAGGGTAATGAAACTTAAAACTGGAATTCCTAACTGCCGGTATTGCAGGGGTAAAGCTCAGTGGTAGGGTGTACTTAATAGGCTCTGGGCAGGAACTGGGACTGGGCAGGGAGCAGGGTGGTGGTACTTAGCAGGGCAACCTCTAGGCCCACAGCCTGTACACACTCTGGAGTTTAAAGACTGCTGGAAGCTGGTGTAGTGGCTTACGCCTTTTATCCCAGCACTTGGGAGTTAGAAACAGGAGATTACTGTGAGTTCAAAGCCAGCCTGGTCTACATTTTAAAACTCTATACGGTGATGCCATTTTGAAACTAGTCCCTTAAAAAGAAATGTGAGTCGGCCTGACAGGGGTTCAAGTCATACAGCCTCCATGACTCTGTTGACATAATGGTTTAAAGCTTGACCAGGAAAAATTTGGCTGAATACAGTATAGACAGATTCAAATTAAAAAGATAAAACCAAGTGTTAGCAAGGGTATGCAACTGGTAGAACCATTCTGTTCTGTTGGTGAGAACTTAAAAAAGTTAAATAAATAATTCTCATAAGGCCTACAGCACCACTCTAGGTGCATAGAGCAGAGAAATGAAACTTCTTTGCACACATGACCGGCCCATGCTTTAGTGCCCTAGAAGTCCTAGATTCTGTGTCTTAATGTGCTTGCAACTTGCTTGCTGTTCCATTTAGTGTGTCCCCTTCACTAGTTACTCACGGAATATCAGGATATAAAACAGAAATGTAAAAGTACCTGTACCCAATTCCCAAATCCTAGCAAACAGGCTGACTTTTGTCTTCATCCCCAATGTGGCTACTACAGACTGTCCACTGGGGCAGAAAGTGCACATGATCTTTTCTTCCTTTTTTCACCCAACTTTCTTTCTTTTTTAATTTTTTGAGACAGGGTTTCTCTGTATAATAGCCCCAGCTGTCCTGGAACTCACTCTGTAGACCAGGCTGGCTTCAAACTCACAGAGATCCACTCGCCTCTGTCTCCTGAGCGCTGGGATTAAAGGCGTGCACCACCATCGCCTGGCATCATCCAATTTCTAAATACAAAAGCCATATATAGAGGTGCACTTGGGAGGCCGAGGGAAGGAGATTCTGAGTCCCAGGCCAGCCTGGTTATACACAGCAAATTTCAAGCCAGACTGGAATACACAGTGAAACTGTCACTTTTTAAAAACAAAATGAATGAAAAACAAAACACAAAAGGGTTGGCACCATAGCTCAGTTGGTAGAATGCTTACCTAGCATGCATAAAGCCTTTGGGCTCCATCTCCTGCATTTCATTAAGAGAGAGAAAGCAGGAGAAGAGAGGGGAGAAAGGGAGAGGGAGGTGTGTGTGTGTGTGTGTGTGTGTGTGTGTGTGTGTGTGTGTGTGTGTGTGTGTGTAGGGGACCAGTAGTCCAGTGGCTGATATCCTGGGGACATGGAAACAGAAAGGCTCAAGGTTATCCTTGGTTACTTGGGGAGTCATGAGGCCAGCCTGGGCTGCCTGAGATTGTCTCAACAGCAGACAGACAAACAAACAAACAAAAACTCCCAAACAATTAAAAACAAAATTCCCAATTATGCTATCTTAGAAGGCAGGTGCAAGGCCTGGGGCATTCTCTAGAAGGAGTTTGTGATTTCTAATTTGGCCTGATGGCATCTGCCTGGCCCCACTGTCCATTCCTAGGGCAAAATTAACAGTAGAGAAAGCATTTTGCCTTTATGCCAAGTGTGGTAGGTCAAGCCTGTAATCCCAACACACAGGAGGTTGAGAAAGGAGAAAGTTTAAGTCTAGCTAGCCTGGGATACATCACTTCAGGCTAAGCTTAACGGCATATTGAGACTGTCTCAAAATAAAAATACAACAAAGGCATCTTGCTTTTTACCAACAGTATCTGGCTAGAGAGCTGAAACTGTATTTTTGTTTGATTTGATATACTATGTCCAGCCTTGGTTGGACCTGAACTACTTATGTAGGGAAGGATGACCCTGAACTTCCAATCCTCCTGATTCTACCTACTGAGTGTTGGGTTTGCTGGTATATTACAGCACACCCAGTCTATGTAGTTAGTACTAGGGTGGGAACCCACGGCTTTGTGCACTCTGGGTAAGCACTCTCCCCAAGGAGTTATATCCCCCAGCTCCAGAAAAGGTTTTTATTTTATTTTATTATGCACCTTGTACTAGCTGATGATTTAATTCATGTTCTGGACTCAAATCCAAATTCTGCAGCTCACTAGTTTTACAGTCACACTGTAAAGAAGAAATCTCTCTACTCTAAAGAAAAAGCATGCTGATGAGGAGATAGCTGGTAAAAACCTGGAGAGGTAGTCCAAGCTACAAGACTATATAAGGGTTCATTTCTCTCTTTTGTGATCTTAGTCACCCCTAACATCCCTAGAAGGTATGGTTCAAAAAAACTGCTTGGGCTGGCAGGGTGGCTCAGTGGGTAAATTACTTCTCACCAAGCCTGTCTTGAGTTCTATCTCCAGAACTCACATGGTGGAAGGAGAGAATAAAACTACTACAGGCTGTCTTCTGTCCTCCAACCATATGTAGTGTCACAGAGGCCACTCTATGCAATAACGTAAGTAAGTGTAACAACAAGAACAACACGAACTACAATGCTTGCTCACCGCTTGTTAGATGGTCTCTAGCAGTTATGATACTCTGTTCATTGGTTCCCACTTATTTATTTTTTTTCCTAAGTCTCCATTTCCCTCTATCTTCTCAATTTTACTTAAAAGCTTCCACTTTCACTAGTAACTGTATTTTTCTCCTATTCTATCATGTCAATGGCCTACTGGGCATATACTCTTCTCAACCTTAGATGCAAAAAGCCTCTTTTACCTCTAATTTTACTGGGCAGGTGTTGCTCCTGCCATTTCCCTGGCTCAAGTTGGCCACATAATTTAAATTGTTCTCTCTGGCCATTTGCTTCCTTTCTCCTATAGCATGCTTTTTGCATGTATATGAAGGGAGGTGCCTTAAGTCAATTTTAACTGGTCATCATAACTCTTCAGAGACCTTAGTAGAAACTGCTAATCTATGTCTCATTAGAAATGAATCCATCAGCAGTTGAGCAAGTTACTTGTGAATTCATGGGAAAGTAACAGACAAATCTTCTTAAGCCAAGATTTATCCCAAAGGAGAAGTCATGCCTAGGAAAAATGTCTAGTCTGTGTTAGCAGTGAGTTAAACAGCAAAGTAGCACTTGGACTAGTAGAATGAGCACCCTTTCCAGTTTAGCAGTTGAGATATACAAACAGGTCAGGAGACCTGCAAGGCTGTGGAATTCAGGGAGAAGTAAGATACTGTGGGCAGGGCTGATATGGACCCAGTAACTCCTCAGAACTAACCAGTGTGAATTTCCCTTTTCATGTCAATTACCTAAAAACTCAGGACTTTCTGAAAAGAACAGAAAAGTTGGGCTTTCATTGTGTAGCTGAAATCCTACTAAACTCGTAAAACAGGTGTTCCTTCTTAACACAGAAATACCTCTAATCTGCAGGAAACATCAGGGAGGAAACTGAGCAAGCTCCTAGGCACATAGAGTTTGGCCAAACACCCTAGTTGGTATCTTTCTTGGAATGAAGATCTTCTGAGCTGGGCTCAGTTCACTGCTCTGTTATAAAAACATTTCTCTAAGCTGGGTATATGCTGCAGACTTGGGAGAGGCTGAGGCAGGAGGATCATGACTGAGGCTAGGCAGGGCTACACAGCAAGACTGTTATAAACAAATATGAAAACATAACCATATTTTTTTCACCAGAGCTCAGTCAGGAGTTTGTTGCTCAGTTCTACTCACACCCCTCCTTCCTGTTTTAAGATTTATTGTGTGCATCCCCCCCCCATACTATTAATCACATTCAAAGTCTGCATAACAAAGAGGAAGAACACTGATCAGGTCCCTGACCAGAACACTCAATTACTAAGGCACAATTCCCATTACTTGGCACTAATATTTTTACTGACACAGCCTCAGCTAGGTTCTGGTCTGAAACATGATGAACAGAAGAGCCCAGGCGAAACACTGTGGTGTTCTCTTTTGGGGAGGAGTGGGTGTGGATGATTTCAGGATTCAATCCAATCTACTTAATCATCATGAATGCTAAACATCAAAATACTGGTCCCTGACAGTAGCAGAAGGATAACTACCCACCTTCCACACACCGAGTTATAAAAAGCCTTTTCCACCAGCATCTTCATATCCTCCCTGGGAGGTCACTCAATCCCACAAGTAGAGAGATAGGAGAGGACCTCCTTAAGATTCTTAAAACTCCTATTAGTGAGGTGGGCAAGGGTCTGACCCACATTGCCCTGCCTCAGGTTTTTACATATGATTATTTGTTGTCTCCCCACCTCCATTATTAACCAAATCAAGGTTTATACAACAAAAGGCCATTACTATTATGATGTCCTGTTCCTTGTCTAAATTCTAAATTGGGGAAAGGGAATTCAGCTCCATTTTCTCACTGAACATCTAGTCAACCAAAGGGTAGGTAGGAGGGAAGAGGGAAGGTGAGCTGTGTCCCACCTTTAACATTCTTGCTTTAAAACCAGGAATTCCCTTGAAGGAGGTCTACCCACTCACTCCCACCCCAAGGATGCTGAGGAGGCAGTTTTTGGACAGCTAGGATGGGTGCACTTGAGTATCTAAGTACTGTACATGACTCTAGCAGGTCATTTCTTGCAATTCAGCCTGAACAATGTTAGCATGAGAAGAACAACCTCATTTTAAGGAGTTTTATTCAAAGCTTTTTCCTAAATCACTTCAATTCAAACAGGATTCTAAAAATCTAAACATGACTTTATCATCACTATCAGCAATGAGGAAACCTGAACACTAAGTTGTTTTTTAAAGCAGTCTGAAAGCATCTGTGGCTGGAAATAAAAATTGCTGTTTTACAATGCACTGGTCATGTCCAGACTCTCTGGAGGTAAATAACTCATATAACTGCTGATCCTGGAAGTGTTTTTGGTCTCTGGACTGGGCAACACAGGAGTTAACCGTCTCTGATCAAAAATAAACCAGGGATTCTTCTGGATTAAATTCCCGATGAATGAAGAACTAGGTGAGTGCACAGGCTGGGAACTTCAATCTAAAGCATTACTATTTTGGGGGGTGTGGCTCAAATATTGGGAGTTACTCGGAGAGCCTGTGGGGTTTCTTTGGTTAGGCAATAGGTCAGTAGAGCAGATGCCTGATAAAACTTGTGGAGCAGGTTCTGAGATACATGAACCGACACACATAGGCAGATAAACAACTTCTGCCTATGTTGGGGGAAATGGGTAATTTGGTTTACATCTTATGACTTCACTGTGCTGAAGCCTGAGAGGAGGCTAGGTAAGAATGAACTAGTCTGTAATCCTAGCACTTGCAAAACTGAGGCACTTGCAAAACTGAGGCAGGATGACTGAGAATTTCAGCTAAGTCTGGTGTACATATCTCAAAAAAGGGGTTCATAAAACCTGTCTCAAAAAAGGGGTTTATAGCACAGCATTAGTCCCCTAAGGACCTAAGGGTAAATAGTGCATTTTCTTAATACATGAAGTAAGAGGTACCCAAAGAATATTGGAAATGAAATCTATAGAGGCAGCCTGGCAATTTGGAGATTAGGTAATGCCGTGTGTGTAACATCCTGGCACATCTGGAAAAAAACACAAGACAACATTTACTGAGCTCCTTGGCATGGGTGATGTGTGTGCCTGTATATGTGTGGTGTTGATGGTAACTGATTTCAGGACCTTGAATATGCTAACCCTGTGTTCTCTCATTGAACTAAACCCTGAACACTGGGTTCCTACTCTAAACCAAGCACCCTACTAAGGTGCATCCATGTACATGGTATCCTTTTCTCTCCTCACCCTTCCCTTTTCTTTCCCTCATTTAGTAACTGTTGCAACCCTTTTCAGTAACAACCACCACTTTGTTTTCACAGTTAGAGAGGCTCAGGTGAGTTCTGTGATCTACTCAAGTCCAGACAACTAACAAGTATCAGAGCTGGCAAGCTTGTCCACATCTGTGAATTAATTAATAGGTAACTAATTTCTTTTCTCCTCCCAAACTCCTTTTCTATACCTCTTTAGTTGTTAAGCTGGGAAGAACACATATGTGAATCTCTTTGTACAGCAGCCCTTACCTTCACAAGAATATCTCTGGATCCCCCCCCCCCCCCACTATACACAAAAGGCTAACTTGATCCTAATTGTCTTGGCTTCTATTTCAAAGTTAATGTTTAAGTACAGCTTACACATTTTCAAGAAATACTGATTGATTAACAATTGAAAGGTGCTTAAAACAACTAAATCTAAGCATATCCAGCAACGGTAAAACCATGTTTAAACAAGCAGTTACCTAGTTAGCACAGCCTGGCCTGACTGGGTCAGTCAAGTTACTCAATGTTTTACTGTAAGTGATACTTTTCTTTCTCTGACTTTGTTATTGTGACTCAGTAGGATTTAAAATATCCTTGTGTTTAATACAAATATTCTCAGAAGCTGATTCCAAAGCAATCTCCTCTAATTAGAAGCTTTTCAAAGTACATTGCTGCCCACCAACACTAGGAAGGCCCACTTTACATAGCACTGCTCACACCAGAAGAAAACACAGAATTCCTAACAAAATAAAGCAGCCAAGAGTTCCCAGGATAGCTTTCCAGCCTTCATGCTGTCAATGCATTTTGCCACAGCTGAACCTATCCTTCACCAGTCTGTCAACCAGCATACCCACCCTGGGAACAAACCTAGTCCTTTCAGCTGCAAGTGGTAAATAGATGCATATGAAATGATTTTGCTGGGTGACATGGCAAAGTCATGCATCTTTCCTGGCCTCAGTGTATGCATCTGTAATCAGGTTCAAGTACATACTGGTTTTCTTCTTCTTTGAGTAGTGCTTTGAACCCAGGACTCACTAGCAAACCTATGCAAATACTTTAAAGAGGTGACAAAGTGAGCTGGACAAGAAAAATCTGAAGTCCATAGGGACCCTATCATTTAAAATCTTATTAAACCTCATTCCCTTATCCCCCATACATAGATCTCCCTCACTCATAACTGAAAGCCCTATGGAGGGGCAGGAGAGATGATCAGCTGTTTAGAGCATTGGCTGCTCTTCCAAAGTACCTGGGTTGAATTCCCAACACCCATACATCAGCTGACAACTATGTGTAACTCCAGGTCCAGAGGACCTGCTGCCCTCCCATACATAGACAGATATGCAAGCAAAACACCAATGTACATAAAAAAAAAAAAAAAGGGATGGTTAAAAACAAAACAAAAACAACAACAAAAGCAACAAAAACAGCCCAGTACAAAGCTCAATGACTTACATCTAGGTCCTTTTAAAGGGAGAAATGGAGCCTTGGATGAAGGCTCGTCTACCATGGCAGCACAGGCTGTGGGGCACAAGTATGTGGGTGAAGACAGAGGAATCAGAACACCTGATTATTGCAGAGTTAAGCAGACCCTTTCCACAAGCTCACCAGTGCAGACCATAGCAGAAGCACATTAAGAAAGTAGCACTGCTGAGAAGGGCTCTGGAAGCAGGAAAATGGCTGCTGGTTACCCAGGAGATTTTACTACTTACCTACACTGTTGTATTAGCTTTTGAAAAACTTTCACATATAATATACTCAAAATAACAACTCAAACTTAGTAAATAGACACATACTCTGATCTGGGAAAAGCCTGCTAGCACCTCTAGCTCAGCCATGAGTGCCTCTCAAAATTACAACAGCCTTCTGATCATATAGATATTAGGGTTGAGCTTGAAAAACAACCTGTGGTATTATAAAAAAAAAAAAAAAAAACAATGGATTTGAAGTGAGGTAAAGTTCTGGCTTTATTGTTGGTCTCCAGCAAATTAAAAACAAAAACAAATAAATAAACAAACAAAACCCCAAAAACTATACAGGCTGGGTGGTGATAGCTCATAACTTTAATCCCAGCACTTGGGTTTGAGGTCAGTCTGATCTACGGAGTGAGTTCCAGAATTGCCAGGGCTACATAGAGAAACCCTGTCTTGAAAAACCAACCAAACCAACCAACACCACCCCAACACTGGTTTCAATTTCCTCTAGTGTAAATAAAATGGGGATAACACAGACCACCTGCAGGTTGCTGTGAGGCTTAATGAGTATTTATCACAGGAGTTCAGCAAATTCTAAAAGAGGTAGTTTTATCACCTGTAAAACATCATCATCAGGACCATCATTAACAAAGTACAACACTGGTTACTGCCCTGCTCCGGTGCTGGTAAGATAAAACACAGGAACACAAAAGACAAGACACTGGAGCAGCCATGACCAAAGTAATTTTTGGTCATATAGTTCACCTATTTTTTTCCCCTATAAAATCAAACCCTGAAACAAAGTTGAAATAAAAATATGGGTTGAAGTATAGCTTAATGGTAGAGTATTTCTCTAGCCTGTATAAGACTGGGGGTGGGGTGGGTTTGAAAACCAAAAGTAGTAGGCTGCTGCACAAAGTTCAATAACAATATATACCATGGATGAGGTAGGAAAAAGAGAAAAATAAACTATACATACACAGGTAAAGGAGATAAGCTAAAGAACAAACAAACAAGAAGCTAGGAACATATCTACAGATGTGTAACCACAGCACTCCTGGCTGGAATGCTACTGTCCTCAGCTATTATTTTGAGGACTATTACAAGAATTCTCCAAAAACGCTTCAAATGTGAAAAGTTTTGGTATCTAAAATAGGTTTTCAGTTATGAGAAGAGTGTCACTTCTGTGAAACTGTTCAATGTTAGACAATTGTATTTGCTGTATAAAACAAACAAATGGAGGCCTTTATTTTTTTATTTTTATTTTTAAATGCTTCTTTCCAGGGAATTATTGGTATGCCCCCCCACCAATGGAGTCCATATTGTGGCTTGTTCAAGATTGTGTAAGTGAAGCCGAGAGAGGAGTCACAATGTGAGGCTTCACAACCAGCAGTGTAGTTTTCTTCACTCTCTACTCCAGAGATCCAAAGTACAGTGAAGGAAGGGAGCTAGCTGCTCATGTGCATAGGGGGCTGAGGCACCTGTTCAGACTTAATCTAATAGATTTCCAAATGTGTTTCCATCCCTTCCTTTTTTCACATTGGCCTACATCTAACTTGAAGAAAACAACCTCTACATGAATTTAAGCATTAGAGGAATTTAATAACAGAAATGCTAATTTTATCGTTTAAATAATGTGCAGAGGTCCTCTGGAGGGTGAGTGGGGCTAGGGCTTAGCAGCAGCGGTCACCTGATGTCATTGCAGTGCTGTGTGGCAAGCACTGCCTGCACGAACCTCATTTCCGTGTTGCAGCAATCTTATGAAGGGATTTTGCTAGTCTTATGGTGCAGGCAGGAAGCCCTGACAGAGATGCTAATTTTCATAGCTAGTAACAGAAATAGAATTGAAATCTGGGATTTAGGTTTAATATGGTAAAAAGGATCAAGTATCTTATTTTAATCAGTCCACTTGAACACTATCTTCTCAGTATATTAAATGTAGAAAGCACTGATGAAAATAGTAACATATTTGTTTAACTTCTTTTCTTTCCTAAACTCAGTCTTCTTTCACCCTGAAGTCTTTTTCTTTTTTCAAAAAAATTATTATTTAGTGTGTGTGCGGGGAAATGGGGGTGAGTGCATATCTGTCAGTATGTACATATGCAGGTCTGAGGACAACTTGTGGAAGGTGGTGCTCTCTTTCCTACCAGGTAGGTCCTAGGGATTGAACTCAGGTCTTGGCAGATAGTGTCTTTGCCTGCTGAGCCATCTTTCCAGTACTCTTAGCCTCTTTTTGGTGGTCAGGTAAGCATTCTGCCACTATACTACCAACCCTCTTTAAGAAAAAAACAAAAAACAAAAACAAACAAAAACATTTTTTTAAGACAAGGTCTCATGTGGCCAAGGCTGTCCTCACATTTCCTAAGGATGATTGCTGTGGATTAATCCTTTGGTACACTGTGAAGATGTGTTGCTCTCATTGTTAGTAAACAGCTGACTGGGCAATAGCTGGGCAGGAAGAGCTTAGGTGGGAGAGCCAGCCTGAGAGATATGAGGAAGAAGGGCAGAGTTGCCAGTGAGATACAGAGGAAGCAGGAGATGAACATGCTGTGCTGAGAAAAGGTACCACTATGTGGTAGAGCATAGGTAAAAAATATGGGTTAATTTAAGTTTTAACAAGCCTAAGCTATCAGCTGAGCATTTATAGTTAATAAGTCTCTGTATGTTTATTTGGAAGAGGGCTGGTGGAACAGAAAAGACTTATTTATAGTTTTATTTATGTGTTATATGTGTGTCATATACATGTTTGTTTATGTCAGTCAATGGGAGCCAACAGCATGCATCATACATTCAGGAGCTGGAGATACAGGCAATTTTTAGTTACATGATATGGGTACTGGAAACTGAACTTGGGTCCCCTGAAGAGCACCAAAGTGCTTTTGACTGTTGAGCTTTTGATTTTCTTGATTCCATCTGACAAATGCTAGAATTACAGATGTATATATACCATGACCAATTTATCCAGCGCTCAAGTTAGAAAGTGCTCTACCAACTGAGCCACATCCTTGGCTCTCAAAGTGTCAATGAGAACTGAAGAAGATTAACAAAAGGAGGCAGACTGGATGGCTGCTTAGCATTTTCGACACTGGAAGCAAGCTTGTTGCTGTTGTCTTTAGAGTTAAGTGATAAACATGAGCAATTATTTCAGACACCAAGTCATCTCACAAAAGTAAAGTTTTAATACATCATTTTTACTTTTAAGAGGTGAATGGGAATTCATTTGTTCAAACCCAGATGTCCATTAAAGTACTGGAGAATTCAGGGTTAGGATCTGGAACAAGACCAAGACTTTCAAGGCTTTATGTGCAGAGATGCAGCTCTCACAAGATTGTTTCTTGATCTACGTGAGGATGCCCACAAGTTTGGATCTGAGTAATTACTCTGGGGAGCATATTATTTCTCTACATGGAAGACAGGATACAGATTTGAAGACTAGATAAAAGTGGTCCAACAGAAATCTATGATGCAAAGTGAAAAACCAGGCTCAGTATAGGTTGTGGGTAGTCATGGATAAGGATCCAGGTTCCATCCCTATAGCAGGAATGAATGACCCAGTCTGAACTTTGGTGCAGATTCTGAATGAAGAGCACTGAGCTCTTCTGAGCACTTTCTAACTGTACCAGAACGACTTAATGCTATGTGTACTCTCATCCAAATGTCCCAGTTCTTAGTAAGTGTCACAGATACATTTATCTGGATTTATTTCCAATTTTTCTATACTTATTGGTCACATAAGTATGTTTAGAGCCAAATACCCATGAGGGTCACTACATTTTTGCTGGGTTATATCTGTAGTTATTTACAAAGTTCTCAGGATTAAGATGTTCTGAATCCAACTTAGTGCAGTGAAGGCTTCCATGACTATGGTTCATGACCTCAGTGGATTGAAGAAATACCCTAGAAAGCTTGATGCATATTAAATCATAAACCAGAATAGAAGACTGAGGAGTTAAGAAATGTTCCATCTGTGTGTGATCTTAGGAGTCATTTAACTGTTGTAATGACTGATACAGAACTCCTGTGGCTGTTACAGAGAGATCTTAACACTGGACACTGAGAGACGGATATCTTTTAAATTCATTTCTCCATATTCAAATAGAAGGGAACAAATAATTTAGGCTTTAAATTTCACATAACTTACCTATACCGCTCTTCCTGTAAGGTCTGCATTATTAAGGAGTAGTCCCTCTGATAATGCTCCTTGAGGGTCTCGAAGGATTCCTCCAGTCTGGCCTGGGTTTCCCGGATCTCTTGGATCTCATGCAGTAGTGCATCAAACCCTGAGCTCTGCATGTCTAGGGTGTTTGTTTTGGAGCTTGATGCTCCTACGGCAATGCCCCCAGTGGTACTGTTGGCTCCTACTGAGCCTGAAGTGGCACTAGAACAATCTTCCTCACTACCATATTTTGGACTTGACTGAAAGTTCGAAATCACCCCTAAAGCCTTTCCCCCATCATCTACTTGTCCTTCCTCTAATGAGTCCTTCAGATTAGGGATGTTATCTGCACTGCCAAATTTGTTCCGAATCAGTGAAGCAATCTCTCTGGGCTTGGAGACTACAGCCCCTGCTGCTGAATGGGTAGCCTGGGAGAAGCTGGAAAATCCACCTTTGACGCTGTCCACCACACCTTCACTGAAGCCAGTCACCTTTGCACCCACATCCTTCAGACCCTGGTGCATGTCCCTGAAGACATCCTTGGGCTGCCGGGGGATCCCATTCTGTTCCACCTCACGGAGCTTGCGGTGGTAATGCTCAAGTTTCTTCTGCAGCTGGAGGATGGTCTGTGCAGATTTCTGGTTTTTCTTCTCAAACACCTGTTTGATACGAGCAGCCTGCTGCTTGTCTGCACTGTTGGCAAGCTTCAAGTATTCAGCAACGTTGTCATCTCGGGCTGTCTGCGCAATCTTGATCTGTTCTGTGAGCTTTAGGATCTTCTGCTGCAGGTGTGCGATGGCAGCTTTTGTGCGCTGAGGGTCTGGTATTCCATCTACAGACTCTGTGTGGATGCTGCCATCAGTACTAGAGGCCACGGCACTGGAAGTCTGGGCGAGGCTGCTCACTTCCAAACGCTCGATCTAACATTTTAAAAGCAAGAGGTGGATATTAGAAGCAGTTCAGAATCAATGTGCCAAAATGTGCTGAAAATCTGTCTATGTTCAACTCTTAGCACAGATGTCTAATCTTTACATCCCCTGTTCTGTAAAAGCCCTGCTGCCCTCTTTGCTAGTCTTTATACAGCATTTCTTTAAATAACAAAGCTCCCTTTGTGGGTTGAAAGCTTGACTCAATTCATATTCTTATGTACACTTCTGATCAGAAGCAAATCTATGTAAGACAGAATGTCAGCTTTTCAATGAAATCCTATGAAAATCATCTGAGCCACACTTACAGATTGGTCCCCTGAAAATGCTAGCAATAGACGTGTTGATACCGAGATAAAAGCATCCAATTGTTATTACAATGTTTGTTTGCATAAGTTATACCCAGGGTAATGAGATCATTTTCTATTCTTGGGAGATTTTGTTGCCGTGGGAAGACAGGCTGAGGCTAGACTGGGGAGGTGCTGTTGAATGCTACTGAATTAAGATAACTGTGGTGTATCCAGGAAGATATTGTGAACAGACAGGGGCAGTGAGAAGTAAGTGGTTAAACAATCAGGGATTAAGTTTAAATCTTTTTGAGCCCAAACTTTGTGTTTATCCAATAAAAGGTTTAGCTTTGGTAAAGAACCACAAAGCTCACACACTATCTTTTCATATGGGTGAGTGTCACTGAAAGGAATGGAAGAAAGTACAACCACTTAAGACTTGAAAGCTTAAACTCCTACATGTCAAAGCAGTTAGCTGAGGCTGGAGGACAGTCTTCTTACACCCTAGGGGTGTACTTCAGTGGTGAAGTACTGATCTAGCATAAGGCCCTAGGGTGATGCCTAATAGTGAGAAAACAAAACACAACAACAACAACAACAACGAAACAACAGTATTCTTTTCTTCCTATTTCAATGAAACTCAATTTGGGGTTAGGAATGCAGGTCAGTGGATGAGCCATGCTTCCTTCCCATCCCGAGCGTAAGAGATGAAACTTGACAGAGACTAGTACAGTGCATTTTGCATTACTTCCTGACTGACCTTTGAGGAGTACAGTGGCTAGAGACTGCAGAAGGCAGAGTCAGCCAAAGGCCCAGATGGACAAGGTGTGTAGAGCTTCAGTAATAGCTCCCATAAGCCCTTGCTCTTCAGTGCACCAAACCTGGCTGCACAAGTTAATTTCCTTTCTAATATGTGCATAATACCATCTGCTTATTCATGTTCAATAATTAAGTTCAAACTCTACTACAGAATATATGGAACAAAGATATGAAGGTTCTTTAAGCAAGCTTCCCTATGTTCAAGTTGATGAATCTTTGAGATCAAAACTAATCACACTGGGTAATGGCACATACTGTAGCCAAGGCTGACAACCCAAGTTCTAGTCCTAGGATCCCAGCACTTGACAGGCAGAGACAGGTGGATCTCTGTGAGTTTGAGGCCAGCCTGGCCTACAGAACAAGTTCCAGCACAGCCTCCAAAGTTACAGAGAAACCCCGTCTCAAAAAAGAAAGAAAGAAAAAAAAAAAAAAAGATATTGATCAAACATGAAAATACTGTTAGAGAAGGATACAGAGATGGCTGAACAGTTGTTAAGAGCACTTGCTGTAGACCAGCATTTACCTAGCTTACAACAACTTGTCATCGCAACAGCACTGGACATGCATATGGTACACAAACACACAGGTAAAACATTCATATATGTAAAATAAAAATAAATCTAAAAATTTAAAAAATACTGTTAGAGACTAGAATAAAAGTTCAACCATTTAAAAGTAAACTATAATACTTTTCAATATATGTATGTTTACAAATGATCATATTTTGGTTCTCTACAAAACAACTAAATAAAACATATTCTCTTTAATCTGATTCCTGTCCTACTTGGGGTCAGTGTGTCCTCCCATGAAGAGTTCCTATAGAGACATCAACATGCCTATAAGAGGACAGCTGACACTGGAAACTGGAAATTATTGGACTACCCAGTAATACCTCTCAGTTTTGAAAGGTAACCATTTTAAAAGGGGAGAAACTCAGAAATGAAGCAGGAACCAAGTCCTAAAGGGGAAATCTGTGCTTCAACCATGGGCACCTGGCCTCAAAACATGACTATCAATCAGAAAACAGTTCCTTTACTGCACATGAGGCTGGATATGGGTAACACACAGAACTAGATGCCTAACGCACTCCAGACAACTCAGTTCCAAATGTGAAAAAGTTTGCAAAGGTAAAACTAAAATACTCCCTCTAGGGGTCTGGGGGCAGAGGCTCTAATCCTGTGTTGATCACTAACCATTGAGCTACATCACCAGCCTAAGACCTCCTTTTCCCTACAGCATTTTAATAGTAGCAGCCCAAGCTGGCCTCAAACTTACACTCCTCCTGCCTCAGCTTCCTGGGATTGCCCCAGAATTTCTTGAAAGATACAAGCATGAAAGAACAAGGTGACTGATGCTGGTCCTTCTGGTACCCCGATGAAGCACAGACTGGGTATATTACTATAAAGGAGAAGCACTCTGGGGCACAGTCAGGAAAGTACTTTAAGGATAAAGGAGAGCCATGCTCTGGTGGCACACCTGCTTGCTAGTGTCTTTCTCTGCTTTTCAGAGTTGTCATTGCAAACTGACTCCTTTGCAGGTCACACTGCTCTCTCTATTTGTCTCTATTACGAAAGCTAGACTGAAGACTTTGTGGAGACCCTAGGCAGGATAGCCAAGAGACAAGACAGAGAGACACACAACACATAAGGGCATGGGACAGAGGGAGGGGGACGAAAGCATAGAGCAATAAGGTAGAACATGACAGAAAGTACAAGGAATTGAGTTCACTGTGACCTATGCAAATTCACTAGCTGCATCTCTGGGCTGCCCACCTGTTCTCTTGGGGCCTAAGTTTTCTCATCCATACAATAGGGTCACAGTCCCCCCCCCCCAAGAGTGTTTTGAAAAGATATTCAATGCATTAAATCAGGGAATGGGTGTGTACAGCAAGTGCTAGAATGCTTACCTGGCCTAAATGAGGTCCTGGGACTTGAATCCCAGGACCTCACACCAGGGGAGTGTTAAATTAGATTATGTCTGATAAATGATTATTGTTTGGACTAAGTTCCTAGACTGGACCCTAACAGGATGAGGTTAAAAATGTCACTCCTTTCCTCCCTCCCTATTATGCAGACCTGGAACTCACAGAGAGCCACCTGCCTCTGGTTAGTTAACAAGTGTTGGGATTAAAGGCGTACGTGGCAAATGTTATCAATTTTTAGAGTAAAGGTCCTATCACCAAACCAAACCCAAGTGATTATCTAATCTTTTATCACAATTATATGACAGCCAAATTCCCAAATAGGCCAGTTTCAATTAGTTAAGAAAGTTCCCTGTGCTTCATTCCTTTCATAAAAAGGTAACCTGGGGCTGGGGAGGTGGGGCTACTTAATACACACAGGGCCTAAGAACTCTTGCTGCACATTCATGAAAAGCTAAGTTTAGATCACAGCACCCATGTAAATAACTGGGCATGGTTGCGTGAATACCTTTACCTCCAACAATGGTTGGGGGCAGAGACAGGAGGATGGCTGGGGTTTGTTGGATGGCCCTAGGTTCAACCAAAGACCTTGTCTCAAGGGAATGAAGCAGAAATGAAAGGACACTATCACCTCATCTGATCTCTACAGGAGCCCACACCTACACGCACATGTGCACACATCACACATCACACACACACACACAAATAAAAAAGTAAACTTGAAGCATTCAATACTGACCAGCTCTTTTGTACTGTTCCTTGTTCTTATCCCCTCTAAGAAAATAACTTTGAGAGGGCCTATTTAAGCTGAGTGTGGTGACACACATCTATAATCTCAGGACTTGGGAGATAGACAGGAGGACAGTTGCCAAGTTCAAGGTTGGTCTGGTCTATGTAGTCAGTTCCAGACCATCTAGGGCTACATGGTAAGATCCTACATCCTACCTCAACACATACTGTGTCCCCCCACAAGTTAATATTTTTGTTTTGGCTTTCTTTAGTTTTTTTTTCCTGTCTTTAAAAATTAAAACAGTATTTTATTTTTTATTTTTAAATAAAAACATGTGAGTGTATGTATGTATGCACGTATATATGAGTGCTGGTGTCTGTGGAGTCCAGAAGATGGTATCAGATCTTCTGGAGCTAGAGTTACAAGTGATTGTTGAGTTGCCTGATGAAGATACTGGGAACCACATTTAGGTCCTCTTCAAAAATGGTAAATGCTCAAAGTTTTTATTTTTAAATTATATTTTCTTACTTATTCTTATTCTATCTATCCACCCGTGTCTCTTTGAGAGTGTGTGTATGTGTGTACCATGGACATGTGCGGAGATCAGAGAATAGCCTGTGGGAATTGCTTCTTTTCTTTTACCATGTGGGTACTGGGGATTGAACTCAGGTCATTAGGTTTAGTGGCAAGTGCTTTTACCTGCTAAGCTGTATTGCCAGTTCCTTTCTGTCTTTATAAGCTAGTTTCCTCTGCTTGGCTTATTGGAATGTTTATTTTACAGAATGAAATGTTGCATGGTTCAAGAAAAGCCAACTGAGATGATTACCCTAAGTGCTACAGCTCTGCCTAAGTCTTAAAACAGACTTAAGAAGGCAACTGTCTCCTACCAAATTACCTGGCCAGCAGATCCATCACCATATCCCTGGTTTCAAATCACTATTTTCAATATAAGTTCTATCTGGCTTACAGAATATTAGCTCTTTTTGGAAACCTCATATTCTACACACCCGGGAATGAGGAAAAAGCAGACAAAAGCAGATGGAAGTGGGGAAGTCTTTGCAATTCATCTGACACACACAGTTTTGCTAAGAATGGGTTTCTTCCTGCCTGCTCTTTTCCAGGACAAGTTTTTTTTTTTTTTAATTAATTTAATTTTATGCCCACTGGTATTTGGCCGTGAGTGTTGGGTCCCCTGGAACTGGAGTCACAGACAGCTGTGTGCTGCCATGTGGGTACTGGGACTTAACCCAGGTCTTCTGGGAGTAAATTTAATGCTTTTAACCTCTGAGCCACTTCTCAACCCATTCCATCCCCCTAGCAAGTTTTTATAGGTCAGAATGTGCTGTTGCCTGTTGGAGTTGATGCTGGACACCTGTAGAACAAGTTTGACAGTTCTGCCAACACTAAAGTGATAGAGATGGTTTTGTTTTTGAACCACAAAATATGTGGTTTAATTTACATAATCATGAGCCAATGGTGGTGAGGGTTAAGACAGAATATTTGCAGTTTTTTTTTTTTTTTTTTTTTTTTTCTGTTTGTTTTGAGACAGGGTCTCACTTTATCTAAGGCTACCCTGGAACTCACTATGTAGCTCAGGCTGGCATGGATCACGTGATGATCCTCTTGCTTCAGTCTTCTCAGTGCTACAAATACAGAGATTTGGGCTACCATGCCTGGTCAAATTTGCAAATTATAATTCCTAGAGATTTATAATCTTGGCCTTAAGAACTATAAAGTAATCTGTCCCATAATCAGTAAGCAGTGAACTTAAGATGTTCTGGTTGTGGGCTTGTGTTTTTTGTCTGTACATTATAGAGCACAAGAATTGACGAAAGTTTCTGTTCTGCCTGGTGCTGCAATTGATTAGCACCAAAAACCCACACAAAGGCATATTAATTTATAAACTGTTTCGTCAATAGCTAGGGCTACTTACTGGCTAGCTCTCTCTTAATTATTAACCCATTTCTATTACTCTAAGTCTTCCCACGTGGCTTTTGGCTTCCCCGGTAATGCTTTGGCATGTACTTTTTCTGTCTCTACATGGCATCTCCCCTCTGCCTTCCTCTTTCCAGTCTTCTCCTGGTCTAGTAGCCCTGACTACCTTGCTGCCTGGCTATTGGCCAATCAGTGTTTTGTTCATCAACCAATAAGAGAAACATATCTATAGGACATGCCCATCACCCTGTTTTATGAGTCAGGTTGATTTGCTTTCAATTCCGCATCAGCTCCTTGAGGCTGAACTTGGTCAATAACTCTCTCACACTTCACTCTAAGTGGAAAGGTGATTTCCATTTGTTCTGTCAGTTCATCAATATCTCCTGTACTATTCTTCCCTGTGTTGGGATTCAAAGCCAGGACAATTAGACAATTGCTCTACCACTAAGCCACATTCCCTCCTCTAACAATGTTTAACATGCAGTCATGACAGGCATGAATCTTTGAACTGATCCTTGAACAACATTCCCATTGAGTTGAGTTGAACCATTCAACTCTGTGTGTCTTTCATATATGTTTTTTCTTTTCACTATTGAGAGACATCTTTCTCTTAAAGTCTGTTATTCATCTATCAAATAGACCTTCCTTCCATTTCTTCTTCCTTCTTCCCTTTTCTCTTTTTAATATAGAAGCTCACTATCCTCCAGTGGCCTAGAACTCACTTTATAGACCATGTTGGCTTTATACTTGAAACAATTTTCCTGTCTTTGACTTTCAAATGGTAGAATCACAGGTGTGCACCACCATGCCTATCTCAAATAATTTTTCTTTTTAAAGGATTTTTAAAAATTTATGTTTTTGAGCCTGGTGGTGGTGCAAGCCTTTAATCCCAGCATTCGGGAGGCAGGTGGATCTCTGTGTTTAAATCAGGCTGGTCTACAGATCAAGTTCCAGGACAGCCAAAGCTACACAGAGAAACCTTGTCTTGAAAAAAAAAAAAAAAAAAAAAAAAAGTATGTGTTTGTCTGTGTACCTATATGCACAAATGCATGCAGGTATTCATTCATGCATTTGAATCCCCTGGAGCTGGAGTTGCAGGTGATTATGAGCCACCTATGAGTACTGGGCACTACAGTCTCTTAACTACTGATCCATCTTGCCAGTCCCACCAAATTTTCTTAAGTAAATGGCCTCTTAATTTCCTTCCCAGCCCAGAGGGAACAGCTATAAAAATAACACCCCTATAAAGTCAACATATTCTTAGTATTTTAAGCTATTTTTGGGTGGAGATACCATGATATACACGTGGAGGTCAGAGGGCAGCTTTTGGGAGTCAGTTCACTTCTGCCATGTACATCCTGGGGGACTACACCTGAGTTCAGTTGTCAGGTTTAGTGGCCAATGCCCACTGAGCCACCTCACCAACCTTCAGCCAACATAGTCTTGTTTGTAAGTCACTACTGGGATTGTATACTATTTTTTTTGGGGGGGGAGTATTATTTCTAATGCCTAGTATAGGCCCTGCACATTGAGGGTGGGGTGGAGAATACTGCAAGGTTTTTTTTTTCTTCCTTTTTTTTTCTTTTTTACTGAGACAGGGTTTCTCTGTGTAACCCTGGTTATTCTGGAACTTACTCTATAGACTAGCTTCTGTAAAATTTTCTTAAAACAGGAATAAATCTTTAAGCCAGGCAGTTATAGCTTCCCTAAACACTAAAAGTGGGCTCTGAAGCAGACCTGGCAGTACTGGTGGTAGCTGAGTTTATGTTAGCAGGAAATCAGTCCTTTGTGAGGAGCTGGAAGTATGCTCTACAGTTGAGTTCCTTATCTGAACTGATGTCAATGTGTAATCCTAGCACTAAGGAGGCAGACACCAGAGAATCATTGAAAGTTCAAAGGCATCCTGGTCTATATAGAGAATTTTAGGTCAGCCAGAGCTAGAGTAAGACCTCATTGAAAAAAATAAAGCCTTTCCATCAGATTCTTGCTGTCATTTCAAGGTTTTTCCCTCCCACGTCTGAATAGAAACCATTATACTGATCACCCTAGGGAAACTAGAGCCTTCATTTCTATAACATACTTGATCTTCTGACTTCATTTTTCTTTCCTTAAAAAAAAAAAAAAGACCAATTTCCGTTCCTTTTTTTATATGTGTCTATGTGTATATATGTCATGTGCGCAGGTGCTTGAAGAGGCCAGAAAGGAGTATCAGAACTCCTGGAACTATTTATTGCTGTTTGTGAGCAACCTGACATAGATGCTGGGAACAGAACTGGGTCCTCTGGAAGAACAGTAGGTGCCCCAGCTGCTAAGCCATCTTTCCAGCCCCTGACTTCAGTTTTCTATGTATACATCTTTGCCCTTATATATTAGGAATTTTTATATTTTATATTTTCTAGTATCTAACATCATCTGAAATGAAAGTGTGTAATTCACAGTGGTTAGGATTCTGTGTTCTTTTACTTCCATTAACTTAGACTGGTCTTATGCTCATGGCACTTCTCCTGTGTTAGCCTTCCACAGGCTTTGACTACAAGCACCATTACTTTTGTTTCTCTAAAATACAGTAACTGTGCACTGCACTAATGGTGCTCAATAACTAACTGTGGACTTCCTAATTCTGTCTAACTTGCCATTTCCTTGCTGAGAGCTGACTGGCTCTCAATAAGGATAGTCTCTGCTCTTCTGACAGATCAAAATCTGCAGCACGTCAGCACACCCTTTCTTCTCCTCTCTTCTTTCATCTCTCTCAAATAACAAAGTACACATCATTTCTTCAAACAGGAACATAAAGCACACTATTTAATTTATTTGGTGCAGGAGCTCTAACTCAGAACCTTGCACACGCTAATGAGCAAGTATTCTATCACTAAACTAGCTGTAGTCCTTTTCATCAATTTTTAGATGGAGTCTCACAAAGTTACACAGGCATTCCTGAGATTTAAAATGGTGTTAGCTGTTGTTCCTAACAGGTATAAGAAATCATTAACACTGAGGTACCAGAAGATTCTTCGAAAGGCATACTGATATCAATTAAGATAACATGGAAATCTCATTATTCAGACTTCTGAAAAAGCAAGCTGAATGCTTCAGTCTCTGTGAAGCAATCTGAAGTAGAAGGTCCTGCTATCAGGACTCTGCTTCTGCATTTCTCCAGTCAGTATGGGCTGCATGTGGGAGTGGAGAGCCAGTACTGGCTGAAAGAACGAGGGATGTAAATACTATTCCCTCACCCCAACACACAGGGACCCTTTAGAAAACACACACAGGCATTCTTCCTGCACTGCAGTGTTGATACCTCTCATTCAAATTCACTCTGCGCAGATCCTTCCTCCCTCTCTTACCCCCTTCCTTTCCTGCTGCTTTTGAGCCAGAATTTCTACTCTTTGTCCAGGCTGGCCTTGAATCTTTGGTGATCCTCTTACCTTTTCATTCCAATGTTGAGATTATAGTGAGTTACCACATCTGGCTCTTTTTTTGTGGTTTAGTTTTCCTTTTTTTGGAGTGGGGTGGGGTGGGCAGGGTCTGTAGTAGACCAGGTTGGCCTAGAACTCACTGTGTAGCTATGTCCTCCAACTGAAACCCTCCTTCAGGAATGAGATTTTTCTAAGACTTGGGAAGCTAAAGAAATTTAGAAGGCCCAAGAAACTCAAAAAGTCATTGAATTCAACGCTCTTCCCAAGATTACAAATTATAGAAGCAGTAATCACCACTGGAAGGAGGACTGATGCTCCAGGGATGCTGCTTTTGTCAGCTATCAACCATGCAGGGAGTTTCTTCAGTGATGCAGCTGCCTTTACATCACCCACACTCTTGTAACACAAATACTTGGCTTGCCAAGGTGAATGTGGGTTTAGTAGTTTCTCTGGTCTGTTGTTGGTGTTATAATCCAGGGTGAACACACATTTACTCACATTTCCCCAGGAAAAGTTACACAACAGTCACAGAGGCTGGTCTCAAATCTTGAAACAATCTCTTGCCTCTGCCTCACAAATGCTGGGAAAGGAGGTATATACCACTAGGCCCATCACATCCAGTTACTTCATCTTGGCTGTCCTGGAATTCGCTTTGTTGATCACTCTGGCCTCAACTTAAGAGATCCACCTGTCCCTGCTTCCCAGGAGCTGAGATTAAAGATGTGTGCCACCACCACCCAGCAAATTACTTCACCTTAAATCCCAACAATAACCATACTGAAAAATAGTGCACAGGTTCTGGAATTACTCTAAATTATAGGAAAAGGAAAAGAGAAAACCCAGGGAACAAGACCAGTTAATATGGATGCTGGTTCTTATCCTGTCTTGATCAATCATTTCACAAATGATAAATAGTAGCAAGCTCTCAATTTTCTCATAATATTATAAGCAAAGTAAAAGGAAACGAAGAAAAGGACAAATCCAGTTGTTGTTTTTTTTAAAACTCTTAAAGACATTTTGTATTCTTTCGAACTGTTTCAGGTAAGACAGTCTCAATAACCCCGGAGGGGATGGAAGCAGAAGCACATGGTGCTGTGACACTAGATGTGGGTTATTCACACACACACACACACACACACACACACACAGGGACGGACACAGGCACTGTGAGCCTTTCCCTGTTCAACTAATTTTATAAATAGTGTTTGACTTCTGTATGTAAAAACCACTCAAAAAAGGTAAAATATCTGCTCTTCAAGAACATATGCTCAGGCTGGAGAAATGGCTCAAAGGTTAAGAGTACTGACTGTTCTTCCAGAGGTCCTGAGTTCAATCCCCAGCAACCATATGGTGGCTCACAACCATCTGTAATGAGATCTGGTGCCCTCTGCTGGCATGAAGGCATATATACAGACAGAATACTGTACACACAATCAATCAATCAATCAATCAATCAATCAATCTTAAAAAAAAAAAAACACATGCTCTAACCAATGAAACCTATCAATTGAGAGGAAGGTCCAGATAAGACAACATTTGGCCAAGAGGCTCCCTGAAGGTGCTGGGTGTGGCAACGCAGGCCTGCAACACCAGTATTTGGGTTGAGCAAGTAGACTGAGCTTAAAGACACTGTCTTAAAAACTAACAAACAAACAGCAAAATAAGGGAAAGGAAACAGAAAGCTTCTTGGAGATGACAATGGAATGGTCCTCAAGAGAAGTTTTTGACAGAAGGAATAAGGGAAGACCTTTTTGGCTGAAAGCTCAGAAGAAAGAATGGCACTGAAGTGAACCTTAGGAAGACAGATTGATCTGAGGCTGTAACAGCATGGCACAGGGAAAGGCTATGGTAGGAGACAAGCTTCAACCCAGAGGTCTGAGCTACTGTCTTCAACTGTATCCCCAGATCATCACTGAAGGTTTCAAATGAAAACGAGTGTATCACAAAGCCTTCTCTTCAAAGCCTTCTTCCTGATTTCCTTACCTCAGGGAGAGTAATTACTGTTCACAAGTTAAACAAGCCAAGAAGCAAAGTGCACCACAGCCCAGCAGCCCCTCTGACATCATTTGCTTCTCACCACACCCAACCCAACACCATCTTCTTCCCATCATCTTCACTCCAAATTTCCATCAGGGTGCATAATGCTCTGTACCCATCCCTACTGCCACCATCTCAGGACAGATTCTCAATGCTTCTCCTGTATCCACTTAGGTTCTCTGTGGAGTTGAGGGGGTGGGAGGGGAAAGGAAAGGAAAAAGCCCAACTCTAAGGAGATGCTTACATTTGCTTATCAACCCCCCAGTTTTTAAAATAAAGAGTAAAAATTTTGGGCTGGGGTATACCTAGGTGGGGCAGTATTTGCCTAAACATGCATGAAGCTCCAGCACCTAAACCAATACCCTCAAACATTCCCCAGACCCTCTAAATATCAAGAATCTGAATGTGGCTTCTGTAGTCTCATGCTGTTAGGTCCTGCATTTAGGCCTCCCCATCTCTCCAAGCCTTACCTGCATAATCTCTCACTTTTACCTTCATCACATGGGCTTTCTCCACACCCTCAGTTCACTCTGTTTGGCTCTCCCCCTGCTGTGTGTGCACATTACCGACTGCCAGTCCTTTCTGTAAGCTCCAGTGAGTGAGTGATTTTGCTGGGTATTTACCAATGAATGCATCTTTCTGCCTTTATGAGGCTCATGATTGAGTGGCAAGTGACAGAAACACAGAAACCAGTAACCCAGCTATGTTGACAATGGAAACCACCAGGAAGAAAAGAACAGAGTACTTCGAGAAAAGGGGTAGTAGAAGGGAGAAACCTTACTTCACATGGAAAGCTCAGAGGCTCTTATAATGGGGCATTCACTCTGAGCTCTCAAAGACAGAAAAGGAAGTCCTTACTTTAACCAGGCAAGAAGTGAGAGAAATCACTATTTCTGAAGTGCCAAGAAAACAGATGGGAATTTCATCAGGGAGAGATACAAATAGAGTTTAAGAATGCTGCAATTCAAAAAGAAAAAAGGACTCATCTTTTCACTGCAGTGAAACCCTATGACCATGTTAACCAAAAAGGCTTGAGGAAAGAGCCCCCAGGATGCAGGGTAAACAGGCAGCCTCCATTTCCCAACCTAGAGAAGTATATGGATGGCTGTATTTGAGGCTTACATAACCAGTGAGTCAGCAGAAAGGCAGGTGTCAATGGACAGCTTCTGTGCCCAATCTAAGCTGCAAGGAAATTTGGCTGTGCCTGCTGTTGAGAGGAGGGGGTCCAAGGACAAAATCTGGACTTAGCCAATGAAGCAAGTCACAGACCTTCCAACAACACATGGTCAAGTTACAGTGAAAAAAAAAAAAAAAAAAAAAAAAGGGAATCTTTATCCTTAGAAAATATAATGGGATCCAACTCAGAATGGACTAGAGCCAGGTAATTCTGGCAGAACTTCATGAACCTAATGCTGCAATCTCTTCTTCCTTCCTTCCTTTCTTCTTTTTAAAAATTGAGACAGGGTCTCCCTATTTATTTACTCATGGCTGTCCTGGAACTCTCCAAATATCCATTTCTTTAACCTGAAATAAACATCCATTTTAAGATTTCAAAATTAAGGTACTTAAATTTGCTAAAGTCAAAACCTATACCTTAAAGAGAAAATGCCCATTATCTTGTTTTAGGGGTCGGCCAAAATTACTTCAGGATTGTTTGTCTTTTTCCTGAGGTACTGGGGCTGAATGAGCCCTGGGTCTTGTGTTCCAGGGTTATTTTCTACATTTGTCTTTTCTCTAATAAGGGCTACTATGTATTAACAGCAACAGAAAAAGGCTACATGACAGAATTGGGTCTGGCAAAGAAAAAGGTACAAAAGCAAACATAAAAGGAAATTCATTTATAATAGATGGCAAAGAGATGCAGCTCAAACCACCACTGGATACCGAACAGAAACTACAATGAGCTCAAGACAGACCTCCACCAACACACAGCATGGAAACAGCAGATTACTCCTCTTGCCTCCCCCACATCCACACTCATGCTCTCAGCCTACTACTAGTTCCAGGGGCAAGCACCCAGTAAACAAGATGAAGGCTTTATTTTTCTTTCTCCACTGCAGGCTGTAGGAAAATCCTAGGAAAAAATAAGGTAATTACAACTATCTACAGACATTTTTTTTTTTTTTTAAAAGAAGAAAAAGACTTAATTGTGAGTCAGCACTCCATGATCTAGAAATGACTAGTTTCTAGCTGCTTATGGATATCTGAGAAAAACCTGATAATTATATCTGAAGGTCACAACCTGAATAAACAGCAAAAATATCTTTTCTGGCTCTCTTGCTTATCCTTTTCCACCAAACATGATTCTGCAGAAATGGATACTGCTAAGATGCAATTCTATGTAGCTGATACAGGAAAAAAACAAAAACAAGAAAACCCCTCATCAAAACACATTTATCTTACCAAAAACCCCCATCAGGCAGTCTGCTGATTTTGCTTGCCACAAAGCCCATCCTTCACTGTGAGCACCAGAGCTAGCTCAGATTGTGAAAACAAATCATAACCTCTCTTGACTATGAGCGTTTTCCATTTGTTCCGGCTTCCAGGTTGCAGAGGAGCAGTGGCAGATTCTGTCACTCTTGCAGTAAATGAGGTAAATGAGGGCAGCTACCACTGGGGACACATCCTCCACCAAAGGACTGGGAACAGTGAATCTTCTAGGCGATCCTTGGGCTTCTCACCGTCAAGATCAGAGAAGCGGCTTGCACACAAGAGGCAGGTACAGCTGCACCACATCAACACCTCACATAGCTGATGCTCTGCTGTGCAGTGTCCACATCAGTCTATACACGTTCAGTTCTGTCTCCTTCGTCAACTCAGTAGCCTTACATCTGGGCATCTGGGAGGACTTAGCTGAATAAACAGAAAGCTTCAGACTCTTCCTTTCCGTGTGTGTGTGTGTGTGTGTGTGCGCGCGCGCGTGCGTGCACGCACACGCGCACGAGAGTGCTTTGCTAGGGCTGCTAAATGCAAATGAACAGCCTGACTCTGAGAGCAAAGACAGTATCTGCCTCTCTGCTCCAGTTGTGAGCATCTTTTATAAAAGACAAAAGCTTCTAACTGGTTGGATTTAAAGCTACAGGACATTATTTTCACATTCACATTTCTCTCATTTAAATTAAGTATGGCTGAGAACTGCTGACAAAGTAAAACTAATTCTCAATAAAATAACACTCTGAGGTAGTGTCCAATAAATACAAAAGGCAACCTATGCAGGTTTCCATTAAACACCAGGAGACAGTTCCACTTTCCCAATGTTTCTTCTTTGTTTTGAATCCTATGTTTGGAAAACTATGTAAGTGACAATTGAGTAGCAGTAAGAACAGTGAGCAAAAAAATAGGCAAGCTATCATGAGACCCTAAGATTTGGCACTACAGACAGGAGAAGTCACTTCTTGGAAAGCACTGTGACTTGGAGATCCAGTAATAGATGCAGAAAACATGCTGAGAGCTCAGGCCTGGGTTTGGTCTGCTCATTGACACCCACTGCTCCACTGTACCAGAGAATCAAACAGATGTTTGTTTTTTGAGGCAGAATATCACTATGCAGAAGGGTTGGACTCAAGATCCTCCTGCTCTGCTTTATGTACAATCTCATTTTACAGAAATCAAACAAATCATGGATTTCTACGTTGTCCTCTATTGATCACCTCATACCCTCAGAAAAGGTCTCTTACTGAGCCTGAAGCTTGCCTCCCACCTCCTTTTAAAACTAAGCTGGCTGGCGAGCAAGCCCTAGAAATTTTGCTTTGGCCCCAAAGCTTGAGAATGGTGTTACAAACACTTGTGGCCATTCCTGACTTTGTATGTGGATGCTAAGACCCTAACTTAGGTCTTCATGCTTTTGAAGAAAACACTCTTATCAATTTAGCCATCTCCTCCAGTCCCACCACTGTGGTTTCTATTGTTTTATAAATGCAAGTATTTTCTGTTACTCAAAACAGTAGCTCTTGTGATTTCAATTTTTGAGTAATGCCATGTATTTGTACACTAAATAAACCTGATATAACATTTTAAATACTTATTTAGCTAATTATGTTCAACCTAGTATAAAATCTATTAGGGAATAATTTTCTTTATAATTATATAGTTGAATTCTGGGGGTTACATTCTCTCCCACAGATAGGTATTTCCAATGTTTCTTCCCTTTGGGACAAGTGCAAGATAACATTTCCCATACCCACTATAATCTTTCGATCAGTTGTACCAATGGATTATGAAAGAATGGCAGTGGGTATGTCATCTGGTCAAAATAAAGCTTCCAAGAAGCTTTAGTTTCTCATTTTACCACTGTGACCACTGAAGCATGTGAGACAAAGTGCCTTGGCTGTATGAGCTTCCCCCATATAGACAGCAGCCCCAGAGAGTTACCTGGGCCTAAAGCATACCTTTTGTGTGAGAAATGTTCAATGTATATCTGTAAGTTTTGTTTTTGTTTTTTTAAAGTATACTTGAGAAACTGGCATAAAGCGTGCTTATAATCTTAAGAGATGGAAGCAGGAAGATTAAGATTCAAAGTCACCTTAGGTAGCAATGAGATGTCATCTCAAAGAATTAAAGTGGGGGGGCTGGAGATATAGCTTAGCAGGTGTGGGTGCTCAGTGAGCACCAAGCCCTGGGCCATTCTCCAGGGCTCCAAAAGAAAACAAACAACAACCAGGAATGGAAAAGGTGTAGTATCCAAGTATGATAGGGACATGCTTATATTCTCATTACTCCAGAGATAGAAGCAGAAGGGTCAGGAGCTCAAGACCAGCCAGAGATATATAGCAAGTCTCTGCTGTATGAGATCCAGTATCAGCAACACAAACAGACAGGCAGACAGGCTGACTGAAGGAAAAAAAAAAAAAAAAAAAGGCTTATTCCAAGATATTAATGGATTCAACTGATAGAATGGAGAACTGAACAGACAAGCTGCCCGGAGAGGATGGGCTTGTGGGCTACTATAACCTGACCAAGTAAGTCCTTGCCTCTCAAAGTAGTGCCATTTTGATTTTGTTTACTTCTTGGTTCATTCAAAATTCTTTCTTAATGAATTCTGGTTTATGCACTGATTATTAATGAGTCCTCCCTGATGACAGCACTGAGAAAGAATTTGGTTTTACCATCTAAATATATGGCAGTTTCTGGAGAAGACTGACAGGTATCTATTTTCTCTGTGGGGCAAGTAACTAGATAGTTGAGTGTGCTAGGCTTTTCTTGTTGGCTACTTGTTATGTTAACAGTAGTTCAATTGACATGTGGTACATACTGTGATGGAGAACAGTTCTCCGGATGGGAACTGGGGAACTCTCAGGAGTTTGTGTTTATTTTGGGACATGGCTGAGAAGCTGTTAGAAGCCCAGTCTTAGATCTCCACGTATCTGCTTGTAATTCAGAAAGGCATGGCCTTTTACTATGTTAGCATGAAATGCTTCCTATCTTTAAGGGTAAATTAGAGCATAATATTCTCCCTCCCCCACCAAAACAGGATCTTTTATATCAGAGACTGGTCTCAAACTCCTATGCAGTCTCTTAAAGCAGTAACTTCACTGGCTTTCTAAGCTAAATAAACACGTAAATATCTCTAAATTCCAATAAAACAAACTCATAAATATTTAATACCTCAAACATGGTAGGCAAGTAAAAAACAATCCACCTTATAGTTCAGAAACATTTAAAGAATTCAAATTCACAGGCTGGAAAAAGTGTGACATACTCAGTGACAGAGTGTGTTCTTAGTATAGGTGACACCTGGAGTTCAAAATAAAGACCACACACACACACACACACACACACACACACACACACACACACACACACACACACGGCTAAGTATTTAGTACACACACCAAGCCTGAGTTGCTGCATGCATTCTTATTTCATTTGGGTGATGTACAGAAAAGCTCATCTGAACTTTTTTTTTTGAGACAGAGTTTCTCTGTGTTGCTTTGGAGCCTGTCCTGGAACTAGCTCTTGTAGACCAGGCTGGCCTGGAACTCACAGAGATCTGCCTGCCTCTGACTCCAGAGTGCTGGGATTAAAAGTATGCGCCACCACCTGACTAGAAAAGCTCATCTGAAATTTCTAAACTTAGACTTATTTACCAAAAAAGAGGATATGGTTCTTTGTTTGGACTCCAGCACCACAAGGAAACAAAAACCAAGGACTGGAGAGATGGCTCAGAGATTAAGAGCACTGGCTGCTGTTCCAGAGGTCCTGAGTTCAATTTCCAGCAACTACATGGTAGCTCCCAGCCATCTATAATGAGATCTAGTGCCCTCTTCTTTTTGCAGACATACATGTGGGGAGAACACTGTATTCATAATAAACAAATCTTAAAAAACAAAAAACAACCCACAAGATAAAGGAAAACATCAGGTCCTAGAGAAAAAGGTGACTTTTTTGGGGAAGGCACTAAGGACCTTAGCAGGGCATTCATTCCTTTATGTGTTTGCATTATGTCCTATCACCACATTGATTAAACAACCAGGTATTATTTCCTTTTTTTCTTTTCTCTTGGTTTTTCAAGACAGGGTCTTGGAACTTGCTCTGTAGATCAGGCAGTCTTAAAACTTAGAAATCCACCTGCTTCTGCCTTCAAAGTGCAGAGATTAGATGTTGGCCACCACACCTAGCTTCAGGTATTGCTTGTATTTTAATCAGGGCCCACAATGACTTCGTTAACTTTTTGTTTTTGTGAGGCACAATCTCATTGTGTAGCTCAGGCTAGCCTCTCAATTCATAATCTTCCTGCACCAATCCTGCAGTGGGATTATAGACCTATACCAGGGTGTGGTGGTCCATGCCTTTAATCCCAGCATGCAGGAAGCAAAGGCAGGTGGTCTCTGTGAGTTCAAGGCTAACCTGGTCTAAACAGAGTTCCAAGTCAGCCAGGGCTACCAGTTGAGCCAAGGCACATTGGGATGAGAGATAACTAGACAGTCACTGATGGCAGAGAACAGATTTGTAGTGAAGGCCTTAGGTGCAGTCAACTGGAAATCCATAGCTCTCAAGGAATCTTCTGTATCTTCTGTGTCCACTCTTCCACTCCCCACCCCAAACTAGCTCAGCTCAAAGTCCCAAATTGTATTAACTTCCCAATGAAATTCTGGAAGAGAGAATTTTTTGTTTGACTACAGCAGCTCTCAATTATGTAGGGAAACAGAAACTACGAGCAAGGAGCTGGAAATGGTCATATGAGCATCTAAATAGGGCAAGCATTTTCTTTTACTGTTAGAGCCAATTCAGAAAGGAGGACAGAGTCCTCCCCCCCCCAGTAGCAGAATATTGGCACTGATCATTTCAGATTAGCTAAAATACTTCAAAAATGAGTACAGGGGCTGGGCATGGTGGCACCTGTGTTTAATCCCAGCACTCAGTAGGCAGAGGCAGGTGGATCTCTGTGAGTTTGAGGCCAGCCTGGTCTATATAGTGAGTCCCAGGATGTCCAGGGCTATATAGAGAACCTGTTTCAACAATGTTGTAGAGGGGGTAATGGGATGGCTTGGTGGGTGGAGGCACTCAATGAACTGAATTTGATGCCTAGAATCCATACATGCACCCATACATATATGTTTGTGGACACATGCAAGCATACATGCAAATAAATGAACAAATGTGAAAGGTGCAGTATTTAAAATAAGCATTTGAGACTACCTACTAAGGCTCTGCCTATCTCAAAAGAACTATTCACTACTATTTGGTCTGTCTTCTGTTTCTATAACAAAATTCCAGAAACCATGTGACTGATAGGGATAAAAGTTCCTTTAGCTCACAGTTCTAGATGCTGGATGCAGAAGTGGATAGCACTGGCACCTGGGTCAGGACTTTCCTGCTGCGCACTAACAAAGTACAGGGCATTTCATGGTGAGATGGGGCAAGAATACTGACCCTGTTCTCTCTTCATTACACTGCTTAGGCCACTGTGGAGGCCTCACTCAAAGTTTATCTAATCCTAATTATTTCTTAATGGCCTCCTCTCCAAATACCATTACCACTTGATGTGGGGAATCATGTTTTAGTCATATGAACTTTTAGGTGGTACATTCTAATCCATGGCAATCACCTTAAGGGCAAAGAGTGCTACAGGGAGCTGTATGATAGCAGCAATCATCATAAATCTTGCATGGTGACACATGGCCTTACATGAGGAAGTGCTGGGAAACTCCCAAACAGTCCCTTTAAGCAAATGAAGAGGTGTGGAAATTTACTTTGTTAGATAAAGAGCCCAATACTTTCAGAGTTTCAAAGAAATGATCTCAGTATTAAGACAATTACCAGACTGGAGATAAAGAGCTGTAACAAGAATGAAGAAATAGGGGTGAAAACTAGCTATCAGCTGGCAACACCAAAAAGAAATCAATCTCGACCTCTTCGATTGATCCTATTACAAACAAAGGAACAAATAACCAGTTTCTCAGCCTTTCACCCTTCTTCTTGAGATGCCATCACATGACAGTATTCTACTGTTTGTCAACATTAAGCTCAAGACACCAGGCCACAGTAAACGTGTGTGAAGTGTGAAGTGTGCTAGTTCTTGTTTTTCCACCCATCCCCTCTGAGGCTCTGACTTATGAAGCTTAAAATAATTAGGGACCCCAGGATGGCTGAGCAGGCAAAGACATTTGCACTCAAGCCTGATGAGCTGAATTTGACCTCCAGAACCACATGGCGGCAGGAGAAAACTGACTCCTGCAAATTAAATTGTCTGTCTGATCTTCATACATGTGCTATGATATATTTCTCCCCCTTAATAAAATGCAATTAAAATAAATCAAAGTTTAGTTCCAAGAAAAGAGAACAGATAAAGCAGAAACAGGATCGCTCAAGAGGAAAGGTGAGCTGTCTAAGGACAGTGAGCTCCATGAGGTTATCAACATCAGACAGCATTTATTTAAGGAATTCTGATGAACACAAACATGCATCTTTGGGATCAGAAAGGTGAAAAGAAACACATTAGTCTATTATGTGCTGGATGAGCTCTGGCTAAGCTACCTTGTAATCTCACGCTGCTTTCAGGCTTTCTGTATTGGCAGAAAGGCTGGAAGATAAGAGGTGAGACTGTTGAAAGGGTGACTCAAACACAGTGACTATTAGAGTGCGACAGAAGCAGATGTTAAAACATACAAACAGCTCTTCTGCAAGCTGTGCCTCTGTCCTGGAGATACAGGAGAAGAGTGAAGAAAGCTGGGGCCCTTGCTTTCAGCATAAGAGGAGACGAACTTAACTCAAATATGGAAAAAAAAGCAGGGTTAGTTTTGGGAATGAAAATTCAAATTTCAAATTCAAATATTCTGAACTGCTGCAAGGGGAAAAAACAGTCCATTACATAAATGGTTAGAAATGAAAGAAAAGACAATGAAGTTTAGATTCAAAGTGAACAAAGTCTCTTTGATGACTCATGACAATATTTAAGTTGAAAAACATGAAGTCAATTGTCCACACGTTCTTTGGCATAGTTAGTACTCATATGCACTGTAAATACAAAGTAGTAGTGAATGTGGGTGATCTCCGATTTTAAAGCAAGCAACTGGTCGTGCTGGCTCACAAGTATAATCCCAGCACTGGGAGGCTAAGGCAGAAGGATGGCCAGGGGTTTGATATCAGCCTTGTCTACAGAGTAAAATCCAGTCTTGAAAAAACACAGTGAGGTGATCAATACAGCACTGTCTCTAGTTTTTCTTAACTTTGGCAGCTGCCTAAAACTAAACATTTTCCATCTTTCTAGGAATACAACAAAATTATTTTACCTCCTTATAATCTGATTGAAAGTAATTTTCAAAACTTTTAAGATACTTGCTCTACAAACACAAAGACCTGAGTTCAATTTCTAGAACCTATATTTAAAAACCGCTCGCGTGGGGGAAACAGGGAAGGGGTGGTGGAGCGATGCAGTGGTTAAGAGCACTGGCTGCTCTTATAGAGGACTCAGATTAGTTCTCAGCACCTACATGACATCTCACAACTGTTTCACAACTCCAGCCTCAGGGTACTCAATGCCCCTTTCTAGCCTTCTCTGGTATCAGATACAAAGGTGGCACATTGACACAAAATATTCATATAATAAACACACACTTTTTTTTTTTTTTTAAAAGCTGGGTGATCTGGCATGTGAATCTCCATGAGTTCAAGGCCATCTTGGTTTATATAGTGAGTTCTAGGCCAGCCAGGGCTTCCACAGTATTTGGGAAGCTGAGGTGCGAACATCTATGATGCCCTTTCAGAGATTCACACAAATGTGAGACAACAAGGTGTGCTGACCTCTGCTTTTCTTTGTGAATACCCTGAACCCAATGCTGTTGTTCAAGGTAACTATTCATTTTAGCTGTTTGTCATCTTCCACTCTAATTAAGCAAGGCAGTATTTTTAGTCAAGAAATTAATGAAGAGGTTGATCGGAAGAGGGAGTGTCCTGAAGCAAACCATCAGAGACCTTCTTTCATACTGACATGTATCCAAATTACTTATAGATACACAACAGGACTGTTAAATGCAGAGCTGAAACCCAGACACTCTGATCTGCCCCACAACAATCCTCCTAGAAATGAGCTTAAGCTGCAATAATTTAAGTTTAGAAAGTCTGATTCACACCTTAGTAATTAAGGTTTCCTTTATAAAGCACTTGCTCATATACTTTGTTTTTAATGATAATAAAGTGCTAAGGAACCTGAGAACTTATTTCTCAAAACATTAACAGTCTTTAGAAAATATTGTTTGTACCCCCACCCCCTTTTTTGAGATAAGGTACATAGCCCCTACTAGCCCAAACTCAAGAGATATGCCTGCCTCTGCCTCCCAAGTACTGGGATAAAAGGCCTTCACTAGCTACTATGCCTGGCTCTTAATTTTAAAACTTACTTTAAAAAGCCCTGAATTTAGCCAAGTGTGATGATACACAATGGTGAGAGATGATGAACTGGAGACCCGTCTGACCTATATGGTGAATCCCAGGATGCAATGGAGACACAGGAACACACACACAACTCACTCACTCATACACACAAACAAACAAAGCAACATAACAGGAACACAAAGGAACAAAGTATATTGAAGGTAAGGATGGCTGTGGCTTTCTTTCACAATGGTCATAAAAAATGGAGGGGCTGGAGAGATGGCTCAGTGGTTAAGAGCACTGGCAGCTGTTCTAGAGGACCCAGTTCAATTCCCAGCAGTCATAAGATAGTTCATAACCACCTATAACTCCAGTTCCAGGGGATCTGATGCCCTCTTCTGGCCTTCCTGGGCACCAGGTACATGTGTGGTATTGTTGCACCCAAATGACCCACATCCACGCAACAAAGACATCTGTTCAACTATGTTCATAGCAGCATTATTCATAATAGTTAGAACCTGGAAGCAACCTAGATGCCTCTCAACTGAAGAATGGATAAAGAAGATATGGTACATTTACACAATGGAATACTACTCTGCCGAGGGGGGCAGGGGAGAGAGGTGGAAACAATGGAATCTTGAAATTCGCAGGCAAATGGATGGAACTTGAAGAAACCATCCTGAGTGAGGTAACCCATCACAAAAAAAAGGAACATGGTATGTACTCACTCATTTATGGATTTTAAACATAGAGCAAAGGATCACCAGCCTATAATTCACATGGCCAGAGAAACTAGGATATAAGGAGGAACCTAAGAGATTCATACAAAGTCCTTCACAGAAGGGGAAAGAACAAGATCTCTTGAGCATATTGGGAGTGGGGGGGCATTAGTGGAGAGGGAGCTAGCAGAAAGAGAAGGGGAGGAGAGGAAAGCATGTGGGACTAGGAAGATTTGAGTCAGGGGGACAGATAGATGAGAGAAAAAAAAAATGAGAGAGATACCATAACAGAGGGAGCCATTATAGGCTTGAAGAGAAAACCGACTCTAGAGAAATGTCCAGAGACCTACAAGGATGGCCCCAACTAACAATCTGAGCAACAGTGGAAAGGTTACCTTAAATGCCCTTCCCTGATAATGAGATTGATGACTAGCTTATATGCCATCCTAGAGCCCTCATCTAGTATCTGATGGAAACAGAAGCAGACACCCACAGCTAAACACTGAGCTGAACTCCTGGAATCCAGATGCAAAGAGGGAGGAGTGATAAGAAAAGGGGTAAAGACCAGGCTATAGAAATCCAGAGACAGCTGACCTGAACAAGGGGGAGCTTATGAACCTCCAGACTGATAGCTGGAAAATCAGCATTGGACCGACAGACCCCCTGAACGTGGGTCTTAGTTAGAAGGCCTGGACAGTGTAAGGGACTTCTGACACTGAAACCAGGATGTATCCCTGGTGCAGGAAAGGACTTTGGGAGCACTTTCCCCACGGATACTCACTTAGCCTAGAGGTAGGAGGGAGGGCCTAGACCCTACCCCAAATGATTTTGTTGATCCCTCCTGAAAGGCATCACCCTCCCTCTGGAAGGGGGGGGGGGCTGGGGGCTGGAGGACATAATAGGGAGGGAGAGGGAACTGGGATAGATACATAAAATAAGAAAAAATATAGAAAAAACAAAACAAAACAACAACAACAAAAAAAAAAAAAAAAACAAAAGAAAGAAAATAACACAACAAAACAAAAGACCCCAGAGACAGATAAGCCTCTAGCTGATGATCTAAAAAGCAAAGTAGCAGGCCACTAGCTAATACCACCACCTCAGGCTGAAAGGACTGATCCAGCTGCCTTTCCTCAGTGTGGCTGGAGAATGAATGCTGGATATTGGCTACTGAGGTCCCTGCTTCTATCTTTTATATCTCTAGTGTTAGGATTAAAGGTATGAGCTCTGTTACTCTTTTAGACTGATTCAATCTTATGTAGCCCTAGGTGGCCTTGAACTCAGAGAGATCTGTCTACTTCTTGACCCTGAATCCTAGGATTAAGGGTGTGTACCACCACCTCCTAGCTTCTGGCTTCTGGAATTAAAGGTGTGTAATCACCACTGCCTGTTATCTAAAGCTTGAGGCTGGCTTTTCTTTCTGAATCCTCAGGCAAGTCTTAGTAAATCATAAATAATATATCACCACAATATACATATATACAGGCAAGATATGCATATGAATTAAATAAAAAATGTGCCTAAGTACTAAAATGATCTACTTTTAGATTAAAGGGCTAGGCTTTTCACTTACTAGTGAGGTTTCAAGGCAGCTATTCTTCAATGTTAAACTTGAAGAGCTAGAAGTTAATGTGAGAGTGGAATACCTTAAAGACTAAGGATTACTTAGAGATCAAGCTAAATCTAAGACCCACATTAGAAGTCCATTTGCTGCGGATAACTGCATTTTGTCTTCTACTCTTGTGGCTAATCCTAAGCAGTCAAGTCAATGATAATGAACTCTCAGGCTGCTTATATAAACACAGAACTCTACATGGAGGTCAGGCCTTTGCAGAGATCCCAACTATACATAGTCATGTTAGCAATTACTGATCAGGAAGATACTGAATCAAAGGTCAAATGCTTTCTGTGACAAGATGGTGATGGCCAGGGTATATTCAATCTAAGTCCTTCATGTGTCTAGACTTCCAAGAAGTCTGTGTCCTCAGCCATGTCAGTTTCAATCTACATCTGGCTCAACACAGTTGTAGAGTCACGTGCTAGTTAATTACATATAGCTCTTTGTGAGATGATGAAGTTTGCCTGCCTGTCTCCCCCCCCCCCCTTTCTTTCGTGTCTGAGACATGTGGAGGTCAGAGGCCAACTTGCAGGACTTAGTTCTCTCCTTCCAATTTGTGGGTCCTAAGTTTCAAATTACTCAGGTCCATCAGGCAGGGCAGCAAGTGCCTGCTGAGCCATCTTACCAGCCCCAGGAAACTGTTTTCTAACTAACTAAATATAAACAGAGAATGCTTGCAGCTTGTGGCTTAAATATCTACTTCTGAGAGCCATAGGAAAATGTAATTCTTTTTTTTTTTTTTTTTTTTTTTTTTTTTGATTTATTTATTTTGTATGTGTGTGGTCAGAAGACAACCTTAGAACTCCTTCAGAACTCCTCTCCTTCTACCATATGGGCCCTGGAAACTGATACTTAGGACAAGAGGCTTTGTGGCAACTGCTTTTAACCACTAAACCATCTTACTTTATTTTGTGTATATGAATGTGTGTTGGGGGGGGGGTGAGAGTGCTTATGCATTAGGCTTAGCAGCAAGTGCTCTTATCTGCTGAGCCATCTTGCTGGCCCTCATATTATTTTAAAAGGCAATTTATATAAGTCTGTCTATGTATATGTATATACATGTACTCATCTAAGTATCCTAAACTGCAAGATCCTTAGGAGTTTTCTAGTGAAAGAGCCTTATTTCACAATAAGAAATAAAAGTGGGGCACACTTACTGAACTACTGTTCCTATCTAGTTACAGCAGGGTTGGCTCCACAAGCTAGACTTCCTGAGCCTCACCTTCTTACCATGTTACTCTTTATCAGAGACTATGTAGCAAGTGTAGCCCAGAGTCCTGGCCTCCAAATGGAAATGCTTCTTCTGCTCAGTCCCAACCATAACTACATGGCCAGTGAGATGTTTGTCATATTCTAATCCTGTTTTTACACCTCACACTAGCTGAGCACGGCTCTTTGGATTTGGTCCCTACAAATGCCAAAAGCTGTTCTAAGCTATAAGTTCTACATCCCCTTTCCTTCATTAGTTCCCAAACTCAGAGATAATCTGGAATGTAATTAATTCAATGGAGAATAACAACTAAACAAGTAATACAAGCAATTTACCATTGTTTCCACAAGGGACAATCATAAGATAAGCAGGTATTGGACAGCTTCATTAAGAACCATCCCTGGGGGCTGGAGAGATGGTTCAACTCTGGTAGACAATTGTTAAAACTGGTTGCTCTTGCAGAGGACCAGAGCCTGTAATGTCCTCTTCTGGTTTAGGAAAAAGGTATTAAAAGCTCTGTCCTTTTGTTTCTCCAATCTTGTGACCTGGCTCTATATTGATTTATTTATTCATCTACTAATTTATATCTATTCATTGTTGTCCAAGACAGGAACTGTTTGTTCACTCACTCACTCACTCACTCACTCACTCACTCACTCACTCACTCACTCACTCACTCACTCATGGTTGTTCAAGACATGTAGCTCTGGCTGTGCTGGAACTCACTCTGTAAATCAGGCTAGGCCTTGAACTCTCAGATATCCTGAAGGTGACCTCTAATTTCCACATCCGGAGGTTTGGATACGAGAGAAATTTTATTGTATCATAAAAAACCCAAAACAAAACAAAACCCAAAACTACCCACTTAATAAAGCCACAGCCTGATGTATATGAAACTTATGTTTAAAGTACACTGTATTTTAAACTTTAAAGTATACTTAGTATAGCATCTGTAGAAAAAGTTCACTTAACACTGTCAAGAAATTATCTAGAATGCCTGTAGCCCTAACATAAATATATAAAGGTATGGCCACTTGAGGGTTACTGAAAAAGGAAAAAAGGCAAACATCTTTAGAACAACCTCTGGAGACACTATAAAATATTAAACATTTAAAATGTGGATGAGTTTAATAGTGACTTCTAGAGTTCCCCCTTCTTCAAATTCCACACTGATTTTCTACAGTCAGCCATATTTTCCTTTTGCAAGTCTTACTTCAAAATGGTAATTCTGTAGTATAGAAAGGCATGTTCAGCCCTCCAAATGGTCCCAGTTTACAGCCTCTCGATGTATCTAGTCCTTTTAAGAATCTGAGATGTGGAAGCAGTGGTACCTTATATTGCTGAATATTTAAATCATTGGTTCAGAAAGAACATTTCAGTTGACCAGAGTAGATTATCAATTTGAGTAAGAGACATGGATAATGAAGTAAGGACATTGTTTAATCTAAGAAACTCAGGTATACTGTGCTTCAGAAAATTATTATTTTTTTTTGTGTGAGGGTATTGAGGACTGAATTTAGGGTAGGGCTTCTGCATGCTATGCAAGTGTCTACAACTGAGCTGCACCCTGTTGGGTCACTTCAGCTCTAGAAAGATTCCCACTATATGAGTTAATGCAAGTACTAGGTAAAGGCAACTGAAATGTTTCGTTCTGTGTCAAGTTTCTGTCTCATACTGGCACAGACAGAACACAAAAGGTAACTGATGGTGTCTGCCCCATCTCTTACGGCTCTTCTGTGAATACTTTCCTTCATAACACCCCACTCAGCCTGTGTTACCATTTCTTTTCTATCCCCTCACAGGTTTATAATTTTTAATTATGTGTGTTTCTAAATGTGAGTGTCAGTTTCCATGGCAGCTAGAGGTGTCAGATCCCCTAGATCTGGAGTTATAGGCAGTTGAGCCACTTGTTGTGGGTGCTAGGAACCAAACTTGGATCTCTGCAACAGCAGTATGTACTCTTATCTACTGTGCCCTTTACTAGCATTCTTAATAAAATATTGATAAATAAACTGACCTTTTATAACTTCAGAACAAACACAGGCTATGCCAAGGTTTTAGGATTCAAGATTCAGAACAAACAGAAAAGGAGGGTACAGATCAGAAGTACAAATCTGCTAATAAAGCTGGTATTTAAAATATCAAACTCCAACATGAAAAATCTGTTTGGAGCTTGAGTCCAATTGCTCACCAGCAAACAGTATTAATTTTAGAATCAGGGGGAAAAATCGGCTTTCTTAAAAAAAAAAAATAAAAATCTCCTAGAAAGTATCTATGTATTGTTTATAAAACCACCCCATAATGAACTCAGTCTAATGGCCCTGTTTTTTCTTCAGAACTAAAGATGAAATGTGAGCATAGGGGATGTTGCATAAAACTGGATCATCTTCCTGTTTATTAGTTCACTGCATAGCCCTGTGCTGTTGATCTAAACATGAAAATTAACACTGAGATATACATACTGCTCATAATTCAGAAAACCACCATGCCACAAGAAAAAACAAGGAAAACAAGTAGCTCAATGATAAGAATTCCTTCATAAAAAGAATGTGAGAAATATTCCAAACTGGCTTTAACTCAAATTCCTATTTGTTCTGCATGCCTGGCATCTTCACTTTTAACCCAAGCCTTTTCTAATCTGCCAAGGCAAATGAAACCCCTTTGTTCACTTACGGAAATGCTTATTTTCCGGTAACTTTTTAGCCTGAAAAATCCAGGAAAACATCTATTCTGCATGGAAACAGGCCCCCACACCCAAGTTGTTGGGGCACTTTAGTATGATCTGAGTGTGCCTACATAGCCACACAATACCCCATGCACTCTGTCCAAATAGCTATGAGTGAACCAAACAGCAAGGAAACATAACAGGATTCTCTATTATCTCAAACTCACTGTCTTAAAATAGCACATGCCCTGGCTGAGCTCTGCTGCTGAAAAGTGCTAAGTTCCAGCAGCTCAGTTTCCTGTGTCTGTGCAACCAGCCCCCCACTTAAAGCCGTATAACTAAGGGAATGAGGAAGAGATTTATAAAAAGAGACAGATACACACACATATACAACATACGGTTTCCGAGGAGAATGCCGGTTCCATGCTTGTGAGGGAGGAGAAGGAATATGCAGAGTAACCCTGAGTTTCTCCCAGGTTTGAACATGCTGTACTGTGGCATGAGGTCAGCAGACTGACTCTAGCCCTGGGAGGCTGAATTCTACCCTGACAAAGCAGTATCACTGCAATATGAAGCAAGAGCTCCCAGGGCATGTTGGCAGCTATACAGAATGGCTGTTCTAGAAAGTAATGGCAACTCCAAAACAACAGCTCCATGCTGTCATGTGAGATCACCTCTAGTCCAGTTAAGCAATGACACTGAAAACACCTTCAACACCAATCACAGGCAGCTCACAGTATTAAAAGAAATGTTCTCTTTGAATAGAAGTGGGGAATCTGATGAATTTATTGATTCACTTGACTGGTATCACAAACACACTGATTCTGATTTGACAAGAGACTGGAGTCTCCTGTTCCTGGACCCTGAGGCCTAGCAGAGGAGCTCCAAACCTCCTCTGCCATTTTAATACAGAGCAGGTAGAAAACATATCTTTGGCTACAGATATACACTAGGACGGAATACGTTCATTTTTCATATGTACCCAATTTCATATATGCCATTTCTTTTTAGTTCACCAAAAATATGTGTGTGGGGCTGAGGATATTACTTAGCTGGCACAGTGCTCATCTAGAATGCATATGACTCTGAGTTTAGTATCCAGCCCACCACACATAGGCATGGTGGTGTAACCTTCTAATCCCAGCTTTGGATAGTGTTTGAAAACCTCACACAATTCTGCAATAACAATAGATTGAAGTCTATCAGGAACCTGAAACTCAGAGGGCAGAAATCATCTCTGATCATTGGAAAGGTGTCCTAAGAGGTTGGAATGTTTGCTTCCTCTATTCAGCTGCTCGCCTCCAAATGCAGTCACTGTCTAGAAATTACATAGCTGAGAGATGAGTACACGAGGTTCCCAACCTTCTGACTAGATAAGGAGGACTCCTGCGTGCCCAGAAAGTACTGAGGAACTTAGATTGGCAAGGAGAGACTTAGGAAGTAAACTCCTTCAATTTTTTTCACTAACCATTCAACTTGCCTGTGTGTCCATATGCTGTGCATGCACAATCTGGCCCCAAACAGGCTTTGAGAAACAAAGTGTGGCTTAGACTATGGCGAGGTCCCAAACTGGTGATAGGGCTCGGAGTGTGTGTGTGGAGCAGATCTGCTTAGCACTGCAAAGACTTTGACACTTAGCTCATGTTAGAACACAGTCTTTAGGAGGCTAGCCAGAAAGTCTAAACTGAGGACAACTAGTTTGGCTCCACTGACAACAGTGTTATTCTTTATATGTACTTAGCATTACCTAGATTTTTACAGCAGTAATCGAAATACGCAAAAGTGATCGGACATTTGAAAAAGTTTTAAAATTACCAGTGTGAGGTTTTCAAACATGAGAGAGAAGACAGAAAACAAAAACAAAACAAACGAACAAACCCAAGGCCTTTCTGTGCTTCTTCTGAGTATTATAATTATCTTTCTTCTTCTTTCAGCTAGAATCCAGGGCTTTTCTTGGTATTCTCTCTACTCACAGTGATGCTCACTTCTGGGCTGTGAATTAAAGCTTGGGGGATGGGTGAGGTGATAAAATCAGTGCTGATGATGAAAGAAATGACACTCCATTCCCCTCTCCCAGGTAGCTTATCCACTTTAAAAACTTTTATGCAGATCTCTCTCTCTCTTTTCTTCCTTCCTTTTTTATTTGTTTTTGGAGATAGTCTCACCAAGACTTCCTTACTGTCCTCCAACTCATAGAGATCTGCATACCTCTGCTTCCCTAGTGCTAGGATTCAAGGGATTAAAGGTATGAGATACCTAGCCCTCATGCAAATCTTTTCATGTTTCCTACCTGGTAAAGCATTTGTTCACACCACTCCCCCTTCTAGGAACTGGATGGTCTAGAGCAGCTTACCCTCTCCCTACTTTATTTCATTTTCTTTCATCAATTCTTTAAAAACTAGCCGATTTCAAGACTGAAGTCACACTCCAGCTAACAGAGAAAACACAGTCTTCATCTGCATTAGAATAAAACCAAGTGACCCTCCTGCCCCCACGTGCCTGCTATAGCGGGAGCACCATTGCTGGAAAAAGAAATCACTTACAGTATACTTTTCAGAGTTTTCAAATAGTTGCTTTATGGCAGGTTAGAGATTCTGTCTTGAAAAATCAAGGATCAGAGATGTGGCTCAGTGGTACAGAACTTACCTAGTAAACCTAAGGCCCTCAATAGTGCAAGAAAAATCAACAGTGCAAATTAGCAATTGTGGGGTGGAGGTAAAAGCAAGCAGATCTCTGACCACCAGTTTGGTCTGCATAGTAAGTGGTAGGCCAGCCAGAGCTACTAGATAGTGAGACCCTATCTCAAAAACAAACAAAGCAGCAGCAGCAACAACAACACCCCCCTAACCAATAAACCCCAAACCCACAACCAACTAAATAAAGACATAATATAATGTAACAAGGCACAGAGCACTTGGTAAACAGTGTGCTGTGGTTCCTCTGTTCACACAGTATGTTTGGTTCTGTACACTAACTTTATGTTTTCAAATTAATGGTAAACATACCTCAGGCAGGCCCTTCAGGAGGGACTAAAACTCCCATATGGGATGTGTACCCACTTAATAATAATCTACTGTTACAAAAGCTTAGAACCAGTTGGTGTATGACCCACACCCTTCAGGGCAGGAGAGAAAACTTGTAAGCTTCAGGACTATTTATTTCTTCAGAGGTAGGAGTTCTGACCTTCATAGCTGGTTCTTTAATTCTAAAGCTATGTTTCAAAAAGTACATCTATGTTTCAAAAAGCTCATGCACTTCATGACTAGAAATCTTGAAGCTTAGAGTTGGTGTTTACATATTGTTATGTAATTTTATTGCATATTATTACATAATTCTGTTGTAATAACTGGCAAGTTATTAATTCACATCCTACTGTACTTCCAAAAAAGATTTTAAGATAATTTACAAAGTTCATGTGTGATGGTAGCACAGAGTAAGTTCAACACTTGGTAGGGTGAAGCAAGTAGGTCACTATAGTAGTTTGAATGAAAATGGCCCCCATAGACTCATAAGGAGTGGCATTATTAGAGGTGTAGTCTTAGTGGAGTAGTTGTTGGAGAAAGTGTGTCACAGGAAGTGGGTTTGAGGTTTCAGAAGCTCAAGGTAGGCCCAGTGTTACTCTCTCTTCCTGTTGCCTTTGAACCCAGATGTTATATACACTTTCAGCTACCTCTCTAGCACCAGGTCTGCCTGTAAGGTGCCATCTTCCCACTATGATAATGGACTAAACCTCTGAACCTATAAGCCAGTCCCAATTAAGTGTTTTCCTTTGTAAGAGTTGCTGTGGTCATGGCATCTACCCACAGCAATAAAACCCTACCTAAGACAATCACTCCATACATGAGGTCAGCCTGGGCTACAAAGGCTCTTTTTCCAAACAAGACAAAGACAAGTTTATGTGTATTTAAAAAGCTCAATAAGAAACAGGATACAAGAACCAAAGGTAATGGAGAATAGGAAGAAAGATAACTGAACTATGGATTGATATAAACTAAGGCCACTACAGTTGAGTACTTTGGATTTTTTTTCTGGCAACACCAGTTTTCACTATAACGTTTCATTAGCTGTTAAAAAAAGTGGTGGTGAATTCACCAACAACTTAAATGAAGCAAGATATATGTATGTAGGTGCATGTGTAAGAAATTTTTAACAATGATTTTATAAAAGGTAGAAAGGCATCCTTCATAGATTTTTATTTATGTCTATAAAGTAAACCAAGGGCTTGCTGCAAAATTAAAGAGTTCAGTGGCTAGATTTCTACATTCAATAAAGAAACCAGCCAAGGCCTGTGGCTTTTTGGTAATCTTACTTGACACTGGAAAACAGTCTGAGTGACAGACAGCCCATATGACTCTTTGCATAAGATTTCAAATGTTACAAGTTTAGTCTTGTTCTTGTTTTTTTGAGACAGGATTTCTTTGTGTAAAAGCCCTGGTTGTTCTGGAACTAGCTCTGTAGATCAGGCTGGCCTTGAACTCACAGAGATCCACTTGTCTCTGCCTCCCAAGTACCAGAATTAAAGATGTGTGCACCCTCCCCTCCTCACAGCTTAATCTGGATTTTTAACAGAAGATGGTTAGCACAAGGTTGGACTCCTTGGGGGCAACAGCAGTGGACTATGTAATAACAGCTAAAGAATCCTCCCCCACATTTTAGCTTCCCTTTACACTGAACAGGTCCATTGCTGTGTTTATGAGGTGTTCAAAGCAAGGATTTAGAAAACTATTCTGTAACTTCAGATCCCTTGATTTGAAATACTATTTAAACAGGAGGGGGACCTAGATTAAGAATCCCATTACTGGATGTGAGGGTGATCTGGCTGTGACATCTGTCACCTCATTATCTCCAGGGTTGATTCAACTGATCTGGCTGGCTAGGCAGGTGTCCCTTTCCTCTCTCACTGCTCCATGTGTGTCCCTCCAAAAGCTTCGAGCTTGGTTGAAGATGATGACCTTCCCCAAATAGAGGACTGGTCTTAGGTCAAGGGTATATGAGTAACTGTGCTCTGCTGCTTTCAAGAATCCCATTACTATTCCCTACAATTTAATGCAAATTTACAAAAGCAAAATAAGCAGTTATTTGCTTTCTCTCAACTAATGCTTCTCAGTTCAAATGTCCTTTTTTTTTTTTATTTTTTTAAATTAAAAACAAAAACAAAAAAATTTCCATAGCTTGCTACTTCTGGGAAGCTGAATAGAGTAAAAGTGAAGTTAGGTTTCTGTGATCTCTAAGACTTCCTTCCTTGGTCTTCATGTGATCAAATGTCTCACTTGAGAACTGGCTCAATATGTACTTGTCCATTCTTCTATCTCAGATCTCCTCTCTTAGACCATTCACAGAGGGTTCCATGTAGAAACTGGAAGTTGATCAGAATTAGAGTTCAAAGTCCTGGGCTTCCCTATGCCTGCGACATGCCAGTATCTCTGATAGCTAACCTCTATCAGAGCAGCAGTTCTACCACCTGATAACCTCAAGGCAGCAGCAATGAATGCACCACGGTGACAAAGCTTGACCTTTGCACTTGGTGTCAAAAGAGAAACAGCACAGGACAGATGAAGGAATAAAAGTGGGTCTGGTCTTTCTTTTAGAATGCTTTTTCTGGTATGGCAGTACTTCCCAGCTCCCAGGAACTCTCAACTACTGTAAGAAGCAGTGTACAAAGGTCGTTAATGAAGTTTAATCCAAGTACCCCATGAGTGCTTAAATTACATGTGAGTGAGGCCCTAGGTTAGATTCCCAACAACAAAATAAATAAAATAATAAAAGCATGAAGGCTGAAAAAAATTTTACTTTCAGCCTAAAGTGGCTTAAAAAAAAAAAACAGTGTAAGGTGCACAAATATCAGAGCTTCATTACAAAGTAGTGAAAAGAAGCTCAGGGAATTAATACAGGAGAGCTGAATAAGGCCTTAATGAGTATGACTATCAAGTCTGTTTTACCTTCTTGGTCAGCTGAGATGTGAACAAATAGCTGCCAAATGTTTGTATTGCCATGGAGTCAGCCACTCAACTGTAGTACTTTCCCACCATGATTGACTGCACCTACTCAAATCAAACACAAAGTGACAAGAGTCTATATCTGGCACCTACTACTGCCTTACAGAACAAAACATGAAACATTATTATTGCAACCAACTTCTGGTGATGCAGAATCAGGCTAAAAAACAAAACAAAACAAAACAAAACTCTAAAGCTAGAAGCAACAGAAAACTGAAGATCAAGCAACTTTTGAACAATGACTAGGTGAAAAGAGAAAAGGTCCTTCTGTAGGAGCTGGAAGAGTTAGAATTTTGTAAAGACCTAGAGAGTGATGAGGTTACTAGGAAACAGCAAGGATAACTCTGTCTCATCCTGGTTCATGGAATTTCCCTATGCCTTCTTGTAATACTGGCCTACAGTTTTAAGCACGTATCCAAGATTCTGTACATGTGATATGTTACTGATGTCTATTAAAATGGCTTTACATCATATATATATATATATATATATATATATATATGGATATGATAAGGAAATGAGACACAAAGTTTAAAATAACCCTGATAAATTTAAAGATACTCATTTTTTAGTACAGGATGGAATTTACTACATAAACAAAAATAATTGTTCAATTTAAACAATAGTATGAATATGAGAGCACTAAGAAATGACCTCTTCACATAAAGTCAAGTCTGTCAACTCTTCGGCTTCCAGTACTTACCTCTTCTCCCCTCTGTGACTGCATCATCTCACTGATCCTGTCTTTCCTTTGACTTAATAGAAATACAGTTTTCTGTGCACACCTGGATAAGCTCTATGTGACTGTGCTTCTAAGCACAGCTCTTCTGGGCCTCACAGATTAATCACATGGGATACACTTTGACCCTGTGAGCACAGTGCACATGTTCCACCTAACTCTGAAATCACCAACCTTAGAATTCATCACCCTTTAGAATGGTATCTTATGCTCTTATATATCTAATAATCATAACCTCTTATCCCATTCCTCCCAGAATTTAGTATCTTTCCAGCTACAATAATGGTGGCAATAAAGAGGTCAGGCAGAACTGATTAGTACTGTATTTCTATTGCCACTGATAGTATGACTTTCAGAATTGCTGATCACTGGTTTCTTTATAATCAAACAGGGATCCTGCATTCCTTGCAGAACAGACAACAGCACATGTACTATCAGCTGCTGTTATCATCACTACATTGAATAGAGCCATCCTTCAGTATCCAAGGGGATTAGGGCTAGTATTCATCCTCCTTTAACTTCAAACTCTGCAAATGTTTAAGTCTCTTATATAAAACATTGTAGAAAGCATGGGATGATAGCTCAATTAATTAAGAGCTTGTCATGTAGGCATGAGGGCCTGAGTATATTTCCCAGTGCCCACATAAAAAGCCAGGTGTAGCAGCATACATTTCCAATACCAGCACTAGAGAGGTAGAAATAGGTGGATGCCTAGGGCTCAATGGCTGGCCAGCAGAGCCTATTTAGTGAGGCCTCAGATCCCAGAAAGGCTCTGTCTCAAAAGTCAAATGAGACAAGTGAGATGGATCAGTGGGTAAAGGTGTTTGCCACCAAGTCTGATGACCTGAATGCAATCCCCAGGACCACATGGCATTAGGCAAGAACTGAATGCTGCAAACTGTCCTCTGAATTCCACATTCATGCAAACATACTTAGAGTAAATGAATGTAAAAAAAAAAAAAAAAAAAAAAAAAAAAGAATTCCAACATGCACACACCCAAACAACCAAGGTAAACAATTTCTGCGAAATAACACCCAAGGATGACCTCCAGCCAGTTTTGTATGTGCATTCCCACATGTATGCTCACCTGTACAACTACATGAACATGTACACACATGGACACAGTGTAGGATTTTCCCAGAACCCACATGTAATATAAGTAGGCTTTCTTTTGGGCCACCAACCAGATCCCAAATCATTACAGAAGACTTATATTTATGAATGCTAAGCCTTATCTTATGCTCTTTTCTTGCTAGCTCTTATAACTTAATGCTAGCTCTTATAACTTAACCTGTTTTTATGTTTTGTCTCTGGGCTTTTTGCCTTTCTTTCCTTCTGTATGTCCTACTCTGTCTAGCTGGCTGGTGGCTGGATACATGGCTAGCTGACCATGGGAATCTCCCCCCTTTTCTCCCTTGTTCTCTTCTTCTCTAGAGCCTAGATTTCTCCTCCTACTTATTCTTTATGCTATCCCTCTCCTGCCTAGCTACTGGCTGTTCAGCTTTTCATTAGACTAATCAGGTGACTTAGGTAGGTAAGGTTAAACAAATTTAACACATCTTTGAATAATTAAACAGAGGAAGCAAAAACAAATGTAACATACCTTTACATAGTTAAAGTAATATTCCCCAGCACAGTAACATACCTTTGCCTAGTTAAAATAACACCCCCACACACTCTTCTATCTGATATAACACAATTTTCTACATAACCAACTGTTACACTGCATTGCTTAGGGAATAATAATAAAAATGCCTGCATGTTTCCTATCATTTTTGCCTCTTGAATATTTCTGGTCTGCAGTTGGCTGAACCTACACTTGTAGAACATATATAGAGTTTATGAACATAAGGCAGGATACTACTGCAGGCCTTGTCAACCTTGCAACTCATAACCAGCTACGACTGACAAGATTCTGGCAATTATAATCCCTTTTATGTATAGGGCTTTCACATCTTTATTCTACAGAACACAGCATTGAGGCTTGTATGTTGTCTTACACATAGCACAGCCTCAGTAACGGTTAGCTACTACTTTGAAGGTTTAGAGGCTGAATGAAGGTAACACCTTATGCAGGCTAGGGTGAGAACTAAGATCTTCAACTCTATCAATATCTCTACTTTTTCTGCCACTCAATTGGTTGTCTCCAACCCTGTTTTAGCTGTACCCTGCCCCCAAACAGGGTCTTACACTGTAGTTTAGGCTGGCATAGAACTAGGTCTCTATTTCCCCAGGCTGACCTCAAATTTGTAATCCTTCTGTTTCAGCTTTCTGAATACTTAGATTACTGGCATGACTACCAACCCCAGCTTACCCTGGCTTTATTTCATAAACTTTGAGCAGCTGACCCATCCTCTAAGCTTCTCTCCACACTCATCCTAGTGACTGAACATTCACAATTTACTTCAAAAGAGAAGGATGGAATAGCCAAATCTAGATAAACAAGGTAAGAGTAGTAGTTATTCAGGGCAAGAAGGAATAGAAAAATTGTGCATTGGTGGCTAAGGACCATGGGGTTTCTTTAGAGGTGATGAAAATACTGTGTAGCTGAGTAGTGAATGGTTACTAATTCTGTGAATATGCTAAGAGCCTGTACACTTCTAATGGCTAAATCTTATTGCATGTTAATTATATTTCTAAAGACTTGGGTGCTTGTTCAAGTTGGCATCTCAAAATTTAGCTCTCCTGAATGACCTGGAACTTTCAATGTGGATTGGTTTCAAACTCACAGAGATCCATTGTCTCTACTTCCCCAGAGCTTGGAGTAAAGGTGTACCACAACACTTGGCTTAAAAAGCTGTTTTTAAAAAGTAATTTTCCTATAACATATTTTCTAAGAGACCACTCCCTCTTTAGTTTCTAAGAGACCACTCCCAGCTCTCAAGATCAATGTGAATTTAATGCAAATTGTACTTGATTAAATCAGAAGCATAATGGCACATACATACATACAACATGTATTAAATGAATCCTAGCCTTAGGGAGAAGAAGACAGATCCAATCTAGTTTAAGCACCAATTATTGGTGTAGACAAGACTTAGGAAGCGCAGTCTGTTTCATGTTTGAAGCTTCTTATATAAGAAAAACCCTCAATTGAATCAGTCTTTTTGTAATGTGAACTTAATGACCAGTGGAGAATTCTAGGAGGGTTGGGTTAAGGAAGAAACCAAATATATTTATAAAAGAAGTGTTGCTATCCTCTGTGATCTGCTATAGAAAATCCGAGGGATGAGCAGATGATCCCTATGTATTTGTGTGAAGTATACAGAGCGCAGAATTAAGTCAAAGCATGAGGACAATTGTAGTCACATTACAAAACAACAATGTAGATTCTGTAGGACTGAAAGCAAAAAGAGAAACATTCACAAGCCCTATTACACTATTACATACTATGGATTCTTTGGAATAAAGAAAGGCCTCTTCATTCGAAACATTTGCTTTGTAACTTCTACTTAGAATGGTTACCACCAAGACAAAAACCTGTAGGTTTAATATGGTAGGTACTAAGATGGGTTTCTGAGTTTCAACAGCTTTGCTAGTAATTCAAGGAAGCACATGGGGACCAGAATGAGTCTTTGCAATCACAACACACCCTGGTATAGTTCTACATATAGTATTTTATGGTCTGGGGATTTAGCTCCATGCTAGTCTCTGGGTTCTATTCTGTGGGTTTTATATACAGCGAACATAATCCTTCCAACAGGTCATGACCATCACTATGATCCTCAAATCAAAGATAAAGCTTCGAGGACAGGAAATGTGCTTAGGGTAACAGATGACAGAAGACAGAGAATTAAAAAAAAAAAAAAAATCTAGGTTTTTCATTGTCTAAAGTCCAATTTACTTTAATGATTATACTTTAAAAAAAACTTTAAGAGTACATCAAGAATCTTCATTATTACTCCACAGAATGTAAAACTCACATTTCAGAAGTGAAACAACTTTATCGTTATGACAAAGAGATTAAAATTTCTCAGAAAATAATACATTGTTATGTGGAGAAAGACAATGAACTACATTTCAAGATTCCAGTGTCACTGTGGGAGTAACTGCAATCTAGGAGGAGATTCTCTGACTTACGAACACAGAACCCAGACAAACAACAGAAGAACATGTGCTTACGGCTTTCCATATGTATTCATGTTTGGAAACTCACTCTTCTCTTTGGCTTGTATGAGGAGATTACAAAGCACCTTGTCGTCATGATTGTCTATCTACTTAGCAGCCTCTCTTCCCAGTGTATAGTCAGAAGACCACAGGGTAGCTTCTTGGACTTCCTCAGCCTTGCTGTTTCCACAAGAACTCTTGTGCTCAGAGCAAATGCCTATGGGAAATGTGCACATGTACAGCTATGGTGTGCGGTCCCTAGGGTAACGTTGCCAGACATTCTGGATCCTCAGGGTTTTAACCCTCCACCCACATCCCTGCTTCTGCTGAGAGGAAGAAAAAGACATATACCTCAGAGGAGATTTAATAAGTACATGTGTAGACTCAATTTTTTTTATTTTTGAAAATATGTAGACTCATGTGCAACATGAAATATCAGGAACCTGGTCTAAAACTCTGATTCTGCTAGTGGACTTGACAGTGACCCAAGTCATCATATTTTTACACTGCCTCATTTGTGCATTTGTGTTAGAGGTGTTTTCCCACAGAGATGTTGGGAGATGAGAAAATGGGCCAATATTGAGAACGTAGAAATAATTAACTTACCATTGTTTTTAGGATTAGAGAAGTCGGCCACACTAGTTTAATTCTCAGACCATGTGTGTGTGGGTATTTGTGTGTGTGGGTGTGCACATGTGCACCCACACCCACACACTCAGACCCACACACATCAGAGGACAATTTGTGGCATGCTCTTTCCTTTTACTACATGGGTTCCAGAAATCAAACTCAGGTTGTCAGGCTTGGTTGCAAGCACCTTTATTCAGTCATCTCATTGGCCCCACCTTTTTTTTTTTTTTTTGAAGGTTTTCTATACTTGATCTTTTTATCTCTTTGCCTTCTTTTCCAGTGTTAGGAGCAAGGTGGTCAATATTACCTCACCAACACCCTACCCTATACAGGCCCACAGCAGATCAGGTAGTGGGTTGGAGCAAACAGAACAGAAACAACTGCTGCCAACAGGACTACTGTTGGTTTTGTGACCTTGGGCCAGCTTTTTAATCTGAGTTTCAGTTTCTTCATCAGCACAAAGGGATCATATTTACTCTGATTCACTGCTGTGAGAATGAAATATATCAATAGATAAGAATAATTTTTCTTTAAGATATATACTAGGCATTCAATAAACTGCTGATTATCCATATAATTGAAGATTAAACTTCTATATTTAATTCTGCAACACATAGCCATTAATAAAGAGTATATAGATTTATGAAAACTAACTCAAGTTCCCTTATTTACCCACCTCCCTTTAAAAAAAAAAATACAATGGTTCTTCCTTTTTTTTTTTTTTTTTTTTGGCTCACATACTGTAAAGGTAATAGTAACAATAATAATAATAATAAAATACCAACAACCAAATTTTGCTCCAGAAACAAAAGTAAATACATACAAATTTATGTATAAACCCAGGGAAGCTCTGGATCCAAGCCCAAGGTTCCTTAAGTAACCTTTTGCATTGACTATCACGCAGCCCATAGTTGGAACTGCAGCCCAACCTTATCAAACATAATGATAGCATAAAGATCTAAGTTCTCTTTATCTGTTCTTTTAAAACCTCTACCATTCACTTGAAGGAATTTCTGTCTACAACAGGCCTAGTTAAAAGTTGTCTTATATACTCATAATATTTGATTTTTAAAAAGATTAGAAATCAGTTCTTCCTTTAGCTTCTAGGACTGCCTCATAAACCACGTTTCTTTTAAAAGCTCATGAACACTTTATGGTTCTTTTAGGGCACATACATAATATCCACTCCATTTATTTATAAATATATCCTTTCATTTTAAGCAATATCCATTATTTAAAAATATTAAACATTTTAAATATTAAAATCATTGAGATAGTTTTAAAATACCTAAACCTCTTACCACAAGGTTCATTGTACCTTCCTTTTTATATTGAAAACTCCTTTTATCATCCTCAACATATTTGCTTATTTTGGCACTGCCCACTTACTTACAGGCAATCAGTCTTTTATCTGTGAAGGCACCTTCTCATTGGATTTGGACCCTGATGTTCAGTTTCACATTATTACTCCCACCACTCTCAGCTCTAATGTATGTGAGTACAATGCCCCTGTCTACACTTACTCCTTCCTTCAACACACAAAAACATACTTCCCTCCTAGAATAAGCATCTGTGTGCGTGCGTGTGCGTGTGTGTGTGCATGTGTGTGTGGTGTAGGTGGGAGTTAGGAGTCCCATGAGTGCTTGAATAAAAGAATATCAAATATTTACTGGGGGACACTCATGTATAACAATAAAGGTAGAGAGGCACTGAGGTCTTCTGCTCTGGGGGCACAGGAAGCCGTGTTCCTCTGACGAGAGAGCAAGCACACCTCCTCTTCCCACTAATTGGTCACACAGCATGTCAGACCATACCCAGAAGAGGCTGGTACTACAAAAGCTATAGGCTGAATGAAATTCCCACAACGGAGGAGTATAGAATAAAAAGTCCTTACCAATATCTGATAACAGAACTTAGCCACATACCTGGAACCCCAAGTTTCATGACTATAGTGATGTATATACATGCCACCATGTTCCCTCAATGGTGTACTGGCCTTCAGTTTTTGCTTCTTACACAGACAGCTGGAGATTTTTTAAAAAGTGCCAATTAGGAAATAAACTTCTGTGCATATTATAATTTTTCACTAGTCATTGTAGCAGCTATAATTTACTCAATATTTACTATATACCCAGCCATCTACATTAGATAGTTGCTGTTTACATCTACATTAGATAGTTGCTGTTTATTTCCCAAATAATTTAACATTCCTATCAACTAAGGAAAAAAAAAATACGTAGAAAAATACTTATCAGAGGTTACCCAGGGAGCTGGAGAGAAGTCTCCCCAATTAAGAGTACACACTGCTTTTACAAAGAACCTGAGTTTAGCTCTCAATACCCATGCCAGGTGTCTCAGGTCATCTGTATCTCTAGCTCCAGTCCAATGCCTCCTTCTAGCCTCCATGGGTATCAGGCACACACACATGGCGAACATACATACATTCTGGCAAAACAGTCATACATATAAGATAAAAATAAATCTTTTTTTTAAAAAAAGGAAGTCTTACATTACCCTAAAACAAAACAGAAGCAAACCCAAATCCCTAACCAGAACCCAAACAAAAGAGACAGCCAACTTATTCAAACTATACCAGGAAGGAATTTGGATATAAACCACATCTCCTCTAAGACCGGTAAACTAAAAGACCTTTGAGACAAGGTTCTCATACTCCTATTATGAACTTAGCTCTGGTAGTCTTCAAAACCTTCAAAGAACAACCAGTCTATTACTCACATTAAAGGGGATTAAGCGTGTGTGTGTGTGGAATAAATGGCTGTAACTATATATACATAGTTAAAATTTTAATATCTTTTAAGCCAAATTCTAAAGAGGTATTTTTATTACTTCAGAAGCAAAAATAAAGATATTTTAATATAAAAGTAAACCATTAAAATATCAGCTCATTAAAAAAAATCATGATTAATTCCAATTTCAATTGCCAAGACTAAATTTTAACCTGGGACTCTCTATGTAGACTGGGCTGGCATTAAAGTCAGAGATCTTCTTATTTCTGCTTTCAGAGTGCTGGGATTAAAGGTGTTCACTACATTTACCCGATTGTTATACAAATTTGATTCTGGAGTGGTATATAGGATAAATGGGAAGGGCAAGTGCCTAATATGGAACATGAATTTAATGACACAGTTTTACATACGGCATAGACACTTCGTCTTTAGGCAAATAAATGTTCTAGAAACACATGCACACACAGACAAAAGTCCAGGTGTACAGACAGAATGCATCTTGCCAGGGAATGACATATTCTTTCCTGTGAGAATTCCAACATTCTGAAAATTGAGTTTTCATACTGTAGCAGACCTTTAAATGTTAAGTTCATTTTTGTCAACAAAGTACTTTTTTTAGTAGGAAATAAACACTGTATTATCATGAATTTTTATAGAAAATGAATCCTTTTTTTTTTTTTTCTGTACAGTTTCACTGGCCTACATCAGGAAGAGTTTCTCTGATGTGTCACTGACAGAGAGGTTTTGTTTTGTTTTTTGTTGTTTGAGACAAGGTTTCTCTGTGTAACTGCCCTTGCTATTCTGGAAATTGCTTGGTAGACAAGACTGGCCTCAAACTCACTGCCTGTTTTTGCCTTCCAAGTGCTGGGATTAAAAGTATTTGCCACCACTGCCCTGCTGAGAACTTTTATCCTTTAAGTCAAAGGATGTTTCATTTGTCTTGAAATCTGTATGTATTCCTTGAATCAGATAGTCCATTTGAAAGGAGCTATTCTATGGAAATAGGTGTAAATATTTAAAAATTTCACATAAGAATTAGAAGGACTCTGAAATGATGTTATCTTTTTTATTCACAACATTCATATTGAATTCTCTCTAAGATGTCAAGCTGCCAATCTTTAAGAATGAGGAGCTTTAGCATCCCCTATGTCTGAAGTCTAGCTGTTTTTACATGTGTGGGGAAGATAGAAGCTATTTAAACTATGGATAATCTGGAAGTTTCACACATTTAGACAGAAGGGAATGTTTACACTGTGCAAGAGTATCCTTAAAGATGACGTCCAAAGTCAGCAACTCTGTTACCCAGATATCAATAATAAAGCTAGGCCAATTCTCTAGATATCACTGTGGCAGAAGCAATCACTCCAACACCAAAATGCATGGTTAGACTCTGCACGGGTGTGTGACCTCACCTTTTCCCATCCTACCTGAATTTGGGTTAAACTCATCACTCATTATACTTGTCTACCCATACTCATTAGCACACAATTGTTGGTGATTTATTAAATATTAAAAAAAGTCCTATATAAGGCTTCTTAAATCCCCCAAACTTAACAGCCATTTACCAAAATTAACATTTGAAGCAAAGTCTGGGGTAATTCTTATATTTCTGCCATTGCATGTCAGTTTTTCCCTTGCTTTTTATTTTTGACATCCTGACTATAATATATTGTGGAGAGTTTTTTCTCTGGCCATATCTATTCTATAATACTTGTGTTTCAACGCCTACTTCTTTCTGTAAATTTGGAGATATTGGGAGTGATAGATAACACATACTTTGCATTTCCTGACAATGATGGAGGCACTAAGAAGCTGCCAGCAAAGGGTAACAGTTCTTGTCAAACAGAATTGAAACCAATGTGGTAGGAATGATATTTTATTTTAAATGAAATTATATCCAGTGATACATAGACAAAGAATGTAAGCTCTTCAGATATTCCTAAATTTTCATTCCTGCTGGTTGCCTTGGCTTACTGTTACAGGATATATGATTGCATTTGTAAAACCCAGAGGCTATGTTAATAAAATTAACCTTGGATCAGGGACAGAGCAAGACTAGTTGATAAGAATTAGTCATAGAGAGTATGGAGGACCCAGAAAGCCAAATAGAGGGATGCACAGGAAGGAGTAGGAAGGAACTTAAAGAAATTTGTTGTCTTTTTAGTTTGGGATGAATGAAGAGACTTGCTTCTCTGCCTCTCTGAGATATCAGGTTTTCACCCCAACAATCGACTTTGGTAGACACTTAGTAAAAAACTACTTTTGGTGGCAGTGAAAGAGCCAGTGCTGGCAGGACTTACAATCCTGCCAGGCCAAAGCTTGACCGGTGTGATGTAGTGCTGACTAAGAGGCAGCAGGGCCACAGATGGTAGTTAAAGTGTCAGTAGATTCAGGTGTATGACGGAAGACAGAAACAGCAATACTACTATTGATTCTATTTCGAAGTTTCAAATACTCTAAAAACAATCTGCATTTCTGTTTATAAATGGAGGAGTTTCACATGAAAATTATAAAAATATATAATTGAGTTTTATTAGGGATTCCTTTAGACAACATTTTAAGAAATCAGGCAAAAGATCTGGGCTGATGACTCACACCTGTAACCCCAGCACATGGAAGCCAGAAGCAGGATTTCAGGACTAAGTTGGATCCTGTCTTAGTAAACAAGGAGGGATAGGCCTTGTAACAAGTGAGGAAGTAGCTATAAACTAGATGAAAAATACCTGTTAAAAAAGTGGAGGAAAGAAAAAGAACAGGGCTAGAGAGATGACTCATCAGTTAAAAGCACTTGCTGCTCTTCAAGACAACCCAAGTTCTAGTTCCAGCAGCCATATGGTGATAACAACCAACTGTAGTTCAAGTCTCAGGGGATCCAATGCCCTCTTCTGGCCTCCTTAGGCATGTGTGCATGTGGTGCACAGATAATACATGCAGGCAATACACTCATAAACACACACACACACACACACACACACACACACACACACACACACACACACACACACCCCTAGAAAAAAACTTACAAATCTCTTTATCCTAATTGTAGGAAATGAGAAAAAATTGGCTTTCACTGTAAGGGTATTTTCTTTCTTCCTTAAAGTGGGAAGGGAAGATAAAGAAGGAAAGAAAGCAGGGAGAAGTTAACCTGTACAGATTTGGGGAGGAAATTTCTTAGACTAGGCTTCAAGTGTAGTCAAATCTAGATATTTGGGTTATCTCTTTGGAAAATCTGTAGTTACATCTTTGGAGAATCTGTAGTAAGATAAATCACCAGCACCAAAATCAACACTAATCCTGAAAACTAAAGATGGAGTGTGCTGACTACTTAAAATAAAGAGAGAGAGAGAGAGAGAGAGAGAGAGAGAGAGAGAGAGAGAGAGAAAAGCCTGTCTGATTTATAAATAATGTCCCCTGTCCTTATAAGAAATGGGAAACCACTGTCAGGATTACTCTTCTGTTAGCTTTGCATGGCTACAGTTGCTTAGCAGTATACAAAGGTGAGACAGCAATAATGCTGTCCTTCACTTACAGTCATTCCAATATTTTGGGATTACAGCATTTCTAAAGATTTGTGCTAACATGCATACAGAACAGTGATGGTTCTACTGAAAAAACTGTACAAATTACATTCACAAATTAAACCGATCTTACGATAAATTCTATTATAAGCACTATTACTGAGATGGAATTCATACCCCAGGTAATTCATCCATTTAAAATACACAATTCCTTTTTTTTTTTTTTTTTTTTTTTAGAACTATGCACCCTTACATCACTATTGTGGCATATGCCCATCCATCCCTCTGAAAAGGAACTCTGTAACCTTAGCTACCAAGCCCCATTCCCAGCAGTCACTCATCCACTTTTTTCAGTTGTTCTGTAGAAACAGATTCATGTAAGAGGATTGTTTTGTGTTTGGTCCCTCATTTAGCACACCTGTAAGGCTTGTTTATGCAACACATTATTTGGATGCATTATTAAAGTGGAACACTGCTTGGTAAAGCAAACAATCACCTCTAACTTAAAGAGGTATATGGACTAGAGAGATGTCTCAATGGCTAAGAGCACTTGTTGCTCTTGCAGAGAACCTGGGTTTGCTTCCCAACACCCACCAGACACTCTCAAGCCGCTGTTACATTAGTCCCAGAAGATCCAAAGACCTCTTCTGGCCTCTGCAGGCACCACATGCATGTGGTGTGCCTACATACATGCAGGCAAAACACACAAAATAAATTAATCCAATTTTTTAAAAAGGGCATTTCTGCTTGCTTGAGATATTTTATTGTTATGATACTAGAGTATAGGTCTCCCTCATAATCCATAATGAAGATACTTAACATAATTTTAGGGCTGGAAAGATGGCTCAGTGGTTAAGAGAACCTGGGTTCAATTCCCAGCACCCACATGACAGCTCATAACTGTAACTCCAGTTCCAGGGGATCTGATACCTTCACACCAAAGCACATAAAATAAAAAAGTCAAATAATTAAATAGAATTTTAACTCTTTAATCTCTGGTGACTATTATTTATTTTTTAAAATTTATTTATAATGAGAGGAGGTGGAAAATTCTTTGTGGTGTTCATGTAGAGGTCAAATGACAACATTCAGGAGTCAGTTTTCTCCTTCCACTAAGGGTTCTGAAGACAGAATCAAGACCTGGGTTACACAGCAAGCATTTTTACCTGCTGAGCCACTGTGCTCAGCTGACAATCATTTTTTTTGGAGGGGGGGGGCTAATTTTTTTTAGACTTAATGTTTGTGCATATATGCCTGAGTATAGATAGGTGCTTCCTATGGGTGTAGGTGCCCTTAAAGACCATAAGAGACCAATCAGATCCCTTAGAACTAGAGTTACAGGAGGTGTGAGCTACCCAAAATGTGGGTGCTAGAAATGGAACCTCTACAAGAGCAGCAAGCACTCTTAACCACTGAGCCATGACAATCAATTTTTACTGTCCATATGTTTAGGCGTAAGAACTTCAATGGCTCCCTGAGTTTATTATAAACAAGTCTAGTGAGAAATGCCTGATGAGGCATAATTTAAGAAACTGGATCTGGGTATTTGTTTTTAGTCATTGTAAATTCCACTGATTCAATTTGTTGTTTCCCTTTCTTATTGTCTTCTGCCCAGAGAAACTTACACAATTTGCTCCTTATCTGTCTCAAAAGAATACAATTTGAGAATTAAAAAAACGAAACAAAACAAAACAAAACCCATGAGTCTGGGTTAAGCTATATACTCCAGTCCCAAGTGAAATTAATATACCCTACAAAAGAAAAGAAGAGTAGGCTAACCTGTATGCTATACCCTGGCTGCCTATTTCCTATAAAGCTTTTCTCTTCTTGTATTACAAGTAGCTGGGTTTGTGCATCTATTAACAAAGGCTTGAGTCATGTAAGCCTTAAGGTCTTCCATTTGCTTTTCTCGTGAATCCTTTTGCAAAGGTATAAAGAGCATGACACTAAACAAGGTTCGTTAGCAGGACTGGAAAACTGCCTGCATTCACTTGGAACCCATAAAATGACAGCCTTAGCAAGAAATGCTAAGGGTCCTGAGCACACTGTACATACAAGGCCAGGAGAAAGTTCAGTAGTGAGATAAGCCTTTCCCATCTCTGCCTAGTTTGTTCACCTAAAACAACAGTCTCTCAGTCTCATTGCCTATGTTCTCATGCTGGCATCTGCAGACAACAGAAACTTGGGTGCTTTACATTCCCACTCAGTCTGGGTAAAAAAAAAAAAAATAATAATAATAATCAAAAATAACCAAGTCTCACTTCAAAAAATACAAAAAAAAAAAAAAAAAAAAAAAAAAAAGATTACTCAGGAGCCAGAGGCAGGTGGATCTGTGACTTCAAGGCCACATTACTCTACAGAGTGAGTTTCAGAACAATCAGGGCTGTTACACAGAGAAACCCTGTCTCACAAACAAACAAATGAACAACTCCCCCCACCTCAAAAAAAATGTTTGCCTAGCAAGCACAAGAGCCTGGTTTTCAGTCTATAGCACCAAGAAAGAAAGAAAGAAAGCAAAACACACTGTAAATGCTCTTCGCTATTAGTCACAAGTCTCCTTGGGCAAAAAAAAGCAATGGACAGCATTCTGCTCCTCTTACACAGTGAAGCAGTAACTGTCAAGGGCCTGCTGAGTCAGCACTCTAGGCCACTTCCTGTCATACATGTCATAAATACAAAGGGTCTTCCACAGAATGCATCTATGTAAAAATGAAACATTGTTTTCAGGTTGACTTTTTTTTTTTTTTTTTTTTTTTTTTAAAGGCATGGTATCACTCTGTAGCTCAAGGTGTCTTAGAACTCATAGTAATCCATCTGCCTCAGATTCCCAAGGGCTGAGATTACAAGCATGAGCCACTACACCTGGCCAAAATGGAACTTCTATTTTGTATTTTGCATTACCCTTGGTAAGCAAACATCTTATAAGGCTGTGTGTTTTAGGTGCTGAGGAAGATAGGAAAAGGTACCAGGGAAAGTGGTTTTGTACAGGTTTTCATATCCTGTACAGATATGAAAGTTTAATAATGAAATCTATCAGTATGTAGAATTAGCAAACACTATTAAAAAAAAGGAAAAAAAAAAAAAAACAACAAAACACGGTAACAGATGCCTATAATCCTAGCACTCAAGGAGACTTGATGCAGACCACTGAGCTTTAAACTAGCCTCGGATACACAGTGAGAACCTGTCTCCAAAAATAAGATAAAATAGGGCTGGAGAGATGGCTCAGTGGTTAAAAGCACTGGCTGTTCTTCCAGATGACACAGGTTTGATTCCCAGCAGCTAGATGGAAGCTTACAGCCATCTACCATTACAATCCTAGGGGGGTCTAACATCCTCTTTTGGCCTCCATGACACCAGGCATGTATGTGGCACAGACATAAATGCACACAAAATGTGCATACACACAAAATTTAAAAATAAAAATCAACCAATCAAAAAGAAAACTAAGCAAACAAAATAACACAAAACCACTGGGAAGAGGTGCTTTAATCTTTAATCCCAGTACTGAGGAGGCAGTGGCAGGCAGATCTGGTTTACAGAGCAAGTCCCAGGACAGCCAGAGAAAATAAAAATCAAAAAACCAAACCACACCAAAAAATAACAACAAGACAAAACCACCAACACTATCCTAGAGTCTCTGGAACCTAGATGGCCACCTTTTGTATGGTTCACAGCCAAAATGCTCTCAGAAATCAATATGACCCTAGCAAAACCTCTGCTACTACTGACGAAGAGGAGATAAAGTTTCAGTGAGGAGACTGGGCTGGGCCAGAAATGGGGGGAAGAGAGGATCACTTGATATGGGCTGAAAGGAAAACAGAAATGTAAAAACAAAGTGAACAGCATGCGCTGATCTCACAGGCTGGATTAACTGATGCAAGTTATAAAGGGTGTGGACAGTAAGTAAAGACAGGAATTTCACTCTGAGCACAGAGAGCACTGAAGGCACACAAGGAACAACTATGAAAGATGGAGTTTAGAAAGACCCATGTGATGTCTGAACAAAACAGATTTGGTAAAGGTGAAATTGGAAATGGGAATCTAGTTAAAAGGCTACTATAATTGTCTTATAAAAAGTGATGCTGGTTGAGGCAGAAGCAGGTGAATCTCTGATTTCGAGGCCAGCATGGTCTACACAGAAAAATCCTGCCTCAAAAACCAACCAACCACCACCCACCCACCCAATCACCCACCAACCAAAGTGATGCTGACTGAATGAGGCTAGTGGCAATGAAAGAAAGACACATAAAACAGCCATGGAATAATTATTTAAGTGCAGAGAACAAGGAAAGAAAATTTAAAGCAAAAAGGTCACGTATTTAAAAGAAAAAAAAAAAAAATTACCATCTTTGCCATGTAAAGAAAAAAAGGCTGAGGAGATTCAAACAGCCATGCAGAAAAAGAAATACAGCTTTCAACACATGAAAAATACTCAGCAATGCTCACAATGAAACAATACAGATTAAAAATCACAGTTTAAGATACTGTTTCTGGTTTCATCAGGGTGACAACATTTACAAAGCTACAAACTGTGCTCTTCAAAAATAGCTGAAGGGTTAAAAAAAAAGTATGCTCCTTTTGATAGAAGTATCATAGAACCTAGCAAGTATCATAGAACCTAGCAAAAATTACTCCCAGCAATTAATCCAAAGATAAACTAGCAAACAATGTGAAAAAAAGAAAATACAAGTTGGACAGCTAGCTCAGCAATTAAGAGCCCTTGCTGCTTGTCTAGATGGCCATAGTTTTGTTTCCAACACCCACGTGACTCACAACCACTTATTTATAACACCAGCCCCAGCACCCAGGAGGAGGAGACAAGCATACTTGTCTATATGAGTTTGAGGCCGGCCTGTCTTATATGACAAATTCTAGGTCAGCCAGAGCTACATAGTATGACCCCATTTCAAACAACAACAAAAAATGAATAATAATAAATATGTTTTTTAAAAGATTAATAAAATAAGTAAGTGTGCTAACTGCAGTTGTACTTGTGAAAGCAAAAGCCTGAAAACAAGTTTATGACAGTTTTAAAAAGGAAAAGGTCATGTGATCTCAGAATGGATCGAGTCATAAGAAACAAGTGTGTTAAAACAGCATACCATTTTTTAAGGAAACCCATTGTAAAGGGAAAAGTTCCAAGGGAGTTGGAGGATGAGGAGTCAAATGGAAATCAAGACAGGAAATGGAATCAAGAACAAAATGGAAATCAAGGCTAGGGAAGAAAACAAAAAGTTACTGATAGCAAGAAGTAGGATAGGGATAGAATATGCCATTTTTTAAAATTAATTTCAGAATCATACAAATATTCTGTGTTCTTATAAAACCAAAACAAACAAACAAGAATTAAACCCAAACTCAGCGTACAAATTGATACTGGAAAACAAAACAAAACAAAACCCCCAAAAAACAACAGTGAAGACCCAGTAAACCCAATACTATCACGTTGGTAAATAAACAAAGGGAAGAGGACTGTCTCCTTTTAGCTGACATCCAGGCACCACACAGAAGCAATGTGCCAATGTGCACAGGCAGGGCTCCCCAAGGGGAAGGAAGACCTGGGGCTGAAAATTCTTAGCTCTTGTGATAAAAGCATGGCTGCAGTCATGTCCAGACACTTTAAAGTGTTTTACATTTTATCACTTTATTCAATTAATGTATGATCTATGTACTCTGCAGTTTTCTATAAAAACATCATGCTATAAATGTTCTATTAATGCACCAATTTTCTTTTTTGGTTGTGTTGTTCGCTCCTTCCTCCCTTCCTCCTTCCTTTTTTAAGATAGTCCCTCTATGTAGCTCTGGCTGGCTTGGAACTACTGCTGGGTTTTTACTCTTTTTGGTGTTTTGGCCTTTTTGAGAGGTCTACCACCTACCTCCCAAGTAAATCATACACAGAGGCTTATTCTTAGTTAGGAATGCTCTGCCTTAGCTCAGCTGGTTTCTAGCCCTTCTACCTTTTCCCTCTGGGATTTTATCTTTCTTACTTCTGCATGTCTTACTTTCCTTCTTACTCTGTAGCTGGCCAGCTGGCTAGATAGGTAGCTGGCCGTTGATATCCTCCTCTCCTTCCCTTTTCCTCGTTTCTTTTTCTATTTATAGTCTCTGCCTGCCAGCTCCACCTATCCTTGCTCCTGCCTCACTACTGGCCAGTCAGCTCTTTATTAGACCAACGGGTATTTTAAACAGGCACAGTAACACAGCTTCAGAGAGTTAAACAAATACAGCATAAACAAAAGTCACACATGTGGAAATAATATTCTACCACAAGGAACTTGCCATGTAGATCAGACTAGCTTTGAACTTGAACTTGAAGATCTTCTTGACTTTGCCTCCAGAGTGCTGGGATTACCATGTGTCACCATGCTTGGCTGTAACACTCCTTTCTTCCTATAGATCACCTCTAATATATGAATGCAGAAGCTGGAAGCTGGAAGCACAGTGGTATACACAGATACACTGTTCCTTTCATTCAGTGGAAAACAAAGGCAAATTAAAACAGTGACAGTTCCTGGAGGGAGCACAGAGGAACTCACCTAGAGACAGTGGGTCAGAATGACTTCTAGGTGAGCCCAGAGGACAGTCAGAACCTCTGTAGTTTTGCTTGTTAGGGACACAGAGTGGAAAGTGGACAGCAAGGGATGGAGTGGGGTGGAGTGGGGTGGGTTGAGGGCCAGGGAAAGTAGTCAAGCACAGAAAAGCTAGTGCAAGGCTCACTGACAAGTAAGCAGTAGCTCTGTATGCCTGGTGTGAACATGGGCTGGAAGGCTGAAGGATGAAGCTGAAGAGGTACACAGGCATACATTTTCCAACAAGGCCACACCTCCTAATCCTTTACAAACAGTTCTACTAAATGGTGACCAAATATTCAAACATTCAAACCTATAGGGTCCATTCTCATTCAAACCATCACAGTAGGTTAGCTCTGAAATCTATCACAGTGACCATACATCTATCTTTTCTCTCAAAACACAAGATTCTTGGTTTATTCCAGAAAAAGACCCATTAACTTTCCTAAAATTGGACAGTTTAAAAGGAAAAATGCAGTTGATTCCCTACCTTCCATGTCATGCAGTCCAGGCCCCAAGCAGATGCTTCTTCTTCCAACACACAATGCTGCCCACTGATCTGCTCTGATTTCTGGGATTCTGCCTGAATTCCAGCCACCAAGGCTCCAGGGAAATCTTCCAGCTAAAGGAAAATTATTTTTCTTGCTTTCTTTTTGTTCTTCCCTAACAGACTGCTGGTTCTTTTGTTCATATCATGTGGGTAGCAGGGCTAAAGTCATGTGGGTAGCAGGCAGACACACCAGGCAAAGCAAAGAGTAAACAAGACACATTCTGCTAAACTAATATGCTCTAAGAGCATTTAGAGTCTGAAAATTCTCAGACCATTTACTTACTATAGTACATTAAATAAAACATAGAAGATATGTCCATTTATTGGTTCACTCTCTTCTTCTAGACTGTGTATGCAATGTGGCCAGCTCCTGTTGCCCTAATATCTCCACAGTTCCATAGGGAAATAAACCCTTTCTCCCTCCCTTGGGGCTCCCCTCCCCCACAAAAAGGAAAAGCAGGCAGCACAAAATTTTCCTTAACATTAAGTCTAAAACAACACAGAATTGAAGCAGGAGGTCATACATACAGCTGTATGACTGCGTGATGTGCTTGTGCTGCTTGGCTGTCTTCCTGAAAACAGACTAAGAATGTTCTGCCATCACTACAGGTTGAATTCCACAATTCCTGAAGATCAGCAACATTGCTAGGGAGACTTTTTTTTTTTTTTTTTTTTTTTTTTTTTATCTTTTTTAAAGATACTATATTTTCTTTAACAAAGTTATTAAAAGAGACCAAGAGTATCCTAACAAGTTTTTGTTTTCTAGTTTTACTTTTGTGTGGTTTGAGATAGGAACTTATTCTGTAGTACAGGTTGCCCTAGAACTTGTGGCAAATCTCTAGGTTCAGCCCCTCAGTGCTGCTACTAAAGGTGTGAACTGCTATGGCCTGCTAGGTAGCTTGATTTTTGTGTGCTTTGTTTCTCATCTGAGAAATCTGGTCCTAAACAGCTGTTTTGATTTTAATTAACATCAGTCAGAGTTCAGCAAGTAATCACACAGATAGTATTCCTAGCTTCAGCAAGAGATATGGAAAGGGCACATGTTCCTGGAAACTAGACAGCAATGTATGGTTTCCAGCTTCAAGACCTCTGTTAGATTTTACTTCTAAGATATCTGTTGACATCGCTGCAAAATCAAAAGATCTCTTCTATTCAAACACAATGTTCTATTCATTGGTTGACGTCAACAAAGTCTCTTAATATCATTTTCTTTCTAGTGACAGCTACTACACAAAGTAGTCTTTTGGGTCCTTAATCTTAAAACTCTTTCTCCAGCTTCTATTTTCATCATCTGTATTCACTATTTCAGTAAATTTTTTTTTTTTACAATAATTTATCATAAAAATGTGAACAAGTGTTATTTGTAGTAAATTTAATTTATATAGCACTTGGCTCTTTTATATGATAAATATCCTCAAGGTGACAATTAAGTGGAAATATGGTTCAATGGTTGAGAATACTTCCTGCTTTTGTAGGGGACCCAAATTTTGTTTCTGGCACCTATGTCAGGTGGCTCAAAACTACCTATAACTACAGCTTCAGGGAATCTGATGCCCTCTTCTGGCCTACGAAGACATCAACATCCACATGCACACACAAGCACAGCTATACATACACATAAATAAAAAATAAATCTTTAAAAGATCAGAATTATAAAGTCCTATTTTAGCTAGTAAAATTCCCACTATGCCAACAATCTCCACCTCAGACACAAACAGTGCTGGAGAGCTTCCTCTTGGACACATTCAGTCAGAAGGGTTCCTCAGTGTTCAAGACTGTCCCCTAGCTTCACTACTGGCATTCCTGAGCCAGTCATTTCATCTTCTTAGGTAACTGATGGATAAATACCTTCTGTGACTTTTATTCCTTAGTGCTACAGAGGAAAAGGTATTCAGTATTCTTTTTGGTATTGAAGCCTGACTGGCCTCTCCTCCTGCATATAACTGCAACACTTATTTGCATTACATTTTCTTCTGTTTATCAGCATGGGCTGTTTAAAAACAAAAACAAAACAAAACAAAACAAAAAAACACAAAAAAACAAAAAAAAAAAAAACGAAAAAACCCACTCATCTAAACTAGTCCAAAATCTTTATTCTGGTATCCAAACTTACAGATCTGGCTCTACCCAACATTAGTATACATTTTCTTTGCCAGTGCACATGCCACTGTTCACACTGTTCTCACTGATTACTGAGGACAGTTTATTCTCAGCATCACATTCATTCACATGTGGGTAAATTATATGTATGACACTTTCAGTTTCAAGGGATAATGCAGAATATAAAATTCACACAATTATTTAAACTGATAAGGTTTCAATTACTTGTTTCCTTCTTGTCACTGACTCTCTGCATACCTGTCTTTTAAAGCCCATTCCTTCAAGTTGGCCTAGAGTTTTCAGAAAAATGGTATATAGCTACATTTTTATACAACTGAATAAAACTCAGTTTTGACTTTTTTCATGACATTGTCCCAGCCAGACCTGAGGAACTCAAGGAATTTGACAAGGAACAGGGAAGGCCAACCAGTGTGGCTGGAGTAGGATGAACAAGGAGCTAATAGAATGTTAGAGAGTAAATGGAGAAACATGCTGTGCAAGGCTTTACAGGCCAGACACGTTCAAGAAATGAAAGACATAGAGGGTTTCTGTCCCAGGAACAACATGAATAAAACGTAGGACAAATGGCATCACTCTGGCTCCCATGTTAAAGACAGAGGCAATATTGGATGGATATTGTCAGATGAGCTGGGATATTAATATATAATAAAGTCAAAGAGTATAGTATTATCAGAAATGAGGCCACAGCTTTTAAGTTGGTAAGAGATATCCAATATTTGAAGATTTATCAATGTTTAATTTTATGTTTGTGGGTGCTTTATCTGCACATAGCTCTGTGCACCATGTGTATAACTGATGTCTATAGAGGGCAGAAGAGGCCCCCTGAGCCTGGAGTTACAGATGATTGTGAACTGCCATGTGAGTGCTCTGGAAGAGCAGTCGGGATTCTTTTTTCTCCTTCCTTCCTTCCTTCCTTCCTTCCTTCCTTCCTTCCTTCCTTCCTTCCTCTTCTCCCTACTGTCCCTTCCCTCCCACCCTCCCTTCCTTCTTCCATTTTTCCAGACAGGGTTTCTCTGTGTCTCTGTGGTTGTCCTGGATAGAACTCACAGAGATCTGCCTGCTTCTACCTCCAGAATGCTAGGATTAAAGGTGCTCTTAATCTCTGAGCCATCTCTCCAGCCCTGAGAGCCAAATTTTAGTTATGTTTAAGAAGCAGAGCCAGGGCTGGAAAGATGGTTCAGTGGTTAAGAGCACTGGATGCTCTTCCAGAGGACCTGGGTTCAATTCTCAGCACCCATATGTAATCTCGTAACTATCTGTAACTCCAGGGGATCTGACATAACCACACAGACATACATGAAAGCTATGCATAAAAATTTTTAAAAATTATTAAAAAAATAAAGCCAAAGAAATCAGTTGACATATTTAGAGGGGGAAGAGGAAAATGGCTCACATTTTTAATCGCTACACTCAGGATATAGAGTTTTGAGACCAGTTTAGTCTACATAGAGAATTTCAGGCTAGGGCTGAAGAGATGGCTCAGCCGTTAAAGGCTAGGCTCACAACCAAAAACATAAGAGAATTTCAGGCTAGCCAGGACTACATAAAGAGATGAGGATGGGCATTAAGATTTTAGTCTTAAAACATGGATGTGATACTAAACTAAATGGGAAACCGAAAAGAACCAGGGTGAAGTGAGGCTCCCAGAAGCTTGAGTTTAGGGTACATTAAGTTTGCCAAGTCTGTGAGTCATTCTAGAAGATGTTAAGAGATGAAAAATACAAATCTAGTATGCAAGGGGAATAAAAATTATATACATACATACATATATGTATGTGTGGGTGTGTGTGTATATATGTATATTACACACACAGAGTATGGATGAAACAACCATTAAAGTAGTAAAATAGGCTGAGTCTAGGCAGTATCAGTACTAATTAAAAGATATGATAAGGAACAAAAAAGTGTGAGGTTGTGGGAAAAGTGCGAGGACAGAAAAAAAATCGAAGAGTATAGTGTAGTGATATATTATTTATGGTTTATTAAAGCTTGCCTGAAGATTCAGAAAGCAAAGCTAGCCACAAGCTATAGATGCTGAGCAGTGGTGGTACACACCTTTATTCCCAGGACTCATGAGAGGTATTTAAAGACAGGAACAGGATCTCAGAGCTGGCATTCATTCTCCAGACACACTGAGGATAGAGATGGTATTCTGAGAGTAGTCCCTAGTCATGTTGAGGAGAGCATAGCTGTTTTAAATTATCCACAGCCCATTAGAATACTAAGCCTAGACTCTAAGGCCATGAACTAACTTATATTCACTAAGAACTACTACACACAATTAAGTTCCTATGGATAGATGTTTCTTTCTGTGTGTGTAACCAAGAATCTTTTATTTTATTTTATTTTATTTTATTTATTCTTTTAAAAGGCAGGGTTTCTCTGTGTAACAGCCCTGGTTGTCCTGGAACTAGCTCTGTAGACGAGGTTGGCCTCAAAGTCAGAGATTCTTCTGCCTCTTTCTCCCAAGTGCTGAGATTAAAGGCATGTGTCACCAATGTCCACCCCAAAAAATCATTTTCCAGCAAACATCAGAAACCCTGTAATTTCACATCATTAAGTAATTTAAGACAAAGCTTCCCAAGGCAAACTTTAAAAGGAGTTAATGGCTAATTCAAACTCACATACCCTACAGTAGTCATGAGCATAGTTGCCTTCAAAGTCACATGGTCAACCCTAGTTTACTTAATTTCAGTGACAAAGTACTTTGGAACAATTATCAAGTGAAAAGGGAAGCCATGTAGTACTTTTTATTGTCTACATTACCTTTGTATTTCAGACAAGATAGGATCTTCATAAGTGCAAGCATAGGGGCATACATCCTATAGAACATAGGATGGAACAGTCTGAAATTTAGTAGAGATTGTCTGTGATACACGAGGCAGGGTTTCTCTATGTAGCTTTGGAGCCTGTCCTGGCACTCTGTAGACTAGGATGGCTTCGAACTAGTAGAGACCTGCCTTTGTCACTCTAGTTCTGGGATTAAAGGCAAGTACCACCACCACTGGCCACTGGCTTGTTTTTATTCAACATATTTTGCAGTATGATTTGTTATAGATCATTCTGTATCAGAGACGTGAACTCCTAACTAATAAGTCCATGGTATGTGCCCAAAAGAGCAATTTTTTTCATGTTCTTTTATAAACCAAAATAACTAAGGGAAAAAAATGCATCACACATGCAGTTCCTGGGCTCAGATATAACAGTTTAAATGTGTGGCTGTCTTTTTCTACAACTCACAGCATGTGCTTCCAGAACAGATAACATGGCCATTTTTTACCCTTACCACAGGTAAGGGTGTGTGTTTAGAACTTATTAGAGGTCTCATTTCATGTAACAGAATGTCGTCAGTTTCCCTATTTGGGTTTTCAGAAGTATTTTATAGATTACACCCTATGAGTTCAAGTTCCAGAATGCACAGAGACATGTGATGATGGCTGTATTTCTTTATATATGTTTCTCTTATTGGTTAATGAATAAAACACTGTTCAGCCAATGAGGCAGGAAGATATGTGGGACTAGGAGACAAGGAGAATTCTGGGGAAGGTAGGCAGAGGGAGCCTGCCACAGAGTTGCCATACTGCCAAAGGAGTGACAACACGCTGGGCATTCCCAGGTAAGCCACAACCTTGTGGCAATACAATGATAGAAATGAGTTAATAATTAAGATAGAACTAACCAATAAGAAGCCCTAGTCATCGGCCAACAGATTAATAACTAATATAGTGTCCATGTGTTTATTTGGGGCTAACAGCTGCAAGATTAGGCTGGGACAGAAAACTTTCAGTAACAGACATGTACACAGCAGCCAATCATGGCACAATCTGATTTAAGCTTCCTAAAAAACAGGTCAATGATTGTATCTAGTAATATACAAATGAGAAGTATTCCATTTCCAATTAAGAAGATCATCAGTGTATAGAATAACAAAGAAAATTTAATGACAGGAACTCAAAAAGAGATGCTACGCATCTACTGCTTACACAATACTGATTCCCTGCCTATATATTTGAAATTGTAACCACAAATAATACTGTATCCCTAGTGTTTATCAATGAGAAGGCAGGCTTAATATACTTTTTAAAAACTGTAAAGGTTAGTGAGGTCGCTCAGTGGGTAAAGGTGTTTACTGTCAAATCAGACAAGATCTGAGTTTGAGCCCTGGGACCCACATGGTGGAAGGAGAGAATTGACTTTCACAATTTGTCCTATGGCCTCACATATATACATTGGCTTACATATACAACTGTTTAATTGTAGTAAAATAAACAACATGATTTAGCTCCCCCCACCACCACCACGTGTGTATTACACACATAGGAGTGTGTGGGTGCACATGTCTATCCTGAGGCCAAAAGAGAATGCCAGATATCTTCTATTACTCTCCATGTTATTCCCTTAAGACAGGTCCATCTGAAGGCTCACGGTTTTGACTATAAACGAATAACAAGTGAGCTTCTAGGATCTGTCTATCTTTGCTTCCCAGTGCTGGGATTACTGGCATACCTACTCATTCCTGGGTTTTAAATGCAAGACCCGGGGAATTCAAACTCAGGCCTTTACGCTTGCACAGCAATACTCTTATTTTACTGATGAGAATATATTCATAATTAAGGAAGTCAGTCACATATGCCACTACATAACAAAAATTTAGTACAATATTAAAAAATGATTTTTGGAAAAATAATAGTTTTTTACTGAAAACTCAAGCTATTATCAGTAATCTACATTTCTAGAGAACAGTTATAACTCCAAAGTCTCTTTTACTGACATCAAAGTGATAACAGAAACAGGACACTATGTGAAGAGGGCACTTGAGGACTAGAATATTGTTAGTTGTTTTATGCATCTATATTGTTTTCAGCAAATCAACAGAAAAACTGAAGGGCCTTGGCGCTCTTCTAGTATTCTCTTTTATATGCAAACTCAAGGCATGACTGCACAGTTATTTCCTGGGTTTTCACCATATGAACAATTTAAATATAACAAAGGAAAGCTCTCACATGGAATGGGTCAGGGAATCTGGAAGGACAGAAAAAGAAGGCATAATGGATTGATGATATTTCAAGTACCCTCTGAGACAGAAAGTAGATTCAGCACCCAGCATATTGGTGCAGGCCTCTAATCTTGTCCTTGGAAGTCTCAGGAAGACTCATAAGTTCAATGCCATGATGGACTACATAACAGACAGGAAAGGAAAGAGGGAAGGAGGAGTTCTCTGAGGCTGACCACCTTGAATGAAAATGTAAAGTCTGACTAAGTGGAATCTTAAAGTTAAAGTTGACAATATTACAACAAGCATTGGTTTGTCTTTCATGTTAGAAAGCTTAAAAAATATAGATGTTTTCATAAACAGGAAGAATTAAAAACAAAACAAAAAACCAAAAACATGCTACTTCTAGAGGCAGAGTTGTAATCTCCATAAAAAGATATGGAAACAAAGTCTCATTTAAAAAATTTTACTTTTTGAATACTGGGAAATAATTATCATTTAAAAGTAAAACCAAAGGACATTATTACTGGAAACATCAATCAACTTTAAGAATCATTAGGAGGAAAAAAACCCCAACCAACCAACCAACCAAACAAACAAACAAACAAATAAATAAAACTAAGCCTGGCAGTAGTGGCATATTCCTTTAATTCCAGGATTTGGAAGGCAGAGACAGGCAGATGTCTTGTGAATTTGAGGCCAGCCTGGTTTACAGAATGAGTTCCAAGACAAACTCAAACAAACAAACAAACAAACAAAAAAACCCCACCCACCCACCCAAACAAAAAAACCCAAAAAACCCTCCACCTTAGAAAACAAACAAATAATCATTACAATGAAATACCCTCACTGCCACACCGGAAGGTGCTGGATGATTTTGGCTCATTCAAGAGAGGTAGAGCAGAAAAGAAAGTTTTTGTTAGTATTTTGCAAATAGCATGTAAAAAAACCTAGCAAGGAAGAAAATCTGAAATTGCAAAGAAGCTGGGATCCACTTAATGAGATCAAGTAAACACCATACTCAGGAGTAAAGAGATTTTTTTGTTTGTTTTGACACCAGGTGGGCCTGTTTACTCTAGAACCAGCTGTATAGACCAGGTTGGCCTTGAACTCACAAAGATCTGCCTGTCTCTGCCTTCTGAGTGCTGGAATTAAAGGTGTAAAGGTGTTAAAAAAAAAAAAAAAGAGAAGAGTTTTACTCCTCACGTAGCTTCACAATTTCCTTCTTTTTTTCTTAGCCTATCTGTGATTCTTACTAGCATGTATGATAGAGCAGAGATAGTTCTTTAAATCTCAGGAGTATAGAAAAAATTCAGGGACATCTTCCTATTCAGTTTCTTCCTCATGTGCAAAGTACCTTACAAACTGTACTCACAATTGAATACACAGTAAATCAAGGGCACAAATTCCTTAAGGCTTTGTCATAACCATCTGTAGTAGGATTTATAAACAGTTAAGGTAAGCAGAAGGAATTGCTCTGCTCACCCTGATTCTCTCTATGTAGACTGTGCTCCCATCCCTCCCTGGTTCTCTTTATGTAAATAATAATAACCTATGTAAAGAATAACCTGGAGAGAAGCATCAGCAGCAACATATTCAGAATGCAGTTATGTTCTAGTTAAGTAAGTGATCATTGCCTGGTTCTTAGCTATTAGACTTTCCTGTGCAGCAGTGCCATGAGAAACACCACAGTATCTGCTTGACACATGTACTACATCTCTGAAAACACACCACTAAAGAATATCGAAGGAATAACACAAGATTCTTCTTCATATTGTTTGGTAGAAATGTGGGTTTCTGTGTCTCCACACACAGGATGGGAAATGTATTTCAATATTCCTAAAAGTCCCTGTTAGGTGAGATCATGAAGCTATCACACAGTCTGGGGATGGAGGCAAGCATGGTACTCCTGCTTCAGCTACACTGGGGTCACCTGTGAGCAGCTAAGATTTTACCCTTAGGATCCTAACACACTGTAACACACACAAATTTAACAGTTCTCATTAATAGCCAAGAAAGTTGAGAATGCCTACAGATAGAATGTTTACAATTCTGTCGATAGGGGATGAACTGTGGCAAAATGCAGCTACCAACTGTCATGTCTTTAAAATAAAGTTTGTGGAGATCACAGTGTTTCTAAAATAAAGCACACCTCTTACTACTTCTTTCCACACACACACCCCTGAAATAGCTAAGGAGAGAGCTCAAACTATATCCAGGGCCCATTCATTAAAAGCTACTATCCTTTCTTAAAGGGGCACTTCACCTTTTAATTTTGTATTTGAAACTGTTCCCATGAGGCCGACTTTTCACTTAGAACTCTAAGGAGCTGCTCCACCAGCTTCCCTGTGAGGCTTCCTACACACTTCCTCACTAGATGTGCAAGTCTCCACACAACCCCTAATCTTAATATTTTCCAGCGGGTCTTGGCAGCTTACAGAACTGTTTTGTGCTAATTTGTTGAGTTTATTAGTGAAATTTCTATGTGAGCCCCACTTCCACAGAGCAGGCAGGTTTCCCTCTGTTGGTCTATAAGCTACTTATTTAATTGCTAGTTAAGTATGTACATTTGGCCTACAATTATTTCTTATCCACACTCTCCTGAAATTCTATTAGGGATACATATGACAAGTCCAGATTCGCAGATGACAACTGCAGTCTTAGGGGCACACAGTCTGGGGCTGGTAGGCCAGGCAGCCTTCAGCTTTGTGTCCATCCGATCAAAGAACAAAAGACAGCGCTTCCTCCCCAGACCTTCCTTAGCACTAGAGGAAGGCAGCCTTGATACAAAAGTCCCATCAGAAAGGAAGCCCTGCTGAAGCCAGTCAGAGTTCCCGGTAAGACACACCAGAAAGCTGACCCACCTTGGAGAGCTGCCGCCTGAGGCTAAAGCGCTGGACCATGGTGGTGAAGATCTCCTAACAAAGGGATCTACCCAGCAAGGGTATCTTTTTCTTCTTTTATTAAAACACAGCTTCTTGGGGAAGTCTCTGGCAGCACATTTGAAGGCTGACAGAGTTCGATGGATTCCCCAGGAGTCTCAGCAAACTTGGAAGCACTTCATTGTTCTGCGGAGACAGCACAGCCTAGGAGCGGCAGGCGGGGCGGATCCCCAGCCCAGTGCCAGGCTCTCCCCGCACTTCCTGTGTCAGCTGGAGGGTCCAGCCATAAGGACCACCCCTTCCCCTCCCGCCAACCTTCAGGCAGGGTGCCGGGTGCCACCTGAGCCTCTGGTCTTAGCTCTTGAGGCCGAGGCTGAAGGTGGGTGGTGCTGGCCAGTATTGCAGCATCTGCTGCCCAGTCCCGGGAGTCAGGGCTCAGCCTCCACCCAGGTAATCCCGGAGAAGGGAGGGTTGGGGTTGCGGGGAGAAAAGGAGGTGGGAAAGCCAGCCTCCACCAGCCCCAGCTCTAAACGGAAACTCCTCCCAGCTGACTCGCAGCTGTGTGGCTTTGTCTAGCATAATTGGCCGAGCCTTTCTTCTTATTCACCGGGAGGCTCCTGTGGGAAGGAATGTCAGGTGCACAGAGCATACTTGGATGGTGACTTCAACTTCAGGCTCAACTTAAAGGCTAAGGCGTCCTCCAGAGGTGAATGCCCTTTTGTTGGAACAAAGTATTTTTTTTAAAAAATCTGGCACACATACCAAATAGATGAGTTTAGAGGAATCGATACAGGTAAAGGGAAACGGAAAGTCACAAGCGGAGGGGAGATCCAAAGATCACTGGCCACTCTTCGTCTAAGTGAGCAAGCCTCCCTCTTCCAAATGAGAACAAAACTTGTGGGCATCCACTGGTTTTGTGCTTGCCATGCCCTCCATTCTTGTGAACAGGATTAGGTCCTGCACTAGAGTTGTAGCTTCTGCTGGCCTGAATTCCATATGTAGTTCAATCAGAATTCACATCTGCTGTCCCACTGACTTCTCCCAAAAATCCCTCTCAGTTTGTGCTGGTATCAGGACTTTTCAGATAAATCAGGAACCTTCTCTAAAACCTCAATATAATTCTGAGGAAAGTAAGTTATATTCTTCAGGCAAGAAAAGTGAAAAATTAATTTTAAAACAAAAGAAAGTTTCACTGGCTTTCAATTACCTACAAATAGGATGCAAGATGCTTCATCTCATCTTACATAGGGTCTTTGGAATCACCAACAAGTCACATCAAATTCAAATAGCAGGATGCCAAGGCAAGTGCCAAAGCTTACTACACACAAAGTAAATATAAAACTGTCTCTTAAAAACCATAAACAGAAAAAAGTTTGTACTGCTTAAACAACGACAAAACTTTCAAAAGTTTGAAAGCAACAACTTAGATCAACTATGACTAAAAGTGAAAAATAGCCTATATGGTGTAGAATATACAAAAACTATAGTTCTTAATCTGTGCGTCTCAACCCTTTGGAGGTTGAAGGACTGCTTAAGACCACCAGAAAACACAGGCATTTACATTATGATTCATAACAGTAGCAAAATTAGAGTTATAAAGAAGCAACAAAAATAATTTTATGTTGGGGGGGGTCACCACAACATGAGGAACTGCATCAAAAAGTCACAGCATCAGGAAGGTTGAGAACCACTGGATTATAACAATTTTAAGTGCAAGTTGACTAACAGTGAATTTGAGCTTTTTTGTTGTTGCTTCTAAAATGGTTAAGTGGAGGTGTCAGTACTACCATTTTCTTTTCACAGAAAATGAAATTGAGTATGAAGCTGAGCTTGGTGGCCCACACCTGTAGTCCCAACACTCTGGAGATGGAAGGAGAATCACAAGTCTAAGGTCAATCAGGACTATAAATGGAGGCCATTTCAAAGGGAAAAAAATGTGTGGTGTGTGTGTGTGTGTGTGTGTGTGTGTGTGTGTGTGAGAGAGAGAGAGAGAGAGAGAGAGAGAGAGAGAGAGAGAGAGGAAGAGAGAGAGATCCCACATGCATGGTATTGTAAGAGTCTATTTGAGAAATTGAAGCAGGAAAAAATATCAAAAGACCAACAGACAGCCCACATTACGTATCAATCATGAACTGCAGAGAGGGAGGAGGCTGGATGGAGGTTAAGCTCAATAGTAGAGTACCCAGCATTGAGTAGAACTGGGTTAATAAAAAGAGAATAAGAATCACAAGTGAACTGAAAGGAGTATAAATGCTTAATGCTCCAGAATGTAAGAGGATTTAGGTTAAACAGATCAAACTTGTTTGCCTTTCTTGCGGAAATTCATTCGTTTGACTAGTAAAATAAAGTTTAATTTTTTGGTGCAACTAATTGTGTTAAAAATGTCATTATGAATGAATGTGAAATCCAGCCCTTAGTTTATAAAAAATGGTAATTTAAAACAGAAAACATCCTTAATTACCTAAGTCATTAGGGGAAAAAAAAATCTCTAAATGTGGCTTATTTTGAAGCACAGGAAGGCTATACTGGATGAATAGACAACAAGAAAGGGAACAAAATAACAAGAAAGACAGAAACTTAACCTAGACAAAAGTCCACAGCTTTATAATCTTTCCTTCACATTCTAGGAGTCAAAATAACAATGCCCTTGTTTTTGTAGTTTGTTCCAAAAAAAAAAAAAAAAAAAAAAAAAAAAAATCAGGAACACTTAACAATCTCTATGGAAAAAGACAAAAATCCTTCATAGGGCCACAAAGGTCATAAACCCTTTGTGAACTAGTTAAAGGTATGCACTCAGTTCCTGGAGCCACATGTATTAACTATGTGAATGACCATCACCGTATTTAAAATACATTCCAAATGTTTCATAGACTCCATAACTAGAGCAGAGTTCCAGTCATGACTAAAGAAGATGAGCATCAGCCACTTAGCAATCTTGTTTTCTGCTTATCTTTGATATTTTGGTTCTAATTTCCAATATTTTCCCCCTTATTTGTCATAATCTACTTCTAAAGCTGGCAAATAGTCTTTGGTATATTATCAGTTTGGCTGAAAAAAATCTTTTAGATTTTTTTATTGTCATGGTAGAAAAAAAAAGGAATTATCTCCTTTTGAATCAACATCTGTAACATCACACTAGAAAAGGTAACATATAACTTTTTTTCTGCTATTCATGTATATATGTATAACAAAATGAAACAAAAAACTAGATGGGCATGGCACAAGCCTTTAATTGCATCATTTGAAGAGGGAGAGGCAGGCAGATCTTGGTGAAGTTCAAGGCTAACCTGATCTACATAGGAAGTTCGGGAACAGCTGAGAACCTAAATTTCCATAGTCTAAGTAACAGCTGAGTTTATCTAAAGTCTGGCGCACCTAGAGTACTTTAGCTATGGCTTCCTCATCTCTTTGGTAACCTGTCTTAGAATAGTTACATGAAATAAACAGTATTCTTCCAATCCCACTGTGGGTTTTAATCAGCTTTTAATGATAATCTAGTAGAAGTAACTAGCAATCAATCACTAAAGTTTTAAGAATTTAATAAGACTTCATTATGTAATACTCATCACGGTTTCAGAGCAAGCACTTCAGATACCAGACCTTTAGGGAATGGAATGAAGCACACCCTTTACTAAGGAGGGTGCAGTCTGAGATGGAAATGGAGGACTGACAACGCAGCAGATATTAAACAACAACAGTGCAGCTAGGGATAAGTGGCACAAAGAGTTATGAACTCTGGGATAGAAAAGGTCTGGAATCTTAAAGTTTTGATAAGAATTCTGTAAATGAACAAAGAGCAAGAGCAATCCATGAGACAGCTTATGCTGGCATAGGTCTGTGATCCCAACACTAGGGAGACTAAAGCAGGAGAGTCAAGAGTTTAAGACCAGTCTGCACTATGAGAGACTCTGTCTCAACAAAGTGGAAGGGTGTCCCACAAGAATAGACACAGAGGTGTGAAATGGGCTGTTAAGTATTTGTAGAATGGGAATGTAAATGTTAATAAAAGCAGTTGGCTAATTTTAAATCTGCACACATATAAAAACAAATTTCAAAAAATTGTTGCAAAAGTAATATGATTCTTTACTGTATGGCTTTCAAGAAAGAGGAAATCAACTTCCAAAAGTCCTCATCAATAATGCTGTCAGTTCTAGGGTTTCTTATGCAATTTGATTTCTAAAAGTAATACAGATTTTTGTTATATAAAAACAAATTTGCTGTGACAATCTCATAATAGAAGAGAGAAAGATACTTCATCTACCAAAAGTAAATTAACTTCTGTAGTTTGTAAAAGGCCAAGCAATTGTCAGTGAAAAACAGCCCTAAATGTAGCATAATTCACTAAGTAGTAAGAAGTTAAATTCTTACTACTGGCCAACAACCAACCAAGTCCCTAATTCATTCTGGAGCTTGCTAGCTATAGTGGCTGACTTAACGAACAACCACCCTTGCCAGATGAAGTTTTCATGGTAGTGATCTTTTTAAAATACATTAAAACACTCTGCTATTTTTGTTTTTAATAAATGCAGTGTATGATGCTGGGCATGGTAGCACATGCATTTAATCCCAGCAGTGGGGAGAGGGGGGAAGGAGAGACAGAAGAAGGGCAAGTTCCAGGACAGCAAGGACTGCACAGAGAAACCAACCAACTTACCAACAAACAACAACAACAACAAATAAAGTAAAATAAAATAAAAACAATGCTTGAAATTCTGTCTCCCACCCCCCAACATCATGGACCTTGACTAACATCTGGCTTATTACCCAAGGAACTAACTAGTTTTTACCCTCTGGCAGAAAGAACACAAGAGTTTAAAAGCCAGTGGAAAAGGGAAAACTAGCATGTTAGAGCTGCAGCTTTTGAAAGATGCCAGGAGAAAGCAAGAAATCAGAAAAAACTTGAGAGGCTCCCACTGGCTTTTATTAAAAAAAAAAATGCCAGAATACAAAGATTGGGAAAGGTGGCTGTCTCTATAAACTTCCAAATTCCATCAAAGGAATGATAAGGTATACAAAGAAGGTAAGCTCAGAAATCTGGGCAAATATAGCAGAATCTTGAAGATCGAAGAGGAGAAAAGAAGCATGATTCAACTATAGCAACAAAACAAAGAAATGATTTTTGAGCTGTCATAAAAAGAAAAATCTAAGTATCAAAAAACAAAATGGAGGCTGGAAGACAGATCAGCCAGTAAAGGTGCTTGTCACCAAACTTGAGGACCTAATTTCTATTCCCAGAACTCATATAGTGGAAAGAGAACCAATTGCCATAAGTTGTCCTCTAACTTGTACATGTGCACTGTGGCACACATGTGTGGATACATACACACTGAATAAATATTAAAAAATAAGCTATTGATTAAGTGCACCTGCTGGCAACTTTTGGCCTCTACATGTACAGATGACAGCACATGCACATACATACACATATACACATTCATAACCCACTTCTCAGCACCTGGGAATCTAAGGCAGGAGGATCACAGCAAATCTGAGGTGAGCTTGCACTCCACAGTGGATTCAAGGACACCCTGGGCTACAGAGTCAGATCTTGTCTCAAAAAACAAACAATAATCAAATTCTTAGTCCTCACCTAAATTTTATTTCTTATACTTGGTATTTTTTTTAAAAAAGAATTAATACTTGTTAAAAATAACTACAATACTAAAGTAATTATGCTTGAGATTCTTAATTGGCCACAAGAAATTTCCCAAATCACAATGACCTGCCATTTTAGCATTAAAAGCCTGTTCTGTATCTTTAGTAATCCACCACCCTGCCACTCCTCATTGTTTTTTTAAGACTGGACTTCTCTGTGGGTATCAGCCCTGGAACTCGATTTGTAGACAATGCTGTTCTCAAATTCAGAGATCTACCAGCCTCTGCCTCTCTAGTACTAGAATTAAAGGTGTGTATCACCACACCTGGCCTACATTTCTTAAAGTCTAGCTTGTCTGATTCCACCCTAATTGTATGGACTTTCTTTGGGTGGTGTTTACCTAGTACCTCCCAGTCCTTATATGTTTATCCAATCAGCAGATTCAAATTTCCCAAGACAAAGAGTTCCTTCTATTATCAGTCACACAATACAACATCTACACTGCGCTAGATACTGTAAGAAAGTGGAAAGGATTTCAATGCACAACAGGTTGTAGTTGTATGCAAATGCTATACCATTAATGTAAGAGAACCAAGCACCTATAGATTTAGTGTCCATGAGAAATGATAGGGCTGAAGCCAATTCCCCACAAATATTAAGGGAGTATATTTTCTATCATTTAGCTTTGGTCTCCTTCCTCTTCTCTCTCCTTTTCTGTTTCACCTTCCTCATCCTTCTTCTCAATTTGACAGTCTGGCTATGTAGCCCAGTCTGGCCATGTACAATTGTACTGCTGCAGCTTCTGGAGTACAAGTATTATAGATCTATACCACCACACCCAGCACATCTATTCTTTTTTTTTAATTTTTAAAATTTTTATTATTTTATTTTTATTTTACATATTGATCCCAGTTCCCTCTCCCTCTCTCCCTCCCTAGCACATCTATTCTTTACCTCTCTTTTTCAATTAAGCAGTCTCTTATTCATTTCACCTTTATTAAACACTTTTGTGTTGTTCTTTGATTGGTTACCATATCCAGTGTTAATTTTTTAAGTGCTATTTTAACAATACCCCCCAGATAAATAAAGTCTTTAAAAACAACATATAGTATATTATAGTATAATAATAATATATAGTAGTGTATCCCTTTAATCCTAGCACTCAGGAGGCAGAAGTAGGTAGATCTCTGATTTCAAGACAACCCTGGTCTACATAGTGCTAGGCTAGCCTGAGCTACACAGTGAGATCTTGTCTCAAAAAAAGAAAATAAATAACGAAACTCTATTAATGCTCCCTTTACTATTGGGTGTTATTTCTACAATGCTTTAAAACCACTTTAGAGATCCACTGCTAAAGAAATACATAGGAGGGATGGAAAGATGGCTCAGTGGTTAAGAGCTGATGTTCCATAGGATACCAATTTGATTTCCTCCACCCAGATGACAATTCATAACATGTGGTACACAAACATACACACAAGTATATATATAAAAAAAAAACCCTCCCCCACACACAGATGAATTAAAACAGGGGATGGTAGATTCATAGGCAAATTGAATGCAGAATAGACAAAATAAAGTAATACTATGATTTTAGTTATGTTGATATTTGTTGAAATCCTATACAGGGCCATATCCTGGCAGCCAGTATTCAGGAATAAGAGGCAGTGGCCACATTGCCAGGCACAGTGCAACTTGTACAACACACAGGACTTTGGCACAGCTCTAACCTAGCTAGCTTTGTACTCAGTAGGGGCTACTTTCCCTTTACTTAGCACACAGAATTCCCATTTGTCTTATCATTTCCTCCCACTAGAATGTTCCTATGAATGATCAGAATGAATTTCTAACTTGGCTGCCAAGCCATCTAACTCTACTAAAGTTGATCATATAAAATTACTTTTGTAGGCCCAAACTATCCAACTACTAGCAATTTGATATGCTTCAAAGTATAAGATGTAATGAAAGCCAGGCCTAAGGATGAGGACACAGAAACAGCTCTAACATCAAGAAGTGAAATACAGCTCAAAAGAAAAACCCTAAAGCCCATACATAAATGGATGGCTTCTTTCATCAAACCAAGACTGAGAAAACTAAGCCTGAATATTCAGTCAAACTGTGAAATACAATTCTGTCATGGTACTCTAGATCAATGAAGAGAGAATTCAAGTTTAGGTATTTAGCAGAAAGAGTCTAAGACAGAAGATAATCAACAAACGTTATCTAGAAGTAACTAGTTGCTACAGAAATGCTGTCCTAGCTGCTAAAAAAAAAAAAAAAAAAAAAAAAAAAAAAAAGAAAGGATTCTAGACTTTGTCTTTTCTACTTCAAAACCATGACTCCCTACATTCAAAGGTTGTACATACACATACACACAGAGATGAGGGAACTAACTTGAAATTTTCTACACTCTTTCACTCTGGGCACAGAGCAGACCCAAGCTGGCCATTGTGGTTGAAGCATGCCTTTAACCCCAGCACTTGGCAGGCAGGCAGATTGTCTACATAGTGAGTGAGTTCCAGGATAGCCAGGTCTTATGTACAGAGACTCTGTTTCAAGACTAAAAAAAGGAAAAGAAAGCCTTCTTACCTTAGATGCAAAGTAATGGCCTAAACATGGGACTACTCAGATTATCTCAAATAATATTGAAATTTAACAGCGAAAGGCATAAACCCACAAAGGCAAAGAGGACAGGAAAAGAAACAGTAACAGAGAAGAGACATCAACAAAACTTAGGAAGGTGAAATGCACATAGTGAAGCAATAACCTCACTTTCAGCTGTTCTGAGTCAGGTAGGCACTTAGCAGGGTAGCAGGTGTTAATGTGTTGGGCCTAAAAAGGCCCAGATGCAAGACCTAGTGGAACTTCCTGAGCTTGGCTAGAGTTTAACAACTTGTATTTGGCCTATCACTTCTGCATAGGAGTGACTCAGGAAAACTGCCTCTGCCCAGCTACCACTAATGTTGTGAAATATTATTGGCCCTTATATCTCACCCCATCCTGAAGTCCCCACCCTCTTTCTCAACACTATATAAGTGCATGCCTGTTACAATAAATGAGCTCCCACTTTGACAAGGCTCCAGACTTAGTGAGGTTCTCTCTGGCGACTAGGAAGGAGGTCTGGGTCAACACTCTCAATCCTAAGAGACCAGCTGAACTGGCCCTTCCACAGCTCTATCTGCCAGAGTACCCGGCATTAAGGTAGAAAACAAGCCAGCCAAATTGTACCCAAACTACAGTCCTGTGTTGAGGACTGGGAGCACCCGAGGCTGCATTAAAAGCAGGGCTGACTCAAATTCTTAAAATATCAACTCATTATTTTAATATAACTAAGGGTAGTGGCCAAGGGTCTGCAATCTAATGAGACTGAATCAACAAACCAGAAGGATTCTAGGCAGACTCTAATCCTGCTGAGGGTTAGAGTAAGGGCAGTGGAACTGAATCACAACTGAGATTTTCAATCTCTCTCCTAGTCTTTTTGAACACAAGCATCCAGACCCATCACAGCCTCCATCACCTACCACTCAAACACAATGTTGAAGGGTTAAATGAAGGGGGAAAAATAGAGAGAGGACCCATAGATACTGAAACCTGAAGGTTTGAAAAAAACGAGCAAACAAACTGGCCTAATTATTCCATAACAAAAATCTCCCAGTGTACAAGTCCTCTCAAGAAAGAATTGCCTACACTAATCTTAAAGGCCCTCTCAAGTGTAAGGAAAAAAACCATGGTTGACCAGATATTTCAGACAGGTTTATAATATGAAAGACTAAAACACAGAGTAGGAGGGGAGACATATTATAGGAAGCAAAAGAAAATATTTCTCAAAGACAAAAGAAACAACTTTATAAAACAACAAATTTGCTTTAAAAATAGACAGAGCCAGGTGTGGTGGTGCACACCTTTAATCTTATACTTAAGAAGCAGAGGTAGGCCAATCTATGAGCTCGAGGTCTCTAGACCTCAGTCTGGTTCTACAGTGAGTTCCAGGACAACCATGGCTACACAGAGAATCCTTGTTTCAAAAAAAAAACAAAAAGTCAGTTTGACTTCCCCCCTACTCTGCTGCAAAATTACTTGAGAAATTAAAACAAGTTGCCCTCTGATTTCTGAGTGTGTACATACATACATAAAGTAAATAAATAAATGTAGCTTTTGAAAAAGTCTATGGGGAAATTATTTCTAACCCACTACCAATGAAGTGTGACAAAATACAGAAATTGTTTTAATTTCTGCCCTGTTTTATAAGCATTCTTGAGAATGTGCTTTGGACTAAACCAATGGAGGGAGAGTATGAAAGGATCTGTTATTTATTAACAGATTTTTAAAAATCTCAGGACAAAGGATTGCGCCAATCCTACAGAGAAATCAATTCAGACAAGAGGAAAAAGGAAAAGCTTCCAGAAATACCTTTTCAAGAAAAAGACATTCCAAGAAGAGAATATGATATTTTGAAACTACTGGGGATATTTAAAGGTTTTAAAATTTGTAAATAAATAATAATTATAACAAAATTTAAAGTAATAACTCCATGGACAGTGACAACTACATAAAAGAGAAAAGAAGTATATTCACATTGGCATGGAATTAACAGTAACCTGAGATTTAAAATTTATCTAAAACATGTCTGGGGAGGGGAGAGATAAGAAGAAAGCTAACTTATCTTCAGTCAAATGAAAATTGCAGCATAAACAAAGCTCTTTAGATAAATTCTAGAACAAAGCTGAAACAACAAGGTTTTCCAAACAAAGTGGGGAGTGGGTCAGAGAAATTCTCATTTTAATTTCCAAAACTCAACAAGGACTATTTTATAGTGATAATCAATTAATGAAAACACACTTTCCAGCTGGGCTGTGGTGGCACAGGCACTCAGGAGGCAGAGGCAGACAGATATTTGTGAGTTGGAGGCCAGCCTGGTTTAGACAGTGAGTGCCAAGACTGCCTCCAAAACTACACAGAACAAACTTGTCTCAAATAACCAAGATTTCCCCTGAAGTTAGATATGTGAGCATTCTGAAACACAGATGATAGTAAATAAGCCTGTGGAAATTTCTTCATACAGAATAAAATAAAAATAATATATTCAGAATATATCATATTTCTAGTGTTGACAAGCAAAGAAAAGATTTTTAACTTGTTTGTTTCAATAACTCTCTTAAGTACTGAGGTGTATATGGCAACAAGCTTTATCTTCTGGCTTCTATCTGTTCCCATGGCCAACCTGTGTTATTAGGGTCACAGCTCAGTCTTCCTCTGCCAAAGCTTTTCAGAGCCACATCTGACTCTTTACATGGTTCTAGGGTAATATAGAACTATGATGCCACCAGAGTGAATGATATAAGACACAAACTAAGACAAGAAAAAAAAAATCATTAGTGTACAAATCTTAAAGGAAAGAGATAGTATCTACAGAAAATGAAAGCTTAAAGCATATAAAATACAAAACAATGATTTGATCTTTTCCAGTAAGTATCACTGCCTTTTACAAAGATTTTGGGAGGGGTCCAATAATATCTATTTTTTTTTCCTTACATAATTTTCTTCCAGTAAAGCAGTTAAAAAAAATTTACTACTCAGACATACTAGATGTAACCCATATATCCAAATAAGCTAATTAAATTTGTTTTATTTGATAAAACACATGAACTATAAATACTTATAACAATGAAAACAAGTCAAAGTTGTTATGAATCTTTGTACCAATCTACAAATCCCTACTCTGGTGCAGCAAATCCTAGTGACATAAAACCATGAGCAAAACACAAAGGGCACACATATAATCAGCAGAATGCAGATCCAAAGCAGGTGACACTGTGACCTACATTCTCCTCAGCTCTAATCGGCTTAGAAAACCTTTATTCTCAAGCTCACAAAGCTAACCTTCTGACACAGAAAAAAGCACTAGCCTGCTCTCTTTATGGTGAGAAACTGAAGCATCTTAAGGCCTTGAGGCATACATTTCTAAAGGGATTGACTAATCTAGAGAATATATGGCATTTAAGGTAAATGGAAGGTATAGGAGCATTTTATTAAGGAGAAATGCTTTGTCATAGGTAGTCATACTGACATAACAAACCTGTGTACATACCTATCTTCTGTGCTTTGCCCTATAGAACAGGCTATGGCTTCTATATGAAATGTTCCCTATAGGCTTATGCTTGGAATGTTTGTTGCCTGGCTGATGGAAGATTATGAAAGACTGTGGCTGGAGGAAATAGATCATGGGGACAAGTCTTTGAGGTATATTATAACCCTGACCCTCTCCTATCTAGCTCCACTTCCTGTCTGTCATATAAGAAGCTCCTCTGCCACTGCTCCTGCAGCCACAACATTCTTCCAATATACACAGGGATAAGCAAACATGGACTGACACCTCTGAAACCATGAGCCAAAGTATATCCCCTTTCCCACAGATTGTTTCTGGTAAGTTCCCCCCCCCCCACAGTTGTGAGGAAAGTAACTCATTTGGAGTAGAAAACCTGGGTATTTCAGCCTAGAAGAACATATGGTTGTAAGCAGATGATCACTGGGTAAAGGTGCATACCATCAAACATGGCCATTTCAGTTCAATACCAGGAAACCATAGAAGGAGAGAAGTGACACCTGCAAGTTATCCTCTAACCTCCACATGTATCAATAGCATGTGCATGCCTGCACACACACACACACATGTGCACGCGCATTAATATACAGTGGTGTTGTGAGCCACTATAATTAGGAAAATATAGTCACATTACTGAGAACTTTAATACAGAAACAGAAGTTCTAGCCTATGCTATAAAAAGATTGTTTTAATATCCATTTGCACAGTGGCCTTACATACTATGAGATTTTTGTTTTTATTAATAAACCATGTGAATTCTAGAGGATTATGTATATTTTAACAGGCTTCTATTTGACTGGAGTTCTAGAAAACACATACCCAGAAAATGTATGGGAAGAAGGCATGAATGATCTTCTGTCACAATGATGTACTCATCCACAGCTGTTTCTTCTGAAGAACTGCTTAGAAGCATCATACTTAGAAGTTTTTCTTATTTCACACTCACTCATGTTTTTGCTATTCAGATGAAGAACCCGGGCTACAGAAATGGAAATCTCGGAGATCTTTCCCACAAAGCCAAGACTACCTAGCCATTTAAAAACGTATGCTCTCAAGTTTGGGTGATTCTTTCTATTCACATTCACTGAGATAGAAGATCTTTGCCTCTATGCTGGCATGAGGAAGAATGGAGCATTCTATATACCAGGAAAGAAAACAGCAACACACATAGTTCAGGCTGCCACTCCAGTACTGTGCTCACATCTGTAACCCAGAGACTGATATTTGGGTTCAAACTTCAAGCTGAATCTCAGAAAAGCAAAGCAGCTGGCTACTAGCCTTCCGCCCTTTTCCTGAATCCTCAGGCAAGCTTTATTAAATCATAGATAACATATTACTTCCTGGAAAAAATTACCAAGGAAAGAAATAATCTGACCCAATGTGACATCAGAAGTCTCCAAAAAGATTGAATCTAAACTGGGTGGAGGACATACATGCCTTTAATCCTACCACTTGGGAGGTAGAAGCATGAAGAGCTAAATGAGTTTGAGACCAGCCTGATCTACAAAGTGAGTTTCAAGATATCTAGGATTGTTAACAGAGAGAAACTCTTGTCTCGAAGAAACAAACAAACAAACAAACAATAGATGGAATGCCTCAACAATTTCACCAGGACTATGATAACACCATTAAGTTGCACAATAACAATTTAAGATCGATTTAGACTACAACTGCTCAGAAAAACTTCAAGGAGGTCAATTGAAAGGATCCAGCCTCACAGACTACTCTAGCCAGGATTTGAGACGAGCCCTGCACTCTCCCATCATGCAGAGACTGAACAAAATAATACAGCTTGACAGTAAACCCAAAATCTTTCTTTTCAGGATCCCTTAAAGATGTAGTCTCCCTCAGAGAGCAGGAAGTAACTTTAAGTACACACACCCACATTCCCAAGAGGTGGGGTGGGTGTTTTTTTGTCTTTTTTTTTTTGTTTTTGTCAGTCAGTGGGTTATGGATATTTGTCATTGTTTAGGAAATTGGTTACAAAATGTGTCGGTTAAGGTCAGGAACACAGCAGAACAAAGGGGATTAGATTCAAGCTTTTTGTTTTATTAAAAAAGATACAGATATGATAGGATAAAAAGAAAAGATTATTGATTCTACTCTTGAAAAGAAAAAAAGGAGAATATAGGTATGATAAAAAGGTAGATTACAGAACCGACTTTTATAAAGCAACCACTAGTTTTAGATATTTTACATTTGATTGGACTTTTGTATATTGTATACAAATATTGTACATTATTACAAAATTGAGATTAATTTGTTAAGATATTATGTATATATGTTTCTAAGGTATTGTACCTATATAATTCATTTATCAATATAATGTAAATTTTAGTCCTTAAAGTTATTATTACCAACTGTATAAGATAAGGAAATGTAGGTTAGTAATTAGTCACCTATTACAATTGAACTTGAACATTAGGTATGTTTTCAAGGTCAGATATATTTTAGATATACAGGTTGTCTTTAAACATTTTAGAGATCTACAGAATATGGCATTTAAAATGTTTCATTAACAGGTTATTTTTTATGGTAATGAGACATGTCTGCTCCTGGCAGCAACAATCTACTCAAGAGAAGATGATGGGCATTGAGGAAACTCACATGGAGTTTACTTTCTTTGTGGCAAAAGTAAGTCACTGGACAAGAAAGTGCCCTCGTCTCCACTGCTGACAGTATGCTGTCCAAAATGGACAAACAGGACAAGCAGGACACCAAGAGTGACTATAAACCTTGCTGAGTAAGACAAGGCAGTATAGTTGTTCAGAAAACCCAGCTTCACAGAAAACTCTGTCAGAGATGCTAGGCCTATAGACCAAAGATGGATAGATGTCCCAACGTTGCAGGTGAACCTTGGGTGACTGACCGGGCAGCCAGCTGTTTTTGTCATTTCTCACATTTTTCTGAAAGTCGCTTGATCTTACTTCCTGTTAATATTATTTCCTTCTCGGGTCTCTGAGGGAGTTAAAGACTAGATAGTAAACTTATAGTTTTCATTGTTTACCAGACTCAGAAAAAAGCTCACTAAAGATGTGTAAAATGTAAATGGTTTGAAAGACATTAAAAGGTAATTAGATAATGCAAATTAGAATAGAAAATAAATTAGGTACAAGACTTTGGACACACCAAGATAGAATACTAGATAATGAAGTATTTTCTCTGAACTTGTAAGATGTAAATGGACTAGATATTTTCTCTGAATTTATCAAATGCAAATGGACTAAACATCATTGACAAAGTATTGAATATACTTATTGTATACAGTTTTTATGTTAGTGTAGCCTTCTTTTTCGACAAAAATGGGGGATTGTAGTGATATATTAAAGCTTGACTGAGGGTTCAGAAAAGTAAAGTCAGCCTCAAACTGTGGAGATCAGGCAGTGGTAATACACACCTTTAATTCTAGGACTCAGAATTAAGAGATGGACCAATCTCCTCCTAATCCCAGCACAGGCAGATCTCTGTGAGTTTGAGGCCAGCCTGACTACAAAGTGAGTGCTAGGAGAGGCTCCAAAGCTACACAGAGAAACCCTGTCTCAAAAAACCAAAAAAGAAAGAGAGAGAGAGAGAGAGAGAGAGAGAGAGAGAGAGAGAGAGAGAGAGATGGATCTCTGTGAGTCTGTGAGTCCAGAGCAACCCAGATCAGTCTAAAATAGAATTACAGCTCACACTTTAATCCCAACATTAGGGAAGTATATAAGACAGAAGCAAGGTCTCAGAGAGTCATCTGCTCTTCAGCTACACCGAGGAGAGGCAGCTGTTTGAGACTTGGTGAAGAGCTCGTGCATGCATCAGCTTTCAGCATGAGTTAGAGGTGAGAGCTAGTGGCCGGCTGCTTTGCTTTTCTGATATTCAGCTTAAGTTTAAATTAAAATATCAGTCTCTGGGTCTTTTATTAATTCATGTTATACACATCTATGACACTCAGATCAGTTCTTGGCTGGTGCTCAGAGTTTTTTTCTAACAGTGCCCGTTCTAACTATATCTTGATTTTCTGGGTTTCATAATCAATTACCCTTTCCTCTTCCCATACCCCAAAGGGGAGCACACTAAGTTGTTTTTAAGGTGATACATTCTGAACAATTAATATAGGAATTGCAGAACTAAGCTGGTAGCATTCTTGCTTAGTATGCACAAGGCCCTAGCTTTATGCCAGGTGTGGTGATGCATGCTGGTAATCCCATCATTTGGTAGGTTGATACAGAAAGTCATCTTTAGCCTCACTGGGAGTTAGAGGGCAGCCTAAACTAGTGACTATGTCTCAAAAATAATAAACAAGCAAATAACAAATACAGAGCATATATACATACATACATATATTTTATATATACATATATATACATACATACATATATAATTTAGTAGTATACAGAGGCACTAAATTAAATTCTTAGACCATAGGAGTGTGCAGATGACATACAGACTATTCTTAATGAAATAATACCTGTTAACGAGAATTAAAACAAAATGAAAATCACTAACTCACCTGTGCTACTAAACATTTAATTGTTCACTCATTCTACCTGGCTTTTAGGTTTGCTTTTCTTGGGGTGTGGAGAGCATAATGAAACAAGACAAATTATGAAACTCTACTACTGCAACTTATTAATATGTTTATTCTCTTGTAAAACCAGTTCAACAGGCTTGCAGGAGTTTTATGAGTTTTTCCTATGGGAAGACAGCTTAAAATTCAGAAAGCTCATTTTTAAGCAAAACAAAAGGAGTCCTAAGCAAAAGGCATGCATGAAAACCCTAGTTTCCCAGTGTACTTGGAAGCAGCTCTTTATTCATAACCTAACTCTTGGTGTTCTCAAGCACTCAGCCTGTGAACACCAACCTAGAGTGGTGAAATCTTGAGGACCCAGAGGCTACTTATTCCAGTAATCTCTTTACTAGTTATGGATGTGTAGCTCCACACCTTTGCTGGATAAACTCTAGGCTAGAACAGCACTTCACACAGCCTTCCCTCACAGCTTTCTGTTTTGAAATCTGTTTTGGGATTGTGGTAATGTCTGTTCTCACTAAGGATTTTCATATTATCCAAAAATTCCTTGGGGAGAAATTATTCTTTTTATCTTAGTCTAAAAATTCACCCATACCCATCACAATATAATCAATGGGACACGGGGAAGAAAACACTAAAATTTGGACATTTGAAAAAATACTACCCTTTTAATGTAAACTTTTGTTACATAGTATGTACAAGAAAAGGTCTATGTGTATGTATAATTTGTAACTAAACATAAAAACTTTGGAAATATTTCAAGAGGGAGGTAGGTGAAATTCTGTGCCGTTAGTCTATAGAAATAAGACCCTTTCTCTTTTTTTGAGCATATCACATCCTACCTATATTATTATGGATTGTAAACTTGATACAAGCTACTTTTTTTTGAAGAGGGAGGGAACCTCAAGTAAATGCTTCTGCCAGATTGGCCTCTGGGCAAGCCTGTGATGCATTTCATTAATTATTGATTGATGTCACTCCTAGGTAAGTGGTCCTGTGATGTATAGAAAATATGTTAAGCAAGCCATGGGAGAACAAGCACATTAGCATCCATGGCCTCTGCTTCATTCAGTTCCTGCCTTGAATTCCTGCCCTGGCTTCCTTCATTGATGAACTATGACCTGAGGGTTATAAACTGGGATAAACTGTTTCCTCCACAAGTTATTTTTGGTCATGTTAATTCCTTCCCCTTCTTCTTCTTCTTCTTTTTTTTTTTTTTTTTTTTTTTTTTTTTGACAGTGTTTCTCTGTAGCCCTGATACTTAACTCTGTAGACCAGACTGGCCTTGAACTCAGAGATCTTCCTGCCTCTGCCTCAGTAGTGCTGGGATTAAATGCATATACCACCACCTGATTGCTCATTGTATTTTATCACAGCAATAGAAACCTTAAGAAGGGAAAGATCATCAATAACCACTTATAAATATTTGGCATGAGAACTCAACTTACAAAACAGCAAAGTGTTTCCTTAGTAAAAGTGCAGGGAAACTGAAAAGGGAAATTATTTTAGTCTTCCTAAGCTTACACTGTATATAAGGTTTTTGACAATCTCTAATCATGGATGCATGTTTCTCAGATACTTGTACGCATATCACATGTACACATGATGATAAAAGCTTTTGGAAATTTCACTCTCTTTCCAAACTAAATCAAAAAATACATTTTCTTTGGTTAAACATGTCAATGTATTTTATTCAAAAAGTATTTAAAGGTTTAAGCAGGACTGCTCAGAATATTAAATGCTGAAAGAGATGACAAGATGATGCAGTCCATTTCAATTAATATTTAAAATATAATATTCTTACCTGGAATTATTTTTCAAGACTTATTGTTGTGGAATATTCCTTTACACTGTATGAAGATATGTCATTGTGATTGGTTTAGTAAGAGGCTGAACAGCCAATCACTAGGCTGGATTCCCAGGCACAGAGGATGCTGGGAAGAAGGGTGAAGTCTCATGATGAGGAGGAAGCATGACAGTAGGAGATGAGGTAACAAGCCATGTGCTACCTGGCAGCATGTAAATTAATAAAAACGGGCTAATTTAAGTTATAATAGACAGCCTAAGCTATCAACCACGCTCTCATAATTAAAAAGTTTCCATGTCATTTATTTGAGAGCTGGTTGGCAGAACAAAGACTCATTACATATTATTATTTAGACCATATTAAAAATTCTTTTAAAAAGTTTTAATATAGTCAAGTATAGAAAACGTGTCCCGTTTCTAAAGAAAATGCTCATGTTATCACAAGTCAAATATTTAAAACAAGGAAAAGGAGTGCAGAATGTAGCTTTGGAAAGCTGCCATAACTAAGATTCAAGTTTGTAAGGCTGATGGTCAGTTTACTATTATGTAGGAATGAAACCACCTTAAATTATGCACTATTCATAAGAGTTTGTAAAATTCAGGACTTGGGCCAATATTTGTCAAGAATTGGTTTCAGTAGGATGGGGAGATGACATAAAGTTTGTAAAATCTTTGCCTTGCAAGCATGAAGTTCAGTTCCCAATATTTACATGGTATCCCAGTTTACCCTGTCTCAAAAACAAGGTGGTCAGTGCCTGAGAAACAGCACTTAAGACTATCCTCTGGCCATCTCTCTCTCCCTCTCTCTCCCCCACCCCTACACACACACACACACACACACACACACACACACACACACACACACACACTGCACAAAGGATTTGTTCTACACTTTGTGTGTACATTTATATTTTTATTTTTTGAGACAGAGTTTCTTTACATAGACCTGTTTGTCCTGGAACTTACTATGCAGACAAAAGTAGCCTTGAACGTAGAGATCTGCCTACTTCTGCCACCCAAGTGCAGGAATTACATGTGGGCAGCAAGACTGGCCTAGTTGATAATTTTAAAAAGACTGTGGGCTGAGTGGGGGTGGTGTCGCACACCTTTAATCCCAGCACTTGGGAGGCAGAGGCTGGAGGATCTCTGTGAGTTTAAGGCTAGCCTGGTTCTACAGAGGGAGTTCCAGGGCAGCCAGACTATACAAAGAAACTCTACTTGAAAAACAAAAACATTAACAACAAAACAGGCTTCAGGGTTGTATTAGGGTTAACCATAAATACTGCATTTAAGATACACTGAAGGCGACAAAAATCATCAATGTGGGTATGGGCAAAGCTACCAAAAACATTAGTATTAAAATAATTAACAGAGGACCTTCAGAAAGTATAGGTATTAAGATGTCCGAAAACAGCTTTCCCAAACACTAGGACATTATTTAACTCTCTGGCACTGATATTTCCTAAAAATGAAGATTTAAGTTCAAATTAAACTATAAAATGTGATTAAGGTTCTAGCTCAGTAATTCCCATATAAAAGATTTATCCATCTGGGCACATATACCTGTACACACACATGCAAATAAATGTTTATCACCAAAATTTTTAAAGAGCAAAGTTGATCCTAATATCAACTGTGCGGATATGACAAGACATTTCAACTTCACTTGTTCCTCATAAAATAAATAATACCTGAAAGTCCAGTTGTTCACAAAAAAGTTCATTACTGTATCTACAGTCCTTCCAATGTCTGTATCAATAAATACTTTCTGACTTAGAAAAATAATCAATCAATCAAACACCCCAGCCATTAGAGATTGTTACCTGGAGAAGACCATCATGCAGAAGAGGCTCACTGAAGACAACCTATGTCTGCAGAAAGAACTACAGATTCTCACAGCCCTGCCAGAGAAACACTGGGAGCCACATCTGGCCTGCCAGTTAGGTTTGGTTACAGTGACACAAGGAGAATGAGCTGCTTTGGGGGTTCCCTGAGGCTAGACCAAGAGTACTGCATTGTGTCATCTTACTAATTTTAGAAATGTCACCTGCCCCCCCCCCCATTAAGACTTTTGTATTAATGGCATGTTCTACAGGAAAAGATTTCTTAGGAAAATACTCTTATATTTGTATCCTTCTTTCTGAACAGTTAGCAACATGACAGGGGGAAAAAAAAACCCCAGAAATCAACAAAAACATCTTTGCCACTGACTGCCAGGCTATCTGCCAGTTGTAACAAGTGAACAAAACAAGTCAGCTAAGGATATTTTATCTTCTACACATACACATTGTTTGGAGCAAAATACACATTGTTTGAAGGGAAGCAGTAGTTGTTTTCTGGCAACTTCACTGTGACCTTTTGATTGTAGATATAACAAAAAATAGGAAATATGGGTTTCTATTTTATCTAAGTTTCTTTTTTAAGAGTAATTATCAGGTTTCAAACCTCATGCCAATTACTTAAGACTATTGTTTTTTTCTTTTTTCATTGTTTTAGGAAGATTAGTTCATTAATTTCTTTTACCAATCTACTTCCTTCAAGAATCCTGTATAGCTTCTGAATTTATAACATATTGGCTACACTAGATGCAAAATAAAAATGGCTAGTGTTAACTTATCTGCTATGGAAGAGCCAACAAGACTCAGCTGTCTATTAGCATTCTGATCATGGACATGTTTGAAATTTTCCCTAAACCCTAATTACCTCATTAAAAATATTTCTTAGATTTATTGGTTCTGTATTTTGCTCGCATGTATGTCTGTGCACTGAGAGTGTGCCTAGCACCTGTGCAGGTGGGAAAAGGGTGTTGAATTCCCTGGAATGGAGTTATAGGTGGTTGTGAGCTGCCACGTAGATGCTAGGAACCAAACCTAGATCCTCTGCAATAGCAGCAAGTGCTCCTAACTCCTGATCCATCTCTCCAGCCCCTATAAACCTACTTTTAAGAAAGGTTATAGGCCTGTAAACAACCTCACAAAGAATATTACCAACTATACCAAGAAAGGCTCGATTACTGAATGGCTTGTTGGAATTCAATATTGCCAAGACAGGTTACATAGGTATGAGTTTTGCCTTCATTACCCTTTCCAACTATAACTCTGAAATATGGCTTATGTGACACTTTAATTATGAATTTTCCCCTGCCCCACCCATACACATAATGTAGAAGTATCTCCACAGAGACTGTTTACTTAGTTGGTCATCTGACTAAATAAGACTTATATTTTAGACATTCTAAATAAACCTTTGATAATTTGTTTAGAAATCTAAGCACTTGCCAATTTCTGAAATACACAGTTTGCTAATCCCACTTTTTTGCTACCTTGCCAAAGTTGCCTGTTTTTTCTTAAGAATGCTGTATTAAGCAGGGCGATGGTGGCATACAACTTTAATCCCAGCACTCAGGAGGTAGAGGCAGGCGTATCTCTGTGAGTTCAAGGCCAGCCTGGTCTATAAGAGCTAATTCAGGGCAGCTACTAAAGACACAGAGAAACCCTGTCTCAAACCACCCCCCACTCCCCAATACACACACAACAAGAATGTTATACTGAGGAAAACTATTCTAGAGATTGTCTGATCATGGTCTGTCCCTCTGAGTGTCCACTATGGATCTTTAAAGTAAGGTCGTGTCAGTGTTCTATCTAGATAATAAGAATGGCAACCAAAGTTCTAGCTTTTAAGATTCAAGTTTATAATGAAGTACAAGGTCCCTGTGAACAAAAATGGAAATCAAAAACCAGATCTATGCTATATTCTTTAGAGGTTCCTTTACTTGTTAAGACAAAGAATAAAAGGTTGTTTATTTTAATGTAAGGTCTCTCTGTATAGGCCAAGCTGGCTTTCAACTCAAATCATCTTGCTCAGCCTTCCCAGTACTGGGATTATAAGCAAGAGCCACCACAAAATGGCTTAAAATTTGAAAGACTGGACTACATTTCACTTTATGCTACATCTTATAAAACTTGCTGTTTCTGAATATAAGATTTGAATTTCAGATTTGAAAAGCAAACACAGTTACCAATTTTACCTATGATGTTAAACTTTCCACAATTCACTCATTTTTCCATATTTTCCAATTTACTGGACTGTAAGTTTCTAAGGTATATCCTAATAATTTTCTAGAGTTTATTAATATTCACTGTCATGTCTTCCTTTTCATTTATCAAGGGCAATAACACCATTATTAACGACCATTATAAACGACCACATTAAATGCTGACATTAGTTACTTATTCTTATTTTATATGAATGCTTTGACTATATGCTATGTATCTATATCTATATAACATATTTGTATTGTGCCCTTGAAGGGCAGAAGAGGGGGTTGAATCCCCTAGCCCTGGAGTGACAGGTGGTTGTGATCTATCAAGTGGGTGCTGGGAACTAAACCCGGGTCCTCTACAAAAACAGCAAGTAAGTGTTCTTAACTGCTAAGCCATTTCTCTAGCTCCTGACATAAAATCTTTGAGGGAAAGGAAAATCTTCTGGGACCACCATCTACATACTTGTTTCTTGTGGAGATATATTATTTATGATTTATTCAAGTTTCCTTGAGGATTCAGAAAGTAAAGTCAGCCACAAGTCATAGAAGCCAGGCAAACACCTTTAATTCCAACAGCCAGAAGCTAGGAGGTGGTTGGTGGTACACACCTTTAATCCTAGGACACAGGATTAAAAGGTAGACAGATCTCTCAGTTCAAGGTTATCCAGAGCTACACAAGATGGATCCAGTCCTAAAGAGAAACAGCTTATACAAAGATGATCTCAGCACCTGGGATCACATGTCTTTAATCCCAGCACTAGAGGGGTATAAAAGATAGGAGCAGGGTCTCAGGCATTCATTCTTCAGCCATACTGAGCTTTGCTTCCCTGATCTTCAGGTTGAACCCCAATATCTGTCTCTGGGTCTTTTATTTTTCATGCAACAGTTTCCATTTAGTGTGTCTATAGTATGTGTGCATAATAAATATATACAAGTGTACATGTGCTATAGCACATACCATGGCACTTTCAGCAATCCATTCTAGCCTTCCATCTTTTATTGTGAGTGCCCTGGGTCCCTCTTGTTTTTGAGTATGCACTGTGTATTTCGAGCTAGCTTCAACAGCAAGCCTCACAATGATTCTCCTAAATCATCACAGAAATGCTGGAATTACAGGTTATGTCCTACAATATCTGGCTTTTTGTGTGGGTTCTGGGATCTGAACTCAAGTTGTCAGGCTTGTATAGTAAGTGCTTTTGTTGACTGAGTCACCTCCCTAAATTTACTACATACACATTATATTGTATTAAATGCTTCTGTGACAGAGTATAGAACCATACACTCTGGCTCTAAGGGATGAAGATTAACAACTCCAAAGTTACTTGACTTGGTATTCAAGGTCTGGTCTATGAAGTAACTGTTAAGGAAAACTAAGAGACCAAAACTATGTTTTCATTTTTAACACATGCCCACCTTTCCAGTCCTATATTATTGGTTGTTTATAAAATATCCCTGTGAAGGTGTCAAGAACCAAACCATTATTAAATATATAAAAGACAGCTTCGCTAGAGTTTATAAAAACTACAATTTTTCCAATGTTAATTGGGAATATAAACAGTGTTTTCTTAAGGTTTCTAAGCAAATCTCTCTCTTAAAATTCTTTATCCTTTTAAATTTCAATGCTGTCAAATCCTACCTCTCCTACTGTTTGTGTCACAGCTAAAGTGATCATCATTCAAATTACAAGAGCAAATGCTTAATTCAGCCCATTCCTAAATATCTTTCCCCAGTTCTCACCTCCTCCTAGAGGCCTAGGACTCCACCTAGTGGACAGCAACTAGAATTACCCTTTCTACTGTCTCACTTCTTCCCTGCACAGAATAGAACACTGGCTTACTGGATTTGCTTATTCTTCAACTAATTTTATTTCAGAAACTTCAACACATATTATTTCCCTCAAACCACTTTCTGTTTACATTCCAGTTATAGCCAAATATAAAATTTCTTTTCCTCTATTCATACTGAAGTAAACGCCAAACAGCTCCCAACTTCAGTCTACTAAAGACAGAACATTCCTTAACTTTGTCTCAAAAAAAAAAAAAAAAAAAAAAAAAACCTAACATAGTGAATTCTAAAACAAAATAGTGAATTCTCAGCCTTAAAAATAATGATCAATGGCCTCAAATTTCCTCTTCAAAAGGCCAAAGATTTGCATTGACCTTTACATGTCCCTCTAAGTTTATTCTTTCTCAGAATAGAAGGCAAAAAAAAAAAAAAAAATGTTTCAATTTTATAAAAGCAGCAGTATGTAAACTGTACTGATTCCTGCTGTTTTTTACTATATAATTACCACTATAGCAAGCAGCATAGGGTACAGCATTCCAACAAAATGTTGAAAGAATGAACCTTTGGGCCACAGTGGGAATCTTCATATATACCATTTTTTTCTAACTAAAATTCAGAGTGGCCTCACCTATAGGAACAAACAACTGTGTTTCATGACTGTCACCTCACAACTAAGCCCTCAGAGGTCTTAGCTAGATTTTCTCCCTTGTGTTATTCCATCTTGAATAAAACTAGTCCAAAAAACTCCAATATATATTTATAAAATTTACTTATAATAGTTATTTTTTATTATATTACTTCCTCCCCTTTCATCCCTCTAGTCCCTCCCATACACCTCCACTTGCTCTCAAATTAATGGCGGTGGTGGCACACAGCTTTAGTCCCAGCACTCGGGAGGCAGAGGCAGGCTGATCTCTGTGAGTTCGAGGCCAACCTGGTCTACAAAGCTATACAGAGAAACCCTGTCTCAAAAAATTAAAAAGGAAGGAAGAAAGGGGAAGGGAAGGGAAGAGAAGGGCAAGGAAAAAGAAAAAGAAATGTTAGAGAGGTTACAGGCCCATGAAGTTTCATCAAATATGGCCTGAACAACAAACAACGGACATGCTAACATGGAAGGGGTCTCAACACTATGGGCAACCAGGAAATGCAAGGACGGGAAAACTTATCTTCCCCAGGGGAGAGTCTTTCTAATATATTTCAGTCTCTTTTAGAATCTTAGTACTTCTCTATTTCCAATCACATTATCAAACTCATTTACCTTTATATACACATTGCTCAAAGACCTTCTCCTAAGCTGAAATTTAAAAAAATCAGTTTATACATAGTCATACATTTCTCTAATCTCATCTGATCTAATCTTCTAATGTCTCCTGCAGGTCTATTTATTCTCAGTCGGGTTCTATTTGGGGTGTAAAGAATTAACATGGACAGTCAAAACTTTCCAGGGGACAACTGGGTATTTACATTGCTTTTTGGCCTTTTAGCTAAGATTAAGTCTTGGGGTATTTTTGCAGTTTTTCTTTATATCTCAATTACTTCAACACCTGATTAGTTTTATTAGCTTATGATAGAAAGTGATGTTTTGACAGGGGTTCACAGTTCTAGGACATTCTGCAAGGCCCACATTCTCTAGAATACCCATTCAACTTGCCTTTATATTTAGCTTTCCTCTGGATGTAACTGCTCTTAATTTTAGTAATATATGATGATGTATTGCTTTCTTTTTTAGGCCTTTTCACTGCTGAGGATGGAGTCTAAGATGCTGTACACTGATCAAATGAGCTCTCCAGGAGAGAATCAGAACCTACAGTAAGTAATTGGACCAACTCAACCAGCTCTGAACAACTCAGCAGCTAATCTTACTGTGCTATACAGCTATTTTAAGTTTTTAAGTGTGTCAAGAAAAAAATGGGAAGTAAAATAAGTATATAGTGTTTCCAGACTGGAAGTAACACTAAATATTATTTGGCACAATGACCTCATCTTGGAACTAAAGAAATGAAACCTAGAAAGTTGAATTTCCTTAAGGTTACACTGATAACAGAATTTAATAACAGAAACATAACTAGGATCTAAAACCACAAGCTCCTGACTTCTGAGAATGTCTATAATCACACTGTTCATTAAATTGTCATTTTATATATTTCTACCTTCTCAACAACACTGTAAGATCTTTGATAACAAGGTAGTAAACTGACTTTAGTAATACTAGTATCTCAAACTGTTACAATTTAGGGATGTTTAAGGGGTACTTAAGGAATTGGTAGAATAAAGTATTTGTTATAAGAAAAGCAATGAAAAAACAAAGCTCCGATTTGCATACTAAACCTCAAAATTTGCATAAGCAGTATAAATACTTGTGTGTATCCATACATGTGCATGTGTAGAATGTAAAGTAGAAAGGAAAGTGACCAGAGAGAATACCTTAGAATATACAATATGACTATGGCCAAAGATAGCCTAAAAAGGTTCAAAGTGCTAAAATTCAAACTACAAAAAAAAGTTTGAATACTACCCATAGATCAAATTCTTTTGTGTATGGATGTGGAGCCCAGAGATCTATGTTGGGTATCTTCCTCAACCATTCCCCAATTCTCTGTTTAAATATGTGAATATGGTGTTAAATATATTAATTATGGGGGCTGAGGCAAAAGGAGGATTCCACAAATCCTGATGTATTACTTTCTATTTAATTCCCTTGAGACAGGCATTAAGTCCTAGCAATCCTATCTCCATTTGTTCACAGCACTATAGTTATGGGTACATACCCACCCACCACCAGCTTATGAATCTGGGTGCTGGAGTGGGGGTTTAAACTCAGGTCCTTGAGGTTGCACAGCAAGCATTTCCTACCCAGTGAACAATCTCTCCAGTCCCTCTACCCAAAGTTTTGAGATAAAGTCTCTCAATGAATCTAGAGCTTACTGATTCAGGTAGATTTGCTGGCCAAGATGACCCAAGGACCTTCCTATCTCATCTCCTCAGCACTGGGATTTCAGGTATGTAAACACTGAAGCTGGCTTTTTTACTATGAAGGTTCTGGAGATTGAACTCAGGTTCTTGTGCTTGACTAAGCCATTCCTCAATCATTCAAGATCTCATTGGAAGGAATGCTGCCAAGTACCGTTCCTCTCCCATCTGACATACATATAATGGCTATGACCTCTGTTCTGGAAGTACATTAATCTTTTACCTTAAAGCTAACAAACTATTTCAGTAAAATGTCTTTATGGTCAGACGTCCAGGGCATTTCTAGTTGTTCTTTCTGCCAAAGCAACCGAGTGTTGGCTTGTTCCTTCACATTTTTAGGTCTTGGCTCAGGTAGGATACTCTTCACAAGGGCTTCCCTGACCTTCTAACTTAAGAGTTCTTATTCTTTGCAACTGGGTATTTTACTCATAGTTTATTTATATATCTTCCATTTCTATACAGTAAACTAAAAAAAAAAAAAAAAAGACATTTTTTTTTTTTCCCTTTCATCAGCTTTATGTGTGGCCACTACCCCATTATCATCATGCTAATTTAAAATACTCTTAGGAGGGGGCTGGAGAGATGGCTCAGAGGTTAGGAACACAAGCTGCTCTTCCAAAGGTCCTGAGTTCAATTTCCAGCAACCACATGGTGGTTCAGAACCTTCTATAATGATATATGGTGCTATCTTCTAGCATGCAGGTATACATGCAAATAAATGTAAAAACAAATGAAATACCTACCATAACATTTTTCTAAAATGTCTTACATAGAATAGGTACTCCTAAGTCTGATCACACATGTGAAGGTTCAACCCATTAGTCATTCTAACTAGGTCCCAAGGCAGCATACTTCTTTGGTCATCGTAACCTTCAACAATATTTTTTTCCTTTCTCTTATAATTCCTCTGCCTTAAACTAATACTTTTCCCTACCCTGGCATACTTACGTATTTATCTGACTCCTATTTCTTAGATCAGTCCCAAATCAAAGTCTTTCTTACTCCTGTCTCAGTGTATTTGTTATTTACCCCATGCATAAAGTTTGACAGTATTTTCTGTGTATTCATGGGTATATACTTCAGGCAAATTCATGGGTTAGATTAGAGAATTCTCAAAGACATTGTGGAAAAACTGTGAACACAAACAGTGGGTAAAACTGAACTGATTTTATAAGACAGACAATTTTTAAATATCTGACAAGAAAGGTCTAATAGTAAAGGTCTGAATCTTCAAAACTTAATACCATTAGCTAATTTTCCCATTATATATTATGCACAAATAACTTTTATATTATATATAATTATCATATATAAAATTTATAAATTACAGAAAGAAAAACTATGCTATTCTTATTTTTTTTCTTATTTTACATATTGATCCCAGTTCCCTCTCCCTCCCATCCTCCCAAACTATGATATTCTTAAACATGCACAATAAAAATTCAAGTCCTGAGGCTGAGTATGGTGTCAAACACCTTGAATCTCAGCACTCAGGAAGCAGAGGCAGGTGGATCTCTGTGAGTTTAAGGATAGCTTGGTTTCTAGTGAGCTCCAGGCCAGCCAGTGCTACATAGTGAGACCTGTCTCAAAAAAAAAAAAAAAAAGAAGTTCTAATTACGTAAAGCTCTGAAACATTCTAGTTGTGAAACAGGCTAGTTATGAAACCATGAGACTACTTAACTTCCTACATTTCTGCTGTCTCATCAACAATAAAGAAAAACAATCTATCAACAATCTATCAAAGCTAAGTATAGGACTGTTTGAACAGCAAAGAGAAAATTACATGTGTTTAAATTCACTTCCTGCCACATCAGAAGCAAAGAATAAATGGCAGCTATCATTATAACTGTCATTAAATATCGTAAGGCACATTATAATTTCAAGTGCTATTTCAAGTAAAGGTAAGTATATTGCTATGTAAATATTTTCACATTCTCTAATATATAAAATGACTAACAAACTATAATAGTACAGCAAGATAGCCATAGTACTACACAATCATTAAACATTTCTAGCAAAATTGTACTTATATAGAAAAATGCTCATAACAAAGTTTTAGTTGAAAAACTCAAACTGAATGGATTTATGATTTTATTTAAAACATTAATAAAATTGAATGAAAAGTAAATTTAAACTTTCTTCAATTTATTTTCCAAATGCAAGAAGTATAATGGGAAAAAAATCTACCAAAATATTGGCAAGAGCTATTTTTATTTTTTCTTCTTTTCCTTTTCATATTTTTAGTTTTCTACACTGACCATGTTTCTTTAAAATTCCAAATAGTTTTTAAACTTTAAAAACCAAACACTTTTGGGAAACAATTGCTGGTGACTACCAATCTGCCTTTATGAACTCAAAGGTGACCCTCAAACTGATGTGAGCTGACCAAGTTTACTTGCACACATATAGTATGGACATACATAGGAATGAAGACTACTTTTGTAGGTCTGTAAAACTTGAGTATGTTGATAAGGTTTTTATATAGGAGAAAATGATCCCAATAAACCTAAAAAGGAAAGGAGGACTGAACCTTTGGGCAGGGTAGCAGAGTTGGTAGAGTGCTTGCCTAGAATGCACAGGACCTGGGTTAAATCCATAGCACTGAATAAACTGAGTATGGGAAAACATGCTTATACTCCTAGCGCTTGGGAGGATCAGAACTTCAAAATTTTACTCTGATACACAGTAAGTTTGAGGTCAGCTTGGACTACAAGAGATATCTTCACCACCATGAGATGACTCAGTGGGTATAGGTGCTTACTGCTAAGCTTGGAGATCTGAGTTCAATTCTTGGGACTTACATGACAGGAGAGAACAAACCCCTACAAGTTCTTCTTTAGCATGCACACACTCTGTAATGTGCCCCTACACACACACAAACACACACACACACACACACACACACGAAAAACAAAATGAGGAACTTTCAGTGATCAACATCCCATGATGGTTCTAACTAAATTCATCTCATCATAAGGTCAAAGTCATGCTTTGCACATTGGAATAAATGTGGAATTCTTTTCTTTCTTTCTTTCTTTTTTTTTTTTTTTTTTGAGACATTGTCGTCTCACATTACACAGGCAGGCCTAAAATATATTTATTCTCAAACCCTACACAGAAGATTCCTGATCCTCCTGCCTTCTCCTACCAAACACTGGGATTATAGGTGTATACAATCAGACCCATCTTGGAAAAATTTAAAAACTAAAAACCAAAATACTACTTTAAAAGCCAGACTGATCACCCGTTGTGTGTGTGTGTGTGTGTGTGTGTGTGTGTGTGTGTGTATGCACATAATGCCTGTGAAAAACAGAAAGTAAACAGAAATCTAAAAGACTTACCCGTTCTGCAGTTGACTCTTCTCCAGGTACACATACAGCAGCAGCACAAGCTATTTCCATCACAGAAGAGCTGGTAGGAGCATCAGTAGTGGATGAAGACCTGGGTCGTCCTGACTGTATAACAGCAGCCACCTCTTGCCCAGACTTCCTGTTGATTTGGGGACTTCCTTTTGGGGCTTCTGATTTGCCCCGCCTACTATGCAAGCTTGTCCCTCTCTTCATCTTGGGTGGCACTCGGATCTGTTGCAGAACACGATTCAGAGCTGTGGGGTGGGTTGAGACACCATCAATCTCAGCACATGCGTTCTGACTGTCCAGATCCACTTCAGGCTCTGGATCTGTCTGAATCTGCTGCACATCATGTGGAGACACTGATGATCTCCTGCGCTGGTGCTGGAAGAGGTGCTTCAAGCCTTGGCCAATCACATTAATGTTTTCCAGAGCATTGTGGGTCATTTTAGATAACTTTTGTTCTGATTCTGTCTGCCTCCTGGCTTCTGCATCTTGGGATTTGCCTCCAGGGTCAGGGTCCTCATATAACTGTTCACTTCCGGAAGGCTCCATCAGTAAGCTTAATAAGCTTATTTGCAAACTCAAAAATTTTTTAAAACACCAAGACTGTCAAATTAGGTAGGCATTTGCTTCAACAGTGACTATGCATGCAGCTGTGTGATGGAGGCTTCATGCCTTCCTAATGTTTAAAAAAAAAAAAAAAGGAAAAAAGGAAAGAAAACAACCTTGTATCATACATCCATGCAAAAATACAGAAACACTACAGTTAAAACAAAGAAAAACATGCATTTGCCAAACAAATAAGTTACTATCTTTAAGCAATCTTTAATCAGAAGATTAAAAGATAATTTTTCAAATAATGGGTTATGGTATTTTCTAGAATAAAAAGCCCAGAAAAAGGACACAGGAAATGAAAATAGCAATGTCAGGGAAAAAAAAAAAAAAAAAAAGAACCCTTGCAAGTTTCGGTATATGAAGGATACTAAAGGGCCATCTTTGAATAGACATGGTAATAGCAGCTGGCAGGACAACCAGCCACTGCTTAGAAAATCAAGAGAACAGACCATCTAGTATGTTTAGTCTAGCTGAGGTAATTCAATTCTTTTTATTTATAATCACAGATAAGTATCTACATGCTGAAATCCATCAAATTCATATAATAGTGAGATAAATATCCCAATCTATATGGATTTTAATGAAAATTTGGAATCTCTTGCTAGCATCCATCCATATTCATCAATTTCTATGGTAATTAGAGGTGACAGGTTTGCTCTTTATGGAGTTAAAAACAAAAATCTTGTAAGTGGAATTCTTTGCTGAAGCCAAAATAATCTTTCTGTCCCCAATAAATGAACTGTCCAGACAAATGAATCTTCAGAGAGAATAGAGCTTTATTCAATACCAGCTGTCAAAAAGGGAGATTTGAACTAGGGGGTAGGGTGCACACACCCTTAATATTAGCACCCAGGAGGCAAAGACTGGAAGGTAAAGAGTTTAAGGTCAATAAGTTCTAGGTCAGTTTGGACTGTACAGTGACACCAAATCTTTCATGTAAAAAAAAAAAAAAATACAGAAAAGATATCCAAAGAAAAGAAATCCCTTCCTCAATTGTATTATTCTTGATAGAAGCTTTTGTCTATATAAACTCTGTCTATATAAACTCAAAAGCAAAGATGTACTGCAATAACTGGGTACAAGGGAAGAACAGAGAAAAAATTAAAAGTCAAAGTTTAAATAGCAATGATAAGCCAGTATTAAATATGGGAAAGGAAGTTGAAACTAAGAGCATGATTGTCATGGCTACTGAAATTACATGCAAAGGGGGAGGGGTAGATAGTCAGGGCTCAGACCTCTTTTCTTTAATAAAAAGTGTTTTATTTTTATTGAGTTTGTGCAAATATTTAAAATTATATAAGTGCATAGAAGCTACTAGAGAGGACAAAACATGGTACAGGTTCTTGCCTATTTTCTCTCTGTTTTTGTTGTTAGAAGACTTTAAAATTCCGTACATAACAAGTACTCCAAATAATCTGCCACTGCCAGTTAGGTATTGCAAGTACCTGTTCTGGGGTATGGGTCCTGTTGCCACCAAGTGGCAAGGCAGAAGGCATAAATGAGCTCACTGGTGAACGAAGGCTACAGTGCTGAGGGACAGGAAATACAGACCCACTCATACTCCCTGATGACTATTCCTGTGACCTTCATCACAGGACATGGACACTGTGGCTCCACGGTCCCTATTCTTTCAAACCTGTCTCCTCATCTGTTGACTCTGAATGACTCAATAGCACTGAGAGGGACAGGGTTAAAAATACTCATCTCTCACCTTTCTACTTTCTGAACACCGTATGTGTCTGTGTTCCTGAAGGAGGCCATTGAGAGCAGCTGTTAAGAATGAGGAAGTTCCCAGTCCTCCGCTGAAACTCATTGTAGTCTATATGGCCTCCAATTCCTAACTGTACCCTGTTCCTAATGTCAAAGCAAGGCTGACAGTTACCAGGAAGTTTGTGATTTTCCTTGTCTATACTGTATTAGCCAAACTGTACAATGGATCTGGTTATTGTTAAAAGTAAAATAAAGCTAGTTTATTCTGTCAGATAAAAAAGATACCACGAATAAAAGAATGTCCTGAGAAACTAAATGAACTACTTGTTGCACACATGATGATATCAGGAGTCAACTACTCAGCAAAATTTTCTTTGGGCAGTATTAGGACTAATCAACTGAACTGAGTATCTGTCTGCTTCCTATCTAAAACATTTGGAGAATATGGCGTATTTTAGATGTTAGTTAACTTCATATGAAAATTTCACTAGTATTTTGTACATTGTTTATTTTTTAAAAAATGAAATGACTGATTACAAAGAGATGCTAGCAGTCCCTAGGGAAATCTACATCATGCTGCCAGTTTTTCCAAGCCAAGGCTCTCACTCACAGCTGTAAAGACGAAGGATGCATTTCAGTATTTCTAACAGCAAGACTTATCTTAATTATACTAGCTAGCACAGGCCCATGGAGCACGCAGCCCTAAATACACCCAAGCTGGGTTTTAAGCAGTAAGCTGTGATTACCCACTTCTGATAGAAGATGTAATCTAGTAAGGGGCACAGCTATTATTTGCTGTGACATAACACATACAGAACATGGGCAGAATTGTGATGGCTCCTCCAGTCTCTACACAGGAGATCTCTAAGGTCCCTGGTCGAGGTATGCCAAATATTAATGAAGTTCAAGTGTGATAGCAAAAATAACCAATAACAATAACACTCATAACTCTGCAAATACTGATAGTAAGAATGTTAGCACTCATGAACTCGGTAGTCTCAAAAGATTTTAGGATGCCCTGCCACTTTCTTCTCTAAGTCAGTAACCCTGGAGTAAGTGTAACTGTTGATCAGTTTATGGAAAAAAAAAAAAAAGAAAGAAAAAAAAAGAAAACTCAAAATTACATTTAGGTCTCTGGCTTCACATATATAAGATTCTATTGCAAAGCTAATTGTACTCTGGTAAGAAAGGAATTTGGTTTTTCTTGTCTGTTATCTCTAAAATGTCGTTTTCTTACAGTAAAGGGGACAAGGTAGGGAAAAGAAGCAAATGGCATGACAAAGGAGATGTGACATATAGGTGGGGAAAGAGGATCGAGAATCAGCCATGCACACATTTCTGGTCACTTCCCTAAATTCTCAGAATTTCCTACCATTTGTTTTTCTACCACAGTTTTGCTTAAGACATAATATATGCTAACTGCATGCTCAGGAAACATGTTGCTTTGAATTAATATTAGAAATAACATGGAAAATTGCTTTTTAAAATCCAATAAATGTTTAAAAAAGATGCTCCACAAAATCATCCTAAAATATACACAAGTTATTTCTTTTTATTCCCTTTTCTTGCCTTTTTGTTTTTGTACAGTAACCAAAACTTTTGGCGTGAACCAAATTATTTTCACAAGTCATTAAGACCTGGATACTTGCCTTCATTGCTCTTCCTCAAACACATCCAGAGGGCACAAGTGTCCTTTCAGGAAAAGCTGAAAAACAAGAATAAGAATAGAAGTGAAACTTAGCCTGGAGCTCACCTATTACAGACACACAGGGAAAGGCTAAATGTATACAAAATATTACAATTTTATGTTCCACTAGTAGGAAGGGGTAAGATTATTATTTTTTTAAAGTATTTTGTAGCATTTTCTTTTTTTTTTAATGTAAAACAGAAAAATTGTAGTCAAGAAAAGATATAATGGAAAATATTAAAACTATCAGCATTGAAAAAAGAAAACAAGGACTGGAGAGATGGCTCAGCAGTTAAGAGGACTGGCTGGTCTTCCAGAGGTCCCCGGTTCAATTCCCAGCACCCACACAATGACTCACAACTATCTCTATCTAGTGGGATCTGATGTCCTCTATTGGCATAAAGGCATGCATATAGATAGAGCACTCACACATAAAATAAATACATCTAAAAAGACAGACAGACGGACAGATGGACAGAGAGAGAAAGAAAAGAAAAAGAGACCATGCCAAGTATATTGGTCCCTGCCTTTATTCTTAGCACTCCAGAAGCAGAGACAGCTAACTGCTGGCCAACATGGTGTAAATAGCAAGTACCAGGATAGGCAGAACCACAAAATGTGGCTGTGGAGGGGGAAGGGGGATGTCACAAGGTTACAATAAATATTTTAGCATGATTGTACTGAATAACAAAGAGATACTGTTATCAGTTGTAGTCTTGAACTCCCATTAAATTTAAAAAGATGCACAGGAAAACACAATTTCATAAACATTTTTTCAAGTACCTTCTGTTTGCAAATGTCTGAAAGCTTTCATTCAAAGGCAATTCTAAAGCCAGGCTTAGTGGCCTAACACTTATGACTACAGCATTTCGGAAGATCACAAACCCAGGCTTCCCTGGTTCACCTAGAAAACTCCAGGGCAGTCTGGGCTATATACAGTGAGTCCTACCTCAAAAACTGGGAGTGAGGAGAAAGGAGGAGGAAAAATAGAGGGAATTTTAAAAATCTATTTATTATATTTATTATATACAACTAAGAAATGAAATGTATCAAAATTGAAAGTTTCATGAAAAAACTAGCTTCTAATAGCCATCACCAGAGACACAATTTAATAAGTGATTCTTTATAAAATATCTATTATGTACTCAGTACTACAGAGATCAGATACAAATTTACTCTCAGAGAACTCACCTAGCACAGAAAACAAGATTTGTATACTTAAAAGCTGAAAACAGTACAAAGCATCAATTGAGAGCTCAACTAGGAACAGAAGAGACAGTACAGTTGGTAAAGCATGAGTTTGACCCACCAGAACCCACATAAAAAGCCAGGTGTGACATGTTCATACTTATAGTACCAGCAATACTAGAAAGGTGGAGACAAGTGGATCCCTGAGGTTAGCTGGTCAGCCAGGCAAGTTGGTGAATTACAGACCAGTGAAAGAGCTTGTCTAAAAGAAAAGTGCATGGCGCTTAAGCACCAACATCTGACTCCTGGCCTCTGACCTCCATAGAACATGCACGTACACCCACAGGAACATGAACATACACACGTACACACACACACACACACACACACACACACACACACACACACCACACACACACACACAGAGAGAGAGAGAGAGAGAGAGAGAGGAGTCTAGGCTGGGATTATGATTAGAAGTCAGGTCAAAAATCAATCCTTCCCTTAAATTATTTGTCAGACATCTGTCACAGCAACAGACAGGGACTCATGCACATGGTAGACAAAAGTTCTCAGTAAATCTCTTTTATGACCAGGGTTTCTTAGTTACAGCTGTATTTATGCTGCCAATGTTCTTCCATTTCTGAGGAAAATTAAAAAATCAATTTACTTCCTTATAGTTTTCTACAATGATAGAGACCTTTTCTGTCTTTTAACATAAGCCTATTTTACCCTGAATAATTCCCTGGCTTGGTATGCTTTATACAAGATAGGTGACAAAGGGAAAATAAAGTTTATAGTTGTAAACTCCTGGGTTAGGCTCAGAAAACTGTAAGGAAGGACTTAAAAAAACATAACTGGCATGATCAATTGATCTTTCAGTCCAGAGGAATACCTACACTCATGATCTACTGTCAAAGAGACAGAAAACTGAATCATGTCTGTTATACTACTATTGAAACTAAATGTGTACTGCATTGTATATACATAGGCTATTTCATTCTTGAATGAGGAACAGGTGACTAGTAATCCCATTAGCCCAGCAGGATAACCACTATACTGGGACAAAGGGAAAACAGAATTTAAACATATAAACCACCAATAGAGGAGAAAGCAGGATCACTGAACAGGTGTAACACATGAAGAGCAAAAGTAAACACAAATAAATCAGTAATTATATTAAATATGAAAATACCAAAGAGAATAAAATATTAATGAAAACAATGACTTTGGCACTTACAAAACAAATGTAAAAAATAGAAAATACAAAATAAAAAGTAAAAACTACAGAAAAGCCAGAAAAACAAACTAAGAGAGTTGCACTACCTCACAGCAGTACTCTCATGAGGTCTGAAACCTACTTGCTGGATACCCACTAGAGTCAGGGAAAAACAAAGAAGGGGAAGAGTATTGTTTAGTCCTGTCATGACTAGATCCCCAGACCCAGGTTCTGGTACCTGAACGAATCTGAGGCTTAATCAGAACATCACATACCCCTTCTGGCAATCTACCACCAACACCAATCTAAATACAAATAACAATGGAACACAACAGAGGAAGCTGGAAAATAAAGGCATTCTGAGAACAGGCACAAAAAAAGAAAGTTAAGCAGACACAAAGGGAACAAAGATTACTAAGAAAATAATTGAAGCCTTTGGTTACCATGGCAATGATGAATGTCAACTTCAGTAACTCATAGCAATAATAAACATCAAACATAGCCAAATCCTGAATAGATCCCCACTCTGAACAAGCCCCCCCCCACTCTAAACAACTAGCAGATGGGAACTTGTGGTCAAATATATCCAGTATTTTCCTCAGTATTTATCATATAAAACACATACCCCTCTGAACACAAATGTATCAAATATAATAAAGGCAGCAATAAAATAGGCACAACTTGTAGAGACAACACACAATCATCAGGGCTAGACTCATGACATATATTTTGGAATAGCCAGGGAAATTAAAGCAGGGCTAATTAATTCAGTAAAGGCTCCAATGGAAAAGGTAGATAGCATGTGAGACCAGACAGGGAATTTAAAAAAAAAAAAAAGAAAAGAAAAGAAAAAGAAAAGAAATCATAAAGAACCAAATGGAAGTGCTAGAATTGAAAACACAGTGCCAAAGAACAATGTCATTTGTTGTTGAGTTTTTGATAGGGTTTCTCTGTGTAGCCTCTGTCTGGCCTCTAACTCAGAGATTCACCTGCCACTGCCTCCTTAACAATGGGATTAAAGGCGTGTACCAAGATTGCCTGGCTAAAGAACAATGCCCCAATAGGCACTTACAAACATACCTAAACAGTGTACTTCAAATCATTGAAAAAGAAACAATACACCTGAGGCTGGCAGAAATTAACCTGAACTAAAATATCAAGAAAGTGAGTTCTCTTACTTCAAAAGTATCTAAAAACTTGAGAAATACCAAACCGAATTACACATTTCTTCTTCCATTGTCCTCCAGTAAGCAGATAGAGGCACTTTGTCTATTTGTTTATTTGGATAGGTACCACTGTTCTGCTATGTACCATGCTTTCCTTTTTAAACTGTTCTTTGCCTTTGGCTTCCCCATCAGTTCATCGTAACATGCTTATGCTAGGTTTGGTAGACTTGCCTTTTGTCTTTTTCACATTCTTATCTGTGGTTGGTGTCTTGTAGTTTTTTTTTTTTTTGTTTTTTGTTTTTTTTTGTTCTGTTTTGTTTTTTAACCTAATGAATTACAGTGAGAGCTTGATACAGGAAGATGGGAATCTTACCAATAGCTACAGCATTGAACCTCCATGAACTATTAATTCTATATAATCAGCACCCCCTCCCATGACACACTTTGGGCAGGATGGATCTTGTACAGGTAGTCACAACTGCTGTGAGTTCAAAAGTACAGCAGCCATGCCACAGCATGCCCAGAAGTCAACATTCTACACATTCCCCTCCTTTTTTCTGGCTCTCACATTTTTTCTCACCCCTTCTTCCATAATGTTCTCTGAGCCATGGAGTTGTAATATAGATGCCCCTTTTGTGACTGGGCACTCAACTGTCATTTATTCTCTTAGTTTAGCAAGTCTCTCACCAGCAACCTCTGCAAAAGAAGCTTTTCTGACTAAAGCAGACAGCAGCACTAGTATATGGGCAGTTCTTTAGAAGGCAATTTGATACTGAGATCAACAATTAATAAATGGGACCTCCTGAAATTGAAAAGCTTCTGTAAGGCAAAGGACATAGTCAACAAGATAAAATGGCAGCCCACAGAATGAAAAAAGATATTCACCAATCCCATATCTGACAGAGAGCTGATCTCCAAAATATACAAAGAACTCAAAACACCAAATAATCCAATTAAAAAGTGGGGTACAAAACTAAATAGAGACTTCTCAATAGAGGAATCTAAAATGGCTGAAAACACTTAAGTGTTCAATATCTTTAGCCATCATGGAAATGCAAATCAAAACAACTCTGAGATACCATCTTACTCCTGCCAGAATGGCTAAAATCAAAAACACCAGAGACAGTTTATGCTGGGGAGAATGTGGATAAAGGGGTACATTCCTTCACTGTTGTTGGGAGTGCAAACTCATACAGCCACTTTGGAAATCAGTATGGCAGTTCCTCAGGAAAATGGAAATTAGTCTACCTCAAGATCCAGTAATTTCACTCTTAGGCATATACCCAAAAGATACATATTCATACAACAAGGACATCTGTTCAACTATGTTCACAGCAGCATTATTTGTAATAGCCAGAACCTGGAAGCAACCTAAATGCCCCTCAACTGAAGAATGGATGCAGAAAACGTGGTACATTTACACATGGAGTACTACACTCAGCGGGAGGAAAAAACAAAACAAAAACAATGGAATCTTGAAATTCACAGGCAAACGGATGGAACTAGAAGAAACCATCCTGAGTGAAGTAACTCAGTCACAAAAAGACAAACATGGTATGTACTCACTCATATATGGATTTTAGGCATAGAGCAAAGGAGCACCATCCTACAATCCACACAACCAGAAAAGATAGGAAACAAGGAGGATCCTAAGAGAGACATACATGGTCATGTGGAGAAGGGGAAAGGGACAAGATCTCCCAAGCAAATTGGGAGCAATGGGGGGAGGGAAAAGGAAGTTGGGGAAAGAGAAAGGGAGAGGTGGGCATGATGGAGCAGGAAGACTGAATAGGGAAAGAACAGAGGAGAGCTAGAAAAGAGATACCATAATAGAGGGAGCCATTAAAGGTTTTAAGAGAAAACTGGCACTAGGGATATGTCCAGAAATCTATAAGGATGACCCCAACTAAGAATCTAAGCAATAGTGGAGAGGCTACCTTAAATGCCTACCCTGATACTGACTGAGATTGATGACTACTTTTTATGCCATCCTAGAGCCCTCATCTAGTAGCTGATGGAAGTAGAAGCAGATACCCACAGCTAAACACTAAGCCTAACTCTTGGAATCCAGTTGCAGACAGGGAAGGGTAATGAGCAAAGGGGTCAAGACCAAGCTGGGGAAACCCACAAAGTAGCTGACCTGAACAAGGGAAAACTCATGGACTCCAGCCTGATAGCTAGGAAACCAGCATAGGACCGACCCAGATTCCCTAAATATGGTGTTAGTTGGGAGGACTAGGCAGTTTATGGGGCCTCCAGTAGAGGCTCAGTATTTATCCCTTGTATACAAATGGACTTTGGGAGCCTAGACACATGAGGGAGGGCCTGGGCCCTACCCCAAAAGATATGACAGACTTAGAAGACTCTCCATGGAAGGATTCATCCTCCCTGGGGAGCAGAAAGGGGATGGGATAGGGGGTTGGTGGGGGGACAGGGAGGATGGGAGGGTTAAACAAGCTTGTTTCAAATTTAAATAAAAAAATATATAAAAAATAAATAAATAAAAAAGAAAAGCTAAACAGCATTCTGGTTCATAAGCCACTCACCAACTGAGATATTAAATTCTGATCTTTAATAAACCAACATTGATTTACAAAAAACAAAAACAAAAAAACAAGGCAATTTAACATGATCATCCTGTCATTCAGCAAAACAGCAGTAGCTTTCTCACTAGACTTAGAATCACTCCAGCCATAGGCTTTAGATAAGGTGTACAGTAGCAGGAAATGGCCTTGTAACAGTGAACTCATCTTGCCTGGCTGTACAGTACTGTTGTACCCAGGCTCCACACCTGAGTAAGACGTTCACTCACAACTCTTCCCCATTACACCTTCCAACACTGAGGGCTAGCTAGCAGAGAAAAAGTTTCTGGCCTAGCTCCAGCTTAATTTATTTGTCCTGAAACCAAAGAACATGCTAAGTCAGGTTTAAGTTTGTGAGAGTTTGTGTGTATATACTAGTAATTTAACATGAAAAAAATTAGAGAGAGAAATATTTGGACAAAAAGGTGGAGATAATCTGTAAATACCTCCTTGGCTGTATATAATTCCAGAACTGCCTTAATATTACTCTTTCATTCCCATGAGTAGTTACATTTCAAGATAAAGGGAAGACACCAGCTTTTCTTCAGAGTCTGTTGTGGTATATTTGTACACTGTGTGAAGATGTATTGCTGTGATTAGTGTAGTAAAAGGATGAATAGCCAATAGCTAGGCAGGAGAGTATAGGCAGGATTTCTGGATAGAGGAGAACTCTGGGAAGAAGAAAGGCAGAGTCACCAGCCAGACACAGAGGAAGCAGGATGGGTAAGAAGCCACAGAATACATATTTAAAAATATGGGTTAATTTAAGTTATAAGAACTAGTTAGGGACAAGCCTAAGCTAAGGCTAAGTTTTCATAATTAATAAGTCTCTGTGTCATTATTTGCAGGCTGGCAGTCCCAAAGAGAAAGTACTACTACAAGAGTCTATAGTCTTGAAATACTTTTTGAAATAAAGATAAATAAATATCATCATTAAAGTATAAATTATTTCTATCTTTTCAAAACCAATAGCCAGGCAAGGTGGCTACTGTTTCTTTTGAGAAAAAATATTCTATATTGGAAGCATCTTATGGCAGAGGATGTACTAAAGCATTTTATCCTGCTCAGGAAGTAAACAACTCAGAAGTTTTAGGAAGTTCCTGAAACTAATAAGCTTCTCTAGGCATCATCCTCCCCATATACACATATGACTGCTGACACTCAGACAAGTATTGTAATTTAAAAAGCAGTGTGATGCCAGGCAACAGAGCTCACATGGAAGGCTTTTATTAAGGGAAAGGGAATGGTAAAAAAAAAAAAAAAAAAAAAAAAAAAAAAAAGGGAGGGGAAGGGGGAGACTGGCCTCTGAGGACAAGAGCAAAAGAAAAGAGAGGCAGAATTGGGTGGGGGACAGACAGAGGCAGAGATGCACAGAGAGACAGAGTGTGGGGAGAGATGGGAGGTGGTCAGAGCCCTTTTAAAAGGGAACGTAATGAATGTGCACAGATGGTGCTCTTAGTGGCTGCAGCTGAGGATGTATCCTGTCAGAACCCTAAGGGCAGGCCAGTACAGATGCAATGATACTAACAACAAGCTACTAGAAGAAATATCTGTTGAACTGCTTACAAGTTGTGCAGTTGCACTCATGTTCCCAGCTTTTGTGAGTCATCACCCACATTGGGTGGGCTTTGGTAATGCAGATGCTTTTGAATCATTTCTTCTCCTGTAAGTAATCTGCCACCCATACTCTTCCTGTAAATAATCCCAATAAATTCACTGGTTTACCAAGTTGGATTTTGGTAGTACCCTTTCTTTGGTCGGGGGTAAGATGTTTGTTCACATCTCCCCAGGAATAATATTATACAATAGTAATAAATATCTCTAATTCCAGCACTCAGGAAATAGATGCAGTAGGACTGTAAATTTGAAGCCAGCCCAGAAACATTCATATCAACAAATGGGAGGTTGTAAACTCTCAGTGTGAAAACTGAGGCAGTATTTTGCTAACCTCAACCTTCACAGTTACAGATTAGAGGACATTCTGGCAAGGACTATAACGACACAAGAGTCTATTACAGAAATGTCCCCAAAGAGTATCCATGAGGGCAGTTCTAGCATTTGTACTCAGGTCAGTACCAAGAACATTTAGGAAAGCAGGAATAATATTTTCAGGAGCAAATGTCCAAAATACAATTGTTTCCAACAGGTACATAAAGAATTTTAGCCTCAATGGGCTCATATGATGCTACAGGTAAAGGCTCTTGCCAGTAAGCCTGATAATCTGAGTTTAAACCCCTAAACCCATATGATGTAAGGAGAAAACCAACTTCCATATGGATTGGATGAACACTATGATACATACTGCCCCACTCCCCAACAAATAGGTGTAGTAAGTAAATAAAGATGTAAAAATAAATGAATATAATCAACATTTAAATTTCTTTTAAAAAGGAATTTTAGCTTCAAAATATGTCAATTAAAATTAATCTTTTTATTACATTAGCTTGGTTTATAGCCATTGTAAAAAAAATAAAACAAAATGTTCTTATCAACAAAATAGACAACAAATGTAAGAACCTGAAAAACAAACAAACAATAAGAACCCTAACATGAAAAGAACAATGACAAGAAATAAAACCAACTATTTACAGAAAGTTAGATAAAGATTATACTTAAAAGTAAGGATTTTACTAGGCATTGGTGGAGCATGCCTTTAATCCCAGCATTTAGGAGGCAGAGGCAGGCAGATCTCTTCAAGGCCAGCCTGATCTACAAAGTGAGTTCCAGGACAGCCAGAGCTACACAGAGAAGCCCTGTCTTGAACCACTCCCCCAAAAAAGTAGGGGTTCAGGAAAAAGTTCAGAGGGGAAAATGCTTGTTACACAAGCGTAAGTAACTGAATTTGCATTCCCAAGCACCATGTAAAATTGAATGTGTAGTATATGCATTTGAAATCTCAGTGCTCCACAGGCAGACTCAGGACAGAAAACAAAGACTGAATTAGAAGTTGTCCTTTCATCTCCACTTATACCCTTGTTACCCCCCCCCCGCCCCCACACTACCATACACACACTCCAACTCCTAATACAAACTGACCTATTTCACATGTACAATTTGATGCATTAACATAACCATATTCAAGATGATACACATTTCGATGATACCCAAGTTTCCTAAAGCCTTTCTTGGTTCCTTATTCCTGTAAGCACTATCTGCTTTCTAACACAATACAGTAGCTTACATTCTCTAGATTTAAACACAGTAAAACATAGAGCATGTACTTTCCTTAAACCTATCTTCTTTCATTAAGCCTAATTATTTTAAGGTCTATTTATACTGTAAAGACCACCAATAGTTCTTCCTTTTTCATTGCCAAATAGGATAAAATTTCTTTATTCACAGACTTGCAACTGACATTCAGATTGTTTGATGTTCTTGGCTATTAACAAATCTGCTAAGAACACATGTTCACAATTTTTCATGTGACCATTAGTTTTGGTTTGTCTTGGAGAAATACTTAGAAACTAAATGGATGGGTGATGTGGCACATATACATTAAACATTTTTAAAGCTCTGCTCAACTCCTCAAAGTAGCTGCTCTTTTTTCCCTTCCACTAGCAGTGGAGAATTCCAAACAATTTTGATCCTTGCCATCACAGGACCTTGCATGACAGTCATTGCAGGGAGTGAGCAGCAGTGCCTCCTTACAGTTACTTCCCACTTCCCTGGCTATGTCTGCTGATGAGCCTCTTATTGGCAGCCATTTGTATTCTCTGATGAGCTCTCCGTTGTAGGTCATTTTGTTCTCGATTTTCCTTTTCTTGGAGCACACTTGTTATTCACTGTTTTGTATATAGTTTTGTATTAAGCCTAAATCTTTTCTTTAGACTAAAAGGGGAATTGTAGTGAGATAGTCCTTCTGTGGCACTGACCACGCCCATTGGGGGGTGGAGGAGCCATGGGCGGAAGTGACCTGTGGAAGGAGGTGGGAGGGGGCCAGGAAAGGCACTCTCTTTCTGGCGTGACTCGGACAGGAGAGGATGGGGTTGAATTTCCTGGTGTTCATCTGTCTAGGTTGTAAGTTATTTCTCCCTGAATAAACATCTATTTGGCCTATTTGTTTATCCTGATCCTTATTTACCGCAATACTCCGTTCAGTTTCTTATCCTCTTTTATGAGTTATTTGTTGTCTTATTCTTGAGTCATAAGAGCCATTTATATATGCTGGGCACATATTCTCTACCAGATACTGTTTTGCCAGTATCTTCTCTCAGTATAAGGCCTCAGCTTTTCATTTTGCTCGGTGTCCCAAAGAACAAAGGTTTTTACTGTGACAAACCTTTTCAGTTAACTGTTTTCCTAAGCTTCCTGCCTCTGCATCTCCCCACTAAAGTTCCAAGGTCACTACTTTTTACCCCCTGATTTTTGTGGTTTTACAGGCTTATCTCTTTCATATAGACCTATCTCTAATATCTCTAATCTCTAATCAAACCTATGATTGTTTGAAGTTAATTTCTGAATATGTGTATTCTGAAGTCTTCCACGGTAGGTTAAGGTTAAGAACACTTGATGTGCATGGCTCTCCAATTGGTTTAACATTGTTTGTTGAAAAGAATGGCTCTTCACAGAAAACCAGCTTCATTCCTCTATTTGACCTTTACTCTATAGCCAGACAGCCTCCAGCAAGCTCTCAACAGTTCTGGCCACCTTTTCCTTCCAACAAATGCCCAAACTCCAACCCTACAAAAAAACAACTTTCCATCTAATCTCTCACTAAATTCTTGCAGCTGAAAATGACAAAAACAAACAAACAAAAACCCTCAAAGATGTGCTGACCAATGACAATTTAGATTCATGCTTCTAACATAGGATGAGCACTTCTATTCTCTAATCCGCCTGCACGTCTGCAGTCCACTCACCCTCTTGACCCTCAGGATTATTTCATTCTTCCTTTCTTCAAACTAACAACCATTCTTCTGTCCTCATTCTTCTATTCAACATTGTGTCAATGAAACAGAAGGTTAGCAGGCAGGCAGACCCTACACCACCAAAGGGAGACATAGCTTGGTCTATAGCATTGCTGACAGTAATAACTGAGGCAATGTACACATAGAAAGCACTTGATCCCCATCCTGGCACAAAGCAAGCCAACTCTCAAGTAGTACTACTTCTGTCATCACTTTTGCTATAACTAAACCAGGAACCATGATTGCAAAATAACTTTAACAAGTTTAACACTTAACAAGGACTTTTCTTAATGCATCTAATTATATAGCATACTATAATTGTTATATATTAATGATAAGAATACATATATGGCATTATGTGTATGTGAGTACTGTGTGTGTGTGTGTGTCCATTAGGAAAGATTACATTCAATATAAGACTTTAACATTTAAATACTTGTTATAATAACTGTATTTTACTGAAAGGCCTGCCTTTCTTAACAATGGACACAAGGTCTGTAACAGTCTAAATCATGATAGAAAAAAGTGTAGAAACCTACACTGCCTCAGCAGTTCAAACTGCTGCACTTATACTATTCAAAAACATGGACTGTCCCATATGCCTAATTTTTCACATAATTCAAATAAACAAATGTGTGAGTGCTTTAAAAATGCAACATGTTGCACTATTCTAGCTGGGCTAACAGACATTAGAAGCATTTACCCTACTAACTGTCAACAGCACCCACTTAAGTGGTGAGCCTAGGCTGTGTGCTTAGGCAGCCTGGGCTTAAAAAACAAACTAGTACGTATTTAGATCAGACCTAAAACGTACATTTAAGTTCATATTTTACTTCCATATCACAGAATCCCTTTTGTGAAATAACTTGCATCTAAAATACTTGCCTTCACAGATTAATCCCTGGACAGCAGTAACACAAGATTAAAGACCTCTTTGACATGAGTGTTTCTGTTTTTTCCCTCTCTTAGCAGTCTTGACAACCATTTTTTTTAAATTATACTTACAATACATTCATTCCCAGGATCACTACTCTGAAACATCCAAATAAGACAGTGTGCACACAGTCAGAACCAGCCACACATTGTTTTGACAGATCCAGGCCAGCCAGTTGCAAAGCTTCTGAACATGCACACCCCACAGGCCTGTGCACATATCCTTCAGCTTTAGCAAATATTCCCTTTTCCCCCTGAAGGTCTAGTTCTAGATTTTGAAAAATAAAAATAAAACTGTCAATTGTGTGACTTAACCTCCTAACAGAATAAAAAGAAAAAGTTATTTATTAAGAAGACTATTTTTTATATAAACCCTAGTAAATATCTGTTTAAAAGAAATGCAGGCAGGCATCTAAGCAATAAAAGACAGCACAACATTCCAAATTCATGGATTCCACCTCTGCAAATTCAGCCAGCCTGGAATCAAACATGTTTGAAGGGAATAGTATTGGTCCTGACTGTGCATGGAATTTCCTTGTCCTTATTCTCTCAATGGCTCAGCTCTTCACACAGCCTTTCTGTTGTGAACTGATACTGAATGAGCCTAGAGAGGATGTCAAATACACATAATGACATTATGTAAGCTATATGAAATAATACCATGCCAATTTTCCAAAGAAATTGAAGCATCCATTTTGGCATGTGAACACAGCTAAAAGTGTTCACATACGTTCACCTACCACATACATAAAGACAGTTACTAAAAACAAAAACAAAAACAAACTACTAAAACAAACAACAACAACAAAAACCCCAAAACTCAACACCTCCCCAAAAGAAAATTAGAACTGCTAAAAACATGGAGAAATTAGAACCCTTGGGCCAGTGAGATGGCTTCAGGAATAATACAAGCCTGCACTTGCCACAGAACCAATTTAAAGTTGAAGGGACAAAAAGTCATCCTCTGACTACCACTTACATACCACGGCACACATAAGTACTTAGAATAGCCAATATCATAGAGAGGCAGCTTTAACACTGGCTATTAGGGATTGAGGACAGCAGGAATGGGAAGAAACAGGAGTTACCATGTAATGGGATTAGCACTTCAGTTTGAAAAAAAAAAAACTTAATAGAGATAAAAAGTAACAATGATGTACATACAACACTATGAGTGATTTTGTTTGAAGACAGACACTTTCTACATATCCCAGTGTAATGGATGTTTTTGCTCTTTTAGCTTTTTGGGGGAGCCCACCACCCACCTCCCAAGTAAATCACACAATGGAGACTTGGTTCAGTGCCCAATTTTGATTGCTAGTAAGTTTTTCTTAATCTGTCTACCTTTTCCCTCTGGACTTTTATCTTTCTTACTTCTGTATATCTTACTTTCCTTCTTACTCCATGGCTGGCTGGGAGGCTGGCCGCTGATGTCCTCTCTTTGTTTTCTTCTTGCTCTCCTCCTTCCTAGTTTCTCTTACTCATACTCTCTCTCCCCACCAGCCCTGCTTAACCTTGCTCCTGTCTCACTATTGGTCATTCAGTTATTAGGACCACCAGGTGTTTTAGACACACACAGTAACACAGCTTCACAGAATTAAAAAAACAAAACAAAACAAAAAAAAAAACCCCAGCATAAACAAATCACAGATCTTAAAATAATATTCTACCACAGTCCAATCTGTCCACAGACTTACAATCTTCCTGACTCTCCAGTGCTGTGACATAAGTATGCAACACCTGTACCAACTGTAAATTAATTAACATATTGGACTGCACTTAAAAATGGCTGAGAAGGGGCTAAGATGATGGCCCAGTCAGTAAAGTGCTTGCTGAACAAGCATGAAGACCTGAGTTTGCAATCCCTGACACCTACATAAAAGCTAGGCCTATAATAATGCTCCTGCAATCTTAGTACTGGGAAGGCAGAGACAAAAAGATTCCTGGAGCTCATTCATCAGTTAGCCTTGCTCAATCAATGAGCTCCAGGATCAGTGAAGAGATCCTATCTCAAAAAAGTATGGTGATCCATTATTAAGGATGGCTTCTGGTATGACTTCTGGCATCCACATAAATAAACACACACATACATGACACACATTTTTAAAATTAAAAAATGTCTACGAAAGTAGTTGTGGGCTGGAGATATGGCTCAGGGTTAAGAGTGTGTACTGCCCTTGCAGGATACTGGAGTTTGGTTCCTAGTATCCATGTATGGTGGCTCACAACTGCCTGTAACTCCAGATACATAGGATCCCACACTCTCTTCTAGTCTCCACAGGCAAATGCACTCACATTTGCAAACTCACACTCCAGACACATACATACACATGCATGGCACGAGACACACACATACTTTAAAAAAACTTTTAAGAAGATTTTATGTTGTGCACATTACTAGAATATTTTAAATTAAACAAAAATTAAGAAAACAATAAGCAGGTGTGATAGCACAAGCTTTTTAATGCCAGCACTTGGGAGGTAGTTGCAGAAGATCTTTGAGTTTGAGGACAGCCTGGTTTACAAAGCAAGCTCCAAGTCTAGCAGGACTACATAGCTAGACTCTGTCTCAAAACACCAAAGAGGGATTGCGGTGGGGATGGGGTGGGAGAAAGAAAGAAAAAGAAAAAAGAAAATAAATGTGCATACAACAAAACAATGCAGCTTAAAGCAAATGTCACCTACTTTTTTTTTTTTTTAATTTTTCATTTTCTGGCCATGTCAGCTCCAACAAATAGTATGCTTCTGAACAAAAGGTCCATTTAAAGACTTAAGATTTGGTATAATTCTAGAAGGAATACAAAAGACTATGAGAGAAGAAGGGATTGTTGAGTAGGGGAATATTAGTAGTTAGTACAAATATCAATTAATAATGCGGCATGATTATTGGGTCTGACTAGGAGCACATGCGCAGCAGAATGACTGTTTCTGGGAAGCATTACAATCATTGAATGAACCATCACCTGTAGGTATTAGCCAACAATTACTCTTTGGTTTAAAATACAGTATAACTGACAAACATTTAAAGGAAGGGTCCCTGTAAGCATGACACTATAGAATAGTATTTCCTATGTCTGTTTATATTCTTATGTCCTTAATAATATTATTTCTTTAGTACCACTTCATTTTTTCAATGAAAGGCACAAAACTATTTAAGCCATTCTGCAACCCCCACTCTCCCAACCCTCTCCCCATTGTCCTCCTTCAATACCAACATTGCTCAGCACTGAGCTCTGCTGACCACACCACCTCAACCATCTTTAGTCCATCCCTTTTGCCTTCTCCCCAAACAGCACTCTCATGTAGGACACCATCATCTTACACTTGGACAACTGGACTCCTCACCTGTGTCCTACATCCACCCTGGTACCCTTCTAATCCACTTACTTTCAAGTCAAGTGTACTATAAAAAATAGGTCCTGGAGCAAGGTTGAGTCACATGGCTATATCCCAGCAGAGAAGGGACTTGGGAGGCAGAAGGTTTCAAGTTCTTGGCTAGTCTGAAGTATACAGTGGGTTTCAAATCAGTATGAGCTACAGAATCAGAGCCTGTCTCAAAACACAAGAAAAAGTAAATCTTGGGCTGGGATGTGGTTGCTGGTAGAGTATTCTGTCCTACTATGCACCTCACCAAAGGAGGGGGGGGACTTACTGTACTGTGTCCTTTCTTACTTAAGATTATTTAATGACCTCTTTGTTTCTCTTAGAATGAAGGCAGAAACTGAGATGATACATAAAACCTGACAAGGACAGGGCTCTCTGTTAAGCCATAGTCTTTCCCCAAACCCACATTGCAGCTTAATCAGGTCCCTCATGCCACAACTATTGTTTCTACCATAGGGCCTTTATTATGGAATAATCTTTTTGTACACTGTGAAGACATGCCGTTACCAAGATACCTTCTGATTGGTTTACTAAAGACCTGAATGACCAATAGGTAGGCAGGAAGAGATTAGGTGGGACTTCCAAGCAGAGAGAAAAAGAAGGGGATGAATCTAGACGCGAGAGAGACACCAGAGGATACAGAGAGGAAACAGGATGTACAAGGTAGAAGAGAGGTAAAAAGCCACGAGGCAAAGCATAAATTAAAATAAATGAGTTAATTTAAATTATAAGAGCTAATAGGACAATCCTAAGCTATAGGCTGAGTTTCCATAATTAATAATGTGTGTGTGTGTGTGTGTGGTGACCCCCCCCAAAATAATCAGTTTGCATATGGTGTCCAATATAGGGGCTTGAATATCCCAACATAGGGCCTGGGAAAGCTAAGAAAAGTTCTGAATAAGGAGGCAGATATAGCATCCTAGTCCTTCAGTCTCTCAGGTAGGCTCATGCTCAGTAGCATACAGAGGCACAGCTATAGCCACTGACTGTGGGTGTGCACACCATGTGACAGCTGACCTGGCAGTTTAAGATTTGTCTCATGCTATCAGAAAATGCTGAAGGTGCCCAGTAAATACAAATATGTATGGAAAACAAACAAACAAAAACCTCTGAACAGGTATGTTTTTTTAAAAAGTGCGCATAGGCTTAAAAGAAAAGAAAAAGAGTATAGACAGTTTATAAATAATAAAGTCTTTAGAGAGAAAATATAAAAAAGATAAACCACATAAAGATGGAAAATACACATGACAGTCTGGATTCCTATATGGTGTCTTGTTGACTTTTGAGTTTTTTGATTGCCAATGAATGAGCCAATGACAGCTTCTGAGAGACACAGGGTTCTAAGAAGGACTGCTGAATAACACCAGCCTAGTTACTTAGGGACCGCTTTAACTTTAGTTTTTTTTTTTTTTTTAATTTAAATGAAAAAAAATTATATTTTACATACCAATCCCAGTTCCCTCTCCCTCCTGTCTTTTCATTTCCCCCACTATCTCCCTATCCCTTCCTCAAAGAGGGTGAGGCCTCCCATGGGGAATCATCAAAGTCTGTCCCATCATTTGAAGCAGGACCAAGGTCCTACCCCTGTATTAAGGCTGAGCAAGGTATCCCACAGGGAATGGGCTCCAAAAAAGCCAGTTCATGCAGTAAGGATAAATACTGGTTCCACTGCCAGTGGCCCCATAGACTGTCCAAGCCCCTCAACTGACATCCATGTTCACCGGGCCTAGTTCGGAGTCTATGAGGAATGCCTTAACTTTAAAATGGAAGTCATAAAATACATTGCTTTGTGGAAGAGCTTATGCTTTTGTTTCCACAGAAAATGGAAGTCCGTGGATTGTTTCAAGATTGTTAGAGACCAGGTATGATTGGGGAAGACCCCTTGAAAATCCTGGCTACAGACATAAAGACATAAACCTAGAAAAACCACCACACAGAGCAAGGGGACCCAGTATCAATAAAAACAAGTGGCTCAGGTAATCCAGTCTCTCCAGAGGGCCTCTGTTGCAGTTTTATAGGGTTAAATATGTACCCCAGCAATTGTACTCTTGGTGTTAACTCCAGAGAAACGGAAACATGATCACATAAAAACACAAATCCTCATACTGCCAATATCCAAACCTGAAAGGACAGAAATATCCTTCAGTAGGTCAATTATGGTTCACTTACAGCATGGTCATTCCAAGGTAAGTGGAATAAAGGAAAGAGCGTTGGAATATGCAGACAGGACAACTTTGATGGATCAAGGGTAGGATGCTTAGTGAACTTTTCAAGTCAGTCACAAAAGATTCACATTAAGATTCCATTTCCCTGATACCCTATGTAGATCAAGGCTGCTGTGGAATAGTCCTTTTTGTACACTGTAAAGATGTGTCTTGGCCAAGATGCCTTCTGATTGGTTTAATAAAGAGCCAAATGGCAAATAGCTAGTCAGGAAGAGGTTAGGCAGGACTTTCAGGCACAGAGAGAGAAAGAGTAGATGAATCTTGGTATGGGAGAGACACCAGAGGACACAGAGAGGAAAGAGGAGATGCAAGATGAAAGAGAGGTAAAAAGCCACAAGCAAAAACATAGATTATATAAATGGGTTAATTTAAGTTATAAGAGCTAATGGGACAAGCATAAGCTATAGGTTGAGCTTTTGGAATTAATAAGAAATCTCTGTATTATTTTTTTGTGAGCTGGTAACCAAATAAAAATCCATCTATAGTAGGTGGTGCTATGTAAATAATCCAGAAAAGGCCTTTGAGCCCTGGATCTGTCCCAAATCTCTAGCTCACTTCTATTCTCAACTTCCCCCTCAACCCCCCTGCCAAACAGGGTTTCTCTGTGTAGCCCTTGCTGTCCTGGAACTTGATTTCTAGACCAGGCTGGCCTTGAACTCACAGAGATATACTTGCCTCTGCTTCCTGAGTGCTGGGATTAAAGGTGTCCTGTGCCACTACATTCTGGCTCCCCCTTTCTTTCTTAATAAACTATCTCTATAGCTATGACTTTTCATGTGTCCCTGATCCAACTGTTCTGGAACACAAGAACTTGGAAATCTTAGTAAGTGCTTTCTGGACTCAGATTCATACCTATAGCAGATCATTACTCAGAGAGAGGTGGATTAAACACATCTTTACATTAGATCAAACAGCAGATGCCAAAACACATGCAAAACTGATCACATATACAAACTGGTGAAAAGTTAAGTCTCTAGTTAACATATTATACCAATGTCAAATTCCTGACTTTGACTTTGGTACTATACATAACAAGCTACCATTGTCAGAAGCTTGGTGAAGGCCTTAAAGGACTCTATGTACTAAGTTTGAAACTTCCTCTGAAATCTACAATAACTTCAAACTCAAAACTTCTTTAAAATATTAATGGAAAGTACTCAGTCATTTAAGATATTCAAGCTGTAATTCTAAGTAGCACTTTCTTGAGTTTTGAAAGTCATTCTCAAAGAACTACCTAACCAAAGCAAGTTTTGGGAAGTCTTGAATTTGTAGTCTGGTGTTGTCCAGACCCCTAAGCTTGTGACTGATATCTGAGGTAAAGACAGTATTAGTGGGCAATGCACTTCTGTACTGTCTAATTTTATATCAACTCGACACAAGTTATAATTATTAGAAGAGAGAACATCAATTGAGCACATGCTTCTGTAAGATCAGGCTATGCACAAGTCTGTAGGGCATTTTATTAATGGTTGATGGGGGGAGAGCCAGCCCACTGTGAGTGGGGCTACCCCTGGGCTGGTAGCCACAAGCCAATAAGCAGCAACCCTCCATGGCCTTTGCATCAGATCCTGCTCCACATTCCTGCCTTGTTTGAGTTCCTGTCCTGAATTCCTCCAGTGATGAACAACAATGTGAAAGTATAAGCCAAATAAACCCTTTCCTCCCTAACTTGCTCTTAGTCATGGTGTTTCATTACAGTAATAGTAACCCTAACTAAGACAGTCTTTAACTTCTAAAGACTATACTAACTCCTCATAGCTTCTGAATTGTTCTGTATTAACCTTGAGGTTTCACAATTAAAATATGCTATTTAAAAACTAAAAGCAAATACCTGTGAAAGGTGGCTCACAACTGTAATCCCAGCACTTGGAAGCCGAGCTAGGAAGACAGCAATCTTGTATATAAACAGTGCCACATGGTGATAGTTTGTCTCAAAACAAAAATAAATTAAAACCCATACCATTTAGAAGTACTGCAAGCAGAAATGAAGATATTCTAAACAGACATGTGCCCTTACCTTGGCTAACAGAATACTGAAAAAGAGGTCCTCAAGAAATGGGGAGTTCTCCCGGGAATCTCATGCAAGAGAGAAGACTAAAGTCAGTGCCAAAAAAAGGAGATTTATCTCCTAGGAAGAAATTTCACAGTTCTAATAACTCATTAGACCATCTTACAGAAGAATGGAGTACAGAGAATGGTGAATCAATGATGGGCAGGACTACACCTTTGTTGTTGGTTGTTTTTTATTCTTTGGGCTCTTTACTCTTTTAGGTGCCTACCACCCAGCTCTCAAATAAATAACACATGGAGGCTTATTATTACTTATAAACGCCCAGCCTTAGCTTAGCTTGGTTTATTTCTATCCAGCTTTTCTTAAATTACACCATCTATCTTTTGCCTCTGGGCTTTTATCTTTCTCTTACTTCTTACTTTTAACCCCCCCCCCCCCTTTTTTTTTATTATGGATACAATCTGCACTTATGACTGCAGGCCAGAAGAGGGCACCAGATCTCATTACAGATGGTTGTGAGCCATCATGTGGTTGCTGGGAAATGAACTCAGGACCTTTGGAAGAGGAGGCAGTGCTCTTATAGCCATTGAGCCATCTCTCCAGCCCCCTTATTTTTACTCTTAGTCCGTGGCTGGCTGTGTAAGTGTCTGGCCCCTTCTTTTCTCACTCCTTCATCCCTCTTGCTTTGCCTTGTATTTATTCTCTCTGTTTGCCAGCCCCTCCTATCCTTTTTCTCCTGCCTTCCTACTGGGCCATTCAGCTTGCTCTTAGATCAGTCACAGGTGTTTTAGACAGGTACAGTAATACAGCTTCTCAGAGTTTAACAAATGCAACATAAAGGAATGCAACACATCTTCACATCATTAATCAAGTAATCCACAGCATAAACAAATATAACACATCTTAATATTCTATAACACACTTTGACTAGAACTGCTTAGTTATTATACATGCCTCTTGCCATCTATTTAAATCTAAACTTCATGCCAGGGCCCCAGAAGATGGACTAGGGTTGGGGTGGAGGAGGGGGATGTTCGCTGAATCTCATTATTTGTTCCTCTTCACAATGTAGCCATGAATAAATCTAATTTTCTGCTTTTCATTATTACTTGTTTCTTGAATTGGCCTATTGAATATGGGTGGTCAAGCATGGCTTGTTCAGGATGCCAGGACCCAGGCTCTGACCTTAATAACACTGGAAATGAAGTAGGATACAAAAATGGGGAAAATTATGGGGACATGAGAAGGGAGAGGAGCTCCTCACCTAAGAATTTGGTTGAAGCCTCTTACCAGCAAAGAAAAACTTCCAGCAGTTAAATGCCTTCTCTCTTCCCATCTATAAACCTGCAGTCATTTAGGAATCTCACAGAAGCCCCACTTACAAGAAAAAGGACATGGAGTAAAGCCTTTGTGTAGCTCTAGTGGCTTCTGATTTTACCTCATAAGATTATAACTTTTTCTAGGGCCACCACATAATCTTACTTACCTAAAGAGAGGAAAGGGGCTGCAAACACTGGCTCCTCTTTCAGAGGACCCTGATTCAACTCCCAGCACCCACATGGCTGCTCACACCTACTAGTTTTAACTCCTGTCCCAGAAGATCTGATGCCCTCTCTTCTGGCATTCATGGGCACTGCACAAGTGTGGCATATAGACATAAATAAATACAGGTAGAATACTCATAAAACAAAAATTATTTTTAAAAAAGGGGAAAAAGAAAAATATTTCTAAGTAACCTTTTGAGATACAACTTGAGAGATATAACTAAGTGGGATATATGCTGAGAGAATTAATTGTGACATTCCTTGAGGAGCCCATACCCACACCTGGGTATCTCTTACTTTTTATATGACTCTCCCCTTAGGAGCCCATATACCTGACACTTAAATGTCTTATTTTCTGTAACTCTCTCTCAGAAAAACCCACACTTGTATTCAGGAATACCTTACTGCTTTTGAGTACCCTGCCCCCCTCCCTCTTCCTGTTTCTCCCCCTCTCCTAGTTCTTGTGCCTATGCCTACATTAAGATCTCCAACTCTGCTTCAAGCTGGCAAGGCATGACATCTTTTCTACATTGAAGCCATGAATCAAATTTGACATAAGTGCAGATCCCTAAAGGGTTAAGGGAACTGGAGCTACTGATGGTGACAGCATAAAGCTCTGTCTCTGCCTTCTTACTGCTAACAGTAACAGTGCAAATCAGATTTTCTAGGTCCCCAATCTAAAACTATGAATCATCAAACAATACAGAGAATTTCAAGTACAATTTCACTTGTAGATGAGGAACAAAAAAACAACAGTTGAGAGAAACTGATTCCCAAAATAAACCCATGTTATACAACACCATGAATTTATCAAACAAAGATTAAGCATTGGTTTTTCAAGTTTTAACTCTGGCCAGGCAGCAATGACATTATAGTCCCTTAACTAGCTGCTTCTCTAAATCAGCAAAACATGTGGATGGGGTGATGCCTGAGTGATCAACATAATCTCACACTAAGTATGAAAATAAGAGTAAAAGTCAAGTCACAAAATCTCTGCCAACACCAATCTTAGCTAGCTAGAAGAACATATGGATGGGGGCCACGGTGGATGTTAGCTAAGAGTCAAAAAGGTTTTACTGTAATTTATTTCAGATTTCATAAAATGGTTGAAAGGAAAACCATTAATGTCCTTTATAAGGATTTGTTTTATTTATTTATTTATTTTTATGCATGCGTACATGGGAATGAGTGCAGTGCCAACAGAGGCCAGAAGGGAGCACTGGATTCCCTGGAGATACTGATACAGATCTCTCCCATGGCACAACCTTTTTTAATCTAGCAATCATCAATGCCAACTGAAAACAATAAAACCAAAACCAAAACCAACCAAACAAAAAACACTAAAGGGGACCTAAGGACAGAACTTCAGGACATAAAGCAAAGAAGAAGCAATTTCTAATAATTGATTCAATTTACAAAATAGTGGTATTTAAAATGTATATGCTATTTGAGAAACCAGCTACTTTTCTTTAAGAAACATCCACTATGGGGCCAGTGAAATTGCATAGCAGAAAAAGGTGCTTGCCGCCAACCTTGATTACTCAAGTTTGAACTCCTGGACCCAAATGGTAGAAGGAAGACCAATGTATATTTTCCTCTAACCTCTACATGTGTGCCAGAACACATGTGCATGGGGGTACATGCATGCACACAAACAAATAAATAAAAAAATAAACTAAAAAAAAAAGCCAGGGGACAGAGAAATGATTCAGCAGTTATAAGCAGCTACTGCTCTTGTAGAAGACTTGCTTTTCAGTTGCTAGCACCCACTGAGGGGCCTCACGACCACCTATAGCTAGTTTCAGGGAATCTGATGTCTGCTTCTAGCCTCCATGGGCACCAAGCACACACACGATGCACATACATACATACAGGTAAACACCCATAAACATAAAATAAAAATAAATCTTTAAAAAAGGAGTTGAGATTGGGAAGATGGCTTGGAGGTTAAGAGCATGTGATGATTTTGTAGAAGACCTAAGTTCAAATCTTAGCATTCACATCAGGCAGCTCACACCTGTCTGTAACTCCAGCACCATGGGATTCAATGCCCTCTTCTGGCACATACATATACTCCCACAGAGATACATAAATAATAAATCTTTCAAGAAAAAAAAAAGGAAAATGAAACAACGTTGGTGCCAAAACATACAAAGTATTAAAGGGTGAAAAGTATTCACAAAACATTAAGTATCCTGGGAAAGGACAGGTAAAAAAATTATATACACTAGTATCTAAATACAGGTGTGTTTATACCTGAGTGTACAATACACACATATGTGTGTGTATATAAAAATAACTCTGGTTATTACTGCAATTTATCGCATAATCAAGAAAAATTTTTAAAGATACAATCTGGCATGTAGCCTAGGCTGGTCTCGAACTTACACTGCTGCCTCAGTCTTTCAAGTGCTGGAACTGCAGGTATGTGACACCAAGCCAAATGTCTAGCCTAATCAATGTTTCTGTGAGATCCTTCTATATTTTCTGTAACAATTATTACTTTTATATAGCTACATGTGATTTAAAAGTAATTTTCTTCTATTCTCAATTTTCTGAGAACCCACCATACTGATTTTCAAAGTGGCTGAACAAGTTTGCACTCTCACCAGCAATGGAGGAGTGTTCCCCCTTACTCTACATCCTTATCAGCATGAGCTGTCACTTGTGTTTTTGATCTTAGTCATACTGACAAGTGTTAAGTTGGAATCTCAGAGTTATTTTGATTTGCATTTCCCTGATGGCTAAGGATGTTTAATATTTATTTAAGGGCTTCTTGATCTTTTGAGATTCCTTTGTTGAGATCTGTACTCCATTTTTTTTTTTTAACTTGATTATTTGGTTTGCTGATGTTTAGTTTCTTGAGTTCTTTGTATATTTTGGAGATCAGATGTCTGTCAGATGTGGGGTTGATGAAAATCTTTCCCATTCTGTAGGCTGCTGATGTTGTCCTGTTGACATGTCATTTGCCTTACAAAATCTTTTCAGTATCACGAGGTCCCCTTTATTTAATTGTCCATCTTAGTGCCTATGCTACTGATATTTTGTTCAGGAAGTTGTTTCCTGTGCCAATGTGTTCAGGGCTATTCCCCACTTTCTTGTCTATCAAATTCAGTGTATCTGGTTTTATGGTGAGGTCTTTGATCCACTTGGACTTGAGTTTTGTGCAGGCTGGCAGATAAGGATCTATTTACATTCTTCTACATGATGATATCCAGTTAAACCAGAATCATTTGTTGAGGATGTTTTCTTTTTCTCAATGTATATTTTTTACCTCTTTGTGAAAAATCAGGTGTCCTTAGTAGTATGGATTTATGTATGGATTTTTGATTCGCTTCTATTCATCAACCAGTCTGTTTTTATGTCAGTGACATACAGTTTTTTATTACGACAGCTCTACAGTACAGCTTGAAATCAGGGATGACAATACCTCAGGAAATTCCTCCTCTGCATATATGTTATGGTTGTGTATCTTGGTGTTCCTGTGAGAGTGCTAACAGTGGGAGTGGGGGCTGCCTCTGACTCTTTTGTCAGATTTTGGGACCATTTTCTTTCTGTTGGATTGCCGCATCCAGCCTTACTATGAGGGATGTGCCTAGTTTTATTATAACTTGATATGTCATGTTTGGTTGATATCCCTGGGAGGCCTGCAGTTTTCTGAGGGAAAGGACGAGAAGTGGATCTGGGAGAGAAGGGAAGTGGCAGCAGAAGGACTTGGAAGAAAGGAGGGAAGGGAAACTGGGTTTGGGATGTAATATATGAGAGAAGATAAATAAATGAATGAATGAATAAATAAATAAAATCCTTTTTAAAAACTGTTTATCTACAACCCTGGATTACATACTGTCCAGCACTGGAACAAACATGCTGTCCTAATTACTTTTATTTTCAAAATTATATTTAGTGTGTGTGTGTGTGTGCGTGCGTGCGTGCGTGCGTGCGTGCGTGCGTGTGAGAGAGAGAGAGAGAGAGAGAGAGAGAGAGAGAGAGAGAGAGAGAGCGAGAGCGAGAGCCAGAACTACTTATAGGATTCAGTTCTTTCCTTCCATCTTATGGGTCCCAGGGATCAAACTCAGACCCATAAGATTGGCAGTAAGCATCTTTTCCCACTGAGCCTCACTAGTTCATCATCTTTAAGGGGGTGGGGAGGGAATCAAATGTCCTGATTGTGGGACTACAATCTCTATGACTACTGTTTAATGTTTTGAGAACTGGGATAGAAAATGAGGGTAAAACAGTAACAATAATTATTAGGAATTTTGGAGACAGTGCAGCCAGCAAAGTGTTTGGTGTGCAAGTAAGAGGACTTGAGTTCAACTGTTAGAGCCCACATGAAAAACGCCAGATGAAGTGACCCTTGCTTGAAATCTCAGAGCTGTGGATGTAGAGATGAAATGTGTGGTGCCTAACGAATGATATCTGAGGTCATCCTTTGACCTCCTTTGCACAGGCACATGTGCGCAACACAGACACACATATGCATATACACACAGAGACAATGCATAAGATCAGTAAGTAAGACACTTGACAATATAGTTAAAAGGTGGGTTAAAATAGAACACTGAACTTCAGAAAGACTCACACAGAGCCTCCAATGAAAGGTGTTGAATAAAGATGAGATGAAAACAAATGAGGTTATGCCTTGCTCACAGCATCCTGCTGGTATGGGAAGAATAGACTCCTAAGACCTGAAACTACTCACCACCCTTGTGATCTGAGGACTCCTTTTCCTACTTACACACAACTGTTCAAACTGACTTCTCTTCCCAGTGTCTTGCAAACACACTGATGCTTGGAAGTGGCCCTGTCAACCTTATACCTAAATCTATTTCCAACTAATAGGAAAACACTTTGATATAACTGTGCCATATGTATTTCTAGGAAAAAAGAAAAAATGTTTACCTTGCTAAAGATAAGACTATTATCATAGTGTTCAAAATTTGATTCTGAGAAAACATAAAAGATGTCAAGATTTGTTTTCACAGGCTTCATATGAATAATACAACAACACTCAAAAAGTGTTCACAAAAGAGTATCTCTGGGGGATGAAATATTCAGTTTCAGAAGACAAATACTCTTTTCTGGTCTCTGAGGGGACCAGGCATGCAAATGACATACATACATTCATGCAAGCAAACACTTATACACATAAAATAAAATAAATCTTGGGCCTAGAGAAATGGCTCTGAGGTAAAGAGTGCATACTGCTCTTACAGAGGATCTGAATCCAGTTCCCACACCTACATGTAGGGTTTTCTACTACCTCTAACTCCTGCACACATGGTGTGCAGACAAAAATAAACAATAAAATATACATGTATTATGCAATATTAATAATTATATATTAAATAATAATAAAAGGACACAAAGGAAGCTCCCAGACAACAGCACCTCGTGCTCTGCTTGCTTTTTTTCCTAATGCTTAAAGCCTCACTACTTTACCATGATTTAGTTCTGCTCTTCACTCTGTCTTCCCTCATGTATCTGTATAAAGCTGAAGACTATACACAGGTACAAGCTCTCACTTTACATTCACAAAATTTTAGAGCTGAATTACACTTAAGCAGTCAACTACTCATACCTATCAACTAAACATATACATTCATTCATACACACAATTGCTGGTTACATTACCACTACAAAGTGTCCCCCAAGGAATTGGACACTAACTTAATGTGGAAAGCAATATATTACATTATCCAATCCACCGAGGAAATGCTGAAATGCCTGCCTCAGCCAGGCATCACATTGGGCCCATGGAATACAAAGACCTACAAAGAAGGCACTTTGGTCATTGAGGGGAAAAAAAAAAAAACCCCAAGATGTCTGAAGGTCACAATGGGGGACACCAAGGCACAAGGGAAGGTCAAAGGAGCAGCACCTGCCCAAGAAGAGTCAAGAAAGACAGTTCCCACAATCCCAAGCAATATTTGTTCCAGAAAGCTTGTGATTCTTCTCACCTCTAACACATTATTCTGAAAACTTGTCTCTAAGGTAAAAATTTCGAGTCTTACATCTGAAGCAAAAAGACAAATCCAAAAGCCAGCATTACAATATAATCCTATTTGTAAAACTATACTATGTTCATTTATTTATATGGATATATTTTCAAGGACACATACAAGAAAGAATATTTATAAAAACTTGACTGGTAATTATCTATGATATAGAATCTCAGCCTCTTCACACTTCCTGCATTAATTTTTGGGTCTCCTGTAATTTGTTTTATTTCACTATCAACAAAGTAAAAAAAGACAGACAGCACTTACACAAAAGGTAAATATTCACATTTACTCATTAACAACTCAGTATTTTTTAAAAAAATTAGAATTATGCATATAAGAATGTGTATGTGTGTGTTTATAAACATGAGTATAGTGCTTGCAGAGTACAGAAAACAGGGTGTGATCTCCTGGAGCTGGAGTTACAGTCAGTCATAAGAGAACTGATGTGGATGCTGTGAACTGAACTTAGGTAAGAACAGAAAACCCTCTTAAATACTGAACCATCTCTCCAGCTCACAGAGGATTACTCATCACTTGGGAGAAGTGAACACAGCACACAGTACTTGAAACCTTTTGTCTATGCTTCTAAGAAGAGCTAATTCTAGGCCAGTTTTTGAAGATAAGAAAAGCAGATAGGGAGAAATCCTAAATGGGCTGTAGTTGCCACATAGGTGCTGGCAGCTCATTCTATGGGAGATAGAAAGCCACTGTGAGAGGGATTCTACTGAGGACCAGTTAACATTCTTGGTTTTGTGTCTTTTTGACAAGGTTTCCACCTGTAGGCCAGGCTGACCTCTAAGTCTTAGCCTTCCTAACTGGGATTACAAGTTTGTATACAACATTGTTTGGTAGCACAAATTCTAATCTGTATTAATACTAAAAACCTGGAGTCAGATATTAGGGAGGGGGGGAAACTGAAAGATCAGAAAAGCAATGCAGCCATCCACTAGCTCTTACCTCTACCTCAGACTAAAAGGACAATCCTGGCCTCAGATTGCCTTCTAGATGGCTTCAGATTAACAGTTGCTTGGACTGCCTAGGCTGCATTGAGCTCCTGTCTCCTCCTGCCTTATATTCCTCTCCCCACACTGATATATGCCTTCCTGTCTCCATCTCCTTAGTGCTATGATTAGAAAGTGTGTCACTCCAAGTGCTGAGATCACCTTTGTGTGAGCTGTTTTACATTGGATCCATTTCATATAGCCCAGGGTGGCCTTGAACTCACAGAAATCAGTCTACCTCTATTTCCCAAGCACTGGGATTAAAGGCTTGTACCACCACTGCCTGGATTCTATGGCTAACTTCCACACTTTCCTTGTACAGTCAAATGTCTGGTTCAGAACAAAGTTCAATACATGTAGCCAAACAGATGAAAGAATGAATGAATAAACAAACCAATACTCATTCTAAAGGCCCAATGCAGAAATGTTGCAGAAGATGGAAAATAAATCAGAAAATGACTCCAATTTACTGAGGCATAAATCAACAGAAGTAAAGCTTTAGGTAAGTATAGGTATGTGGGAAGTACAGGTTTCGTGCAGGAATGGGGAGATGGTATCAGTGCAAAATGCCCAAAGACATTAAGTTTTGAACCCATCAGAGCACCACAGTAGAGTTCAGAAAGCAGTAAGAAGTACAGAGCAAAGGTACAGACTCAGGAGTGTCATCCTAAGAAAGTCTGCATCAGAGATCCGAGTTGTCTGCAGTGTCTGATGAGTCTCACTTGAACCTAAACAGAAGTAGAAAAGGAAACACTTCCACTATTCGGGACACCCTAATCAGACCTTGACCCAACTTGTTTCTAAACTTAGATTATGAAATAAACACAATTCTTGCTTGGGAATCTTTGTTTCTTGTCTGCCTCCCAGTGGTACATAAAAGCCCACAGCTATGTTTTATATTCAACATTTTCACTATTTGCTACAGGGCACGGAGGTCACAGAAGCACAGAAGACCACAAACTCAGTACATTTGGCATCATTAACCAGAAAGACACAAAGTATACATACTGGTTTTATTCACTATAACCTAATAATCACAAAATAGTAGCTTATTACGCGCTAATGATATCCTTAAACTCCAGCTTGAAACCTGAATGCTTTTGAACAGATGAATAACTTGAAACAATCCTCCACCCACCACATTTCTGGATCTCACTTCAGACTCAGGTATCTGGGACCACAGGCATGGATTACTGCAATTGGCCTAGAGCACAATCTTTGTCAAAAACCAGTATTTTTGTATTTATTTTCACTAATTATTGGACTGTTGATTTCTGTTATCTCTTACATCTTACTTTAATAACTTTCAACTGTCTAACTCTCTTTCCTCCAATTCATCCCACCAATGAATGAAAATAGAAGAAAAAAAAAAAAAAACTTGTTTGCTTTGTTTCAATTCAACTTTCAAATTCCACACTTTATAAATCTAAAATTCCACTTTGGATCTTAAATTAACCTTACTCACAATTAAGCTATGTCTCTAAAAGATCAGTCAGTGGGGCTTGTCTAAAAGCACACTACACATTTGTAAGACCACTGTCTTCACACACTGTTGTAAATTATAGTCCCAGGTCAAACACTCCTGAAAGCAACCCAACACCCACCTGTTCCTTTCCTAGAGTTCCCCTAGGGCATACCAAGGCTTTAGCCACTATTTTCCTTGTGTTTCTCTTCCACCACTAGAATAAGAGTCTCCAGCATATTGGGCAACTGCTCTAACACCAAGCTAAATGTCCCAGTCTTGGGATGAAGCTTCCAAGAAAGATGTGCTATTATTAAATCCAATTCCATTATAATATAGAACACTGAGTTGGAATACACTTAAGCACTTGCCAGCTCAAACCTAAATCTATCCAAGTTTTAGCCTTCCTAATCTTCCTCACCTCTACATTGCTACTGCAGCGCGCACGCGCACACACACACACACACACACACACACACACACACACACACACACACACACAACCCCAAACACGCTACATCAGACTTCAGTATGAGAGCATGTGAGGAACAGCAAAGGCAGAGAGAAGGTCTTTCATTGAAGCTACCTTATCTACTTAAGGACAAGATCTACCACAGGGAGAAAAACTGCCTTCAAGCCTCACTGAAATGCCATTACCCAAACCAGCTGGAACTTACTGTCTCAGAGAGATAGAATATAAAACACCACACTTAACCCAGAGAAACTTTGCTCCAACTGCTGCTTGTTCTCCAGGGCCATTCTCCATCCCTAAAAAGCATTTATTACTCTCCTCAAGTTGCCCACTGCCTTCCCTATGAAGAGGGTATTTAAGCCTTCACCCATCAATTCTCATTAAGAATTTCATGTTTTCTGTGGCGCCTGGGCACTTGTAGACCTTTTCTCCTGTGAGTCTGCCTATTGTCCATTTGTTTAGCACACATAATCCCATCTTTGTAAAAGTTTGAACTTTCTTCTATTAACCCCATACCAGAAGCAAGTATTTTGTTTTTCATTCTACTAGCAGATATTAGATCTAAAAGGACACTAATGTTTGGGGCAATAATCAGTGATGTCCATTTTAAATTTAGATGTATTTTACTTGGAAGGGAAGAATCCTTTTTTTTCTTAATCTATTTTACATGAATCCTAAATTTTAAATGGTCACATCTGCTATGACATTCAGGCCACAATTAAGAGTCAAGCTGTCAAGATAACAGAAAACTTTTGAAAGGTAGAACAAACAAATGGACAAAAGGCTGGGGAGACAGCCCAGTCCATAAAGCATCAGTTGTGCAAGCAACAGAACCTGAATTCAGGTCTCTAGTATACACATAAATGATGGAAGGCATAGCCTGTGTTACCAGCACTCAAGAGGTGAAGACAGGAATCCCTCAGGCAAGCTGGAGAGCCAGAATATTCTAGTGAGCAGGAGAGTTTGCCTCAAGAAATAAAATGGAAAACAAGAAGACACCCAACATAAATCTCTGACCTCTACATATACATACATGTATACCCCACACATTCAAGCATACATACAGACACATACATACATAACACACAAACACAAAAAGTTGGCAAACATAACATTACTTTTGAATACGTAACACTCACTGTCAACTACAGTGTACTGAAAACATAGGGAAAGCATAGGAAAAATCTGAAGAGGTTTCAGCAAATGTAGATTAAGAAATACTTGTCTAGCCACTTGTAAGATCTTGGGTTCAAAGCCTAACGCAGCAGCCACCCCCTAATTAAACAAACAACCAACCATTTTTGCTTCTCTAGGTATGAGCTGTGCTGCACACAGTACCAGCTAGAGATACAGATGACGAAATAAACGTTTAGTTATTTTATGATGCTCATACTTCTATCCTTTTGAGGAAGGTGCTAAAAAGTCTTATTTAGTAGAAACATGGTATAGGCAGAAAAACTGAAGGTAACCCTCAAACAAGGAGGCAAGTTAGTGACTAAACTATGGAGAACAGGTTATTCCATGTGTCTCAAGTCAGTTTAGCTGGTGATTGCCTTGGTTTGTTTTTATAACACTTCAAAGTCACAGTGGACAGATTTATTAAAAAATAAAGACTGTTATTGAGAGTGGAATGCCCCCACAGGCCACAGGCTTATGTGTTTCAATATGTGGTTCCCCAGCTGACGGAAGTAGGTCACCGAGGGTCAGGCCTTAAAGTTTACAGTACAATTCCAGTTTCTGCTTGCTGATCCACTGAAATGTAAGCAAGCAGATGCTCCATGTTTTTGTCACCATGGTGGTGTCCTTCCTACCATGATGAACTATGTTCTCTCAAACTATGATCCTAAATCTCTCCTTTCTTAAATTTTGGTCATTGCAATGAGAAATTAAGTGATACATGACAACAGTGGCTCACAACTGTCTATAACTGTAGCTCCATGGGATCTGATGTCCTTTCCTAATGTGCAGATATACATGCAGACAAAACACCCATATACTCAAAATACACATAAAAACAATCTTTCTTCTCATTTATAATGAAATAATTTTCTGAGCACAATACTATTTTGTCCTCCATTTCCTGCATCAAGTGCAGTTAGCTACGATGAGTAGAGATGAGGCAACCATTCTGTAACCGTAACCATATGCCAACACTGAGATGCTGCAAAGCCAAAAGAGAACTGACGGCAAGATATAAGGAGCCAAAACATAGTATCTAACTCCTACACACTCCTAAGACAGTTAACTAGTTCTGAACTACCTGTTTTCTTGCATCTGCTTTTATGGGATAACTAATTCTTCACTGTCTCAATCAGTAATTGAGCTTAGTTTTACTGTGACCGCTAACTATTGAGTATATCCTGCATGGTACATTCCTATTGATGGAAATGAACAGAGCAGCTGTTCTGGTGGAGCAGATTAAACTAGTACCAAGATTTGATAGTGACCTAGCCAGAAAGATGGCTCAGCAAGTAAAGGTTTGCCACCAAGGCTAATAATCTGAGTTGAATCCCCAGAACCCACATAGTGGAAGGAGAGAACTGACTCCTGCACTGGCCTCTGGCCTCCAAATATGCACCATGACATGTGCACATACATTCACAAACATATGTACATAGGTATTCACATATGCAGGAACACAGTTTTTTTTTTTAAGGCTAGCAAAGAAAAACCACATTTTAAATTTAAAAAATAGTCGTCAAATATGTTTAGTTATCTGAAAAAAAAGTTCACTATAAGCACAAAGGCAGAATTTCCTTAAATGAAGGTAGTTCCCTCATTATTTAAAAAATACTAATTTACTGAAAATTTATTTAATAATGTTAGTTTTTTTTTTTTTTTTAAAGAGAGAAAAAGGGGAAACAAGATGTGCAAAGTTTATTTATGGGAAACTTAAAATCTTGGGGCCTAGAGATATGGCTCACAGGTTAAGAATACTTACTAAGCATTCTACATGCTCTCCCAGAGGATTCAGGTTTGAGTCTCAGCACCCACATAAGGCAGCTCACAACTGCCTCTAACTCTGGTTCCTGTTTGCACTTGGTGTGCATAAACTCTTAAAGGCACACAGATATTATGGTGGTTTGAATAAGAATGGCCCCCATAAGCTCATAAATCTGAATGCTTGATCATCAGAAGTGGCACTACCTGAGAGAGATTAGGAGGTGTGTCCTTGTTGGAATAAGTATGTCACTGAGGATGTGCTTTGAGGTTAAGGACCCAAATCAGGACCAGGGTTTCTTTCTTCCTGCTGCTTGCAGATCTGAATGTAGAGCTCTCAGCTACTTCTCCTGCATCATGTCTGCCTGTAAGCCTCCATGCTTCCTGTCATGATGAAAATGGACTCTGAAACGGTGAGCAGGCCCCAATTAAATGCTTTCCTTTATAAGAGTTGCCATGGTCATGGTGTCTCTTCACAGCCACAGAACACTGATTAAAGACATATATAAATTTTAAAAGAGAGATAAAATCCTGGTAAGTACATACATGAAATAGTATACAAGTGTTTAAAAAAGTGTTTGTTAGTAGTGATCTATCATAATGAAAAAACAAAAACAAAATAATAACAACCCAATGGATTAGTCAAGTATTTCAGTAAGTAGGCTTCTGAGTTTTTTAAAAGTAAAATATGACTACAAACATAAATGTATACAAAATATCTGGAAGACACAAAATCTGGTTTAAAACTTGTGGCCTCCCCTCCCCCAGATAAAACCTGGCAGCTGGAATCAGAGATTAAAACAAGGTGTCATTTCTGAACTGTTTCAACATTTTGGTATCCCTACTCAAAACAAAGTTAGAAGTAAAATATTAATAACCAGAATGACGGCTCAGCAGGTTGAGGTGTTTGTCAATAAGCCTGCCTCAATTCCTGCAGGCTGTCCTCCAGATGTACACTCCCTACTCAAGACATACTTACACTAATGAAAATGTAATTTAAGAAAAAAAAAAAAAAAAAGAATTCAAAGTTGGTGTCTGAAGAGATAGAGCACTTGCTGCTTTCTCAGAAGACCCAAGTTTAGTCCCAGTACCCACATTAGGTGACTCACAGCTACCTTTAACTCCAGCTCCAGAGGATCAGAAACCCTCTTTTGGAATCTCAAATGGTCCAAAGACACTTAAAAGAATTGCTCAACATGCTTAGTCATCAGGGGAATACAAATCAAAATGACTCTGAGATACCACTGTACACCCATCAGAATAGCTAAGATCAAAAAACATTGATGACAGCTTATGTTGGAGAGGATGTGGAATAAGGGGGAACACTGGTGGGATTGCAAACTTGTACAGCCACTTTGGAATTGGTATGGCTGTTTCTTAGCAAATTGGGAATCAATCTACCTCAAGACCCAGCTATACCAATTTTAGGCATATACCCAAACAATGTGCTATCATACCACAAAGCTCAACTATGTTCACAGCAGCATTAAATAGCCAGAACCTGGAAACAACCAAGATGTCCCTCAACCAAAAAATGGATAAATGATGGACATTTACACAGTGGAGTACTTCTCAGTTATAAAAAAATGATGAGCTTATGAAATTTGCAGGCAAAAGGATGGAACTAGAAAAAAAAATCATTCTGAGTGAGGTAATCCAGACCAACATGGTATGTACTTAACTCATAGGTGGTCATTAGGAGTAAAGGCTAGGATAACCAACTTACAATCCACAGCTAGATCTAGAGACGCTAGACAAGAAGGAGAGCCCAAAGAAGGATGCATGGATTTCCCTAGGAAGGGGAAGTAGAAAAGATCTCTTGGGTAAACTAGGGACAGGGGTTTGAGAGGACAGAGGGATAGGAACTTGAGGGAGCAGTTTGAGTGGACTGGATGCTGGAGGGGAGACTAACAAAAGAGATGTCTTGATGGGGGAGCATTTTGGGGTTAGGGAAAAACCTGGTGCTAGGGAAACCCCCAGGACCCACAAGGATGACCCCAACTAAGACTGCTAGCAATGGTCATTTACTGTTAAGCAGATTGGTGACTTCCCTAATTGCCATCAGAAATACTCTATCCAGTAACTGATGGAAGCAGAGGCAGAGGAAGCACTGGGCTGAGCTCCAAGAGTCTTGTAGAAAAAAAGGGAGAAGGAATTGTACCAGTCAGGGGGTTCATGATGTGGGAACCCACAGAGACAGCTGACATGAGCTCTTGGGAGTTCATGGATGCTGGACCAACAGTCAGAAAGCCTGCATAGGACCAACCTAGGATCTCTACATGTGTGTGACAGTCATGCAGCTTGGTGTTCTAGTAAGGCTTCTAACAGTGAGAGCATGACCTCTCCCTGGCAATTAGCTGGCTTTTGGTAACCTGTTTCCCATGCTGGATTACCTAGCCCCACCTAGACATAAGGGTAGATGGAAGGAAAGGGGAGGGAATGCGAGGAGAGAAAGGGAAACTGGTTGGTATGTAAGAAAGAAAGAAAAGAAACCCTCTTCTAAACTCTGTAGATAAGATACCCATGCATACATAGTATATGCTTATGGAGACACAGACACACATAAATTTACTACTTTTGGGACTGAGGATGATAAGAGTGCATGCCTCGAATGCACAAGGCCCTGGGTCAATCCCTAGCACCCCATAAACCAAGTGTGGTGGTGCAGGCCTATAATCCCACACTAGGGTTGGTAGAGAGATCAGAATTTCAAAGTCATCTACTACATAGGGAGTTTAAGGCCAGCCAGGGCTACATGAGATCTTGTCTTTAAAAAGTTCAAAACAAACCACCCAAACAAATAAACAAGGGGCTGGAGAGACAGCTCAGTGGTTAAGAACATTTGTTGCTTTTGTAGAGGACTTGGAGTTGTTTCCTAAAACTCAAGTGGTGGTTCCAGGGGAGCTGATGTCCTCCTCTGACCTCTGTGGGGGCTAGGCATGCATGTGGTTCACATACATATTTACATGCAGGTAAAGACTACTACACATGAAATAAATGTATAAAAACTTTTAGACAAAACCACTTTAGGAATTACATTATGCATTGGAAAGATTTGTAAAGTGGACCCTCAAATATTATTGTCTGAAGCTATCATATGGTATAGGGGTTTGCCTATGAAACATTCTAGATAGCTGCTAACTTGGACTGCCACAGGATCACTCTCATGAACTGCCATTGCACAGAAGAATCTAAAAAGAAGAGGGAGAATAAACTTTGGTACTTTAATCTCCCTGCACAATCATGTCTGCCAGATAACTGCTCAATTGCTTCCTGCTTTCTCCACAATGTCTAAGAGTTCACCTTAGAGCAGCCTATTGGGGGCTTTCTGAAGCCCAATGCATTAAGATGATAGTACTAGGCTGAGTGAAGAAACTAATTTGGGCCCCAATCTGCCACTGCATTTCCACTAGAAATAAAATTCTAATAAGGCAAATTTTTATTCATTATATCTTTAACAACTAGAACAAAATCACCAAATATTTGAGTACTTAACACCACCTTTAAATATGTAGGGAAAGGGACATACTTCAGACACCCAGCAACAGAGCTCCTGGCTTTAGCAGCAGAGTTCCTGGCTTTGCAGAGATGGTGAGAAGTTGGAATCCAAAATGTTTCCCCAAAGCCTCCTTTTAAAAAGAGACACAGAAGCAAATCCTTACAGGAAAAAAAAAAAAAAATCCAATATAGGAATATGAACTCTCATTCTAAACTTTGTGACCAAGAACAGCTGTTCACTAAGTGTCAGCATGGAACAAAGCATTAACTGTGGATATGTTTTCTCTAGACGGTGATACCTGCTGGTCAGAGGAGCAGCAGGAGAAACAAACAGCACTGAATGTGAATGACAGGACCAGGGAGAGCTTAGTAGATAAAAGCACTTGCCACCAAGCCTGAAGACCTGAGTTTAAATAAAAATTTGTGTGTGTGTGTGTATGTGTATGTGTGTGTGTGTGTGTGTGTTTACAATTGGCTAAAAACCAGCTATCAGCTTTCAGTCTGTAAAATTTTTCAGGTTTGGGGCTAGAGAGCCGGCTCAGTGGTTAAGAGCACTGGCTACTTTTACAGAGTGGATCAGGGTTCAGTTCCCAACAGCCACATGGTGACTCACAACCACCTGTAACTGCTGTTCCAGGGGATCCAACGCTCTCTTGTGACTTCCATAGGCACCAGGCACACATGTGGCAAACAGGTATACATGCAGGCAAAACATTCATACAAAAAAAAAAAAAAAAAAATCCAAGTTATCATGAACACATGGGAATGATAGAAAATGGCCAACCTACTGGCAGCACAGTTACCAATGAAAGCAACAACCAAGGAACACTATAATCACTATAAGCACAAAATATAACTTACTTGTATAAATTATAAATATGTAAAACTTATTTCAAGTGTGTTATAATAAGAATGATGGCCATAACACATCCAAATTAGCAATCAGAAGTCCTCTAAACAGCACCAAATGAAATAAATACTTTAGAACTAATGCAAATGTCTCTGAGCAGAAATGTTAAATAATCTTGCAAAATACCAAAAGTTAACATGGAGCTAGGGGACATTAAGGTTAATCTGACACAGTGCTTTTGAGTCCTTGTCAGCAATCTTAACAGAATTGGAAGTCTGTTCTATTTTGGAGGCAAGCTGAAGCTATGTTTCTGCATCTCTCACCAGCCAGATTATGTAGGTACATACAGTGGCTGACTGAAACAGGTTTCATGAGACTAAGCAGAAGGAGGTAAAGACACAGCAACAAACTAGCCACAATGAAACTGAGTGCAGTGAAGCTGGGACAATCTCAAGAAGCCTGGTAACATGCAATAACACACATGTAACTACTAAGAAAGGGAGTCATTTGATGACGAAGCACTAACCCATTAAATCCCAAAGGCTCAACAGAGTGTCTTTGGAGAAATGAAAAATCTATAGTTGGATTTATAGGTGATTTTCAGGCCTTTTGAAGGATCTGCTTATAGAAAATAACTTTCAGATAAAGGACTGAGGCCAATATATAATTTTCTTTTCAGTGTCTGCAGACAGTCCTGAAGTCAGTCAAAAAGAAAGCCAACAAATAATGTTCTTTGCTTTAAAGAAAGCTAACTTAATGAGATCAGCCAAGTTGCTCTAAACTGGCAAGAGAAGAAAACTTTTGCCAAGTCTTCCTGAGGCAAGTTAATTAATCAAAGCAAAGATGTCAATGCAGTAGATGTACAAAACTTGGGTCAGATGGAGAAAGGAAAGGAATATCAGAGAATATCATAATTTAAACCTCAGGGGGAATGTGGTTAATAAGAATAAAATCTTTGTAATTCAATACTGCTGAAGCCAGAGAACAGGATGGAAATGATGCCCAGGGTTCCCTAAATACATAATGTCAAATGCAACTGATCCACTCAGATCCCTTGAGCCCTCCACCAGACCCAGTATTTCAACTTCTCTAGCAAGACTACTTTGCTCCTCCGTGACACAACTCAATAGTACCAAATGTAATTCAAGATGTTCCTGACAAAATTCAAGAGGTTACCTACTGGTACTCAGCTAAGAACAAAAATTTGTTACTCTGAAAAATGGAGTCAAAAAGAAAATTAAGTGACTTCAGCATTCCCTTAAGAATGCCATAGGAGAATTAGCAACTTCCATTGCTTCCACCCCATTGCAAACCTGTGACTTTCCAGTTTATATGGTCATAAGCGGATCCAAAACAACATCAATTCCATTGGAAAAAATGCTCATTATTTTTCTTTAAATATATACAAGAAAGTCCGAATTAGCATTTTCTTTCTCTCTCTCTCCCTTCCCTGATGACTCTTCTGACAGTTACCTGTTATATTGCTCAGATTGGCCTCAAATTCCTGGGCTTAAGATACCTTCACATCTCAAATATAGCTGAGACAAGAGGCACATACACCATGACTAGCAAAATAACATGATTCTTAACATTCAAAAAGTAGAGCTGGGAAAGTGGTGCACATCTGAAATCCTAGCACTTGGTGGGCAGAGATAGGATGATCAGGAGTTCAAGGCCAACTTCAAAATCCTGGTCAGCCCGGGCTACATGAAAACTGTAAAAATACTGATACAGCCAAAAATAAAATGCAGTGTTAACTATACAAAAGATTTTTAAAGATTTATGTTACTTTAAATTAGGTATATGATGGAGGGGGAACAAATGTGTACATGTGGTGCCCTGAGATTCCCCTGGAGCTGCAATTACTAAACACTAAATACTAAAAACAAAACAAAACAAAACAAACCAACAAAACAAATCGAATAGAGCATTCCTAAGAGTTAATTACACATTTCAGTTGTGAATTTCTCATTATAAGAATTTACAACAGAAATACAAGTCTAAGCAGGGTGGTAGTGGCTCATGTCTTTAATCCCAGCACTTGGGAGGCAGAGGCAGGTAACCTCTGTGACTTCAAGGCTAACCTAGTCTACAGAGCGAGTTCCAGGACAAACTCCAAAGCAATACAGAGAAACCCTGTCTTGAAAAACCAAAAAGAAAGGAAATTCATGTCTATATGTTTGTTACCTAGTACAAGTATCTCCTAATACTTAAAAAAATAAAAGCTTTGTTCATTAAAAATATTCAAGGTATCGGAGAGACAGCTGAGTAGTTAAAAACACTGATTGTTCTTCTAGAAGACCTGGCTTCAATTCTTAGCATCTTTTTGCTTCCTTGCATCTCCATATGTACATCACAGGTATGCTGTGCCCATAGTCAAGCAGAGGGTGTAAAATCATCTGGAACTGGAGTTATAGACAACTGTGAGCTGTCGTGTGTATGCTAGGAAACAAATCTCTAGTCTTCTTCAAGAGCAGTAGGTACAAGTGCTCTTAATTGCTGAGCCATCTCTCCAGCCCCATAACTGTAAGTATATGGTATTAAAATTTAGGCTGGAGAAATGATAAAATGTCTACTACATAAGAGGAAAGAAGCAAATCCAAGATAAGGTGGAAAGCAATCAAGTAAAATAGCAGAAGTCAACCTCTTGCCTCCACATGCATACCAACATATACATTTTACACACACACACACACACACACACACACACACACACACACACGTTAAATTATTAGGAGCTAGAGAGATGGCCTAGTGGGCAAGAATGTTTGCTGTGCAAGCGTGAGGACTTGACTTCAAAGCCTAAACTGGACTTGGCAGTATAGACTTGTAACCCCCAGTATTGTGAGTGAAGACAGGAAGATCTCTGGGACTTGCTATCCACCAACCTAGCTCCAGGTTCAAGAGAGATACTGTCTCAAAAAAGAAAAATATGGCAGAGAGTAACAGATTGTTCAAGACACTCAATGTTCTCTCTGGCCTCTGCACATGCATAATCATATATACCCCCCCTACACACACATCAGAAAAAAAAAAGTAGGGGGCTGGAGAGATGGCTCAGAGGTTAAGAGCACTGACTGCTCTTCCATAGGTTCTGAGTTCAATTCCCAGCAACCACATGATGGCTCACAACCATCTATAATTCATTCTGCTGCCCTCTTCTGAAATGCAGGCAAAATACTGTATATACAATAAATAAATCTTTAAAACAAAACAAAAACAAAACCCCAAAAGTTAAAAAAAAAGTGGCCATATTTCTTTTAAAGAATATATAAAAGCCTATCAAGTCCTATAGACCCTTGAAGCAGAGTGAACTAAATCAGTATATCCTTAAATAATCAGGTCACACGAGGTTCTCACAGTGGAACCCAAAATGTGAAAGAAGAATGAAATCTTACTACAATGACTGAGACAACTGAAGAAACATTCAGTCTGAATGATCAAAAGGAAAGGAACTATCCAGAAGCACTGTCCTCAAGTTAATAGAGCTGTCACCTGAACATGTACAAATTAACCACCTTGAAGCCAATGAATGTGAAGGCTGGAAATGAAAAATTAAGTAAATAGGTGGCAGACAGCTTCTCACTGCAAAGTAGTAGGATACAGACAATGAGAAAGGGATGGAAAGATGGTTCAGTGGGTAAGAGAACCTAGCTGTTCTTCCAGAGGATCCAGATTCCATTCCCAGCCCCCATATCACAGCTCAAAACCATCTATAATGTCTCAGAGGATCCAATGTCATCTTCTGGCCACTGTGGACACTGCACACGTGATATACAGGCAAAACACACATACACATAAAATAATAATAAGTAAAATGTTCAGATAACAGGAGAATATGATAATATACTAAGAGTTGAAGACATGGGGACCTAGTGTTTAATATCATCACAGGCAATTGCACACAGTAATACATAGTGATAACGTGGTGGCAGACAGCATTATCATTGGAGAGTGCCTGGAAGCAATAACATTCCAGTATCAATAAACACACCTAACACCCAGACCTTAGCTTCTAAGACCATTCTCTAAAAGAAAGGATCAAGGTAATTGACTAATTATAACTGGACTAGAAAACCTGCAGGCTAAGCTTTGGAAACCTTACACTGTAGGAAAGTGAGAAATCAAGCACATATACAATGGCGGGACATGTAGAAAAAGACAAGCATAAGAGCCGGAGATGGAACTGTCTGAGAAACAAAATTCACAGACATGTTACTTGTAAGGAGGCGGGGCTGAGATCTTCACTCCTGTGTGACCTGAACATAGTGACTTTTTCTCCAAAGAATACAGTAAGATATGAGAGTAGAGGGTATTTTCAGAAAAGGAAAACACACTACCTCAAACCAGTTAATTCATGTTAACATCAACACTGATAAATTACACTCACAGGCTACAGTCCTGACAGGTAGTGAGAATGACATTCTAGGTGTTTGGAGACATGCCTCCGTGGTTAAGAGCACATATCCAATCTTGCAGAGGACACACATTCAACTGCCTGTAACTCTAGCTTCAGGGATTCTGATGCCTACTTCTGGCCTCCACGGGCAAATGCACTTGAGTGCACACACCCAAACACAAACATATACAAATAAATCTTTCTAAAACAAGACATTTTTATCTCAGAGACCTTCCTTCCAGTCTAACCTTCAGTCTAACCATGACTGAAACAGACAAATCCTGACTGAAGGGTATGCTACAAAAACATCTGAGCTGGACAGGGAGATGGCTCAGTGGTTAAAAGTACCAGTAGCTCTTTCAGAGGTCCTGAGTTCAATTCCCAGCAATCACATGGTGGCTCACAACCATCTATAGTTGGATCTAATGCCCTCTTCCGTCATGCAGGCCTAAATGCAGATAAAGCACTCATAAAATAAATCTTAAGAAACAAAAAACCCCAACAAAACCCTGAGCAGTAATCTTTGAAAGTATAAGGAATATCCGAGAAATTGCCCTAAGCAAAAGGAGAGGGGTAGACTGTTTATAATGTAATGAGGTTTCCTGGACAGAATCCAGGGAATGAAAGGGTTAGGAAAAAGGCTAGAAAGTGTAGATCTAGTAATAATGTACTGATACTGGTTCATTAATTGTAACAAAAGTACCACATTAATGTAAGATGTTGATAAAAGACAGTAAAGAGAGACAAGAATTCTCAGTTCTAGCTTCATAGTATTTCTAGAAATCTAATAGTATCCTAAAAAGTTTAGGTTAGCTTTTTTTTTTTCCTTAAACAACATTTTGTGATGGAATATATATGCCTGTAATTTTACTCAGTGGATCTGGGACACACACAGACAGAAATATAAATATTACTTGGTAGTAGAATGCTCTCCTAGCATTTTGAGTGTGATCCCCTAAACCACAAAAGAAAAAAAAAAAATGCCTAAAATATGATCTCTGCCTTCACAAAGCTTGTCTTATTGTGCAGTAGTGATAGTGCACATGAAACAGCACAGGATACAAGAAAGCCTGAAGGGTAGAGGCAAAGTGTGAGAAACTTGATTTATACTTGATCTCAGCCAAAACGCTGAAAAGTGGTAGGAACAGAAAGGTCTGAATTGTAAGAAATGGCTTCAGGAAGGAAAGCAAAAACTGAGTTTGCATCATAATACATACTTCAGGATAAAGGGGTGACAAACATACACAACAACAATCCAAGTGCTGAAGGAATGAGAAAAAGGCAATAAGAAGTGTAAAACACTGGGCTAGAGAAATGGTTCAGGGAGCAGAGTACTTGCCACCAATCCTGATGACTTGGGTTCAATCCCTGGGACCAACATGATGGAAATAACTGACTCTTGCAAGTTGTCCTTTTACTTCCACACACAAGCCCAGATACCACAAATAAATAAATATATGTTAAAAGAGAAAGAAATATAAAAACGTCTCACTTTGACAAAAAACAAACAAAAATCATCTCTGAAAGGTATAAAGTTGAATGTCAACACAATAGCAATGCTCAAACACTGTAAGAGCCATATGGCAAAAATAATCAGCATACACCCCCATTTAATATACTAGCTGACTTCTGAAGATGTGACCAATACTCAAGGACAAAGAAAGTGACAGCTGTTCTCTAGAGCCACAACAGGAAATGCCAATAGGGAAAGACAGGAAGCAGGTGGCCAAGTTCTTCTCAACAACTTTCCATAGAACAGGGAACATATGTTGGCTACTTTTTGTCGCATGCCCTTACCTACACGTCACCCTAACATTCATGGCACAGCTATAAACATTTATTAGTGTGATGGAGACTTAATTTAACAATAGAATTAAAGTCTGAATGAAGGAAGCCAACCCATCAGAATTCTCCATCTCCCACACTCTGCTAGAGATTAGGTAACTATTTTTAAAAGCAAATGTAGATATGTACATATCTACATAAAAATTCTTTCCCCTGTTCCTTCTTCCAATGAGGCTCCATGTCTCATGGTCTTTAATGTGCATAAGAACTCTAAATGATTATAATACAAAAAAATATGCACACCATTTTTAGTTTAGCGGGCTGCCTAGTACACTTTACATGAGTAATTTCTGCCAACACACCAATGTTCAGTCCTAGGTATGGGATGAGATACAGCCCCTGCAGGCTCACTTCTGGGTAAGAAGGTCAAATCTCAAAGAAAGATCATGCTAACAATTTCATCTACAAACAGCATAGACTACTTGGGAGTCATGAAATTTCTGTCATTAAAGCTGTTCGTGTACAGACTAGAAAGTCACTCTGAAAATTTAAGAAAGAAGAAAGTAACTGAGAATTTTTCTTTTAATTCCTTTGATTTTAATAATAGCTGGGCATGGTGATACACAGGCAGAAATGGATCTGAGTTCAAAGCCAGCCTGGTCTACATAGTGAGTTCAGAACAGCTGGGGCTACATAGAGAGACCCTGCCTCAAAAATAATTAATTAATTAATTTTTTAAAAAAAGTCTATAACAAGTAGATTTAAAAATCTGATGGAGGACAGCAATAAACTAGTAGAAGGACGAAAAAGGGCCCACAGGTTTGGTGGATAAAGGCACTTGCTACTAACCCTCGTAATCTTAAGAGAGAACCATGGTGCTCACTGGAAGCAGACATAAATTAATTTAAAAAAGACTCGAAGGCAAGAATGGTATGGTATATGGGGAAATTCGATGCAAGGAACACGGTGATTTCTATCTGCAGATCTTCACACTTCTGCTTGTCAGGGAAGCTCTTCATCTTTCAGGCCACAACTCCAGTACCTTCTCCCTAGCAAGGCTTCTCTGAGCACCTCCACCTAGGTCCTAGTTACTCACATGTCACAACAGCTTTATTTATTTATTTATTTTTAAATCATAGGCCCTATTAGGGATCAGCAAACTTTTTCTATATGAATCCAGTTACAGCTTGCCTCGGGTTTCCTTATGGTTTATGAACTAAGATTAGTTTTTTATATTTAAGTTGTTGAGGGAGGGAAGAATGAACATTTCATGACATGTGAAATCTGAATGAAATTAAAATTTCAGTGTCCAAGTTTAACTGAAAAATAGACATTCAAGTTTATCTACTGTCTTACGGCACATACTGAAATAACAGCTGTCTGGCTACAACAGAGTCTGTATGCCTCAAAGCCTAAAGCATTTACTTCTCCTTCACAAAAACAACAAAGCAAAGCTTACTACCTGTCTTGTATTACCTGATACGATCCTGTCTGCTTCACACACAGAATACAGCTTACTGAGGCAGAAGCCTTGTCTGTTTTGTTCCTTTACTACAACCTAGAAAGAATTCTGGGCTCAGTAAATATCTGGTGAATAAATGAGTGAATGGCCCATAATGGCATCGAGTTTAAGCTTTCTCCTATAAAAATAAAAAAGGTGTACTATTCTAGTAGGAGTGAACCAGACAGCTAAAAGTACTGGTGTTCACCAACTAGAGCGGGATGCTGAAACTCAAGGGTTTTTATGCTCATCAAAGACTCAAGTACTACAAAGTCACAAAGCACTGACAGCTGTTTGTGCTCCTTTTTATCTAAGATGCAAATACTCTGAGAAATCTCATTTCCTATACAGAAGACACAGCACTGACACCATGCCAAATCTTTAATAGATGCTCATAACAAGAGATCTAGATCACGTGCTAATGAATTTTTAATATTGAGAATTTTCCTATGGGGCTCATCAGCTATCTGGTCTGTGAGCAGCTGAAGATTCTCTAGAAATTAAAAGGTTACCACCCACAAACCAGAAGCAGCTTTTTAATCTTTCTCTACTAGCCAGAGAGTGGGTGTGTGAATTCAAAAAAACACCAACCAACTCTGTTGGTGGAGGACAAGGGATTGTTGAGTTAAAACCCTACCTATAAGCACCTCTGTTATATGACACTGTAAAACTATCACTCACTCACAATTTCAGTTTCAATCTTCTAACCTGCAAATGAAGGGGGAGGACAGACCCCAACTCCTGGAGAAATTTAATGTCACTAATATTTCCATTAAGATTCTTTTCCTTCAGGCTTTGTGACAATTTCTATACACAAATTCTATATACTTCAAAAAGACAAGGGTTTCAGTTTAACTTCTAAAATTTAAGATGCTGGACAGAAAAACATTAAATTTATGCTATATTTTAAAGTGCCTACCTGCTTTCCAATATTGGGAGTTTCGTTGTTTTTCTTTTTTAAATAAAAGTCAATGTACGAATTCCAGCCTTTCACAGGGACGCTCGTGGCACATGGAGGTTTTTTGTTTTGTTTTGTTTTGGACAACTCTATCAAACTTACAACAACCATTTTAGACGGGGTACATAGTCGTCTTTTTCTCGATTAAACTTAAGTCGGGACATGAGCTACAATATGCCTAAGATAAAACGTGTCATCAAAGCAAAGATATTCGCCAACACTTCAAGTGGGATACCTCCAGAAACCCCCGCAGCAGATCCACCAGGGGGATCTCCACCAACGCTGTCTAGGGATGGGCCGACAGACATTGGACCAACACCATCCATCCATACTTTGGCTGAGGGTAAAATCTCTGGCTTTGTAGCGAAGCGCAGCTCGCTGCGGCCCACTATTCTCCACAAAGGGTTAATAAAGGGCACCCTAGGGCCAATTCCGGCCCACCTAGACTCCCACCTCCCTGATTCTCCCCAGGATTGCGGGCTTCCTCCTCCAAGTTAAACCACAAGTTCAGAATCAAAACAAAAGGTGCACGACTGGTTTCTGGTGGCAAAGGCTGACTCTCGGTGGCCAACTTCTGGGGATCGCAGGGCCGGGTGAGCGAGGGCTCTAAGACCTCGGCTGGCTGGGAGGCCTAGGGTCTTGAGCCCGAGTCCTCACACGCCCCTCGCTCAGCTCAGCCAGAAGGGGAGCCGGGGAGAGTGCCGGGGACGGGGGTGGGGGAGAAGGCGTCCCAGTGACAGACAGGAGGCCCGGCGATGCTGAGTCCTGCCGGAGGCCCGGGGCTTCCGCGCCACCGGAGCGGCAAAAGGTCCAAGTCGCTCCAGGCCGCGAGGAGGCCCGGCTGCCGCGACCGGCTGCGCTCGGAAGCCCGCCCGTCCCCACCCACGGCCTGGGCCAGTCACTCACCGATAGGGAGACGACCGACAGCAGGCGTCTCCGCCAGCGCCGCAGCTCGGGCTCCAGAACCGGCTCCTGCCGCTGTGGCCGCCGCGCCCGGTCCATCCCCGCCCCGACCACCCCCCTCCCGACCCGCCCCCCCCCCGAGCCGCTTCAGCCGCTGCTACCACCGCCGCCGCTGCCACGGCCCCGACGCGCGAGCGCGAACCAGCGCGAGGGAACGAAGGCGAGAGCGAGAGCGCGCGCCCGGTGGCCACCGCCGCCCACAACCTCCGGCTCCCGCTGACGGCGCATGCGCGGAGCGGCGCCGGGCGGGGACGCGCACGCCGTGGGGGCGTGGCCGCACCCAGAAGGTGTGGCCACGCCTCAGGCCCACCCACCCACGCGGGGCGCTGGCCAAATAGGATGAGGCGCTGCAGGTGGCGCGGCCGTCTCCAGGTGAGTTCTTCCTTCGCTGCCTGGAGTTCGGAAATCCGAGCGCTTCAACATCTCGGCTCTTCCTCCGCTCGGCTTGTCGTATCCTTGGCTCCTTTTAGCCTTAGCCTCTTAACCCCTCGGCCCTTGGGCTCCTCAGTTTCTCGGCTCTTCGGCCCCTTAGCTCCTTGTATCCTCAGTCTCTGATTGGTACAGGCTAAAGCTAATTTCTGGGGCCCACGTCCCTAGTCACACAACATTCTCTTAGACTCCCAGAGCCTTCCACCTAGCGGGCTGCCTTTTTGTCAAACATCACCACTGAAGAAACTGATCCCGTTGATTATATTGGCTGCTCTAGCTTAATTTTACATCTATCATCCAGATGTGGAAGCTTCTTCCGTGTTGGAGGAGCTGGGTATGCAAAATGGAAATAAACGGAGACCTTGGCCTCGAAGTTTGAGAGCTGGTGGAGACATAATGACGAAATTTAGCGGGGGATGATAGAGTACAGTTCAACCCTGGAATTGGAAAGAGTGCACCGGTTGAAGGTATAGCATAGCTAAAAGGGGATCTGAGAGACCACTGATTGGGGTGCAGTTGTGACTTAGACTGCCTGTGAAAAGAGGTAGTTAAGCAAGTGCAGGGACAGTTTTGGGATTTCTGAGAGTTTCAGGAGGTCAGGTTTCCTTCAGCAGTGATTGCAAAGCTAGTAACTTGATCATTTTGTCACTTTTTAAATGATTGGGCAGGGATGTGAAAAGTGGACTTGGGGGAAGGGAAGCAGTCAGGAGGCTACTGGCAAGATGGTTAAGGCAAGGTAGAAGAGTGGTCATAGAGAAAAACGTTTTTGCGGTAAAACTCGGTGAGTGTTGATGGGTTGGAGGCTGAAGGGTAAGGAAGTGGCAGAATTGACTCAGGTTTGAGGGTGGTAAGGATGCACTTGCCCCTTTAAGGGGCAGTGTGAATGATGCCACTAAGGAAAGTAATCTGAAAATGAAGAATAACTATATGAAATTTCAAAAGAATAAGTTAATTTTTAAAAAATGAGTGGTAAACCTAAATAAAAAAGATAAAACTGACAAGAAGAAAATTTAGAAAAATATTTGTATCCCCGAGAAAGGAAAAGACTTACTTTAAAGGCATGAACTATTATTGACCTTATTTGATAATTTTATCAAAATATACATAGTTTATAAACACTATTAAGAAATTTAAAAAGCATGCTGGGCAGTGGTGGTGCACACCTTTACTTCCAGCACTCGAGAGTCAGAGGCAGGTGGATCTCTGTGAGTTTAAGGCCAGCCTGGTCTACAGAGCTGTTTTGAAAAAAAGGAAAAAAAAAAAGCAAGAAAGAAAAGAAAGGCAAGTTATTGATTGGAATTGGAAGTGAACGCTAAAGTATCCAAAGAAAGTCTGGTGTCCAGGATATGTAGCAACTCCCTTTTCTCTCTCTCAGTGCCTTACATGTGCTAAGTAAGAGCTAAACTACATAGGTACCTTCTCTGCCCTAACTAGTAAGACAAACAACTCAATAAATTGGTAGTCAAAACGCTTTGGTAAGTATTTCACAAGATGTAAAAATGGCCATTTAACAACAAAAAAATAACATTAGTCACCTAGGAATTTGCAGATTCAAACCACAAGATACTGTCATTGGAGTAGCTAAAATTAAAGAGTGGTGATCCATCTGTCACGCTCTTACTCATCTCCTTAGCCATACTCAATGAAGAAACCCAGATAAAGTGTTTCAGAGTTTAGTCCTTTATCATCAAGGCATGGAGCATAGTGGCATGCAGGCAGACATGGTGCTGAAGAAATAGCTGAGAGTTCTACATCCTGATCCACAGTTAGCAAGAAGAGAGAGCCACTGGCCCTGGCTTGGGCCCTTGAAGCCTCAAAGCCCACTCCCAGTGACACACTTCTTCAACAAGGACACACCTCCTAATTCTTCCCAAGGAGTGTCACTCCTGATGACTAGGCATTCAAACAGATGAGCCTATGGGGACCATTCTCATTTAAACCACCACACTAGGTCATGCTTCCACTTAACATAATACAATGAAAAAGGCCATGCTTTCCCCAGAAGAGGATGCAAGTCCTTGGATCATGTTCTCCCTCCACCTTTGATACCTGTAAGGTGAAAGCATTGATACTACAGTACAGAGTTAACTCAGTCAAATGTCTCTACTTTGTCATAGCAACTTCATTTTCCCCTAAATAATAAGGAGTAGTCATTGCAGCCTCTACAGAACCTCTTTGCCTATTGAGATGCCAAAAGTGATTCCCATTGTAACTAAGACCCTGGGACCAGCTTAAGCATTTGTGTATCTTCATCTGGTCCCTGCACATGATTCAGAACTATTGTACACTAGGCATTAGACTCAGACTTAGTGTTCTCTTCCACAATTAACAATTCTTAGTGAATAGATACAGGCTGCTAGAGACAAGGTATAGAAGCCACTTCCTCATGCAACTTACACGTTTGTCTTAGGTTTTTATTGCTATGAAGAGACACCATGACCATGGTGCTGTAGAACAATCTTTGTGCATTGTAAATGTGCAGTACTCTCATTGTCAATAAAAAGCTTATTGGCCAATAGCTGGGCAGGAAGAGATTGGGTGAGACAGTCTGACACAGAGAATTCTGGGAGGAAGAAGGACAGAGTTAGAGGAGTTGGCAGCCAGACACAGAGAGAGCAGTAAGGGCATACCCTACTGAGAAAAGGTAATGCCATGTGGCAGAAAGTAAGGAAAAAGGGTTAATTTAAATGTAAGAATTAGTTAATAACAAGCCTGAGCTATATAAGTAATAGTAAGCCTCTGAGTGGTTATTTGGGAACTGGTGGGCAAGAGAGAAACATCTGTTTACACCAAGGCAACTCTTTTTTTTTTTTTGCCAAACATTTTAATCTAATTGTACATATTGCCAATTATATTATTTCCTAGTCAAAATAATTACATACCAACAAATAACCCTTTTGTCTCTGCCTTGAAATAAGTTTCGTGAAATGGCAACTCTTATAAATGAAAACATTTAATTGAGGGGGCTCGCTTACAGTTTTAGACATTCAGTCCTTCATTAGGGCGGCATGCAGACAGATGTGGTGTGGTGCATCTTGACTCAGAGGCAACAGGAATTTGACTGACAGTCACACTCAGTGAAGCTTGAGAAAAAGACCTCAAAGCCCACCCGCAACAGTGACACACTTCCTCCAACAAGGCCACACCTCCTAAGTGCCACTCCTTTTGGGGGCCATTTTCTTCCAAACTACCACAACCTTCAAGGCCAATCTAAATGTGTACAATTTTATTCCTTACTGGATTGAGTCACACTGATTTATGCTCAAGGAACATTGTAACTAGTTGTTCTATGGTTCAGTATTCAGTGTCCACCAATGCTCAGCAAGCCTAGGGTATCTCAAAAAGAATGTGCTTATTTACAGAGAGGACAGGGCTTTGCTCCCAGATTCAAAGGGTCTGCATTGCAATTTCTGTTATGGGCCTGCCAATAGCTCTAAACATTTCCATCAACCCTTCTTAACAAATGAACCTCTAGTTTGTTTTGCAGAAATTTTGACTCTGAACATTTCTAACAAGGACAGGTCTCAGAGTTTCTGGTCATCTTAAGTATAGCTTAAACTTGGACTTTCAATCTATGACAACAGTACAGTTAGCAACTAACCAAAGCCACTCTGCCTATTGCTGGTCCTAACAGATCCCTTGGGGGAGGGGGAGGATAAGGTGCAGACCTTGGGTGTTAGATGAAAGGAGAAATAGCAGAGTCATTTATATACCCCCACCTCTGCAGCACCCAGGCATTCTGATTCATTGACATTGCATAGTTGCCCCTGATTAACTAGGCACAATCAGGATCTGTGATAGTGCCAGGCAGACTCCAGGGTTGTCTCCCTTCGGCCTGGCAGGCCTTACCTTCCTACATGTTCCTTTGTTTCACTGTAATGGTCTAAGATAAATGTGAGCATTCACTTAAGACCAGTATTTGATCAGGAGTACCCAACAGCTCATCATGCTATGGATTTCTAGAAACAGGGACATTAGTATCTTTACTATTATTAGAGAACCAGCTCAAGAACTCAGAACCATGTAGTCCTGGCTGTCCTGAAACTCACTATGTAGATCAGATCTCATAGATATTCACCTGCCTCTGCCTCTGCCTCTCAGGTACTGGGATTAAAGGCATTCATGACCTCCCCTGGCCCTCTGCACCAATTTATAAAGCTCTTAAGATTGTATTCCTGGGCCACAGAAGTGGCTCTGAGGGTAAAGGTACTTTCTGTACAAGACCGACAACCTGGGTTCTGGCTCCAGAGCCACAGTGGAAGGAGGAAAATCACTCCTGAAAATTGTTCTCTGACCTCCACATATGCACTGTGATATTTGTGCGTGATACATGAAACCCCTCCCCCATGATAAAAGTAAGTACAGTTCTTAGTTCTTTAATTAAAGAGTTTAATCATTGTTTTCTATTCTTGTTGGGCTGGGGATGGAGCACAGTAGTAGAGTAGAGTACTTGTCTGTCAGGCATAAGACCCTGGCTTCTATCACACACACTCTCTCTCTCTCTCTCTCTCTCTCTCTCTCTCTCTCTCTCTCTGTGGACTTTAAAATATCTTGCAAAGCCACATATTCATTTCAATGTCCCAAACATGGAAAATACTAGAAAAGGGATGTTTTAATTGCAATTAATTTAATTTATGTATAGCAAAAAATAAAGATAAAGTTAAAATTTCTTATCCTGCTTTGCAAATCAGTGTGTGTGTGTGTGTGTAGGGATGTAGCTTAATGGTGGCATGCTTGTACAAGTTCTATCCCTAACACCCCAATCCACACCACAAATGTCTTTAATTCTGGAAGAAAAGAATGGGTTTTTCAATCTTCTGTCTAAAACTTCACTATTCACAGCGACATCTCTGGACCTGCAACAGAGCATCACCTGGGTGCTGGGTAGAAGTGCAGCATCACAGTCCCATTCTGAAGTCTTCATTGTAACAGGACTCCACAGGCATTTCACATATACAGTACAATTTGAAAAGCACTGTAACCTTGGGTTAGTGGCACATGTCTTTAATCCCAGCTCTAAGAAGACAGAGGCAAACAAATCTCTTCGAGGCAAACAAATCTCTGTGAATTTGAGACCAACCTAGTCTACAGAGTGAGACATCTCAAAAAAAAGTAATATCAAAATTGACTAACAAATGCTATTTAATAAATGATTTTTATAGGAAATAAATGCAGGAGAAACTAAAAGCTTAAGTTGTTGCTCACTTCTATCAGGACTTTCACTAAATCATTGGAAATTCCTTGTTCACTGTTCTAGGTAATTTTTAGGATTTAAAAAAGACATATTTATGTGTATGAGTGTTTGCCTGCACATAATATGTGCATTCTTGGTGCATGTAGAGGCTGTAAGAAGGCATTGGATTCCCTGGAACTGCAGTTACAAATGGTTCTGAGCAGCTGTGTGAGTGCTGAGAATTGAACTGGGTCCTCTGCTCGGTCAGCCAGTGCTTTTAACCACTGAGCCACCTCTCTTACCCTATATTGTGTGTATGAATGTGTACATATGTGTGTGTCTGGGTATAATGCATGTGTACAGTGCCTGTGGAGGCCAGAGGGAGGTGTTGGATCCCCTGTAACTACATGCAGTTGTGAGCTGTCCAGTATGAGTGCTGGGAACTGAACTTGTGTCTTCTGGAAAAGCAGCAGGCACTCTTAACTTGTGAGCCATTTTTCTAGCCCCAGTGCTGGTTGATTTTAATTATCAACTTGACACATCTAGAATCACCTGGAAAGAGAAGCTCAACTGGGAACTATCTAGATCAGGCTAGCCTATGGGTGTGCCTGTGAGAGATTTTCTTAATTGCATGAATGGAAGTGAGAAGACCCATCCTGAGAACAGGCAGCACCTTTTTATGAGCTGAACCCTGGACTTTATACAAGTGGAGCAGGAGAGCTAAGCACTAGAAGCATGCATTCATTGTCCCTCTGCTTCTGACTGTGAGTGTGGCCAGCTATCTCAGACTGATGCTGCTATGACATCTCCACAGGGCTGTTATCTGGATTGTAACCTAAAGTAAGCTTTTATTTCCTAAGTTGCCTTTTTGCCCAGAAAATTTTATCTCCATAACTAGGAGGCATTAATGTTTTATATTTCCAGATCCTCCTGTGTTAGTCAGTATGTACTTCACTTGCCAGTGTGAGTAACCAGTTAAAAATGTAGCATCACAAAATTTAAATTGAGTAGAAACTATTTATGATCAAAAAAAAAAAAAAAAAACAAAGAAGACTGTTCCATCCAGTGGCCAGTGGCCATACCACACAGGAGCACGGAAGCATTGAAGCCCTCCTGAATAATGTACTTGGATGAGCCGAGTGAGGTGGTTCTCACCTGTAATCCCAGACTGGGAAGGCAGAGGCCAGAGGATTGTTACACGTTCAAGGCTAATCTAGTTTACATAGCAAGATTCTGTCTCAAAACCAAATGGGGAGTGGGTAAACAAAAATGACTCAGAGTGAAAGTGCAGAAACCTGTCTGGAAAACCCAAGTGAAAGTCAGGATGCAGTAGCACACATCTGTAATCTTAGTGCTCTTGTGAGACAGGAGAATTGGTTTGCTCTTGTCTCAAATAAGACAGAAGGAGAGAAGCAACTCCCAAAAGTTGTACTTGACCTACCTCCATGAATGTTCTGTGAACCATATGCAACAATAATAATAAAAAATAAAAATTAGGGGTGGGTGTCTCTGCAGAAATGCCTCAGTGATTAAGGGTACTTGTTGCTTTTGCAGAGGATTTGGGTTTAGCTCCCAACACCCATGTGATGCCTCACAACCATCTGTAATTCCAGTTCCAAGGGATTCCGGCACCTTCTGGTCTCTGAGGGCACTGTATTATATGCTACGTGTACATACATGGAGGCAAAAACACTCATAAGTCTAAAAGGAAAAAAAGTTACAAAAAATAAAAACTGGAAAAAATATATTTCTATGGAGTCAAACAAATTACCGAATGCTAATAACTCTGAATTTCTAATATTGTGCAAGTTTATTCTCTTTCACTGTCCACACACACCCAGACCATTTGCTTAGTACAGCTTTCTCTCTAACAGATGACCTGAGGCCTCAGCTTAAATGTCATTACCTCAGGGAAGTTTTTGCTAACCCTACAGCACAGATCAGCTTTTTCCATGAAGTACTTCCAAGACATCCTGAACTTCCCCTTTCTGGGCCCAGCACACATGTAACTTAACTTCCCCCTTAAACACCTCTGGATGGTGAACTCTAGAAATCTGGGGACCTCTCAACTGTTCTGAATTCCTGGCCCTCTGCAGATCTTCTGTTCTATTTACTTTAAATAACCACTCCTTGTGTTTAGCTGAGCCAAAAAAAAGAAAGGAAGGAAGGAAAGAGAAAGAAAGAAAAAAAGAACGAAAGGAAAAGAAAGAAAATTAATTTGTGTCTATGCAGATGCCTTTAGGGACCAGAAGAGGGCAGCAGATCCCCCCAGAACTGGGTAGGCAGTGTAAGCCTACCCAGTCTTCTGGAAGTGCATACAGCACTCTAAACCACTAAGCCATTTCTCCAGCTCTTCCCACTTTTATTTTTAGCACATATTTTGGTTGTATCATTTGTGCCTGCAAAGACTTAACTCTATGTATTTAGCTTTCAGTCCTGAAAATGCATGTCAGGTACTCCGCATGGACTAGAGATGGATGGCCTACCTTTCTATGCAAATATTGCTACTCCACCTGTTGTTTTGGATGAGTCACCTCAGTGATATCTCCCTCTACAGTGGTCCTGACATCACAGATGAGCTTTAAGCTGAAAATGAATAACCCTGAAAGGAATTGGAGTGCCTGACTTGTAAAAAATCGTTAATTAAGCCACTATTGGTGACAGGAGTCTGGGCCGGGGCTGGAAGGTATTAGTGGGACAGATAAGTTTGCATCTAGGCTGTCTCCAGAGCTGTCTCAGGCCAGTGTTCACTAGCCACCCAGGCCAAGGCGACTGCAGCAACTTTCTCCTATTCTAACATACGTTGGAACAAAGCCTACCTTCTCTAAAGGCTACACTCCTGGTATGCTGTCCTGTTCCCCTACCAGCAAAGCAATGTGCCCAACTCCTCTTCCCCCTTCCCAGATAACTGTATTCTCGAAGACAGGTGCTTTCCCCCCATCAGAGCTGGTGTGCCCAGCAAGGCACATGTAACATAGCCTCTGTATGCAGTTTCCCATAACATCTTGTCATTCACCACACCACAATGGCCCAGCCCAGCAGAAGGCCAAAAGTAGTATACATTGGTCCCATCCCTTCTCTTAGAAGCAAAGATGTCTCCATAGCTGAGAATACAAGCTGGCCCAGCAGGTTCCAGCACGTTGTCATGTTCCAGCTAACTCTGTGGATTACTCTTAAGGCAAATCCTGTTTTATTGAGTGCCTGGAATTTTTTTAAAAAACTAATTATAACAGTAAAGGAAGTATTACTCTATCCTGAATCATATCTGTTGGAATGCTTGTTTTTAAAAAACAAACACAAAGCCAGGTCATGGTGGTACATGACTTTAATCCCAGCACTCAGGAGACAGAGGCAGGTGGATTTCTTAATTCCAGGCTATCCTAGTTTACAGAGTGAGTTTCAGGACAGCTAGGACTACACAGAGAAAAAAACAAAAATCAAACAATGAAACACAAAACCAAAACCTTCTCAATCCACCTGCAGCGACTAACACAAAACCCAAAGGATACAAAACCCAAAGGAGTTTTGCAAACTGTCTTGTTCTTGCACTGTTGGAGGGTGGGCAGACTCTTAAAACGATTTTGTGTGTTCAAGTGAATGTCTTCACAATGCATCGAGAATACCTGAGGAGAAAAAGAAAGTGAAGAAATTGGGACTGTTGTCACAGGTTTCTGTGAGATGCACGAGTGTGTGCGGCTGAAGAGATGGCTCAGCCCTTCAGAGCTCTTGCTGCTTTTAACTGGGTTCAGTTCCCAGCACACACATGGCAGCTCACAACCATCTGTACCTCCAGTTCCAAAGAATCTGATGTCCACTTCTAGCATCTGTGGGCACTGCACTCAGTGGTAAGAAAACAGGGTCATGAGTACCAGGGCCAGCAGTAGAGTCAGCACCAAGATTGGAGAGGTTACAAGGGGTTAAAAGCCCTATTGTAGAGGACCCAGGTTTGGTTCCCAGAACCAACATCATAGCTCCCAACATTTAGTAACTCCAGTTCCAGAGGATCCTACTCCCTTTTCTGGCCTGTGCACAGATATACATACAGGAAAACAGCAAACAAAAACACTTTTACACATAGAACTTAAAAAAAAAATAAAATCTAAAAATAAAATAAAATAAATCTCCTTTTAAAAGTCAGCATTCCAGATTTTTTTTTGAAGTGAAGGAACCATACATAAAAGGGCATGTGTTATGTGGTCCTTCAACCTGAAGTTCAAGGACGAGACCAACCACTGATGGCAGAGAAAGTCAGAACAGTAAGAGGTGAGGTGATTAGACGCCATTATGCAGGTGTCCTGGGTGTTGGAGCTGGAGATATTCCAGTCTGGTTATGCAGATGAGTGTGTATATAGAATCATATTCTTTAGGCTTGTGCACATAGGCCAGGGGTATAGCTCTGTGGTTGAGTGTTGGCTTAACATACATACGGCCCTGGGTCCCATCCTCAGCACCAAAAGTGGATTGGGATAAAGAAAAGGCAAAAAGGATGTAACCACTCCTATGTTGGTGCAAACCTTCCCCTGGCTCTTCCTCTGACTGCCACTAAGAACCTCTGAGCAGAGATGGATGAGGCTTCATTTCCTTATTTCTTTCTAATTATATTCAGTAAACCACATGTTTTGTTTGATGCCCTGATCTTACTAGAAAGGAAGAGGACATGGCCATGTTCCAGAAGGCTTAGCAGGTAAGATGGAGGTGAAAACACGACTGGCCTTGTCCACAGTATTAACACTGCCCTGGGAGGCAGTAGGACAAAGGCTCTACACCCCCTCCTTTGTACCCACTCCTAACAGAGGCAGTCTGGTAAGCCTGCAGGTGGCACAGCGACCAGGGACACAAGTGTGTTGGTTTTGTTTTTAAGTGACAAGTGCACAACAGACAAGCTGACATGAAATAAGAACAATTTCTGGAATAAGATTGACATATTTATGGAACATAGTGGGGGTGTCAGAAACACCTGGACCTGCTTTTCTTAGCTTTCTGCTGTCCAATCAGCTTCCTCCTCCTGACTGGAAAAGTGACTGTCTGGTTCCTGAACCTCACACCAGACTTGTCACAGCATGGCCCGTGTCCTGCTTTTCTTTAATCCAGCCAAAGGAATCTCACGGAAAGATTAAAAGTGTCTCCTAGTGAGTTCATGACCATCCTTAGACTAATCTAAGCATGGGTTATTGTGACCTCTCAGAACATAGTTGACTCCAAAATGGAGCAGGTTCCCAGTAGAAGAATAGTCATTAAGTAGGACAGATGTTGTTACAGATAGCATGATAGTGAGGTAGATGAGAGATGAGTTAAGTTCATGCCGGCCTAGCTTCTGGCCCTCTGTTGAAATGTAACCTCTCAGCCTTAGTCATCCCGAGAGGCTTAGCAGGGCTCTAGCATAGAGGTCCAGCCATTTCAGCAAGGGATAGGAGGAGGCATCAAAGAAGCAGTGGGTCCTATCTCTTAACAGGACACTCAGCTCGTGCCACAGGGGCAGTCCTGTGAGAGCAGTGGGAGCTTACCATCCTGGGGTCCCTGGAATCAGGGCTATGCCACAGACAACACAGGTTGGGACCCACTCACTGCAAATAGTCTTCCTTCTCTGGTCTTCAGTCTCCTCATCTGTAAAAAGGAAGCAACTAGGCTGCCTAGTTGGAGAAACATCAAAATCTTGAATTAAATTTCAGTTCCACCCATAGACGCTGCTGCTTTTGAGCACTATTGTTTTATTTTGAAAAGAATTGCAAACTTACAGCCTATTTGAAAGAATAATCCAGAGAACTCCTCAGATTTAGCAATTTCTAGCAGGTGGCCACATCTATTTAGTTGTGCTTTCCCTCTCTTCTCTCACCTCAAACATCTGAGAGTACCGTGCACATGTCATTCATATACATTTTCTTCCCAGCTTTGCTTCCTAAGAGCAGGGCTCATATCTTCCTTCACCATCATAGCTATTGTTCTGGTTAGTTCTGCCAACTTGACACAAGATCAATGTCAGTGTCACCCGGAAAAGGGAACCTTAATTGAGAAAATACCCCCCCAGGTAGGCATGTGTGGGGGAGCATTTTTAAATTGCTGATAGATGTGTGCATTGTCACCCCTGGATTGGTGGTCTTGGCTGTGTCAAATAGCAAATCTGATCAAGCTCTGGGAAGCAAGCCAGTAAGAAGTGTTCCTCCATGGACTCTACTTCAGGTCTTGCATCCAGATTCCTGCCTCAGCTTCCCTCAATGATGGACTGTGACCTATAAGCCAAATCAGTTCTTTCCTCCCCAAGTTGTTTTTGGTCAGTGTTTTATCACAGCAAGGAACACAAACTAGGTTAACAAGCTCAATAAATATAATATTGATAACAATACTTAAAGAAAAAAAATTAACTCCCATAGTCTTGAGAAAGAGGCTGGCCTCAAGTTCACTTTTTAAAATTATTTTTATTTATTTAATAATATATGGGTGGGTACCTGTTGAGGCCATAGGAGAGTCAGATCCCTTGGAGCTGGACTTACAAGTAAACTGTGAGCCTCTATGTGGGTGCTAGGAACCGATCCTGGATCCTCTGGGAGAACAGGTAGGGAGGGCTCTTAACCACTAAGCCATCTCTCCCACCTTTCAAATTTGCTTTGTAGCTCTGGATGACCTTGAGATTCTGATCCTGTCTCCTGAGTTTTTATTGCAGGTGTGTACCATGATAGTTGGTTTATGCAGTGCTGGGGTTCAAATCAAATCCAGGACTCTGCATACTAAGCAGTCACTCTACTGAGTTGTATCCCCAAACCCGTAACAGTGTTGTGTGATTGATAATTCATACCCAGTGTTGCCATTGGCTCAGTGTCTCTTAGGCTTTTTCTTTTCCTAAGAGTTCAGCTTTATGGAATTGTCATGTCTCTAAACCACTTTGACGGTCTGTAGCAGCTCCTGAGCCTTTCTTCATCTTGCATGGACTGGTATTGTTGAAGAGCACAGACTGTTTGTCTAATAAAATCATCTCAAAGTGCGTTTGTCTGGGTTCTCTTGTCTAAGTGTGAGCTCACATTGCAGTGAGGACACTGTGGAAATATTGCTGTGATTCTTTTGGGATATCACTGGTGGTAGAAGTGACATATGGCTGCCTCCCACTAGGGAGGTTAATTTTGTACTGTACAGAGTCAGTGCTGTGTCTGTTTATTGATTATGTCACATTGTAGATACTTTGTACCCTTTACCACTGAGCCATATCTCCTTGTTTGTGTTTGTTGTTGTTGTTTTTGAGACCATTTTGCCATGTAGCACTTGGCTGGCCTGGTACTTATTATATATCTCAAACAGGTGTCAAATCGAGATTCCCCCTGCACTAATCCCTAAGAACCATGCTCCTCGTTGGATATTTGATGTACAAACATTTTATTTCAAATTGTGGTTGCCTTTTTATTTTCTTGATAGTGTCTCTAACGCCCGATACTTGAAAAAATTGTAACAACCTTATGTAGCTCAGGTTGGCCTCAAATTCAATATATAGCCAAAGATGAACTTAAATTCATGGTCATGCTGTCTACCTAGTGCTGGGATTGCAAGTATGTGCCACTACACCTGATTTATGCAGTGCTGAGGATCAAACCCAGGATCTCATGTATGCAAGGGAACCTTCTATGAAGTTAGCTACATTTTCAGGCCCAAACTTTTCTTTTTTTCTTCTTTCTTTCTCCCTTTCTTTTCTTTTCTTCTTTTTTTTTGGAGACAGAATCTCATCATGTAGTCTGGAATGTCTGAAACCCATATGTAAACCATGTGAGAGTGCTCAAAATTGCATGATTGTAAACATGTGTGAACATGCTGCCATATGTGAGTGATCAGACAACATGTATGGGAACATGTAAATATATGCCAACTTATGATAGGGATTGGAAAATGTATGTGTAAGAACATGCCTGTACACCCTGACATGTGGCCATGCACAGATAATCCTTGCTTGTGAACATGTCCTTACATGCCAGCATATGACCAAGCTTTAAAACTGCATGCATGTGAATGTATGCATACAGGTTGTCCGATGACAAAACTGGAAAATGCATGTGTGTATGTGAACCAGTGAACACATTTGTACCTATGATAGACCTAGGAAATATAAGTACATGTGAACCTGCACATATATACCTATCTATTACAAGCTCGGAAACACATGTGCTTTAAAACTGAACATATAAACTAGAGAGCTAGTGAATACATGTTAGGGATTAGGATGAGAAGTTAGGGTTAGTTTACTATTAAGAGGTTAGAGGTTAAGTTTAGGGTTAGGGTGCAAGATTAGGATTTGTGAGCCTGGTGTTGTTGTTGTTATTGTTGGTAGTGGTGGTGGTAGTGCATGCTTTTAATCCCAGCACTTGGGAACTAGAGGCAGGTGGATCTCAGTGAGTTCCAGAACAGCCAGGACTGTTAGACAGAGAAACCCTGTCTTGAAAAACCATAAAAAGGATTAGGATTTGTATAGTAGGCTAGTGTTAGGATTAGGGTTACAATTATGCTTACCCTGAATTTTTGGGTTCTAATCACTTAAAGATGTAGGATTAGGGTTAGAGTTATATTAGGTTTAGAGTCAGAGTTAAGAATAGGGTTTGTGTTGGGGCTGGGTTACCATAAGGGTTAGGTTTATCATTATTGTTAGGGTTAGTATTAAGGTCATGATCACGGTTTTAGTTTGGTTGGACCTATGCCAACAGTTAGTGTTCCAATTACCCTAACGCTAATGTAACGTACTCCTAGCCTTTACTCTAGCTTTAGTAGCTTACTGCAGATGATGCTAGGGAAACACCTTAACCACAATCCTCACCCTCTTTTCCATTTCCTGCTTCAGAGTAGTTTTATTGGGATATTATGCACATAATAAAATTACTCCTTTTACAATACACTTCTCAAGAATATTTAACATATTGAGAGTTGAACACCATCATCACAGTCTAACATTTTCATTACCTCAAAAAGGAACTTCATACCCTTTAGCAGTTAGCTCTCAATTTCTCTCTCCCCTCAACCCTTGGCAACCACTAACCTTTCTCTCTCTGGGTTGATCTATTCTGGACATTTCATGTAAATAGAATCATATACTCTGTGCTCATATGTGACTGCCTTCTTTCAATTAGTGTATTTTCTAGGCCAACCCATGTCCTATCACATATCAGCACTTTATTCCTTTTTGGTGCATACTAGGCCAGTGTGTGGTTCCACAACATTTTGTTCATCCATACGTTCGTTACCTGATGGACATTTAGGTTACTTCTGCTTTCTTGGGCATCATGGACTAACGCTATAGTGCACATTCTTGCACATTTTTTTTTAAATCTGGGCACGTTTTTATTTGCCTTAGTTGTATACCAAAGAGAAATCTTTCAAGCGGTGCCAACAGAGGTGACTACAAAGCAAAATCTAAAAGAAAAAATATGCTGCACAGGGGAAGTGATATGACCTAGAGGAATCACTCACCATATGCTGGGTACTGTTTTACAGTATCTTCTTTCATGTGTGAAGAAAGCTCAGAGAAGCTAAGTAACTTGTCCACGAGCACGCAAAAAGGATATTTAAGTCCGTCTGGACAAGGACAACTCAGAAAGGGAAGTCTATCCCCTGAAGTGCTAGTGGGTAGCCAGATGAGTTTCAGATTTCTACCTTCCCCTTTTCCCTGCCTGCGAAAGTGTGGAAAGTGGCCTTGAATTTGACCGGACGGCAAATAATTTTAGGCGGATCTACACTGTGAATTGAAACCAAGCAGGTTAGCAGGTGTATGTATGACATTTGATGATCACTGAGTTTTTGGGCCAGTCACACAAACCTCTTGCATTTTCAACAAACCGCTATGCAGCAGGGAGGTCGTCCTCTGCCTGCCTTCTTGTCTTTCTGCCTCCCATTTGGTAGGCCACGCAATTCCTCAGAGTGGGCCCCCACTGGTACCACCCATCTCTTTCGCTCTCCTGGAGCACTCTTAGCATCTTCTTTCTGGACAAATCGTCATCCCAGCTACTCAAATACAGTAAATCCACAGCTCCCTTTCGCAGGCTGCGCGTCAGGTCACGTGCGGGCGTCATCACATGATACGGACCACGTGACACCACGGCGCTGGATGGGCGGTGTAGCTCTGGTGACTTTAGAGCTTGCTGTGTGGTGATGCCTTCGTGGTGAGGACAGCGGCCCCGGAAGGCAGGGCTGGGACCTCCTCTTCCCCAGACTTCAGCGCTTCTCATTCTTCCCGCTGCAAATGAACCGGACGAGCCCCGACTCGGAGCGGCCTCCGGGTTCCGAGCCCGTGTGGGAGCGGCCCTGGTCGGTGGAGGAGATCCGCCGCAGCAGCCAGAACTGGTCGCTGGCGGCCGACGCTGGCGTGAGCGCAGGGCCCAGGACCCAGGGAGGGGCAGAGCTGCCGATATCCTAAAGCCTTTCTAGTACTCAAAGGCGCAGTCCCAGACATCCGGGAGGGGTGGCCCAGTGGGCTTCTACCAGCGCTTTGCAGCGCTGACTTGGGCTTCCTTCCGTGCTGAGACTTTCCAACCTTGCCCTACACACCATCCTGCTGTCCAGAACCGTCTCTGCCCTGTTCAAGGATTGCTGTCTCTACCGAGGGCCTTCTGTATTGGGCTAAATAGGGCAACAGATAATCTGAATAGGACTCCTCACTCCCGGAACCCGAGAGCGCAGAACTTTCAGTTTCACAGTCCCACCATATAAGTAGGATTTGGGTTGTTTTGTTATGTTGCACTGTGTGGCCCCTGGAGAGTGACAACAAAACAGGCCTATATATAAAAAAAAAAATCCCTCTAGAAATGTGATAACAAGTGTTTTTGAGCTGGGTGCACTTACCTGATGAGCTTTGATAATGCTTTTCCGTATCACCTGACTCCAGATCAAAAGCACCATCCCATTTACATAACTACCTGGATGAAAGGGAAGGATTCACCGTGTGTTTGTTGTACCCCACATGTAATGTTGGTACTTCTGTATGTTCCTTTTCAAAACAGCTACTACAGTTTCTACAGGAATTCTCACAACAGACTATCTCCAGGACCCATGAAATTAAGAAGCAGGTGGATGGATTAATTCAAGAGACCAAAGCGACACATTGTCGTCTGCACAATGTCTTCAATGACTTCCTCATGCTCTCTAATACCCAGTTCATTGAGAACGTGAGTTGTTTTATTACATCTGACTTAACCAGTAGGTAATACCCAGTTCATTGAGAACTCGAGTTTTATTACTTCTGACTTAACAAATATGAGCTAATGTAATCTGACATGGTAATTAGGTTCTCTTCTAAGTTTTGGTGGATAGATTAGTTCTTGGTAACTGAAGCTCCTTTCTGTAGAATCACTGTCTTTTTTTAGTGAAGTTTTTGGCTCTTCTAAGCACCCTACAGCCCCCCTAAAAATCAATAAACTAATGGTAAGGTTTGCCTCACTCTGGCTTTTTTAGTTTTGAGGGCAATGAACAGTAGAGCTGTACTGTGTGCCTCTCCGAAAAGCTCCGGTGCTCGTCTAGTAAGATGAGCTATTTATCTGGCCTGACCGTTTGAACACCACTTTGCCTTCAGTTACTGATTGGGTCTTTATGTTTTAATCAGTCATGTAAGTGGAGGCAGATTCTTACTTTGCGTTTTTGTCAACTACGATTTTCTTGACATGGCTGAATCTGTGACACAGAATCATTGGCAGTAAACATGTTGCTGAGCTTTAGCTAAAGCACGTTTGAGTTTTCTTTTCCTAGTGAGTTTCTGAAGCTGCAAGGAATGAATACACAGGTAATTATCATAGCAAAGCTATGATAGAAAAGACACACGTGTTCCTGGAGCCAGTCAAGCAAAGGGAAGGCTGTTGTGAGAATGGGGATGAAGCTTACTTAGTTCCCATGATCAAAGATTTCTTTCTGGATTAACGTGTGAAAAGGCATCTTCTTCTGGGGGCAGGTTTGGTCTTTTGTTTTTGTTCTGAAGGGTCTGGAACTTGCTGTGTAGGCCAAGCTTCCCTGAACTCACCTTGAAATTCTCACCTCTGCTTCTCAAGGACTGGGGTCACTGGTGTACAGTCCTACACCCAGCAGTGAGAAGAGAATTACTTAAGGAAGCTGTGTTCTGAAATTATGTGTAAAGTGCTAAACATAATTTCCAAAACAGCTAAGGTCATAAAGCTCATGATTTAGGGTTGTGAAAATACCATCATGCCCTGTGCGCTGTGATATAGCATGTTTGCATAATTTAGTAGCTCCATGGTGTTTGAGACATGGGATTTGGTGAGGGCTCTTTGTTTACTACGGCATATGCCAGACTAGCTGGCTCACTGAGCTGTTACTGCACCAATTATTTCTTTCTTTCTTTCTTTTTTTTTTTTTTTTTACTGGCAAAGGGAAACATTGATTTTGAAACATACCATGTCTTCAAGAAAACCCAGGACAGACTGAATGCACCTTATCTGTCAGGGATACTTGGGACTAGAAGTTGTTCAGATTGCAGATTTTTTAAAATATGGTCTCTTTGCAGACCTGACAGGTTCAGCATCCCTAATCTGAAAGAACCCCATGTCCAAATTGTTTTGACTGTCCTGTCAGTGCTCAGAAAGTTTTGTATTGCACAGTTGTGGATTGGCATGCTCAGCCTGAAGACATCTCTGATGTGCACAGAATCTGCCTGGTGGCCCTGAGCACTTACCTCTCAGGGAGCGTCAGTTAGGGGATAGCAGCAGCTCCACCGCTTGTCATCACACTGGACTGGCTGCTCCTACTCATGCTGTTCTCACTATGCACCCTTTCTCAGCTCTTCTTGCACTTAATGTTGGAGCTGTCAATCAGGCAAGCAGCAGGAAGTTTTCTTTTGTACTTGATGTGCCTGTACCAGAATGGTACCAGATCCCACTTTTTCAGGAGGAGGAGGAGGCATCGTAAACTTCATTTTTTGATCACAGACTTTAGTTAGATCTTCTCCCCACTCCAGAGTCTTCTGGCAAAATTGCCTTAGAATTTTTGACAGCTTAGGTTTTGTGAAAACTTGTTAATTGTCCTTCATGTCTACTTTTTTTGTGGATTCTGTATTTCCATCCATCTCTCTGTCTCCTCATGATAAGTTCCTATCCCTCTACCCTTCCATTCTGCCATCAGCTTTCTCCCTGAGTGCATTGGTGCCATACCAGATGGAACTGTTTCTAAGACCTTTTGTAATGCCACATGGTACAGTTTCTTCCTGTTTGTGGAGCAGGTGATGATGTTCAGGGAATTGCTAGTGCTTAAGAAAACACCTGGGGGCTGGAGAGATGGCTTATGGGTCAAGAGGACAGGCTGCTCTTCCAGAGGACCCCGGTTCTTTCCAGCACCCACATGGCAGCTCACACCTGTCTGTAACTCTAGTTCTAGGGATTCAACACCCTCACCAGTGGACATTAAAAAATAAAAAGGAATCATCAAAAAATTAAAAAAAGAAGACACCTAACAAAAATACATGTTGCATGTGCTGCTCTCCTGTGTATTTTCTCAGTTGTTAAAAGAAAAAAAAAATTACAGTGAGTTTTCAGAGTGACAGATAGGTCTTGGGAAATTGTTAGTCATTTTGCCTTTTTTTCCCTCTCTGAGTCATATAAGTGTAAAAATTTTCAGTCATTTTAAGCAATAAAAGTATAATAATAAAAGTAAAAAGTAATTTTTACCTTTATCACATTCCTTATTCATTAAGGATATTTATTTAGTTGGTAAGTTATACCAGTTGATATTGGCAGTGGTCTTGGATGAAGGTACCTGTTAGAATCCTTCATTAGGTTAAGTGAAAAAAAAAAAAATGTACCAATTGGGTTCATAGTGGTTTCAGAACTCTCTGATCTGCCAATAGTTCCTCATGTTTCTTAGTCATCCATGTAGGTCTCTTTTTAAAATTTACTTTAGGTGCATTAACTGCTGTTCTTTGTTATTCATCTATGAGCGGTTGGTAGCGGTCCCAGTTGCTTCTCTGAAAAAGTCATTTCCCTGCATTTAAGCATTCTTCTTTGACTTGAGCTTTCACGTGTGACTCCGTCCCAGTGCTTAACTATGTAAACTGTTCTGCTTCCTTACTTAGCGGGTGTACGATGAAGAAGTGGAGGAGCAGGCACTCAAGCCTGAGGCAGAAACATCGGAACAGGTACTTGTGTTCAGCCGCTCTTTCTTTGAATTATTAACTCTGAGACGCGATAAAGAAGGTGATGAGGACTGGGAACGTGGGAGATAACTGCCTTTGGCAGTGGGCCAATAGCACTCTTTCATTTTTCTCTGAAGCTTAGCCTATTACTATGTGGATGAAATTCCGGAATTCTGGTGTAGAGTAGGGCAGAGGGCAGAGTCAACAGCACAGGATTACAGGCCACAGAGGAAGCTTCATCCTGGCTTCCTCCTTCTGCTTCCTCCCTTTTCTCTCCCGATCTTCCTATCTTTCCTCTTTTTTTTTCTTCCTACCCTTTAAAGATCTAGAAGCCCCTCTTCCTCAAGGCCATACAGAAACAGGCCACATACTGTGCTTTGGGAAATGAATGTTAGAGGTGAGGTCTCTGAAGACCCAGTTTCCCCGACTTTTTCTGTGACTGTTTCAGTCTTGTTCTGTCAAATCGAAACTGCATAGAAAGGTCAATATAGTTTTTGTCCATGCATATTTGAGGGCCCCATGGGTACTACAAGATGTGTTAGGACAGAGTGGGTGGTAGAGTGAGCAGTTGTTGATTCTGTTATAGGACTGCAGGGAGCTGATGACTTAGAACACTTGCTCTCAACTGGTTTCATTGTCTATCGAGGCCATAGTGGTTGTTGATCTGAACTGCATTGCATGGTTGGTGTTTTGGAAGTTCACACAAGGAGACACCTGCTGTTAAAACTAGCTGGGGAAAGCTTCAAGGATGAGATTTTTTCCAGACAAAGAAAGAAGGGCCAAGTAAAGAGCAGTGGGTAGGCCATGCCAACAACAAGAGAAAGCCATGTGCTAAGGTTGTTGCTTTGTTCTGTGTGCATAGGGCCTCATGCACACTGGGCAAGCTTTCTCCAACTGAGCTTCATCCCCCTCCCCATGGACTGGGTTTGTGGAAGTGGAGGTCAGAAAAGAGAAGGAAAGGAAGGTGTGGTGTGTGTGCTTTGGAAAGTAGGCCAAGGGATCAAGGAACAGCAGTTCCTACCTCTCCTTTGGTGGCTTGCCACGTGGCCTGTGCATACACATCCTTGCTTATTCCACATTGGTGTCCACAACCAAGAAAGAGATTCAGGGCCTTATTTTATTGTGCTCTGGAAGGTGCTCCCTCCTCTCATTCAGGAAAGCCTGGCAGATTTGAGTATGTTTATTGTGGAAGTCACCTTCAGTCAACTCTGACTTCCTCAGAAAGAGTGTAAGTCTCTTGGAAAGGTTGATGATGTTCTACTAAGAAGTGAAACTGTCAGATTAGGATATTAGAGTCCAGCTGTGGCTCTTTTTGTTCCTGGCATTTGTAGGAAAGTGAATCTTATTTTAATAGTACTCATGCACTTGCTACTCAGCAAAATGCAATAGCGTGGTTATATCAAGTGGTTAGTGTGTAGTGGAATATTTTCTGAGCACTACAGGACTAGAGGAACAATTCATTAGCAGAGTGCATCCTAACATACATCAGACCCCAGGTTCTATGTCCACTAACCTAGAGAGGTAAGAGGCATTAAGCACATTTTGTTCAAAATGTGTTTTCACTCTCAGTTTTGGTTTTTAATTTGAATGTTGAAATTCTAGAATTTAAATGATTTGATGTGTGTCCAGATAGTGACAAAATAGAGATTTAAAGCTTGTGCATTTACTCCAAAGTCTGTGTCAGAATATGACTGTGTTAACATTTTGAATTAAAAGTTCTGGAGGAGGGCATGACTTGAGAGTTGGCATTCTGGAGACACACTGAAGGGTGTTTTGTTTATAGGAGAAGACTCGGGAGCAGAAAGAAGTGGACCTGATCCCTAAGGTCCGGGAGGCTGTGAACTATGGGTTACAGGTGCTGGATAGTGCCTTCGAGCAACTTGACATAAAAGCGGGGAACTCGGACTCGGAAGAAGATGATGCCAATGAGCGGGTGGAACTGATCCTTGAACCAAAGGTAAAGGTGTTCAGTTACAATATTATGACTTGACTGCTTTGCCAGGCACAGGATGTGTAAGGCATAGGCATTCCCAGATTGACCCCTCTGAGAGCCTTACTTGACACAGCTTTTCTGTGGTACAAGGTAGGTAAAACAGGTATGCAGAGCATACCTTTTCTTGAAAGGTTTTTAGTATAGTCTGTGGGAAAGGAGGGATTTACCTGAGCAACCATTCTTAGAACCCTGAGACAAAACTGACTTACAGCTGAGAAGGCAAGGTGAAGGATGAGATTTTTAATTGGATTTGGTTAGTTTTTAAAAATTTTATTATTATTATTATTATTATTTTGGTTTTTCAAGACAGGATTTCTCTGAGTAGCTTTGGAGTCTCTCCTGGCACTTGCTCTGTAGACCAGACTAACCTCAAACTCATAGAGATCTACTTGCCTCTGCCTCCCAAGTACTGGGATTAAAGCCGTGTGCCACCACTGCCCAACTAAAATTTATTACTATTACTACTATTATTATTATTACTATTATTTCTTGTTTTTGTTTTTCTAGACAGGGTTTCTCTGTGTAACAGTCCTGGCTTTCCTGTAACTCACTTTGTAGTCCAGACTGCCTTGAACTCACAGTGGCCCCTCTGCCTCTGTCTCCTGAGTGCTGGGATTAAAGGTGTGTGCCACCACTGCCCAGTCAAATTTAATTTTTTAGTACTTAAACTTTGTCATTGATGTGTTTGCATGGGGCATGCATGTCCCATGGCACATGACTGAGAGAAGACAACTCTGGAGTTGGTACTCTCCTAACTTTCCATGGGTTCAGGGGATTGAACTCCAGTCTGCAGGCCTTTACCCACCCAACCATCTTATGGCTCATTTTTATTTTAAAACTGAAGTTTTATTTGTTATTAATTTTTAATAAAAGAAACATATACACATATATGTATATATCTGAGATATTTGGGGGAGGAAATCAGCTTTGCCTTGCTATTTTTGCCTAGGATCTAACGTTTTAAAAAATCACTGATGTTTTTAACCTTACATCGTATTTCCTATTTTCTACTTTTATTTATCTCCTTAACTTGTTTAAGATAGTCAGATGCAGCAGAATGTCCTGTAGAACACTTGGCTTTATTTATTTATTTCAGGTGATAGACAACTTTATTCAGTGCATCAGACAACCTGTACTCTGAGGTTAGGAAGGTCCCTATGAGTAATGTTCAGTCCCAAGGACAAGTTGCACATGGCAGAAACACGTTCTATGGCAGAAACACGGTCTTCCTTGATGCATATGAATAAATAACAGTGGCCTGCTGATAACCTGAAGTTACTCATTTCTAACTAGCTACAACACCTGGGAGAGGCATACAAGCACATTTCAAGAATAATTCTTGAGTTTTTTTTGAAGGAACTGAGGTCGTAAGACTTTTGTCTTATTTTCCTGGAGTTTTCATTTTTCCCAAGCACTCAGAAATCTCACATGACTCTATTCTTGGACTGTGTTCAGACTCTGGCTTTACTTTGAACGCATGTGTTTAATGGTTGTGCCCTTCCCTTCCTTGAAGGATCTCTACATTGACCGCCCTTTACCCTATCTCATTGGGTCAAAGCTCTTCATGGAACAGGAAGATGTAGGGCTCGGAGAACTATCCAGTGAAGGTACTTTCTTGCCAATGTTTCTGTCATGTTTAACATCTTAACTTTTTGTGTTAAAGTAATTAAAACTTTACGTTAATGTTACAAGAGCAGTGGGTAGATCAGTAGATTCTCTCGAGTTTGCCAGCTCATGGTTTACTCTGTGTTTCCATTATCTATAGTCATAGTTCATCTGACCCTCCTTTACCCTAGTGTTCTCTGTGTATTTTCTAAGAGCAAGGACATTTTCTTAACATAACCACACTGTAAAGTCAATTTCAAGTAATTGTACTGTTATCCAGTCTTTGGTTATATTCAGATTTTGTCTCTTGTCCCATTTCTGTCCTTTACTACCCATGTCACCTTCTTTGGTCTAAGACTTAAAGCATTTAGTTGTTAAATTGCTCTAGTCAGCTTTTATTTTAATTTCATTTTATTTTTTTTTATTTTTTGTACGTGTGGTTGACCTATGGGAGTTCGTTTCATGTTCTAGCCTGTGATTTCCAGAGACTAAACTCCAATCATCAGGACTGGTGGCAATTGCCTTTACCTGTCATTGCTAGTCAGCTTTTAGTCTGATATAATTTCTTCATGTTTTTGTAACCATGATATCCTTGTAGAGTAAGGCCAAGTTATGTGTGGCTTTTTTTTTTTTTTTTTAATGCATGGAAGGTACTTTGAAATTGTGTAATTAACAAAGATACTTTCATTCACTAAGTGGCATTGGCTTTATTAAAGTCTCTTTGGTGCTACTGTGGTTGGAATCTGAGAAGGAGCTACAGGTATTTCTGGTGAATGGTGTTGACTTTTATACTTCTTTCTGACAGAAGGCTCTGTAGGCAGTGACCGGGGAAGTATTGTGGACAGTGAAGAAGAGAAAGAAGAGGAGGTAAGGACATCGTATGACCAGGTCATGGTGACAGGGAGCCTAGGCTGTGTGGTGCAGGCTAAGCATGTGACATACTCCAGTTTTCATAAAACTGAAGGGGCAGAATCTGAAGTATTTTCTTAGGGTTGAAATTCTTTTTTGTAAGTTTTACAGAGAGAAGTAAGGGAAACTGCTTTGATCTCTTTTACTGTTATCTACCTCTCCCCCTTTCAACCTAATTCCTTCACATCTCATTATATTTTGAGGAGAGAACATCTTAGACACTGTGGTACAGTCTGCCTGAAACTTAAGTGTTGGAATGTGTTCTCCTTGAATAATCCTAGAAAAAATAAAGAGCTGCAATGAACAACTTTTTATAAGAGGATGATGGTGATTATCATTGTGTGTGTGTGTGTGTGCACCTACACAAACAGTTTTAAAAGATTTATTATCACCAGTGTCATGATTACTACTGTTATCTGTGTGTGCATATGTGTGTTCGAGATCATGCACACATGTGAGTGCATGTGTGTGCTGATGCCTGTGGAGACCAGATGTCAGATCCCCTGGAACTGGAGCTGCCCGATGTAGGTGCTGAGACCCAAACTCTAGTCCCTTGCAAGATCAGCATAATCTCTTTACCACTGAGCCATCTCTTCAGCCCCTGAATAATTTTTAAAGCCCTCTAATCAAAGCATGTACTTCATGTTTGCTTGCTAGTGTCTTAAGGTCACAGAGTAAAATGTTTATCTAGGGTCTAGGGCCTTGAGTTGTTCCTTCAGACAATGAGTATGAGATCCTAAAAGGAGACCTTTTTGTGTGCCTGATTTTCATTTCTTAATTGTTCTCCCCCTGTCTCCTGCATTTCTTCCTTCAGCCCTGCAAGTAGAAATCCTAGCAATAGAAATAAACTTGCCTGTTACTTTGCTATAGATAATTAACTGCGGAGTCCTTTGTTTTTAGCTGTAGCTCTTTACCAAATCAGTGTAGCAAATGCTGATGTTCAATTCTTGAGCTTAATAAAGTACTTATCCTACTAGAGGGAACACAGAGATTGTAGTCCAAAATGTAAAACAACCTTAACCTACCTTCTGATGCAATTAAAAGAGCTTTCTTTAAATTTTAAGGGTTGGATTGGGAAATACAAATGATATAAATGAGTCATTAGAGCTATTTAAATGAAACATCAATATTCTGGCAGCTAGACAATTCTTGTAGTATTGCCAGTCATTCATCTTGTCTACTATTTATGGTGACTGGGTGTAAGAGCTTTCCCTCTGCCTCACACAGTCAGCTCACCTTAGAGACTGACTTGGTCTTTTCTGTGTTAATAGCAAAGCATTTTCGCCCACAGGAATCAGATGAAGATCTTGCCAGTCGTAGTGACAATGATCAAAACCAGGTAAAGCTCATGTATTGAATTGAATTACTTTTAAAGCTTTAATTGAAGCATAATGTGTATACTAAAATACTAAAATGGCTTTTCTTTCTGCTTGGCACACAGGATTGAGCCTAGGGTCTTAGATGTGCTTGGCCAGCTCTGTATTGTCTTTGTCTCCCAAGTCTCCTAAAATGACTTTTGAATGATATGTTGAAGCATTTTCATGCTCACTGCTAGTGTTGAGTTTGTTGTGTATTTAGGGTTGTCACCTCCTTTGGATATTACCTTTTCCAAATTTTGCTTCTTTTTATTAGCCCCTTTTAATCATCATTTCCTGTTCTTGTTGAGAGTAATTTACATTCCTCTAATAATGAATATTTTCAATATTCTAATTTCCTAATCTTGTATTCTTTATTTTTATTTTTTTTAATATGGCATGCTTCACAAATTTGCATGCCATCCTTGAACAGGGACTATGCTAATCTTCTCTGTATCATTCCAATTTTTAGTATATATGCTGCCAAATCAAGCCCAATCTTGTATTCTTATTAAAAAGTAAAGGCAGGCAAATCTCTGAGTTCGAGGCTAGCCTGGTCTATAGAGCAAGTTTCAGCTCATCCAGGGCTACACAGAGAAAATCTGCCTTGAAAAAACCAAAACCAAGGGGGAAAAAAAAGTAAATCCTTTCTTTTCTTTCTTTTTTTGGGGGTGGGGTTTGAAATAAATAGATTTCCTCTGTGTAGCCTTGGATGTCCTAGAGCTAGCTCTGTAGACCTGCTGGCCTTGAACTCACAGAGAAGTACCTGCCACTACTTGCTGGGATTAAATGTATGCACCACCACTGCTTGGCTAGTTTCTAATAAATAGTGTGGAATGTGTGTTCCAAGTGTGGTTCCTTTTTTTAAGGGGAAAGATTAAAGACTGATAGTGTCTCCTTTTTAGTTTGATGACTTGCATTTAGTAATCCTGTTTACATTCTCAGCACACTGCACGGATGAGTGATGAGGAAGAGGATGATGATGGTGACCTTTTTGCTGACTCTGAGAAGGAGGGGGATGATATTGAGGACTTTGAGGAAAATGCCAAGTCTGTAAGTATATTTATCCCTTGATAAGGTCTTAGAAGCAGTGTTTGTACATTGATCCTTAAGATGGCCATTTATATTTGTAGTCATCTCTTCTTACATCATATTTGTAATTTGTGTGTGTAGCCAGAAGCAAATGGTGGATGACTTCTTCAATCACAATCCCCCTTATTTAGAATCAGGGTCTCTCATTGAATTTAGGGCTTAGCAATTTGGATAAACTAGCTGGCCAACAGGTCCCAGGGATCCTCCTGTTTGTCTCCCCAGCTCTGAGTTTACAGGCACACATAGCCACTTCTAGCTTTTTGTATGAGTGCTAGGGGGTCTGAACTCTGGTTCTCATTCCATGCAGAAAGTATTGTATCGATTGAGCTATCTCTACTGCTCACGTATTTGTAATTGAATTGTTTGTTTTTAAAGATCTGCCTTATTTTTTAAGTGTGTTTTTGGTGTATCTTTGTGACTGTATTTGCACATGTGTGTGGGTTTCTGGGGAGACCAGAGAGGGTATAGGATTTCTCAGAGCTGGAGTGATAGGTTATGAGACACCTGACAGGTTCTGAGAACCAACCTTAGGGCCTCTGAAAGAGCTGTGAATACCGTCGCTCTTGTCCCTTGCTTTAAGTTTTATAAATAGCAGTACATGTCCCTGTGTCTCTATTTAATTATCGTATGAGTGCCAGTTTTCTTCTAATGCTAGGGATTATTTTTAAGACAGCTCATTAGGGATATATTCAGCTCCAGAATTTTGAGATCAGATACTCCTCCATCTCCTTCCATACATTCATGTTAGTTTTCTTACAGAGACTTTTCAAGTATTAAAAAAAAATAAAGATGCAAGATCATCTCCTTTTAAAGGAATACTGTTGTTTAGTTGAGCTCTGTAGGTCCATGTGTTCAAATTCATTGAGAAAAGTTCTGTTTTTGCATGTGTATTGACACACATAAATAAACCTTAAAAAAAGCAAAAAGCCCTGTTTTGTTTGTAGTTTGATTACTTTATGACTGTTGATATAATTTTGTTAGGTGTTCAGAAGTAAATTGTACTAATTTGTTAGTGGTTTGTTTGTTTGTTTGTTTGTTTATTTAGTTATTTATTTATTTGCCTGTAGAAAAGACCTACATCTTTTGCTGATGAGCTGGCAGCTCGGATCAAAGGAGATATCTCAAATCAGCTGAAAGAGGAACAGATAGGTAAGCTCTGAAGGCAGGGTAATGGGTGGTTGGTTGGTGGCATTCGGTAGTTTGCTTGTGCTAACTCATACACATGTTCTCTGTCTGTGTCTATGTGCCTTTCTTTTTGAGACTGGGTCTATGCTGGCCTCAAATATGCAATGCAGGCTAAGGGTGGTTTTAAATTCCCAAGCTTCTTGCCTTCTTTGAGTGCTGGAATCATAAACATAAGCCACCATACTCAAACATGGGGTTAACTAATTACTAAGACCTGATAGGCTTACATTTTAGTTCTTGACCTTTTGTCATTGTTTTCTTAGACTTCTCTATGGTTGTTGTTTTACATTTTATTCATTTAACCAGGGAGTGGTGCCATGTACATGACTTGATGTGTGTTCTGAGTTGGTTTTCTCCTCCCTCCTTCTGCTGAGATATGAACTTGAGTGTCCTACTCTTGGCCTGTGTCGTGAGGATGAAGACTCGAGCAGAGAATCAGTAGTTGTATAACAAGAATGTTGAATATTGTTGAAACTGCGAGAGTCTGATAGGTCTTATCCTCAGCAGATGGAAAACCTCAGAAGACAGTGAAGGAGAAGAAGGAAAAAAGAACACCTCCAGATGGTAAGCTCTTCACTCATTCAAAGACTTTGTGTAATGAAAAGTCTCAGTGCTGACAAGTAGGCTGTGTCTCCATCTGAGTTTTCTTAAAGCATCTGAAAACACGTTTAGAGTTCTCAAAGGCAAGTGTGAAGTAATGTTTGTGAGTATTTGGCTTGCTGGTCTAAAGTAGCCATTGCCTGTCTTTCTAGATTTTTTTTAGATGTGTAGGAACTATGGGTTGCTAAAGGTTTTTTTTTTTTTAGTAAAGATTGTGTATGACACTTCCATATTAAGTAGTGACATCTGTTCCCTTGCCACTGTATCCTTCTATAGGATTGCTTTTCCTTTCTCAGACTTACATGTGGCAATTGAGCTATATCTTTGCTTTCAACTAAATCAGCCTAAGAGATTGGCCTAAAGAATCACTGTTGTCAAAACAGACACCCACAGCTAAACACTGAGCTGAACTCCTGGAATCCAGTTGCAGAGAAGGAGGAGTGATGAGCAAAGGGGTCAAGACCAGGCTGGAGAAACTCACAGAAACTGCTGACCTAAAAAAGGGAGAGCTCATGTATCCCCTGGGATGCTGGGAAACAAGCATAGGACTGATAGCTGGGAAACCAGCATAGGACTGACCCAGACCCCCTGGGTGTCAGTTAGGAGGTCTGGGCAGTCTATGGGGCCTCTGGTAATGGATCAGTATTTATTCCTAGTGTACAAATAGACTTTGGGGGCCCATTCCACATAGAGGGACACTCCCTCAGTCTAGACACATGGGGGAGGGCCTAGGCCCTGCTCCAAATGATGTGACAGACTTTGAACACTCCCCATGGAAGGCCTCACCCTCCCTGGGGAGCAGAAAGGGGATGGGATTGGGAGTCCTTGGGGGGGGGGTGGCAGAAGAGTAGGGGAGGGAGAGGGAACTGGAATTGACATGTAAAACAAGATTGTTTCTAATTTAAATGAAGCAAAAAACAAAAGGAAAGAAGGAAGGAAGGAAGAAAGAAAGGAAGGTAACATTCTCTTCAGTCCTGTCTCAGAAAAATGGGGAGGGAGCATGGCAGAAATCCCACAGTGCTGCCTGACCAGAGAGGCAGCAAGCATTGACCTAGGGTTAAAAATTTTAATCCCATTACTCAACTATTTCCTTCAATGCCAAAAAGGTGTATGAGATAGGCAAACCAGATGTTGCCACTCCCAATTCAGAAAGAATTAAAAACCTCAGCAAGGTTATAGGCTTCATTTAAAAAAAAAAAAAAAAAAAAAAAAAAAAGGATCGCTGTTGACTCTAGATATTGCTCATTTGAGGATGTCAAATACTCCTTGTGAGCTGTGGCTTCATTAAAGTCCATGCCAACACTGCATAAGGGATAGAGACAACTCCAAGAATTTGAATTCTGCTGGACGGTGATGGTGCATGCCTTTAATCCCAGCACTTGGGAGGCAGAGGCAGGTGAATCTTAGTGAGTTTTGAGGCCAGCTTGGTCTACAAAACAAGTTCCAGGACAGCCAGGACTGTTACATAGAAAAACCTTGTCTCTAAATAAACAAATAAATAAATAAATAAATAAATAAAAATAAAAATTTTTGGCTTCCTAGCCCATCTCCCTCCCCACCCCCATCCTTGTGTATTTAAGGCAAAGTCTTGCTATATAGCCCAAGCTAGTTTGGAATTCCTATGAAGTCCAACCTGGGCTCCATCCCATCATGCCCACCCAGGCTGTTCTTGGACTTTGATTCCTCATATCTTAGCCTCCTGAATGCTGGAATTGTAGGCAATGTGGCACCACCTCGTGCACACCCATTTTAACAGGCCCTGTGCAACATTGCTTTCTGTCAGATGAAGAGGACATCTTGTTTCCACCCCCCAAGCTGACTGATGAAGACTTCTCACCCTTTGGCTCTAGAGGTGGTCTCTTCAGTGAAGGACAGGGACTTTTTGATGATGACGATGAGGTGAGGTGGGCGAATGAACAAAGCTCTTTGTGTCTGTGTCATTGTATATGTAAGGAAGAAATCCCTGTTTTTGTTTGAAAAAAAGTAGCTTCTTGTTAGTTACTCCTTTCACTTTTGGGAACATGTGTCGTTCAGAACCACAGAGTGAGAAATACTATTTAATCTGATGTCCTATTGTCCTTTGATGTAAGGAGAGGCTGTGAGAGTATCAATAGTGGATAATTTACTTGAGTTACCCATAAGTAATTCTTTTCCATCTTTTTATTTAATTCCTTATAGGCCCAAAGTAAGTTTTGCTGTAGTCTGAACTTTGCGGCCATTTCTTTGACAGGACAGTAAACACATAGCATCAAAAGTATGAAATACTTGTCAGAAATCTTCAAATTCAGCTTCATTTATCTCTGTATTTTAAAATATCCTATGCCTTCTCACAACCAGAGTGACCTCTTCAGAGAAGCCTCCCGGGATCGGCCAGCACAAGCCCCTGTTAGTGAAGGTAGGCTTGGGAATGACAGCTTTTTCCTTGTGTGCTGTCCTAGTTTGCTGTTTATTGCTGTGATAAATGCCATGACCAGAAGCAGCTTGGGGAGGAGAGGGTCTAGTTATCTCCGTAGCTTATAGTTCATCAAGAAGGGAAGTGAGGCCAGAACCTCGTGGAAGGCAGGGTCTGAAGCAGAGGCCATGGAGGAATGCTGCTTCTTGGCTTGCTTTCCAGCTCATGTGTAGCTGTTTTTCATTTTCTCTCAGGACCATCTAGCTACGGGTGGCATTGTCCACAGTGGGCTGGGCCCTCTACATTCATCATTAATCAAAAAAGTGCCCCACAGACTTGCCTACAGGCCAATCTGGTGGAGGTAGTTTCTCAACCATTTTCTTTCCAGACAAACTCTAGCTTCTGTGGTTGAGAAAACACTACCCAGCAAACATGTTCTAATGCCTTTTCTGTTGGGAAACAGAATACCCAAAGCTTTATTTCTGTTAAGCTGAACATTGTTTTTGCCTTGAAACAGTTGAAGTCAGTTTGCCTTTGCTAATTACTATCTTAGGGATAGGCAGCAGTACCATCTTCAGACCCACAATACACATTTGCCTCTTAGAGGTCAATAAAAAAGTAAAAACATAGTTGATAGCTTTGCTGAGGCTAGCTTCACTATAATGACATTTAATTAAAGGGAACATTACTCATGTTGAATATATTAGTTGGTCACCAATAATTCCTCAAGGTGGCTGGCATCCATCTGAATCATCTGTAGGAGATTTTTTTTAAGCCCGAAGTATTTTTTTTTCTTTTTAAGAACTACAATTTTTATCCCATTAGATTTGAAGATCTGAAGGAGGCCGTTAGGCATTGGGAGCTGCTGTTTTAAATGACAGCCTCCTGTGTAGTCATTCTTTGTTGGATCCATCCCCATCCTTATCTTGCTGTCATGTTGCTTTACTTATTTTCTTGTTTAATTTTGTTACTTTTATTTTCTTCTACATCTCACAGGATTTTGCTTTCACTAGTTCATCTCATTGAGCTGGAAAGGGTAGTACTAGACCTGGGCTGTTTGTATTTCTGAGACAGTTTTGCTATGTAGTCCTGATTAGTCTGGTGCTTACCATGAAGCCCTGATACACTGTCATGCCTCAGCTGCTCAGGTCTCATGTCCTGCCATGCTAAACAAATCTGGTGAAATGACTGACCTTTCTTCCTTATTGTAGAATCTCCATCTCCAAAACCAGTAAAGAAAATCCCAGCAGGGGCTGTTTCTGTGTTTTTAGGTAACGGGGTTTATTTCTTGTGTGTGTGTATGTGTGTATTGTATGCCCATGTGATGTGAGGGGAAGCATCTGCCTGTGTGTGTTGAGGGAGATATAACATGTCCTGCTCTATACTCTCTTCTGTATTCCCTTGAGACAGGGTCTCACACTGAACCTGGACCAGGCTGGTGGCCAGTAAGTCCTAGAGAGCCTTTCAGCTCCCTGTGCCAACACTGGGGTTCCATGCACAGCCACAGCCACACCCTACTTGTTTTTACAGTTCTGGGGATTTAAGCTGAGGTCCTCTTGTTTCTAAAGTAAGCATTTACCTGCTGAGCCACCACCCCAGTGGTCTTCCTTAAGAACTAAAAATTCCATTTTGTTACCTTTTTATAAGGGCTGACTAGGAATTGAGAGGTACCCAGGAGCCCTAGACGGCATTGGCATGTATAACTACAGCTTATTTACTGATGATGTGAGCTCACATTCTATTAGAATTCAGAGGTTTTGGGGCTGGGGATGTGATGGAGTGGAAGAGCCCTTGTTTAGTATACACATAACCATGGTTTCCTCTTCAGCACTGCAGAGGCTGCAGGTGTGAGGGAAAGAGAGAGGAAAAGGAGGAAGAAGAGGAGAGATGGAGGGTGGGAAGGAGTGAGAGGATCAGCACAGTTTCAGATGTGGTCAGGCAGTCTTGAATTTTGATTTAGTTCTCCAGCACTAACACAAAAGTTACATCATTTTCTAAATGTGTTTTGTGGATGAACTTAATTCAAGAGTGGTGCTGTAGACAGAAGATTCATAACTCTGGCTGTCTTTTCATCATAGACACTTCTGCCCCATCCCTGAAGGAGTTCCAGAAACACGAGCAACCCACTCCAGGAAAAAACCCACATCTGCCAACTCCCTCTGGCCTCTTTGATGATAATGATGACGATGATGATGACAACTTTTTTGTGCCATCTTGTAACAAACCTTCCAAGACTGGTACCACTTTCAGCTATTCTGGGAATTTAGATAAGAACGTTGAGCTTGTGGGGCAGTGGTGGCACACGCCTTTAATCTCAGCACTCCACTTGGGAGGCAGAGGCAGGCAGATCTCGGAGTTCAAGGCCAGGACAAGTAGGCCTATAAAGAGAAACCTTGTTAGAAAAACAAAACAAAAAAGAAGGTTGAGCTTAAGGGGACACTGTCTTCACGTTCTGTGTCACTTCCAGTTCCAGATTGTCTTGCTGAGCATTGCTGTCACTGTCTTGTCTGTGCTTAAATTGTGCCACAACCCTGGGGTTCCTAACAGGCCAATATTTTCTTCATTGGAAACTAAGTACTGAGATTATATTCTTTATAAGGACCTGAAATTCTTCTGTATTCTTTTCTCAAAGTTTCTGCTTCTGCCTTTCAAAATTCAGATAGAAGTTTAGTCATACTTCCTCCTAGCAGCTCTAGGTAATTACTTGAGCAGAACATTGCGTGCTGGTTGATTAATTCCTACCATCTCTATTTTCTGCCAGAGTTCAGATTATCCTTAGCCTTGTCTCCCCATGGCATTTTTGGCCTATTGTCTGCTCAGTGCTCTTCCCTTCTCTGAAGTCTGTGTTGAAGTCTTTCCCATAAGTCCTTTGTTTTAATGTGCAGATGTGTCTCCGAAGGCTGAGTAGGTCTAGGGTGGGGCCTGAGAGGCTCCATTTCTGACACCCTCTGGATCACAGCTCCAACTCTAAGTTCACATTTGCAGGAACGACACTTATATTGATCAGGTATTGCTCTAGAAGAGAAGGGTAGATCCTGAGGTGCACATAATTTCAGCAGTTGGACAAAGGAGAAGATGGCATCAGGAAATGATACAACCAGAATGTGTTAGAACATGATGCCTGGTGTAATTTTCCAGGGTAAGGGGCAGAGTACGAAGACAGAAGCAGGAGTGTGAGGGAAAGTGATAATCTTTGTAGAAAAGTGGAGAAATATGCAGTGAGCTCAGTGGACAGACTTAAATGGCAATAAGTGAATGCAGAAGTGCCTTCTTCAGCTTTGAAGCTCTTGACAACTTAGCCAGCATTTCTACAACTCTGAAACCATGCCTTACTCACTGACACATGGCTATGCTTGGGGAACAAAAAGTAGCAAACCACTCAGGTTTTCCCCGCCAGGAAAGTGGTGGTCTTCCTGTTTAGTGGATTCTTGCAAAATTGTTGACAAGAATGAGGGGCTGGAGAGATGGGTCAGAGGTTATGAGTATTTGCTATCAAGTCTGGGGATAAGACTCCTATCCCAGCATCCATGTAACAAACCTGGAATCAAGTGCATGCCTTTAACTCCAGCTCTAAAGGGGCAGAGATGGGATTACTAAGGTTTGCAGTCTTCCATAGAAAAAACACAAGCCCCACGTTTAGCAAAGGACCCTGCCTTGAAGGAATAGGTAGGATACCTCCTGACCACCCTGTACATGCACAGATCCACACACCCACCCCTATACATGAGCACACCTCCACACAAACACATAAATAAATATCCCCCATACATGAGCATACACACACAACCACATAAATAAATATCCCCCATACATGAGCATGCACACATGCAAACATATAAATAAGTAAATATTCCCTATACATGAGCATACACACATACAAACAAATATTCCACCATATGTGAGCACACACACACACACAAACACATGAATGAATATACCCCATACATGAGCATTTGTGAACACATAAGTGAGTAAATATCTCTCATGTATGAGCATACACACATGCAAAAACATAAATAAATATGGATGTATGGATCTCATGGAGGTATCTACTTTTTTTCTCAGGATTATTTCCTCTGTATATTATATGGAAGCTCAGATTATTTAAAATGTAGTCTCATGAATAGTTGGCATTAGTATATGAAGTAGTGGGTTTAGACACATGTGTACCAAACTCCTGTCTTGTGAAGAAAGAGATAAGGAGAATTCCAGTATTTGCTTTCATCTATTTCTGTATAGTTTGCTTTTTAATAAAAACAGGAATCAACATTCACATCTCTTCCCTAGAACTATTGACTCTTTGGCCCTTTAAAGTGATCTTTGGTTTTTAACCCCATCTTAAATGCACTCAGCATAGGGTGCTTCTGTTTGGGTAGGGGTGTCATTCAGATGGTTAATGTCTGTCTTGTGAGTACCAGGGAGAAGGAACTGGGGAGAGTAGCTCAGCAGCAGAGCATGTAACTGGCATGTAGCTCTCCCTGCTCAATTCTCTGAATTGCAGGGAAAATGAAAAGGAAAAATACTAAAGGAAGACTATGATTCCATTTACTTTGTCTTTCTCTGTAAGTTATGAAGAAATAAGATGCCTTTCATATTTATCTTTAGGAGCAGATTTTTTTTTTCTGTGAATTTTGTAGTTGGATTTTGATGCTGGTGTAATTTTATGCTGGTTTTTTTTTTTTTTTTTTTTTTTTTTTTTAAGACAAAGTCAAATCTACTGCCATTATCTTTGATGATGAGGAAGGAGATCTGTTCAGAGAAAAACCAGCACCTTTGTCAGTGGCTTCTGTGAGTCAGGCAGATGAAAACACAACACGGGCAGATAAAACGGTAAGTAGGAGCACATCAGGATATTGGCCTGAGCATCTTACAATAGCAATTTGTCTGGATCTCAGAGGGATAAAGAGATCTCTTTTGTGTTTATTCCTTTAGTGTACTTTCTGTTGCTGTGATAAACACTGACAAAAGCAGTTTAGAGAGGAAGAGGTTTATCTGGCTCACAGGATGTAGTCCATCCTTAAGGGAAGAAGCCAGGGGAACCACTTAAGAGGAGGCTGTGGAGGACTGCCTCTGACTTAACTTGATTTCGTTGACTTGCTTAGCTACCTTTCTTACACAGCCGGGCCCACCTGCCCAGAGCTGGCATAGTAGGCTGGACACTTCCACCTCAATTAGCTATCAAGAAATGCAAGCCCATTTGATGGAAGCAGTTCTTCAATTTAGTTCCTACTTCCTAAATGTGTCAACACATTTATATTAATAACTTTGAATATAAACTCCAGATAACTGCTAACCAGATTCACGTATAGTGAGGATTTGCCAAATAAGTGTCTGAAACTTGTGCAACCTTACTTTTTTCAGAACTATTTGTAAGTAATTTGTAGTCATTACGATGTTTTAGACGTCTCAGCTGGTCTTCATTGTATACCAGAATCCCAAAGAAGTAGGCTCCAATGCCAGTGAAGGAATGGATTTGCCAGGGAGAGTGAGGGCAAGCAGGCAGATTGAGAAAGCTTTCTTCTCCTGTGTCCTTTATATAAGCTGCCAATAGAAAGTGTGGCCCATATTAAAGGATTCAAAATGTTTGGATTGGTGGTGTATCTTCAAAAGATCCAGATTAAAAGTAGGTCTTCCCATTTCAAATGATGTAGTTAGGAAAGCAATCCCTCACAGGTATGCCCTGCTACTTGGGGGTTAGTTGACAGCCAAGAGCAGCATCACACATGTCTCATTTTGTCACATCTTTGTTTTGCCCTCACAACTACCAAATTGCCAACATTCAAAATCTAGGTCCCTCAACTAGCTTTTCCTTTTGTCTGTCCCTTTTGTGCCCTGCTGACAGAGTACATGCTCCCATGTACACAAGATGTGCCCCATGCTCTATCTTGTTTGTATTATCTCACTGTTCTGGGGCCTCATCAAATCTGAGAAACTGACTTTCCAGTGAGTCTTCTCTGTTGTTAACTTTTACCAGTGTTTAAATTCTTTGTCATAGTACTTCTGAATAAAATCTTTGTGTGAACATTATGCAAATGAAGGTTCAAAGCATGTTTAGTCCCTTGGTTTGGTGCATTCTCATAGTAGAGGCTGGGGGCATTTCCTGAATGAATGAATGAATGAATGAATGAATGAATGAATGAATGAATGAATGAACGAACGAATGAATGAGCGAGCTTGTTTCCATGTCTCTTACTTACCATGTCTATTTTTTTCCTCTTTTTTTTTTTTTTTTTTGGTGGGGATCCAACTAGATCACCTTACCTTCCAGCAAAAATCTGAAGCTTATATCAGAAACAAAGACTCAGAAAGGCTTGTTCTCAGATGAAGAGGACTCTGAGGTATGGAATTCTTTTTAGTTCTGGGGGGTCATTTGTAGAATAAAACATTAATAATTTTCAGATCAGTTTATCAGTGGAGGTTTAAGACTTTTTGTTAAATAGTTCAGTTCTTAGTTTGAAAATAATCTCGGGCTAGGAATATAATTCAGTGTTATAAAATGACTGGCATATACTAGGCCCTATATTTTCTTGAAAATACGTGATCTTCAGAAAGCGATATATATACAGTATCTTCAACTTTTGGGTTTGAATTCATCGTATTTCCTTTAACATGTTTAAATTTAAGACTTTTGTTGGTTCACAATTGTGGTACTGTATGAGAGAAGAAATCAGCCTGCTGCTTCCTTTAATGGCAGTGACGTACTAGTGAGTTTGTTCCCACTGTGGTACATGTTCAACACAGCTTTTGCTTTTCATTGCTGGTGACAGATGACAGGTTGTGGGTAGGAAAGCTCTTGGGCTTCCATCCCTACGTGGTGGGTCTTTAAGCATGGCAAGTTCAGGAAGCAAGGCCTTTCTGGTGATTCAGATCGTGAGAGTGTCAGGCAGAGGCTGTGCTGCCTTTCTATCCTAGTTTTGGAAGTTGTCTTAGTTAGCTTTCCTTAGCTGTGAGAAAACACTGATCAAAAGCAACTTGGGGAGGAAAGGGTTTATTTCCTATTACAGGTTGTCCATCATTGAGGAAAGGCAAGGCACGAACTTGAGCAGGAATCTGGAACAGAGACCAAGGAGGAATGATGTTTATTGGCTTACCCTTTCCTGCTTGTACTCAGCCAGTTTTCTTATATAGCCCAAGACCACTTGCATAGGACTGGCACTGCCCACAGTGGGCTGGGCCATTTAAGAAAATACCCCACATATATGCCCACAATGCAGTGTGATGGAGTTACTCAATTGAGGATGTCTTCCTTGGTGAGTCAAATGACAGCCAAGATTATCCATCACAGTAGTCAATGCTTTTTCTTCTGCCTTGCTGCAACAGTCCTGGGATTGGAAGCAGGATACAAATTCCATTGAGTGTGTGTGTGTGTGTGTGTGTATGTGTGTGTGTGTGTGAAAGAGACATACCAGGCATTGAGCTCAGGGTCTCGTACATACTAGGCAAGCACTGAGCTATATTTCCGGTCCCCCAGCTTGATTTCTTGATGGTAGAGTTTAATAAACTAGAGGTTTGTTTGAAAACCACTACTCAAGGCTTTGTTCCAAAGGCATCATAGAATAAGTGTTTTTTTTTTTTTTTTATTGAATATTGTTAGAATTCTAGGCAAAGAGAAGTAACATAAGGCAGTCTGGGACATAAAACATTGAATTGGAAGGAATATGTTTTTTTTTTGTGGGTATCTGTGTCTCAAGTATGGACAGGAAGCTTGCCTTACTGAATTATTTTTGGGAGGGCATATTTGAGGTAATAAGTGTGTTTTTTCTCCCTGCCAACAAGGAAGGTCCAAAATGCAGAAATCTCTTTTTTGTTCTCTGGTTGAATTATTTTGATATTCTTAAAATTGCCAGCCCATTTGACTGTGTATAAACTGCAACTGGGCTGTAGAACACTGGAGCCTCTTCGCCTTTTGTCTGTAAACAGACCAGTGTGACTCATGGAGCCAGATGCTAACCAGTGTGCTAAGAATTCTCTCTAGGTCAGTGACCTCATTAAGTTTGTTGATGAGTGGTAGACATTGATTGTGTAATAAAAGATAGCATCCAAAGAGGTCATGGAAAATGTTCTTGTTTTGTTTAATTATCTGGCTCTTGTATTGAGGTTCCTCTGCCCTGGGGACAGTTGTCCTAGTTTATGTTTCTAGTTCATGTAGCTCAGTTTGCAGAGTATTCCTTGTGGTTTAAGCTGACAGTCCATTAAGTTTTGAGGACAATTCATAACTTGGCAGATCTTTTGCAGCATTTCATAGTTAAAGTTCAAGTAGAATAGTAGACACTTTCAGCACATGCTCTACCACTGAGTTATCTTCCCAGCATAAACCTTTTAAAGTAGGAATTTAGTTTGCATTCATTTAAAAGATGCAATCTAGTTTCTGGGAAGAGAGATCTTAACAATAGCGCAGTCACAGTTCTAGCATGTGGCAAATTTAGCCTGTTTTGTGGTAGAATGTGTATGCTTTTCTTTGATACTTTAGACTTTTGTCTCATGATAGGACTGACTGGGAAGTGTCTTCCTGCCTTACATCCTTCAGGTAGAAATATGCTTGCCCTACAGGCTCCAAAGAGCCTACCTGAAATATCCTGTGGCTCTCCCTTGCTCCTTGTGCCCACAAGGGCAGATGCCGAGGTCCCAAATCTAAATGCACAAAGCCATTATGTTGTAGTCTACTGTACTGACTGGATGTTAAAGCTGATAGGCTCTGCTAACCAGCAGCTTTGATTTTGATTCAACAGGATTTGTTTTCTTCTCAAAATTCAAGTAAGTCAAAAAGTACATCACTTCTGTCCAGCCAGCTTCCCACATCAGTCTCCCTTTTTGGTGATGAAGATGAAGAGGTAAATGTTGTTATTGCAGCACCAATAATTAGCCTAGAACAGTAGAAATTTGGTTTTTATATATACAGTCAGAGTGGCATATAGAGACGTGTGATGGAGGAGTTCCTAGGTTACCAATGTCTGGTCACATTGGTGATCCCCCAGGTGTTTCTAGTAATAAAATTAGGAAGTCATTAAGATCTTGATTAGTTTATTGAGTAAAGCCAAATAGTTGTTTGTTTGTTTTTAACACTTTTTTGATAAATAACTTTAGAGAGGATGATACCTTATACCAATGATGTATGAGAACATCTTGGCTGCAGTGGCAGTAGTAAGGAGGAGGCAGCCATGTTTTAGGTTTACATTTCCTGTTCTCTCTGGGTATAGAGAGTGGTAATGAAAAGGTAGAGGCAAAAAGTGCAGTGGTTGACCCATGTACTGTGGTTCCATACTCAGCTCCATCATTGTAAACCTAGACTTTCTGCGGGTACCTTAGCACCTTCTTCTTCTATGGGTTAAGGTCACTAGGTTCATTATAGCCACGGAAATAAATAATGTCACATCTTTGCACAGTGGTTGGTAGAGGAGTGAGATGTGTGGTTAATGAAAGCTGTTGTCACTAACATCCCACTGGACCCAGAGTGTTATCTATCTTTTCTACCTTACCAGGCTTTACTTACAGACCTCCTTTATCGGTGTTCAGCTCAGGATTGTCCACTGCCATAGTATATACTGTTAAGAGTTTTGTATCATAAGCCAAACTTGGGCCTGCTGGTGGTTTTTATTTAATTACCTTAATGAAAATGGGTATGCAATAGAATTTCTGCTGGGCCTGGGAGTGGTGGCAGGATCTCATAGGTAGTTCAGACTGTTCTTTAACTGACCGCGCAGTCCAGGCTGGCTTCAAGTTTATACTCCTGCTGCACTGGGTTCATGAATCCAGTGATCACAGGCGATGCCACCACACTCACTTCATATTTGATGGAGTGTTTGACTGGGTAAGAATTTATAAATACCATTGGATGTCCTCAGGATGACAGGGATTTTAGTTAGTAAACTGTTCCATACCTTTGTATTCTTTACTACAAATTAATTGTAAACAATTTCTTTTTCCAACTTAGCTGAAAAAACTCTTTTTTAGCCTTAATTCCATTTCTAAGTTTTAGAAAGAGGTGTGTGATTGTTGGTTGCTGCCAAAACTCTCATGCCCACAGGTGGACTGCAAAGGGCACCTGGTGTTTCTGTCGTCTTGACTTTCCTTTGTTGCTTTTGCTCTCTCAAGCCCTGGTCGGGTCCTGTAGTAACTCTTGAAAATTGTCCTCTGCGCTGTACACATACACTGCCCCCAGCTCACATACCCCTGTGCACAGTGCACACGCACAATAGTAATTTCAAAAGGATTTTTTAAGAATCCTGTGGTACTCTTGTTTTCCTTCTGTGGGTAGGGGTTGTAATTTGAAGAGGTTGTAGACTGAGATGTGCAGGTATTTTGTGATTGTTTCTCCTAGACCTGTGCTCTGCTCCTCACGTGAGAATGACTTGCTCAGGTTTCATGTAACTTGAACTGGTGACACCTTTGTGCACTTTCCTACCATTTATCCTTTTAGGATAATCTTTTTGGGAGTGCACCAGCTAAGAAGCAAGTTTCATCTGTACAACCTCAGAGTCAAGAGAAACCAAAACCTTCAGAGCAGCCCAAAAAGAAAGCATCTGCCTTGTTGTTCAGCAGCGATGAGGAGGTAGGTTAAGGTTTTCCCACACATGAGGTTTTGATGGGAATGCAGAAAGAGTCAGAGCTGTCCCAAGCATGTTCTCTTTCTGTTCTGTACCCACTGGAGCTTGGTCACCAAAAGATGGTGTTTATAAGATTGTATCTTTTCAGCACTCAGGAGGCAGAGGCAGGCAGAGGCCAGCGTGGTCTGCAGAGCGAGTTCCAGGACAGGCTCCCAAGCTACAGAGAAACCCTGTCTCAAAAAACAAAACAAAACAAAACAAAAAAAAGATTGTATCTTTTAAAGAAAAACATTTGTATAATGTGTTAAACATCAGTACTTTCAAAATGGAGTTAATATGGCCTCTACCACAAAGTTTATGGCTGAAGCTCTGGAACAAGAGATAGCGAGGAAAAATCATTCACTTCTCAGGTATATTTTAGGTGATAAGGAGCCTGTGGTGTGTTTTGCTAAGTATGATAGAGAACGGAGAGCTGGGGAGAAGCATGCTGGGATTGGAGTCTGGTCTGCAGTGGTAAGCTGAGGGGTGTAGCCAGGTCTGCTCATTCAGGTTTTTCTTTGTGTCTTCAGAAATGGGGCTATTTTTCATCCAGTACAGAGAGGATAGTCTTGGTCCTGCTTCACAGTAGATATTTGGGGTGTTCCTTTTTGTTCTGCTATTAGGGGAAGGGACAATGAGAAGGTCATTAAAGACTCGATACCTCTGCTTTCCTCATTGCTAAGGTGCCATGCTTGGATCAGGGAAATGTGTATTATCTTGTTAAGGACTGCTTTGTGTCATTAAGTTAGAATTACAGCTAGGCAGGCTAGGACCCAACTTCTTTTCTGTAGGACAGTGGATGTTTAAATTTGTGATTTGGATACAGATTAGCAAAATCAATAATAGCTTAATCATTATTCAGATTTAGCTTAGCAGAAGACCATAAGTATAAATGAAATTTAGATTTACATTTTATCTTAGGAGAATGAGAAGCAATCAGTATAATAAAACTTTGTGCCTTGAGTGTGAAAGGTCTCTCTGGCGCTACACATCCAGCATGAGCAACACCCCAGTTCTATGTCCAGCACAGATAAATAATAAAATAATAATAATACCACAAACTGTTAAAAGTGCTGGTGTTGTAGCCAAGAGGTAATTAGGGTTTCTATTGCTGTTATAAAACACCTTAACCAAAAGCAACTTGGGGAGAAAAGGGTTTATTTTAACTCTCAGATCATACTCCATCACTGAGGGAATTCTGGGGCAGAACTCAAAGTAGGAACCTGGCGGCAAGAACAGAGATGGAGGCCATGGAGGGGAACAGCGTACTGGCTTGCCCCTCATGGTTCACCAGCCAAGAGGTGGCACTGCCTACAGTGAGCTCTGCCCTCCCAGTTGAGTTTCCTTCTTCAAAAATGACTCTAGATGTGTCAAGTTGACACAAAACTAGCCAGCACACCTAATGTATTAGAAAACCTGGGTTCAACCCCCAGGTACTGGCTGTATTCCTGGTACTTGAGAGGTGGAGGAGGAGGTAAGTTCAAGGCTGTCCCCAGCCACATAGTGATTTAAGGCCTGCCTGGACTATTTGGGACCCTTTTCTCAAACGAAATATATTTAAGCGGAAGATATTCCTATTTAATGTTTGCGCTTTCATTATAGGGATGTTAGGAGGGCACCAAATTACAAATTGTAACTTCAAAAGTATTTATTGAAAGCAACTTAAAATGACTTAATTTATGTTTTCTGCTCAAATGTGCATATTGATTATAGATTACCCATCCCCCACTTCTCTCTCTCTCTCTCTCTCTCTCTCTCTCTCTCTCTCTCTCTCTCTCTGTGTGTGTGTGTGTGTGTGTGTGTGTGTGTGTGTGAAGTACAGGAGGAGGGGCTTGCTCTTTTCCATATGTGGTTTGGCTAACCTGGGATCCATGTATCTCTTCTCCCACCCCCCGTGCTGGGGATACTGGCATGAGTGGCCATACATGGGTCTTTTACACATAGGATCTGGGGATTTGAACTCAGGTCCTCATGCTTATGTAGCAAGTGCTTTTGCCCATTTTGTCAGCACTGCCCTGTCTGTAGATTTTTAATGCATGTTTTATGTTTTAAGGACCAGTGGAATATTACTGACTCACATACCAAGTTAGCATCTGACAAAAAGTCCAAAGGAGAACTGTGGGACTCAGGGACCATCCAAGGCCAAGAGGTGAAGGCTGTGAAAAAGACCAACCTATTTGAGGAGGACGATGATGAAGTTGATCTGTTTGCTATTGCGAAGGACAGGTGAGAGCTTTGCAATTGCAGAGAGAGGTTTAGTGAGACAGTGTTTCTGTTGCTAGTGGCTGATGTTTCATTGTCACACATACATGAATAGGGCCTGCCCTTGCTTTTCAGTGGGAATGTTTGACTTGATTTTTTTTCTCTGATTTTTTTTTTAACTTTGAAAGAGTTTTTTCCTCTTAGGGGAGATTGTCCCCCCCCCCTTTTAGAGTTACCCTAAAGAAGGTTATTTAAAAGTTTATTACTTTGATCAAAATCGTAAAGTGTGGAAAACCGTGATATTAGGAGTAGACTACCAGCAGGTGCTGACTACACCTTCTGGTCTAAGTGATTGTCTGAGCTGAAGCTGGTGGCTTGTGAAGAATGACACGGGCTGGGCTATCTGTGCTGCCTGGATAGCTGTGTATTCAGAGTGACTCCTGCATTTAACCCTTTTCCTCTGGGAGACTTATACGTGATTACTTGAAGCTCCACTAAATAGTAGCAGAATAAACAGGCAGTCCATTGAATGTGGAAATACCATGCTTTATGAGGTGGTCTTCATGAATGAATTAATAAAGTACCTCAGATCTCTCTAAATAGTTACATCTCATCAGGCATTATTGTTTTTCCTTTTAGGTGCCCAATACTTGACACCTGATGAATCTGTGGGCTCTGGTTCAGAGTAGAGAATGTCTGAAATCCTAATAAAGTTTTCAATTCTGACTCTACAGTTCTTATCTGAATAATTTCTCTTGCCTCAGATTTTTCATCTCCCAAAGGTCTATTGACATAATCATGTATCTGTGATGTGAAAATCTTTGTGAGGTAGCTGGCTCATGGGCAGGCTTCATCGTAGTGCAGGGAAATGCTTCCTTCTTTTTTTATTTGTATTGTTCTTTCCTGGGTTACTTTTCCTGCTTTTACTGATCACCTTGTGTCAAAGGTTAGTGCGAGTCCTCTTTTAAGAGCCTTCTATAATCCAGCCTTGAGGGAGGGAAGAATTTGGGGGCTTAGAGCAGAGGCATGCTCTGCCCTTACCTGTCCCTCTGTATCTTCACTGTAGTTGAACACCCTGTACACGAATGCCCTACCACACACATTGCCATGAACCTGATGACCTGAAACATGCTCCATGTTAGGTCTTGGTGCCAGCCACACAGTTCCTGGCTTTCAGTGATGATTTCTTTTTTATAAATTTAATTTATTATTTTACATGTCGATACCAGTTCTCTCTCCCTTCCTCCCTCCCTCCATCCCTCTCTCCCTACCTCCCTCCCTCCATCCCTCCCTCCCTCCCTCCTCCCTCCCTCCCTTCCTCATTTTTACCCTCCCTGCCCTCTCACATGCACCCTAACCACCCTCCCCTCCCATCCCCCCACGCCAATTCCATATGTAGGGCAATGCCATCCATGTGGGGTCATATAGATCTGACAGGTCATGTGAAGTAGGGACTAGGACTTCTCTCCTGTCTCTAGGTTAAGGCAGTTATCCCTCCATGGGGGATGTGTTCGCAAGGTCCTTTTGTGCACCAGGGATACATCCTGGCTCCACTGTCTGAGGTCCCTTAGACTGCTCAGTCCTTGTAGCTGAGACTCATATTAAGGGGGGCCTGAGTCAGTCCCATGCTGGCTTCCCAGCTATCAGTCTGGGGGCCCGTTTGCTCCTCCTTGTTCAGGTCAGCTGTCTCTATGTGTTTCTGCAACCTAGTCTTGTCCTTTCCATCTGCATCTGGGTTCTAGTTTGACTCAGTGTTTATGTATGTGTGTTTGCTCCTGTTTCCAACAGGTATTAGATGAGGGCTCCATGGATAAGTTAGTTGTTGATTTCACTATCCGGGAAGGGCATTTATGGTAGTCTTTTCACGGATGCTCAAATTGTTAGTTAGCGGCAGTCTTTGTAGTTCTCTAGACCTTTCTTTGAGTTCAATTTTCTCTTCAAACCAATATTGGCTCCCTCTTTTATGTTCTCTCTCTCTCTCTCATCATCTATTCCTAACCAGGCTCAATCTTCCTAGTCACAAGTGTTTTCCTTTCCTCCCCTTTGCTTTCTCCTACTTCTCTCTCCATTCGCTGCCCTCCCCACTTCCCCTGTGCTCTGGGGGACTTGTTCCTTCCCGCTTCTGTGAGAGACTTTATATGAATCTCTTAGAATACACCTTGTAGCCTAGTTCCTCTGATGGTGTGAATTACAGGCTGGTGATCCTTTGCTCTAGATCTAAAATCCATATATGAGTGAGTACATACCATGTTCCTCTTTTTGTGACTGGACTACCTCATTCAGGATGGTTTCTTCAAGAGCCATCCACTTGCCTGTGAATTTCAAGATACCATTATTTTTTTCTGCAGAGTGGTATTCCATTGTGTAGATGTGCCACATCTTCATTATCCATTCTTCAATTGAGGGGCATCTAGGTTGCTTCCAGGTTCTTGCTATTACAAATAATGCTGCTATGAACATAGTTGAACAGATGTCTTTGTTGCATGGATGTGAATCCTTTGGGTATATGCCTGAGAGGGGGATTGCCGGGTCCTGTGGTAAACTAATTCCCATTTTCCAGAGGAACTGCCATACTGATCTCCAAAATAGCTGCACGAGTTTGCACTCCCACCAGCAGTGGAGGAGTGCAGTGATGATTTCTTTATACCTCCAATTATTCTTGAAGGTGCCTATGAAATGTTGTGTGTAGAAAGTAATTCACAGATTTGATCAGATTTCAGAAAGGATTTCGTATAGGTAAAGAAGTGGATGACTATAAAATGATGTATTCACTTAGGAAAATGGTTTTGGTGTTTCTTTAGAATGTTAAGCCTGAGTTACCATGTGATCAAATAATTTAACTCTTTGGTATACAATGAAAATCTGCTGAGATAAGAACTTGTATTAGAATGCATATTGTAGCATTGATCTGTAAATATCCAGAAAGTAGAAGCAACCTAAATGTCCATTGGGTGATGAATGTATAAACAAAATATGGAGCCACACAATGGCCTATTATTACTATTCAGCAAGAAGGAATAAAGTGCTGATATATAATAGGACATGAATTGACCTAGAAAATACATTAATTGAAGAAGTCAGTTACATATGATTACAGATTGAATGATTCTATTTATATGAAATGTCCAGAATGGATCAACCCAGAGCTAGAAGTAGGTTGGTGGTTGCCAGGGGTTGAGGGGAGATGGGAATTGAGAGCTAACTGCTAGCTAGTGTGTATGGAGTTCTTTTTTGAAGTAATGAAAATGTTAGACTGTGGTGATGGTGAACTCTCAATATGTTTAAGATTCTTGAAATGTGTGTTTTAAAGAGAGTAATTTTATTATGTAAATTATATCCCAATAAAGCTACTCTGGATCAAGGAAGTAGAAAGCATGAAAGAGGTTTACATGGCAAAAGCTGACTCTGGTTCTGTGGTCTGTGATTCAGCTGCCTTCTTGGCCATGCTGGAAGTAGGCATTGCTACTCTTAGTTTATTCTCTGTTAGAGGAGGTGCTAATGGAGAATTCTGTGCTTGTGACTACCAGGAGTGCAGTGTGCCCATGAGACCTAAGAGATAGTGCAGCTGCATCATGTAGAAAGTGGCTGACAAGCTTCATGAGCAGGTCTCTGGGCTCTGGTGCATTAGGCTCTTCTGATAGGCACATGTGATGGCCACATCCTAGGGGTGTGGCTTCAGGTGTGCAGTCAAGCTGCCTGTAAGTCTATCTAAAGGTTTTTTTAGATCACCAGCTTTAAACTGTACAAAGTCAACAGATGATGGGAGGTTAGCTATTGTGGATATGGCCAAAAAAGAACAGTAGTTTTGTTTTAAAATTGTGTTCCTCCTGAATTTGATCTTCTATTTGTTCGTATAGCCAAAAGAAGACTCAGAGGACATCCCTCCTCTTTGAAGATGATGCTGATAGTGGAAGCTCTCTGTTTGGCTTTCCTCCTGCATCTGTTCCTCCTGCAACAATGGTAGTAATTTTCCTAGACCCAGAAAATGCCTGTAAGATTGTGCTACGTGAGTAGAGATGCCACTTGTCAGACTGAAAGCCAGACCCTGGAGTTGCTGTGACAACACACTTAACATAAAGAAGGAAAGGCTCATTTTGGCTCATGATTTCAGAGGGTCAGCCCTTAGTCCTCGGTTCTGTTGCTGCAGGACCTACCTGTATCAAGGCAGAACATCATGGTAATTGAGGCTATCCAGTTCATGGTAGACAGGACCCAGCTAGAGGGACAGGATATGGGAAGGGAAGACTTAGCTCCCAAGGACACGTCTTAGTGACCTTCTTCCAGCAATGCCTTATATCCTAAAGTTTCCAGAACTCCCTCAAATAGCACCACCAGTTGGGATCAAGCTCTCCATACCTGAGCCTTTGGGGGTACTTCATCTTTAAAATGTAACAGTCTAAGTATTGCCTGTTATCTTCTGCTTTTTTTTTTTTTTTTTTTTTTTTTTTTTGGACACAGGGTTTCTGCATTCTTTGTGAACTTATATCTTCTTTGTTTTCAAGTTGAAATCAGTCCTCTCACCCCAATTTTCATTTGTCATGTTTTTAATTATGTTAGTATTGTCCTTTCATAGTTTCCCACATCAGCCTTCCTAACTTGGTTAGGCATTGCTTCCTCATAGCTTGTTGGCTGTGGGTAACTCCAGTTTCCTACTCTCTAAACTCCACCCCCTGGCTTCCAAAGAATGAATTGATGTGCTGAGCTGAAGGTCTTGCAGACTTGAGCAACTACTTTGTGTAAAATGCTGTGGCTGGTCACTTAGTCTATGGTGCTTTCAGATAAGTGGACAGGTAGATAAGTAATAAAGTAATGTAAGGACCAGGTAAAGAGTGAAACATTCTGTTTATTCAGACAAGCAACTGATACTGAAGGGAACAGAGACCCCTTAAGTGAACATTTGCATCTGGGACTTGCTGTACAATGCAGATAGTCTTCAGACAGAGGAACCGAGGGAGTGGCAGTGTGAGAGTTGGTATTAAGGATGGCAAGCAGAGAGGAGCTGCAGACAAGGAGAGGGGCACAATGGGTTGACTGGTTGCTGTGGCTTAGTGCAAAGAGCACAGATTTAGAATAGCAACTACTGAGTGTTTTCATACAGGAGAAGTGAGAGAGAGAGACCAGTCATTGTTCTCCCAGTAACGACGTCTGAAGTGCTGTGATCACAAGTCTGAAGGAATCCTGTCTGTTACGTCTTCCATATTGAGGCCACAGTTATTATCCTGTCTACTCTTCTTGCATTGTACTTAGCTAATTCCTGAATGGACTGGTTTTGGCTAGCTCTATACATCACTATGTTATTCAGACATTTTTTTTTTTAATCATTGTGAATGCCATTTTCTCTTCTCTTGATAGAAAAAAGAGAGTATCGCTGAGGTGCCATCATTGTTCAGTGATGAGGAGGAGAATGAGGTACCATCCAGTGTGAAATCTGTGGATGTGAAGGTTGATAACGGCGAAGTGTCCCTAGAGGCGGGGAATGCGGATATTCCTAAAGTGGTGGAGAAGGTAAGCTGCATCTTTGGTTTTCCAGTCCATTTGTAACATATACACTCTCCTACATTTTCCAACACTGAAAATGCTTTTGCAAAAATACATATGTTTGTAGGAAGACTAGAAAACAGTATGGTAAAAAAAATTTTTTTTTAAAAAGTAAATAAAATAAATAAATAAAAATGGCCTGTGCCTTTGCTTTTCAGGGAATCCTCGATCGGGTTCACCTTATAGCTGAACTCCTGTACATAGTGAAATAAAAATCTCTTCTTTTACTTTAATGTCATGTTGGATAACAGTGCATCTTGCATCTCCGCAGAGTGGTTTTCCTCATCTCATTTTTCATGCTTACTGTATATTTCCTCTACTTGCTTTTCTCTCATGTCCCTGTTTTTCTTGTTCTATTGCCCTCACCTCTGAGTGCAGATACCACTTTCATGAAGTTAGGTTGCCATGCTTTTACTTCTGGTGATATTGACTAAATCAGAGCAATGTGAAGTGGGTTTTCCGCTAACCCTTACCTTTCTGTTCTTTTTGGAGGCTGTCAGCTAATGCTGCTGGCTATGACTGGGGACTCATGTCACAGTTGCTTTCTGTCTGTGGTGTGCCACATTTTCTCTGCACTCTGTGTACCTAGTTCTCTGTACTCTGCAGGTTCAGCTGCTCAGATTTAGTTTCTCCCAGGGCCTACAGCGAGTGACTTGTGTGTACCCAAGTCATTCTAGTCCTTCCCCTCCTAGTGGCTCATGTGGATCTGAATTACTCTGTCACAGCTCATTCTACCCAACTCACACTGTTATGTTGCCCTGCCCCTCTGTTAGGGTCAACTCCTTGAGGATTAGGTTTTTAGTTTTCCTTTTTATTCTTAAGCTCTTAGTATATTGTCTTTCACAAAGTAGGTATTACTTTATATAGTACCACTTCTCTAATGAAACATGCTTTTCCACTTTGAAAGCTAGGATACATTGTATAGTCAATAGTGTGTTTAATTGGAAATAAGTTTTTTCTTTCTTGGTGATACATATAATGGCAATTGTTTTGGCCAGTAGTATCTTGCCTAGGTTGTGATACTATGGGATTAATGTACTTTTAATGTCATGTTAGAGATTGTTCTATGTAGATGAACAATGTAAGGCTACGATTTGAGTGTGTGATTTTTCAGGTTAAGTTTCCCTCTAAGACTGAAGTATTAAAACTAGAAATTAGGGTCCATTTCTTATGATTGACATTATAAGTTAGAAATTTTTTTTCTAGTAAATAAACAACCTGTGTACATCAGGGTTAAGCCTCTGGCTTAACCTGATTGAAAAAATCACCTTTAACTGTGTGTTGTCTATACGAGCTCCTTGGTGACTGTGTCGTTTGATCACGTGATAGTATGTGATAACCTGTGTAGCGCTGAGTCATGTAAATGTGGCAGTTAATGGATTACTGGTGAACTTGTGAGGGCCATGTAGAACTTTAATTTCTAGTTATTAATTTTTTTCCTTATTTCTGTTTGTAGGAAAGACACTTGACTACATCCGATCAGGAAGCAGCTGGGCCTTCTGATTTATTTTCTTCTTCTCCATTGGACAAAGGAACCAAGAGTAGAACCAAAACTGTCCTTAGTTTGTTTGATGAGGAAGAGGATAAAGTGGAAGATCAAAGCAACCCGTGTGTGCCACAGAATGAGGGGGAAAAGGTGAGCAAAGATGAGCCTCGGTGAGATCGTTCCCCTTCAAAGGGTGCTGCTGACCTAGGTGCTAGGAAATCTTGATTTTTCCATACAGATGTTAAGTGAGTCTCTCCAGTCAGATGTTGATTCCCAATGACATCCGTGGCTTGCCCCTTAAGTCCCTCAGGTTAGATGGGGAATTAGAATCTGACGTGCTTCTTCTGAGATGTCCAGACCTTGTTGCTCTTGAGAAAGTTGACTAATTATAAGAGTAAGCAGTAGGAAAGGTAAGTTGGGACTTCAGTTATGCTAGCATTCAGCTTTAGAACTATTAGTGGTAGAAGGGCCTTTTATCAGTTCATCAGGTTTCAGCAAACCTTTTTTCTCTAAAGGACTATATAAAAACCGTGTTAGCTTTTGCAGGCCATATGGGTTCCCTTGTAGTTGCTTATCTGCCATTGGCTTTGGATTTCTGTGATGGCCTCTGCTGCACAAAGAGTTACACAAGGACAATATTTAGAATATAGTTAGATATTGTATTAGTTTAGGAAAATGTCAGTCGTGGTTCTCCTCTGGAGTCTATGACCTCTCTAACTGCAGGTAACTGCAGGTATTAGCCTAGGTTTACAGCCCTAGGCGTCTGCTGTAAGTCCAATTAGACAGCTGTTGGTTACAGCCAGAATAATAGTGCCACTATTATATCCCTAGGGAGGTCTTATTGGAACTGTCATTGTTGTTGATTTTTGGCTCTGTATCCAGTTAGGACTACCGATTGATTTTTCTCCCTTGGTAGCTTGCATAGCACCTTCCAATAGTTGTGAGAGGTAGTCATCAGGGAAGGTGGCTTCCAAGTCATGACTAGCTCAATTCCTCCAAGTCCTGTGTCTGTAGTATGTAGTATCTTCGGCCAGAGGATCTTTCTTTCAAGTTCCGGGAGGCAATCGAGGACAATGGCAATAGCCTATATTATTTGGGTTGTCTCTTGGATCCCCTGACAGCAATGTGAAGGGAAGTTTCCTATGCTTGGAACTGGTGGTTTTGTTAGTTTATTGTAGAGAGCTGCGAAGTGCTGCGCCTTAAAGATGGCACTGGCTTCCGCCTTCCACCTTCCTGATGGTGAGCGCTCTCTGTCGTAAACAAGTCCTTATTTGGCTAAGCCTGTTCAGCTTGCTTGCTTCCGTATAAGAGCAGCCTATCTGCAGGGTCCACATGGCTCACTAGGGTTGGTCAGCGCAAGGGGATTTAAGACTGTGCAGGCGTTTCCTCGGAGTTAGAAGAAGCTTGTTCAAGGATCCTGATTAAACTGCTAGAAGATCTCCCCTGAGTTGTGTCTTCCTTGCTGGTCGAGGTTGGGCGCGACAGTTTATGGCTCTTGCAGGGAGCATTATTACCCCATGTGTGTAGCTCCATTTAAACTATATGTACATACACACAAACATGTATACACACACAAATACGTATTTTTAGTAACTTTGTAAAATACTGCATTTCCCTTTTTCAAATACCCTTAGTGTTATTTACTCTGTCCTCACTCCTCACTTCCCCTCTGTGTTTCTTTTACTGCTTTTGAGATTCATCTTACCCTAGTCAGAACGGTCAAGATGAAGAAAACAGTAGGGCAGTGGAACCCTCGTCACGGTCAGTGTGGCCTCAGATTGGTACAGCTACTCTGGAAATCATGCGGAGAGTTTTCAAAACCCTAAAAATGGACCTATCATATGACTCAGCTATACCACTGCTTGGTATATATCCAAGGACTTGACATCCTACTCCACAGACACTTGTTCAGCCATGCTCATTGCTGTTCTATTCACAATAGCCAAGAAATGGAAACAATCTAAATGTCTTTCAGCTCATGACTGAGTAATAAAAATGTGGTACATATATGCAAAGGAATACCATTCAGTTGTAACAAAAAATAAAACTATACAATTTGCATGAAGCAGATGGAACTGGGCATTATCATACTGAATGAGGTAACCCAGACCTACCCAGACCTAGAAAGACAAAAGGCATGTATTCCAATAATTTTACTGCTGAACACAGTAGCCTTGTTCTGTGAGGCTGCTATTGTTTTGAATTCAAACTAGACAGATATATCATTTTAAAATTTTATTTTGTGTATATGAGTGTTTTGCCTGCATGCATGTCTGTGTACCACATATGTGTCTGGTGCTCATAGAAGCTAAAATAGAGGATCAAATCATCTGAAACTGGAGGTACAGATGGTTATGAGTTGCCTTGTGAGTGCTGGGAAACCAACCTGGTTCTTCTGAAGAGGGGCCAATGCTATTAACCACTGAGCCATCTCTCCAGCCCCAAAACAGATATATCTTAAAAACTACAGACTGATGTTTTCTAAAACATGGTAAAATACTCAACACAGTCCTAATAAACCTACTTTAGGAAAATCAGGGGAAAACCCAGCAGAAGAGGGATTTCTCTTAAGAATGCAAGGGTAGTTGATTGACTATATGAAAATCAGCCCATGTAATATATTGTATTAATAAATTGCAGGATGGAAAGCACATTGTCATCTTGATAGATACAGAAAGGGTATTTGAAAAAGTCCAAGCCTTTTCATGATTAAAGAAAGCAAAAACAAGAGCGTTTACGAAATTAAATGTAGAAGGAAGTGCCCTCAGTTTGGTCAGCACATCTATGAAAACCCACAGTTGACATGCTTAAGGCTGAAGACAGTTTTTTTTTTTTTTTTTTTCCTGGAGATTTTAAGACAGGAATACTTCCTCTTGCCATTCTAGTCAGCCTCGTACTTGAGGCTCTAGGTGAGGTATCCAGGTTAGAAGCTGTCCATGTCAGATAATAGGAAGTCCTAAAAACTACAGAATATCTAAGCAACATTTGCAGAATAGAAAATCAGTATATAGGGGTCAAGATCATGATTAGGAAAACCACAGAGACAGCTGACTGTAGCTAGTGGGAGCTTCATGGACTATGAACTGACAGCATGGGACTGAACTAAGCCCTTTGAATGTGAGTGACTGTTATATGGCTTCATATGTTGGCAGGGGTGGTGTGGGGGGGGGGAGTGGGCTGACAATGGGACCAGGACTTATCCTGGGCACATGAATGAGTTTTGTGGAGCCCACTCCCTATGGTGGGGTACCTTGCTCAGCCGTAATATGGGGGAGGGGCTTGGTCCTGCCTCAACTTGGTAGCCAGACTTTGTTGACTCCCCAAGGGAGGTCTTATCCCCTCTGAAGAGTGGTGGGGATTGGGAGGGGGTGGGAGGATGGGAGAACTAGGGCTAGTATGTAAATTGAAACAATTTTAAAAAAGAAAATCAGTTTATCAATATATTACCGTTTTATATAGTCTTAAAATTAAGAAATTCCATTTACAGCATCAATGAAAAGTTAAAGTACTTAGGAATACTTATTGAAAGCATTGCAAGACTTACACATGCAAAACTGTAGTTCAGGGGCCAGTGAGAGGGTTATTGAGAACAGGTGCTTGCAGCACAAGCCTGAGGACCTGAGTTGTCTTCAGTGGAGATGGAAGGGGAGAGCAGCATCCTTTACATGCTGGCCAGTCTTTGTGGCTCCAAGTTTGGCCCTCCTCCATTGATCACTAACTGAGAAAATGCCTCACAGCTGGATCTCATGGAGACATTTCCTCAACTGAAGCTCCTGTTTGATAACTGTAGCTTGTGTCAAGTTGACACACAAAACCAGCCAGTTCACCTAGGTCGTCAGCCACATAGGTTAGTGTTCTCTGAATGTGGTTGTGTGTGCAGGAGGACATCCATGTTTATGTGCATGTGTTTGGAGGCTAGAGGTTGGCATTGGGGGTTTTCCTTTCTTGCTATCACTCATTTTTGTCTCTCACTGATGGTTCAGGATGATGGGCAGCGAGTTCTTCCTTGTTCTTCACCCCTCTGCCCTGCCCCCAGTCCTGGGGCTATGGATGTGTACTGGCGAGCCCAGGTTTTTGTGTGTGGTGGGATGGTGGGACCCAGGTCCTCACGCTCCTGCTGCAATCACTTTGCCCACTGAGCCATCTCCCCAGGCCTCCTGCTTTAATACCAAGCCAAATAAATTGTCCATAGCAATTTCTACATTGTTCTTCCTTTCAGAAATGAAATGGAGAACTTTGTGTGGTTTGTCTTTACCCCCCTCAGAGTGCTGCTTCTTAGTCATTATAGAGCTAATGGATTAAGATTGGGTTATTTTTTTGGTGTTGGTGGGGTGGGATGGAGGTAATAAAATGTTTAGGTAACTACATAAAGAAAGAGTGTGCATATGTTATCTGTATTTACAAATTTATTCACCACTATTTTTGATAATTCATTTACCACCATGATTTTGGGTAGTCTTTCTCTTGCTGATTAGCACATAGGGTGTGGTCAGGTCATACTTTTACTGGGGGGGGGCATCTTTGTTATTCATTTTTGATCTTGCCTTTTGCCCAGGGTCTCAAAACTGATGGCCGCCCCAAGAGCACAGGTGTCTTCCAGGATGAAGAGCTGCTTTTCAGCCATAAGCTGCAAAAGGACAATGACCCAGATGTTGATCTTTTTGCTGGCACCAAAAAAACCAGGGTTAGTTCCTTCTGGTTCCCACTGTGTTAGGGACCGGGTGGCTCACAGCTGTAGGTAAATTGCTTTACTTTCGGATGTGTGATCGGAGTGTCATCTTTTTCAGTTGTCAGTGCCACGTGGTGGGAGCCTGTTTGGAGATGATGAAGATGATGACCTTTTCAGCTCTGTCAAGACTCAGCCTGTGGTACCAGCTTTTTACTCTTAGGCACGGGGAGGATAGGAAACCAGTCTTCGGTTATAGATGAAAGGAAATTAGCACAGTTTTGTAAGGCTCACTAGTAAATGAATGTCAGATGATGTAAGGAGCGGTATGTATGTAGGATGTGGCTTCTAGCTCATAACACTAACTGATCCCAATTCTGATTGTGGTTCACACTTGTTCAGTTTTTTAAAGATTTTATTGACCGACCCTTGCATAGAACACAGACTACATTTTTGTGCCTTTCTAATACAAACCTTTAAATCTGAGTTTTAGCCCATGTGTATTTTTTCCTCCGCTCTGTTAGGTTTTGTATATCCCCCCCCCCCTTTTATTGCAGAAAGTCTCCTGTATAAGTCACAGTCTTTTATTTTCCCCCTTCAAGATCTGTGCCTGCCAGCCAGCATCCTTTTGCCACTGAACTGCATCTCAGCCGTAGAAAACCACAGTGCTTAGGATGCTATTTCTGAAATGCTACTGATGAGTTGGTTAACCCTTATTTGTGTATGGACTTTAAAAACCCAGAGACCAAGTTCCTCTTTTCATTATTGTTTAAAATTCTGAAGATACATGATAGACTCTGGTGGTTTTCTTTTTCTTTTTCTTTCTTTCTTTTTTTTTTTTTTCCTTTGAAGGTACCAGAAAAAAAGGGAGTACTGAAAAAAGACCAGCCTGTTTCTCTAAAGAACGAGGAACCTCCTGAGTCTACTCAAGGTAGCAAAGAGAAAAGCTTATGGAAAGCAGAAACACCACAGGTTAGAACTCTCCTTGAGGGCGTTCAGCTCTCACCCCCTCCCGCTCAGACGGTTCCATGGCACAGACACAGGGTTACTCAGAATTCTTAGTTAAGGAGGGAATAGCAACCAGCACCTGCCTGTCACTATATCCACTTTTCTCCCCTGTTGAGAAATCGGTGATTCTGTATTTGATCATTATTGTGTTTAGACCAAATGCCAAATTCAGTTTCCAATTTGATGTTAAGATAGGATAAAAGATCATTTTTCAGTAGTGCCTCCGTTTCTCCCTCTGGGCTTCATTGGGGTTTAATTAATATAAATAATTCCCAGTTTCTTGGTTCCTCCTCCATCACTGTAAAACCTCCCACCTAGGAGTCCTCTTATTATGAATGGGGCTTCTCCACAAAGGAAGCCAGACAATTGCAGTTGTGTCTGGAAATGTCACTGAGGCCCCCTTGCCTGTGCTTGGAAAATGAGGCACTCCGTTAGCGTTTCTCTTAACTGGAATGCAGATGCTTTTGTGTTTAGAACTCGTGCACCAGGCCATTGGAGAGCTTGTGTGCTGTTTTGATATTTGCTATGTTGGATAACTCATCATGATATGTTCTGATAAAACTACAGCTGTCTTACTCATCGTCAGTGTCACACTTTTACTCCTGGTGCCTGTCAGATAGATGACAGACTTCCCTTTTGCATGCTGAAGGAGGTACCAGTGGAGTAAAGCCAGCAAGCCAAATTCCCTGAGGCTGCGGGGCGGAGTCAAAGAGCAGAGACAGCTTTTCTCCATCACAGATTTACTTACAGATTAGAATGTAATCCAAGAGACAGTTTGTTTCCTGTTCCTTCAATGGATTTTTAACTAAATTTAATTTCACGCAGGATTCTCCAGGTCTCACTCCATTTAAAAGCAGAGAGCCATCCAGTCGGATCGGGAAAATACAAGTAATTATATTGGATCTGGAGTCTTCATTGCCTGCCTGTGGCACCTATAAAATTTGTGGATTTTCAGTTTTTTTCAGCTGCTATCAAGCATTCTCTCATCTCTTCCCCTGCCAACACCATACCCTCCACCCTTGCCTAGTTGTTGCTTCTTACGCGCTGCTCTTTAATGTCTTTTGATCCCAGTGATGGGCACAAGTATGTGCCCCACTGAGCCTGGATCAGGTGATTTTCCTACATTTATATTCTCTTGTTTTCTACAATGTGTACAACACAGATACCATGTGTCACAGAAATGGTAGTCTGCCCCTGTGTTTAAGAACAAGTACTGAGTTCCATTTTTCTTCTTTAGGCAAATTTAGCAATTAACCCAGCAGCCTTGCTGCCCACAGCAGCTCTGCAGATCCCAGGAACAAAGCCTGTTTCATGTGAATTAGCTTTTCCTTCATCTGAACCTGGAAGGATCCATGGCCGGGAAAGTGTGCCCACTCTTCCTGGGAGTGAGGAGGCTGGTGTGAGTTTCGATCTTCCAGCCCAGGCAGATACCTTACACAGTGCAAACAAGGTGATCCAACTCTCTACTGTGTATTTGTCTTTTATCCAGACTAACCTGACAGCTGCTTTCTAGACCAATGTGCAAACTTGGTGTAGCCCAGCTTTACCTCCCTGCTTGAAGGTGGCATCTCATCCTTTGCTTTGTCCCCCTCCCTTCTGCCTCTTCAGTTTCCTAATTGTGCTTCTGCTTTCTCAATCACACACTTCTGTTCCAGCTTTGCCACTCATCATTAAATATTAGTCAGACCAGGCGCCCTGTCTCTAATCATATGCTATGTCCTGTTGTTACCTACTAGCCTTGGTGCTTTTCCCGCAGTGCTATAGAGCGCCATGCCAACCTCACTTCTGTGGTTTTCCCTGCTTGCCGTGGCTTGGGCCCTCTTCCATGGGCCTAGTAGGAAAGCTGTTGCAAAGGGTGTCCTTTGTGGGCTCTGAATGAACTCTTGGAAGTTTTCTTTCTATTTTAGTGAGTTTTCTTTTTCTCTTCAATCTCCCTTCTCTCTGAAGTCTTAACAGGTGTCCAAGTAGGCAACAAGGACCCAGGGCAATAAATAATTTTTAGTGTTTTCAGGTTTATTTTTCCTGTATTAAAAAAATAGTTATTTTTGTTGTCTTTCAAGCTTAAATTAGCTACTTTTTTTTTTCTAAAATTGTGGGGATTTTTTTGTTTGTTTGTTTTTGTCTTTTTAAGAGACTTTATTTATTCTTTGGCAAGTTCATGCATTGCATGCACTATATCCTGGTTATCCCTACCTCTGCAGGCTGCCAGCCTCATCACTCAAAGCCTCCTAAAATCATACTTCTTTGGAGCAAACAGACACAGTTAAGTATTTTGTCCAAAATAAGTTGGATCTTCTCAAAGCAGGACATGCTTTTGTATTTTGGAAAACATCAGAAATATTAAATCCAAGTCATTAAGAGATTGCTTTTTTGAGGTTATTGCAAAGATTCTCATGTTCCAGCCACATTTTACATCAATGTGTAATCTAATACTTGGTGTCTGTTGACTTAGAAAAAAAACAGCACCATTGGTCATAGATCCTGATAAAGTTGGTGCTAGAAGAATCCCTCTCTGTTTTTTTTTTTTTTTTTTTTTTTGGTGAGGTACCTGACTTTAAGGGGTATATAATATGTGTGTTTTGAGTTACAGAACACCAGCAACCAGCATACCTGCTTTCTGGGGTTTCGACAACATTGAAGCTTTTTTGCATGAAACTATTCTCAAAAGATTAAAATAAAGGAGTAGGAGGTGGCTCAAGTGGCTAAGAGCACCATCTGTTCTTTCAGAGGACTTGGGTTCAATTTCCAGCACTACACAGCTGCTCACAGCCGTCCATACTTCATTTCTGAGAGATCTGATGTGCTCTCTCTCTCTCTCTCTCTCTCTCTCTCTCTCTCTCTCTCTCTCTCTCTCTCTCTCTCTCCAAAACAGGGTATTTCTGTGCAACATTCTTAGCTGTCCTGGAACTAGTTCTGTAGACTAGGCTGGCCTTGAACTCACAGAGATCCACTTGCCTCTACCTCTCAAGTGCTGGGGTTAAAGACATGTGCCACCACTGCCCGCTTGCTGCTCTCTTATGGCCTCCTCAGGCACTACATGAATGTGATATGCAGACATATATGCAGGAAGAACACCGGTACACATAATTAAACTAAAATATATTTTTGGAGAAAAAAGCTTAGAAACAGAGAATACTAAAGTGTTAAGGATTGAGTCCCGAAGTAGTGGGAACCGGTTAACTCCATTTTAGAAATCGTAAAGGCCAGAGGGATGGCTCAGCTATAAAACTCTGGGCTCACAACAAAAAAATCATCTGAAACAACTTTTATTTTCCCTTAGGCCATTGGTTCTCAACCTGTGGGTCACAACCACTTGGGGTCCCATATCAGATATTTACATTATGATCCATTAACAGTAACAAAATTACAGTTAAAAAGTAGCCACAAAATAATTCTGTGATTGGCAGGGATCACCACAGCACAAGGAACTGTATTAAAGGGTCACAACATTAGGAAGGTTGAGAACCACTGGTTTAGGTGATACCTAATTGAAGTAAGCCAAATAGCTTTATGGTATTTTGAATTACTGAGTCTTTGCTATGTTAGCCTTGAACACTTTTCCATCAGATCATGGTGTGTGGGTATGTGTTTGCCTTTGCAGAGTCGTGTTAAAGTGAGAGGAAAGCGTAGGCCACAGACCCGTGCTGCTAGGCGGCTGGCTGCCCAGGAGTCCAGTGAGAGTGAGGACCTGAGTGTCCCCAGAGGACCTGTTACACAGCTGGCCACTAGTCCCATCTCAGCGAATGGCCACCAACCTCATCTGCAGCCCAGGATGGCCAGTGGAGAGATCAGCTCTCAGAAAGCCATGGCCCCAGCCGCTCCACCTTGGGAAAGTGGTCCTGCGTTGTCTCCAGTGGACAGAAGCTTTCTTGTGACGCCTCTGCCTCAGACTGGAAATGAGGCTGACCTTTTTGATTCTGGGGGCATCTTTCCAAAGAGTAGAGGAGCACAGTCTGTGGAGGGAACAAAAGTCAAGGCAGCAGTGACCCCAGCCCACTGGTCAGGAGGAAGTAACGAGAAGAACCTCGTGTTTCCTGCTCTCAGTGAGGCCAGCAGTGCCGACGATCTCTTCCAGACTGTCAAACCAAGACCAACAAAGAAAAGGAATCCCGTCCCCCTCCTTGAAGATGAGGATGATCTCTTTGCAGATCAGAAAGGCAGAAAGAATGAGTTGAAATCTGACAGCCATCAGAACATTGTATCAAAAACAGAAGACATTTTTGAGGTAACAAAAGTATTTCATGTCTGGGTCTTTAAGTAGCTGGTTGGCTTCTTGAGCTGCTGTGTGTCATGCTTGTCTGCTGTCTACTTGCTTATCAATCATGTTTAGGTCTCTTGTTAATAACCATAAGGCTGGTTCTTGCATGAGCCCTGGGTCCTCGTTTTTATATAGAGTGCATGTGGGTGTGTGTACATGTTTTCAATCATTTTTGTTTGCTGTTTTTTAAGGTTTTGCAGAATGGTGCTTTCAGCTTTGCTGACATGTAACACATATGAACTTCATTGGTACAGCTTGTGTGTTTAAGCTCTGGTTCTGGCTGGGACTCTGTTTTAGCAGAGTTTGGACGCCAAGGCTTTTGTGGTAGTTGTACAGCAGGTGTTTATTGAGCATGGTGGTCCTGGGGCCAGCAGGAGAGCTAGGACAGGCGCTCTGTCCTGAGATTTCAAGAAGACTGAGACCCAAACAGAGCAGTAGGGAGTTAAGGCACAAAATGCCATGAAGAAAACTGCCTAGGGCAGAGGACACTCACAGTGGGAGGTGGCTCTCCAGTCTGGGCTTGGTGGGTGTCTCACTGTGGTATTTGCATTGTGACTCGAAGAATGGTGAGGACAAGTTGTATAGAGACCTGGAGGAAGTCTGGGCTTGAGCACCCTGCTCACTGCATTTCTATAAATCAGTCAGCTATTTTTAATCTTAAAAATGCTTTTATTTATAAAAAATTGTTTTTGGGCTTATCTAGGATGATATATTTGCTACGGAAGCAGTGAAATCTTTTCAAAAAAAGAAAGAGAAGGAGAAAACTTTGGAACCCAACTTATTTGATGATAATATTGACATCTTTGCTGACTTAAATGTAAAGCCCAAAGAAAAGTCCAAAAAGAAAGTGGAGCCCAAGTCTGTGTTTGATGACGACACAGGTGAGTGTGGGTGTCCCACCGTTCTGTAAGTATGGCTGTATGCAGTACACTTAGAGGGCATGGCTCTTCACTGGCTGAGTGTGCTTTGTCTTGCTTGCATTCGGTTCACCCTTTCTTGGACTGTGTTCCTCAGTAGCTTTTCTTTGCTGTGGAAAGTCTGGTTAGTCTAAGAATATGATGTGTAGATGGATTAATCATTTTCATGAGGCAGCCTTAGGCTATGCTTAGTATCAAGGTTTAAGACGGTACCCAGCATTTGACCTGAAAGCAGAAGCTAACTTTAACTTAGTGCTTACCATCATCATCTGGCCAGCGCTATTTCTGAAAGGAGTATCCATAAGAACCTTCTTTCACATGCTGTCAGCAGGCCATGCAGTTGGTTGAGTGAGAATAGCAGCTGGACAGTGAAGGACAGCAGTACGAGAGAGCAGGGCTGTGCAGGGGGGTCACATATGAGATTTGGCCTCTCCCTGAGTTCTGTGTATATGGAACACGCTGTACCCACTCCTCAGCTAACAAGCAAGCCATAAATGTTGGGCTCCTGCTGGATCCTGTGCTGGACTGGATCTTGGACATGTCTTTTCTCCCTCTGTCCCTCTAAGACTGTACCTTGGGACTGGCTGGGAAAGCCTTTGTTGCAGAGCCACACTGAGTCTGTCCCCCTGACAACCCTGGCTCTATCCTCATGTGTGCTACTGCATGGAATGTAGAAGAAATTTCGGGTACTTGTTCATTTTTGACACATGATTTTGCTATAGCCCTGGCTAACCTTGAATTTACAACTCTTCTGATCTTAGCCTTCCCAAGTACTGGGGTTTCAGGCATACATGACTTTCTTTCATTTTTAAATTGTCATACATGCTTATGGGAATAGTCATACACAATAGAAAATTTTATAAGTGGAGGGACAAAAGCTTACAAGCTAAGCAATTAAGTTTGTTGTACATCCTTTAAGACATGGCATTCTTATGTATTTATATAGACTCAATATAAAAATAAATAAGAACAGACTTTACCTGCTCTACTTCTGGTTTCATTAGCACATAGAAATCTCCTTTGATTTCAGTGTTTTGAGTAATACCGCTTTGTGTTTAGCTGTTAACTTATTAAGGACAATCTAGATCATTTGTAGTTTCTGTTGTTAATCCCATGGTCTTCATAATGTTTGTACACCTGTCTTTACATACAACTACTTCTACATTACCGGGTAAGCAGCATGGTTAAATGTCTGAGACTTTATTCTCACTATTGAGGTGTGCCCCAGATTGACTCCTATATTCTGTATTGGCCTTTCCTTTGCACCTTCTCACTGCCCTTAGAAGCCAGAGTGGAAAGAAGCTAGAAGTCAGTTTCGTGTCCAAGGCTGAGTTAGAGAGCCAGTCCACCGTCCCGTTTCTCTTTATGTGCACAGACATACTTTCGTAGCTGACAGACTTATACTTAGAAGAACCTGGTTTACATATTATAAAACATGGGTGCCATGAACTGAGCCAGGACCAGAACCTAAGAGATTCCACTTTTGTAATGGTACTCTATAGTGTGTAATCAGAATTGGGTATTTGTATTGGTACTCTATAGTGTGTTATCAGAATTGGGTCTTTGGCAGTTTGTGTGGATGTGTCTTAAATTCCCATTTTCTTGCCTGTCTTAACTTCTTTTTTCTTTTCAAAGATGATATTTTCTCCTCTGCTCTCCAAGCTAAGAAGTCCAAACCCAAAAGCCAGCCTGCAGAGACCACATCTGAACTAAGATCTGATCACAAAGCGTGCAACATTTTTGATGACCCCCTGAATGCCTTTGGAAGTCAGTAGAACGTTTGGGGTCTTCACACTTCATCTTCCCCTTCTATTTTCAGTTAGTGATGCAGTCTTGTACACTCACTGCCTTCACTGGATTCCAAAAGCAAATACGGAAATAAGTAGTTCAACTGTTAACCAACGTAACTAATATTTTTCTGCACTGATTTTAATTATGCTTAAAGTTACAAATAAAAAATAAATGCTTCACAGTTTATTTTTTGTAAATTAGATTGCACAGAGGTCATGCTAGAGAGGAAATCTCTTTGTGGCTTTCATATATGGGTAGGGAATATGGAGACAGCCCTTGCCAGAAGATCTGAAGTCCTTGTACTGTGGCTGGGGCTCTGAATGCAGTGATGGTCTAGGCAGGTGAAAGAAAGGAGGTAAAAGGCTATGTGACTATGATTCTAAACCTGTGAGGTTTTCATTAAATTCCAAAAATGCCTCTGCAATCATCTAAGGGGCACTGTGCTTCTCTGCTGTCTTGATTTTAGAAAGAAAGTTTTATTGGAACACAGCCATACACATCCTTGCCAAATTATCTGTGGCTGTATTCTGGCTGCCTGTAATGCTGGAGTTCAGTAGTTGCAAGAAATGGTTTAATTGTAAGCAAATTTTTGCCTTTCTTAGCTTTTCTTTCCTCCTTTGTAAATGGTTTCAGTACTGAGCCTACAGGGTTGTTGTTGAGAATAGGTAAAGACCCATTTATCTGTCTGCCCCTTAAAACGGTAGGTGATGACTTATGGCTTGATGAAGTAATCAGTAGAAGCCAGACATCTAAAGTCAAACACTGGGTGCCAGAGTTACCTGTCAAGATTTCCAGCACAGGGATTCCTCTAATCTCTGACATTACCATCATGGCTCAATAGTTTGAAACTATTAGTGCTGCTCTAATCATGGGCTGAGTTTCAGTGCCACTGGCAAGAGGCTGACAAAGGACAGGGCCTCACCATACCTTCTACCTCAGTGTTCAATAGGTGGAGCTGCACAAACTGGTGGGTAAAAACTCAAGTCTCAGAGAGTGGGCAGATGGGAGAAGACTGGCCTGAGTCACAAGTTGATTATCCGAAGTTTCCTGGTCCTCTTCAGCAGCCCACCTAGTAAAACGCTTGAGTTGAACCACCCGTGAAGGGAATCAGTAGGGGCCCCATCTAGGTGGAAGGCATGTGCTGTCTTACAGCCAATTAGCTTATGTCCCAGTTTAGCAGTCTGGTGAGCAGCAAAGGCATGATGAGTTTTCAAGCACAAGGTGCCGCCTGTTTGACTTAAAAGTCTTCAGTAATTACTCAAAAGCAAGAGGCACACAAAGTCACCAGCCCCTATAAGTAAGGCATAAGAATATCCCCATTTTACAGATGATACAATTGAGTCATAAATGTTAGGAAAGAGTGGAGCACAAAAAAATAAATAAATAAATAAATAAATAAATAAATCTGTGTTTATGTCAGTCTAGCCTGGATGTTCTTTAAGTGCCCCAGACTCTGGAGAAGTCATGAGCAGACAGCAAATGTCAGGAACCCTTCCAGACCCAAAGAACTTTAGATGTGCCCCAGCCAAGACGCTCCCCTGGCACCGGCTCTTCCCCTTGGACTGAGGCAGGTCTCCAGCCTTCTGCCTTGCCCAGCCGGCTCCCGCATCAGTAATAAAGGGTCAACATCCGGGCCTCTTCCAACCGACAACCCTTCCTGAACGCCCGTGCGACCCCGGCATCCGAGCAACCGCCAGCCTCGGAAGGCTCGGCCCCTCCCCTCGCAGACTGATTGGAGGGCGCCGCCAGCGCTGGCCGGCGATTGGTGAGCGGTGTCACAAAGGGCGGGGCCTGAGCTTTGCAGGCCAGCGTCGGCCGTCGTCGCGGGCGCGCTCACCCCTATCGGCCTGCGGGCAGGCGAGCGAGCGAGCGGGCGGACGGGACCACCGGAGGGCGAGCGGGTGAGGGGCGCGGCGGGGCGGGGCGCGGCCGGGCGGGCGGGCGGCTGAGGGGCCCGCTGCGCCTTCGCGGCCCGGGCAGGCGGGACAGGTGCGCCCGCCTCGGCTGCAGCCTGGTCGCGCCCTCCGCGCTTCTCTGCTCCGGACTCACGGGACCCGGACAGCAGTGGCCCTGGGTACAAACTGGTCGCGCCCGCGACTCCGGGCGCCGCTGACCTGACTTTGGGTCTGAGCATATTCCCTGCGGGGCGTGGTCTCTGGCCCCAAGGCATCACAGCCCCACTTGGGCATCAGTCTCAGGCTAAATGAGTGTGACTCCACTCGATTTTCACACATCTGTAAATGTACAAGTGTCAGCATTTTAAATGGCTGCATCGTATTGTGGTTATTTTTATGTTGGGCGAAAATTTTAAAAGCTCACTCGTCGTGTGGCTAAGTTCCTTTGGACGAGAAGGAAGCAAAAGTCCAAGGTACTGAAACTACTTACTGCGTGTACTTATTGCTGCTTTTGTGGTTGTGTATTTAGAAAATTTCTAAAGATGAAAATGTTGGAGAGTCATTTTGAATTTTTCCTCCCAGTTTTTAATCTAATTTGTCAATTTTAAGGAACGTTTTATTTTTGTTTCACATCAGTATGAGTTGTCATTATCCATTGGTTTTCCAGTGCTCATTCATGCAGGCCACATGCCCCTCTCTTCTCAGTGAACCCAGTTTTAGTACTTGAACTTCCATTTGCCCCTGTAGTATTCTATTCTGATTTTGACAGGGTGCATAGCTTCCTTTGTCCTCTGTTACTTTGATTTTCATTGCTGAGAAGTATGACAGTTCTGTACATAAATGGTTTCAGTTATGGTTACTCCTCTCTGTCCTTTTTGTATGTAGAAAATTATCTCACTGACTGGGTCCAAACTTAGACGTTCCAGTACCATTGATGTTGTATTTACTGCAACGCTAATTTTCTTCTACTCATGGTCACTTTACCTAGACTTGTTTCAGATTTAGGACTTCAGGATCAGTCTGTATTTTCAAAAGGTGACTGTGTTTATATGTTATGGGGGGTACCAATTGAAATCAAAACCCAGAACACTGCCAGTTCAAAACAATGTGATAGCATGAAATGTTAGGAACTCTTTATTGGTACTGGAAATACAGAATTATTTGGCCACTTTTGCATATTGTTTCACAGGGTTTTTAAGATTTATTATTAGGTATACAATGTTCTGCCTGCATGTCTGCCTGCATACCAGAAGAGGGCACCAGATCTCATTATAGATGGTTGTGAGCTACCCCTTGGTTGCTGGGAATCGCACTCAGGATCTCCGGAAGAGCTGGTGCTCTTAACCTCTGAGCCATCACTCCAGCCCCTTGGCAGTTTTGTTTTGTTTTTTGTTTGTTTGTTTGTTTTTGTTTTTAAGAAAACCAAACATATTGGGGCTGGGGATGTGGCTCGACTATTGAAAGTAATATGCTAACCGTACCTGCCTGAGTATCTTAGCTTGGATCCCCAGTACCTGCATGAAAAGCTGGGCACAGCAGTGTGCACCCATTCCAGGCCTGGGGTGTGGAGTCAGTCAGGAGCCCTCATGCTTGCCAGTCACTCAGTCAAGCTGAATTGATGCCTTAAAGGATCAGTGATGCCTTAAAAACAAAGTAGATGATAAAGATATCTGATGTTGGCTGCTGGTCTGCACATGCACACAATGTACACCCATGCACACACTGTTCACACGTGTACATATGAACACGCACACAATGTACACCATGCACACACTATTCACACGTGTACATATGAACATGCACACAATGTACACCCATGCACACACTGTTCACACGTGTACATATGCACATGCATACAATGTATACCCAAGCACACTAGGTACACACAAGCACATATATATATATATATGCATACAGTTACACATATGCACATATACACATATATGCACTCAATGTACACACACGTGCATAAAAAGTGGAAATACTCTTATAATAAAATCTAGCCTAAGTAAGTTAAAAATATATCAATACAACCATGTGCAAAATCTATAACAAGGTTGTTCAAAATTACCAAAAAATTGAGTATGTAAGATATTTCTCAGGGGGAGAATGGATAAATGTAATTGTATTGCATCCAGACAATATAGTTTATACTTAAAGGAAAGAATCCATCAAGCCATGAAATGGTACAAAAATGCCGTAAATGTTTGTCCCTTAGAGAAACTGTGTATTGTGTGACTCCAGGTGCATGACATTCTGGAAAGGGCAAAGCTATGGAAACACTAAAAAGATCAAAAGTTGTCAGGAATTCTAGGCATGGGGAGGGATCAATACCTCCAATACAGAAGTTATAGAGTATGGAAACTACCCTGATACTGTACTGGTAAATACATGTTTTTATACACTCGTCCACACCTGTAGTGCACAACACTGAGAGTGAACCCTAATGTAAACTTTGGGCTCAGGTGACAATGATGTGTCAATTACTCAGTTGTTAATAAAATACAGTGTTAGTGTAGAATATAGGTTAGCTGGAGGTGAGGAAGGTTCAGATGCAAGGGCACTCCTAATTTCTTCAGTTTTGATGTGGATCTAAAACTGCCCTAACTTATTAGGTAGAAAAATTCATTTTTTTAGTCAATACAAAAAACAAACAAACAACAACAACAAAAACCTAAGAAAACAAAATGAAATACCACTCAAAAACAAAACAACCCCCCCAAAACCCCATATCTATAACCAAATAAAGCCACATAAAAAACTGTGGATTCCACTCCACTAATGGATCAGTTATTAACCTTTACCCTAGTGTGCAGAAGGCCTACCTCTCTGCAAGTCAGAGAGACTGGGAATGCAATGAAGTCAACAAGAAAAAACATAGTCTTCTTTTTCTGAGGGTTATGTTTCTCTTCTTTATCTTATTATTTTTTCTGTTGTTCTGTTCTCTTTCGTTCTGTTCTGCCCTGAGGTTTGCCATCTGCTTTCCTGATGACTTCCTTCCTTCTCATTACGTCTTGGTGTCGTCCTTTACATCTTTACTTCTACATCTTTTTTGGTGTTTTTCCTTCTAACTTTTATTTTTCCCTTATAGCTTGTATACCCCAGCAGAATCTTTTAAGCAGTTTAAAAATTACAATGAGGTTACCTTTTGTTTTTTAAGTCAATGTTGTTGGACATTTTTACTTTTTTGGTTTTGGGGGGAGCCCAAATAAATCACACATTGAGGCTTATTCTTAGTTATGAATGACCAGCTTTAGCTTGACTTGTTTCTTGTCAGCTCTTCTTAACTTAAATTATTCCATCTATTTTTGGCCTTGGGTCCTTTATCATTCTCTATTCCTTTTTACTCTGTTTGGCTGTGTAGTTGGATGGTTAGGTGGCCAGCCCCTGAAGTCCTCCTCCTTCCTCTCTCTTTTGTTCCCTAATTCTTTCTCTCCCAGATTTCTCCTCATATTTATCCTCTCTGCCTGCCAGCCCTGCGTATTCCTCTCTCTATCTCCTGCCTCACTATTGGCAGTTCAGCTCTTTATTAGACCATCAGGTGTTTCAGACAGGCACAGTAACACAGCTTCACAGAGTTAAACAAATGCAGCATAAACAAAAGTAAAACACTTTAAAATAATAATCCCTAACAAGTGTAGCACGAGTTCTAATAAGTCTTAATAATAAAAGCCCAAAGTCAGAGATAGGGGGAAATGTTGAGAGATCAGAGAGGAAGGAGCAAACCACACCTACCTTACCTACTCAACTTCCCAGCCAAAGAGTCTGAGCTCTGGTCTCTTCCCACCTAATCACTTCCTCTCTCTGTCCACCCATATCACTTCCTGTCTGTCTATACAGACCTCCAGACCTCTATGGTTAACAAGTGGCTGTGGTGATATATTGTTTATGATCTAATAAAGCCACTGGAGGTCAGAATACAAAGCCACACTAGTTAGCTATAGAAACTGAGCAGTAGTGGCACACACCTTTAATCCCAGGACTCAGGAGACAGAGGCAGGTGGATCTTTCTTGAGTTCAAGGCCACCTAGGGCTACATGAGAGTGAATCAATCTAAAAGATTAACAGAGCTCATGCCTTTAATCCCAGCGTTAGAGAAGGAAGAAGCAAAGGGCCTCATGTAGCAGTTAGTCTCCAGCCACGTTGAGAAGAGCATTGCAGTCTGGGAGTGCAGTTTGAGGCTTGGCAGAAAGCAGTGAAGTCAGCATTTGCCTCTGAGGATTCATGGAGACAGGATCACCCAATGCAGTCTGAGATAGAGGTGAGAGTTACTGGCTAGCGGCTTTGCTTTTCCGACCTTCAGTTTGAACCCCAGTGTCTGTCAGGGTTTGTTTATTTTGTTTTTGTTTTTAAATCAATCATGTTACAAATGGCTAGCTCCATCCTCTGAACTTCAAACTTTAGTTGTTAGAGTATAAAGAAGATATCAACAATTTCCCCCTTTTTGCCTAAAATAAAAGGCTATAATTAATAGAAAAATTATATATTATATACAATAACTATATACAATATTACAGGAAACAACACATCAGCAAGTGTCTAGTCCATTAACAAATTCAGAGAAAATACTCCATATCTGGTCTATCGTGGTGAGTCCAAAAGGTTATATTTAATTCATTTTCTATTCTAACTTGCATTACCAAAACTATCATTCTATGTCTCAACCTTACACACTTTATATTTCTTTTGTGTATTTCTTTTCTGAATCTGGAAGCAAAGAAAACTATAACTATAAAGTCTTCAACTCCATCAGAGACTCAAGAAAGCAATATTACCTGAATAAGCAGGAAGTAAAAGCAAGTGACTTCCAAAAAAATTGTGAGAAATCACAGAAACAGCTTGATTCCTGGGCAGCCACCCAAGGTCCTTCTGCAGTGTTGGAGCATCCATCTTCAGCCTGTATGCCTAGCATATCTGACAGACTTTCTGTGAAGCAGGATATTCTGAAGGGCTGTCCTACCTTGTCTTGGCAAAGTTTGGAAGTTCTTTCTTTTGTGTTCTGTCTCTCCAATTTGAACAGCATACTGTCAGCAGTTGAGACAAGAGCACTTTCTTACCCAGTGGTGTTTCTTCTTTATCCATCATCTTCTTTGAAGTAAGAGTGGTGCTGCCAGAAGCAGACTTGTCTCACTGATATATATATATATATATATATATATATATATATATATATATATATAAAACCTTTGTTATTATCGAAGGTTAACATCTTAAATGTCAATTCTGTAAATCTCAGAAGTGTTTGAAGATGACTTGTCTACCTAAAATATATCTGTTTGACCTTGAAAACATACCTTATATGACTACAAGTTCGATTGTAATAAGTGACTAATTGCTAACCTGCATTTCCTTATTATCTTAAATAGCTGGTAATAATAACTTTCAAAGACTATACATCTGCATAACATTGCTAAATGAGTTTCATAGGACAACACCTTGTGCAAGATTAGAAATGTATGTACACTATGTTCTAACAATAATCTTAACTTTGTAGCAATATACCAAAAAAATCCAAGACATGTAAATATTTAAAACTAGTAGTTGTTTTTTTTAAGTACATTCAATCTTACTTTTTATTCTATTTCTATATTCTCCCCTTAATTCTTATCAGAGTAGATTCAGTAATCTATTTACCCTTATATCCTGTCATGTCCATATTCCCCCCTTTTCCTTTTCAAACAAGGACTCTGAATCTAATCTTCTTTGTTCAAATTTCTTCCTGACCATAATCAATAACAACTTCTAACCAACCCCCCTAAACAATGACAAATATACATAACCTATTGAATGACCAAAAATAACCTGGGAATCATATTCTTAAATTTACTTTCTGCTGTCTTGGGGTGGGGGGGGGGGAAGCGACAGCATCTTTAGGGGATCCTGAAAAGAAAAATTTGGGTTAATTGACAAGTCCTGGGAGAGGCAGCTGTATTATTTGTTGCCCAGTCTCTGTCTAATGGGAAAGTGCAGGGCTTGTCTGAAGTCCTGGCTAGAGAAGTCTGTAAGGCTGGATCGTCTCAGCTAGCCACCTTGAAATTGTCTTAAGCAGTTTTAGTACAAAACCAATTTTGTGTAGTGTTTTTCAGCTTAGTGACATTATCACAGTCCTTATGGACTCATCTTTGTGGGGCCCCATCATCATTTTGAGACTTCAAAGGTTACTGTTAGGTGTGTTCATGGTTCACTGCAGAAAACTTAAATATTTCAAATATATGTAGCAGATCTCAAAGAAGTTAAAGATCAATGTTTGTTATGTACATCCAGAATACAAAATCTTAATTCCTAGTTACCTAATAGATACTCAAAACCAAAATCATGTATAGGAAGGTAGATGAAGCCTTTTTCTAGAATTAAATTAGTATTCTTTATGACCATTAATTTTATGACTAAAGAATTTTGAGGCAATACTTATGAAATTAGTGGCAATAAAATAGTCCTAATCAAGGGGTGTCTCTTGTTCAAATTTAATCTTTATCAATTTTGATGGTATCCATAGCTTTTCTTCTCCTGCGGGGGGGAAAAAAAGCAAAGCCCCTTCCTAAATGTAACACCCTGGTTTCCATCCTAAGGTCAGCACATCTTTAAAATACACAGGCTGATTTAATTCTGTAGGTTTTTTTCTATTATCCAGTGTCTCTCCATAGCTAACGTCTCCATTAGCATTCAGAAAATTCAAATTTAATACAGCATTATGCCATTATGCAATCTATTTCTGGGGATCTTTTTTTTTTTTTTTTTACCTCTTTCTGTTTATTTAGCATGTCCTTTAGCATTCATTTCTATAACTGCTTGCCCTGTAGGATTGTGTGGTATATCTGTAATATGCTTTATATTGTAATAAGCAAAAAACTGTTTAATTTTTTTGAAAGGCTTATGCTGGAACATTGTGAGTCTTAATTTGCATAAGTATTTCAACAATGGCTGTAACTTCTAACAAATTTTTGATTACAGAATCAGCCTTTACAGAATTCATAGTAGTTGCCATAGATATCAATGGTGTGGTGTACATTTTTAATTTTCAAATTCTACAAAATAAAACACATAACAGTTGCCAGATTTCATTCCATCGAGTACCCTTTGGGTTACTTCCTGCTGATAGTGGAGTTTGGGTATATAAAGAACAAGTAGGACACTTCCTTGTAATTTTTTCCTTGTCTTGTTGCCAAGTGATGGAAAAATCTTTTTTCAAACCTTTGCTATTGATATGGTGGGATTTTTGTTTGTTTGTTTTGTTTTGTTTTTGTTTGTTTCTTGAGACAGGGTTTCTCTGTGTAACAGTCCTGGCTGTCCTGAAACGTGCTTTGTAGACCAGGCTGGCCTTGAATTTATTGAGATTTGCCTGCTTCTGCCTTGGAAGTTCTGGGATTAAAGGTGTGCATCACTACTGCTTGACAATATGGTGATTTAATTTTTAATGAATTTCTGAGACCTCCAGCACATTTCCTACCAATAGTTGATGAATTTCATCATTATCTCATGCTAGAGGGCATGGCAGACTTGTATGGGATTGGATGTTAGATACACACACACACACACACACACACACACACACACACACACGATTCCTATTTCTGATTATTTCTTGTAAATGAATAAAAAGTAAAGTCAATTTTGTATCATCTGGTATAAATTCAGCAGTTTTAATATGCAAAACAACTTTTTCTACATATTGTAAATCAGTAATTGTTGTGTTGAGAGTTTCCATGAAATTCATTAATACCATGAGAATAGCATATAATTCTGACTTTTGAACAGAATTATAAGGATTTAGATCCACTTTCTTAAATTTTCTGATTTGTAACTTGCCTATCCTGATTTATTTGCATTAGTATAGAATGTAGGGGCTCCAGATATTGGTGTTCCCTGTAAAAATGAGGAAGGATTCAGTTAGTTCTATTTATAAATTGGATTCTCTTTTGGGATTTTTTGTTGTTAATCTCTTCCCAAAATTAGGGCAACCCCTTTGCCAGGGTTCACTTTCTGCCCTTAATTTGTCAATTTCTTCATTAGTAAAAGGTACTGCAATTTATGCTGGGTTTATTCCTGCTAATTGATGAAGTCTCAATTTTATTTTAGAATCAACTCAGAGACCTTTTCCACGTAAGTTTTTAATTTACTCTGTTTTATGGTAAAAAGATCAATTCTAAGAAAATATCTTCCCTCTGCATTAATATTCCTGTAGGAAAATGCTTAGAAGGTAAAATAACCCAAATGCAATGTAGCATTGGATCAAAACAATCCACATGTGCATCCTGTAATTTTTTTCCACCAAAGCTAATTTTCTCTCAGCTTCAGCTAATAATTCTTTTGGACTATTCAAGTCCTTGTCGCCTTCCAAGGTTTTGAACAAATTACTCAGTTCATTTTTTCAATTAGTGGGCCTTAGATAGGAAATGTCTCCTAGCAATTTTTGAAAGTCATTAAGAGTTACCAACTAATCTCTCCTAATTTACACGTTTTGGGGTCTAATTTTCTGTAGACCTGTTTTATATCCTAAATAATTAATATAATCTCTTTGTATTTTTTAGGAGCAATTTGTTATCCCCAACAAGACAAATTTTTCTTCTTCATTCTTTCTAAAATCTGTACACTTGAGTCAGCTAGTAAAATATCATCCATATAATGATAAACTATAGATGAAGCAAATTGCTTACATATTATTTCCAATGGCTGACTTACAAAATAGTGGTACTGGGTAGGGTTATTTACATTCCTTGTGGGAGTACCTTCCATTGATATCTCTTAACAGGCTGAGAATTATTGTAAGTAGACACTCTGAAGGCAAATTTTTCTGTCTTTTTCTTGTAAAGGTATAGTGAAAAGCAATCCTTTTTTTTTTTTTAAATTTTACATATCGATTCCAGATCCCTCTCCCTCCTTCCCTCCCTCCAAGGCCCCGGACCCCTCTCCCATTCCATCCCCCCCCCACTCCACAGGGAGGGTGATTCCTTCAAGGAGGGATCAACAAAATCTGTCAAGTCATTTGGAGTAGGGACTAGGTCCTCCCTCCTGCCTCTAGGTTAAGGGAGTATCTCTCCAACTACTCAGTGGAAAAAAACAATCTTTTAAATCAATATGAGAAGTTATCCTTTGAGTAATAGAGAAAGCAAAGGTCTCCTAGACTATAGAGACCTCATTGGTTGAATCATGTTGTTAACAGCTGTTAGATTGGTTACCATTCTTCATTTTCCGTATTTATTTTTAATAACAAATACAGGAGAATTCCAAGGGCTGGTTGATTCTTCAATATACTGAACATTTAGCTGCTTCTGTACAAGCTGTTCTAAGGCCTGAGTTTCTCTGTTGTTTAAGGCTATTGTGTAACTCACACAGGTTTGTCTATGAACCATTTTAAAGGTAGGGTTGTTGGTGCCCTTGAAAGATCAGCAACTGTTATGCCTTGTTCTTGTACAACCTGAATGGTTGGTGACTGTTCTTTATAATACCTTCTAATATTTTTTCCAGAAACATATGTTAATTTGTGGTTTGTTTCTGAGATTGTAGGAATGTTAATCTGAGTATTCCATTGCTTTAACAAAGCATGTCTCCATAAGTTCATTGCTATGTTAGCCACATGTGGCATAGGTTTTCTTGTTGCTCTGAAAAGGAGTTTCCTCCACAGTTATAGGAAATGACTGAACTGAATTTGCCGTGGAGGCCTTCTAGAGGCCTCTCAAGGCATTTCTTGACAGCAAAGAGTGACCTTAACTGTTCTTTTTTAACCTACATTTATTTGTTTAATGACGACTGCCTTTGCCATACCTTCTGTAAACCCAGAAATGAGGGGTATTCTGTGTAACATGAAAATTAAAAACCCAGACACTGATATTGAGATTTGAGCATCAAGCTGAAAACCAGAAAAGCAATGCAGTCAGTCACTATCTCTTACCTTTACCTCAGGCTGAAAGGGCTATTCTCTTCTTGGTATGACTAGAGAATAAATTTCTCATGAGACATTTTAAAAATATATTGGTTGGTTTAAATCTTTAAAAATCCAGTATCTTTTAACAGCTATAGCTTCTTCATCAGCAATCAGAAAATTTAAAGACAATACAATACCATACAGAATCCATACTCCCCATGTATTTTCCATCTTTATGTGACTTTGTTTTAGACTTGACTTTATTATTTTAAGCTTTTTTTTATGACTGTCTATATCCTTTCTCTTTTCTTTCCCAAGCCTATGTATATTTTAAATCACACTGCAACCCATTTAGAGTTTTCTTTTTCCCCCATCTGGATCTGTCTTTACTGAACATCTATATTGTTTTCTGATTGGATGAGATGAATCTTAAACTGCTATGTCAGCTGATGGCATTATGCAGCTTAGTATATGGCAGTAGTGCATAGTGGTTGGCAGCTGGCTCCATCTTGCAGGCAGCTGCCGGGAGAGTCATCTCTGTGCTGCAGCCAGCATGAGATCTACAAAGACTAGGAAGCCACATTTGGCTGTGTGTGTGTGTGTGTGTGTGTGTGTGTGTGTGTGTGTGTGTGTAGAAACTTTTAAAGCTTTCTCAGGTCTTATGTGGATGTAGGTGCTGGACGTTTAGATGTCATATGTAGATAGACTTTTCTGTCCTGCCAGCCAGTTTCCAAATAACCACAGAGAAACTTATTATTGATTATAAATGCTTGGCTGATAGCTCAGACTTGTTACTAGCTAACATTTACATTTTAAATTAACCCATATTTCTTACCTACCTTCTGTCATGTTATGGTACCTTTTTCAACATAGCATGATCATCTTTTCTCCGAGTCTGCTCCTGACTCCCATGACTCCACCCTTTTCCTTCCCAGCATTCTCTTAATCTGGTTTTTCCACTAACCTTATCCTTCCTAACTATAGACCAATCAGCTTCTTTATTAATCCAATCACAGTGAGACATATTCACACAGTATAATGGAGTATTCCCCAGTACGGAAATTTGGGAGTGATAGCCATTGGGTGCAAAGCTTTTGGGGATTGTAAAAATATTGTAAATGTAACTGAAAGAGGTTGTTGGTGTCACTCACTTTTAGAGCACTTTGTTGGCATACCCAAGGCCCTTGCTCAGTCCCCATTAGTGGAAGAAATAATGGTTGTAGTATTTGAACATTCTTAGTCTTAAAAATGAGTGAATTTTAGGTATTGAGTCAATTTATGGTATGTGAATTATATTTCAACAAAATTACTTGGAAAATGAGAGATCATCTCTCTAGAAAGATGCACATTTGTGTTGTTTAAGCTTAGCTCATCCACCCCCATACAAAATCTTCAGATAACAGCAGTTTTCAGTGCTATTCTATACTATTAACCTACTTTATGCATCTACCTGTTGTGTTTGTCTCTCATACTCATTAGCCATTGCATGCTTATGAGTAGAGATTGTCTAGTTTCTACATGTCAGGATGGTTGACAATCCCTGTAAGCCAAATGCCCATTTGTTATTTATTTAGTGGATCAAATTTTAATGGAAAATGTTAAGATGTTTGCCATTCTTTTTATCCAATGTAATTATGTATAAGACTCTAAAGTTTTATATGGTTTAAAAGAAAAACATAGTTTAGGAAAGGATGTACATACACTTGCAAAGTTTATAAAACTATATTGATATGTAGAATTTAAATATTAGCAAAAATGTTTGTCAACCATGTACCATATATTAGCAGCAATGCTAGGCTCTGATAAGGTACTGTAAAAAAATCAAAAGCATATCTATTCTACATGAATAGTCTACTTCAGGAGCAATTTCAGAGGCAGGCATGAAAATTTCACTGCCAGACACAGGTAACATTAGTAAAGTAAATGCTGAGCCTGTTTGGAATACTAGAATGATCTAGAATTATTCAGAAAACCTTAACAAAGAAGGGACTTTCAAACAGATTTGTTTTAAAAAGCCAATTTCTGTTTTTTTTCAGGTAAAAACTCAAACATGAACAACGATACATATTACCAATGTTCAAAGCTGATTTGGGTAGAACTAGAATACAGTTGTATACAACATATTCCAGAGGAATTAGAAAAGTCAAAGTAATGGATAACAGAAAAGAGCCTCCATTCTTCAATGAAGATAACGTGGGACCATTTTACCTCAAACTACCTTTCTATGACACCATGGAACTCTTCATCGAAACATTGACTGGAACATGTTTTGAACTAAGAGTTTCACCCTTTGAAGCTGTTATCTCTGTGAAAGGAAAAATTCAAAGATTGGAAGGTACTAGTCTTTGTTTCTACAATATAAGGATTATACATTTTAGAAGTATTTTAGTGGAGAAAGATTTAAACATGACATTAAAAAGAATAGGATAATAAAATCCCCATTATGTCTTCAACAGTAACTAACTTAGATATTGCCTCCTTTGAATTCCTTGTTTCCTCTGTCTTATCTCCCTCTACAAGATTTCCTCAATTTAGACCTCTGGCATCATGTTAATGGTACGAAATATTTCAGAATAGTTTAGCAAGTTGGTTCAACCATAACTATTTTTATTGGGAAATGTAATTTATTTCCTTTTAGAGAACTTTTTTTTTTAAATCTGTTCGTAAATCCTTTTTTTTTTTTTTTTAATGGAGAGTTTCTGAATGTTTGGGTATATATTCAATGTTCTAACATAGCAAGGAATGTATTTGTGGTGTTATAGGTTACTTTATGTTAAAATTACTCTTCCAGATTTTAGATTACCATTTGTTGTTGTCCAGTTTAGACTAGAAAATTAACTCATCCCATATAACATTAAGCAGCTCTTTGCTGATAGTCAAGTGGGACTTGTTTGTGACATGAAGGCACTAATTAGGATTGCTCTCCAGCCAACTTGAGTGCGGAATTACAGAAGGATGAGAGTGGGTAGATGTTTGTGAGATCAAGGACTCTGAATATTCAGGTTTTGAATATTTGCTTTTCCTTCATCCCTTCTCCTTAGAGTAGTTTTAGGGGGTAGTTGCATCTGGAACCATGTCAAAGAATGGCACATGCACACCTGTTTTCTAAGTGAAGAAGGCAGTGTCAATCATTGTTTGTGTTCTGCAGGAGGCTTCAAAAGAACAGTCTCCCTGGAAAAAGCAATCAGTTTTAATCCTTTTCTGGATGGCCTTTGTCCTTCCTCACTGGATGTCAGTCAGAGCTAACATGGGAAAAAGACTCTCAAGTTCAAATTAGCAAGATGTGGCTGGAGAGGACAGACGGGTCAGTGCTTGAGTTAGTCCTGCAGCAGAAATGTGTGCCTGCAGAAAGCTTTTTGCCTTTGGGTAACTTTTGATGATTTCAGAACTAGTGTCTGGTGGGAGGGGAGAGGGAGTGAGTTGTGGAGGAAGGTGAGGAGACTAGTGAACTGGGAGCACTTGCATTGAAGCAGAGAGAAAAGTGGTAGCTGTCGGAACTGTAACAGGTCTGGAAAGGGATGGAAGTGCCAAATCCACTCAGCAAATCGACATTGAGTTTTAAAATCTCATTTCTACTTATTTTATGTGTATGAGAACATAATGTACATACTGTATACTTGGGGAAGGCTATACCTAGGCTCTCTAACTTTCTTTCTGGAACTTACTAACCAGAGCGGTGGTTTATGAAGGTGTGGACATCGCTTCTAGAAGGTGTGCAAAATACTGCAGTGGAGCTGGGAAAGAAGTATGTGCCAAGGATTGCAGGGGTTACCTGGAGGGTGGAGTCCCTAGATGTGCCTTTAGTTTTGGCATTGCTGCTCCCTAAATAAATGTTTCTCCCCTGTACGTGGAGGAGGGTTGTTTTCTTGGTTCCTTATAAATAGTGGAGCTGTATTATTTAATTATGGACAATGAGCTACAGATAGACAATCATTTTTATATGACAACTGCTGTTCCATCAACATGGGTTCATGAAGGACCGCAGTGAGCAGACTCCCTGTGCTGTAGTGGAAGAGTAACGCAGGCAAGAAAAGATCTCTTTACTTTAAACCATTTTTTTAAAGAGTAGTTTGCCATTTGTGCATAACTTTTTTTATTTTAACATTAAATATTAGATAAGGGCCAGATGTTTCCCTGTGTTTTTTCACTAAAGTGACTTCATATTCATTGTTTGTTATTCTCCTGACCCATTTGTCAGTATTACGCTGTCATATTTACCAAAAGTTTTGATAATTTTTTTCATTTTTTTTATAACCAAGTCCATTTAAATGAAAACAAACATTTATAGACAATATTTGGGCGTCGTTCTTTCCAAACTACTTCCTGCTGGTAAGGGGCACTGTCATGGGGGATTCTAAGAAGATGTAGTCTGCAAGACTGCTTTGTCCAGCTGTTTTGAATGTAGGATCACCTGGTACTGTTTCAGGTGGTCTGGCTTGATCAAACCACATTAGTCTGGAAGGAATCCACAGCTTTTCATTTTCTGTGGAAACAAAAATAGAAATCCTTTTCCCCAGTAACTTGTCCTTGAACTTAAATTTTGGAGTCAAAGCATTTTTTTTATTTATTATTTTACATGTCGATCCCAGTTCCCCCTCCCTCCCTCCCTTCCTTCTTCTCTCCCTCTTTCCCTCCCTCCCTCCCTTTTACCCTCTCTGCCCTCTCACATGCACCCTAACCACACTCCCCTCCTATCCCCCCACCACAATACCATATGTAGGGGAATGCCTTCCAGTTGGGGTCATGTAGATCTGACAGGTCATGTGAAGTAGGGACTAGGGCTTCTCTCCTGTCTCTAGGTTAAGGCAGTTATCCCTCCATGGGGGATGTGTTTGCAAGGTCATTTTGTGCACCAGGGATACATCCTGGCTCCACTGTCTGAGGTCCCTTAGATTGCTCAGTCCTTCTGGCTGAGACCCATATTCAGGGGGTCTGAGTCAGTCCCATGCTGGCTTCCCAACTATCAGTCTGGGGGCCGTTAGCTCCTCCTTGTTCAGGTAAGCTGTCTCTATGTGTTTCTGCTGCCTGGTCTTGACCTCTCCATCTGCATCTGGGTTCTAGTTCGACTCAGTGTTTATGTATGGGTGTTCGCTCCTGTTTCCAACAGGAGCATTTTGCTCCACTTTCTTACTGATTTGCATTCTCTTTCTTTTTAAGAACCTGTCTCTGTGTGTCTGTGCATGTATCTGTATTATGTGTGTGGGTATGAGTGTACCACAGTGCCTGTGTGTAGTAGAGGTCAGAGAACAGCCCCATGCATGCACACATATAGTAGAACACACCCTCACATGTGCATATGCACTCTTATTCATTCAACTTTGTTTTCCTGTTAGTATTTTGAGAGTCCTGGTAAGTTTAAATTTTTCCCTCATTTTTATCTTCTTTGATCTGTGATTATTTAGAAGTATACTTTTATTTCCAAACCGGAGAGGCTTAAAACATCTTACTACTCATCAATTGTGGATGATGCAAGTAAATAGAACTTTTATGGTAAATATGGTAGTAATTTGTGGAGGACTGCTTAAAATTTGTGTATTATAATGAAGAAAATAAGAAAAAACAAGTGCAATGACTTTCACTGATATGATAAATTCAGATTTAACTTATTCAAAAATAGAGAAAAACAGACTTCTGCTCAGCCAGGTTATTCACAAGGCAAAAGCAAGAGGATCAGCTCAGGGGATCAGCTCAGGAGGCTGAGGATCGGCTCAGGAGGCTGAGGATCGGCTCAGGAGGCTGAGGATCGGCTCAGGAGGCTGAGGATCAGCTCAGGAGGCTGAGGATCGGCTCAGGAGGCTGAGGATCAGCTCAGGAGGCTGAGGATCGGCTCAGGAGGCTGAGGATCAGCTCAGGAGGCTGAGGATCAGCTCAGGAGGCTGAGGCCAGCTTGACCACTTTGCAAGACTCCATTTTTTTTAAGCAATCTGTTTTTAATTTTACATACCAATTCTAGTTCCCCTCCCTCCCCTCCTCCCACTTGCCCCGCCTCCCCCCCCCCCCCATCCACTCCTCAAAGAGGATGAAGCCTCCCACGGGGAGGCAATACTTCCATTTTTAAAGACAAACCAAAACCAAACAGACTTTTGATTCTGACTTTAGGGTATAAATTCTTCCTAGTTCTTTATGCATATAATTCAGTTACTGTAATATATCAGTAATGTAGTGTTGTATAGTTGTGTATGAATGCATGAAATATGTAATTTAAATGAAACAACACAATCCTTGGCAAAGCTTTTTTTAAAGAATGTTTTTAAATATTTGTTTGAACTTATATTTAGTGTCTATAATGGAAATAGAGCCTGACATAAGGAAGTATGATTCCTAGATGGACATGGTATTACATGTCTGTAATCCAGCACTTAGGAGGTCCAGGCAGGAGGATCAAGAGGACATCCTTACTACATACTAATTTGACATCAGCCGGCTGCATGCTGCCTGTTTCAAAAACAAAAGCAGCCATTGCTAAGTTTCTCATGCTCCAGAAAATAACACCACATCCATGCCATGTAGGCAACCCCAATTAAACTTAGTGGGTTGTTTAAAACTCATAAAGTAGAAGGGAGACCTGCTGCAAAGAAGGAATTAGCTGGGAGATTGAGAGAGGATGAGGGAAGTTAGTATGATCAAAATACATTATGAAACTCATTAAATCATTACATGTTTTTCTTTTGAAGTGAAGGAAAGAGAACTTTGTGAGGAGTTCAGGGTCCGTATACTTTTGCTTTCCTTGACAGAGATTTGAGCTGGAGAAGACTTGCCTCTGTGCAGTCACAGCAAGAGACAGAGGCAAGCCTTTTGCTGGAGAGGAGTGTGTATATAGGTCCTGCCTTTATGGGTCTGTGGCATGGATGCTGGTCCTGGCTCACTGATATCCCTGGGGTGTGGGGAGGTCCAGGAATGGGGGGTTGTTGACCCATCTCTGTGTAGTTCCTCTTGGGGCAGGTTTGGGGTTCAAGAAGCAGCTGAGCCTAGTAGCTAGCAGGGTTGCATGTACGAGTCTTCCTCTGTGCTGTTGGATGGCCCTTTATCTGTCTGGTTGCTCATGGCAGTAGGGCAGACAGACATTTGTGTTGGTTCTGTTTCTGTGTTGCCCTTCTGTGTGTGATGTCTGCCTCTAAGTCAGTGGTTCTCAACTTTTCTTCATGTTGAGAACCTTTAATATAGTTCTTCATGTACTGGTGAATCATAATGTGAATATCTGTGTTTTCTGATGATCTTAGGCAATCCCTGTGAAAGGTTCATTTGACCCCAAAGGGGTTGTGATCCACAGATTGAGAACCATTGCTCTACGTAGCTCACCAAATTTTCACCTTTTGGGAAGCTGTGTGATTGTAACTCAAAGTTGTCCCCATCCCCAGTCCTCAAATCATAGTCCCAAGACAGATGCCCTAGGTTCCCAGAGTGAGTTAAGCAGGATGGGGTCTTGCTCTCTAGAGCTACATAGGGGCTGACTCAGCAGGGATCTTTATAAAATGGGTTCTGCCACTGCTGCAGTCACATCCCAGAAGAAATGGAGATTTCCCTAGAACCATCCTGCCCTGGGTAGGTGCTGCCCATGAAGTCTGTCTTCTACCTTTGCTTCTCTCTTGCTCTGCTCCTTCCCTTCTTACCCCCTCCCTCTTTCTCCTCTCTCTCTGATGTTATTGAAGACACATTTTTAGAGGCTGTGATCTGGAGCAGAGGTTTCAACCCTCTATGTCATTCATTTCCCTCCTTTTCTAGGAAAACCACACTCACCCGTCAGGACCAAGGCTTTCACATTACAATGTGCAGTTTCTTTCCTATTATGTCCCCCAGAACCTCCTCCTACTCTTTCTTTCTTTTCTGATAAAGCTAGTGTGTTCTTGCTGTCAGGAAGGCGGCTTTCCAACCATCTCCCTTTTATTCTACCCCAGGGGTTCTAACAGTTGATGCACGAGTGTAATATGCTATCTTCTATCCCAATTGAATCTTTAAAAGAAGGCGGTGGGTGGGTGGGCTGGAGACATGGCTCAGAGGTAAAGAATACATATCACTCTTGCAGAAGACCTGAGTTCAGCTCCCAGAACCTGTGTCATGCAGCTTACAACTGTAACTCCAGGCCTAGGGGATCTGAAACCCTCTTCTGGCCTTGGCTGGTACCTGGTATTGGTACTCACATGCACTTACTTTGGTCTTTTTATTTTGAGATTGCAATTATGTCATTAGAAAGACGTGTATTTAATATCTGGGTATTTCTATACTAAAACAATATATCATCAATTGCAATAACATAAGAAATACAATTCTATACATATCAACCATGAAAATTTTACCTAGAAAAATAAACACAAGGCAAAAGATAACCATAAGACCACACTGTAGGGAGAGGTAGAAATTAATTAGAGTATTTGAAGACAAACAAACAAACAAACAAACCACTTTTAAGTTTCCACCCCTTCTTTTTCCATTTGACTACTGGAATCACTAGAGAAAAGTATAGTTGAGTTCTTGAGGTAGGCTTGGATTAGCTTAACTCAGATTGCCCTTCCTTACTTGTTGAGCCATCTTGCAGGCTCTGAAATAACTGTTTTGTTTTGTTTTTATGTCAGGGCCATCCTATTTTTCTTATAATAGTATATGGCTTTGTATTATAATTTGAAATTAAGTATTGTAATACCTTAACATTTGCTCAAGATTGCTTTGGGTTTCTTTGGGTCTTTTGTGATTCCACATGAATTTTGGGATTGTTTTTCTATTTCTATGAAGACCAGAAATTTAATGGGGATTGTATTGAATCTTTTGGTTCCTTTTGACAGTATATCCAGTTTTACAATGTTGATTCTGCCAACTCATAAGTATGGGGGGGCTCTTTATATCTTCTGGTGTCTTCAGTTTTCTTAATTATCTTAGATTTTTCTTTTCAGAGATCTTTCACTTCCTTGGTTAGGTATATTTTATTTTTATTTTTGGGGAGCTATTATAAATAGGATTTCTCTCCCTGACTTCTTTCTGAGCAAGTTTGTTATTAATATATAGGAAAGGTGCTGATTTCTGTATCTTGATTTTGTATCCTGCTACTTTGATGAGACTATTTCTTTCATATGAATTTTGGAGTCATTAGTATCTTTTAAGTTTAGGATCGTGTCATATGCACATAGGAACACTTTGGCTTCTCCCTTTCTTTGTGTCCTTTTTACTTCTTTCTCACCTTATTACTACTGTAGCAAAGACATTGAATGGGAATAGCAAGAATGAGCACTCTTACTCCTGATTTTAGAAGCAATGATTTCGAGGGTTTTTTTTTTTTTCCCCATTTAGTGTAATGTTGTCTATATGTTATATATGGCCTTTATTATGTTGAGGTGTGTTCCTTCTGCTCCTACGTTGCATGTATCCTTTACTATGTTGTGGTATTTTCCTTCTGCTCCCATGTTGTATGCAGCCTTTACTATGTTGTGAAATGTTCCTTCTGCTTCCATGTTGTATTCGGCCTTTATTATGTTGAGATACGTTCCTTCTGCTCCTAGTTTCCTCAGGATTGTACTATGAAGAGTTGTTGAATATTCTGTGTCTATTAAGGTGATTGTATGAGTTCTGTCCTCAACTAGCTAGAGATTCTGTTGATGTTATTTTCATGATTCTCAATGTAAATTTAAATGTTTTAAACATATATCTGCCTAAATTGTTTAAGAAAACCTCATAAGAATTATATTTAAGCTGTAATATGTAAATTCACACCATGATGACAACTGATCTTTTTTGGATAGTGGTTCACTGTGTATATAGTCAGCTCACAGAGGCCTGGCGTATCTTATATAGCCTAGGGTAGCCTCAAAGTCACTCTTTTGCTGTCTTAGTCATCTGATTACTGGGATTATGTGTGTTCCCATGCCCACTTCTATAATTCTTTGGTTGAGGCCTTAATCCCCAGTGTGATGGCACTTATAGGTTGGGACCTTTAGCATATAAATTAGGGCTACATGAGGTCATAGTTCTTAATGATAATATCTTTGTAAGAAGAGACATGAGAGTTCTTTCTCAGTGTTTTCATAGGAAGCAAAAGCCATGTGAGTCTATAGGGGACTGGTAACTACTTACATGCCAAGAAAAGTGGCCTTAGAATGAACCTGCTTGAAACCTTGAATCCATGGGCTAGTCTTAAGAACTACTAGATACACATTTCTGTTGTTTAAGCTACCCAGCCTATGGTGCCGCCCTCCCCCACCCCCAACCCCGGCATCCTGAGCAGATTCTTTCCATTTCTGTCTCATATATTATATATGTGGATAATCAGATATAATGCATCATAGCAACCTAAACAGTAATCAGAGATTATCCTAATATTCTTGGAGAATAGCATTTCAGTGGGAGTGCGTATGCCATGGTAAACCTTGAGTAAAGAAATTTGGGCAAAGGAAGCTTTTTAAAGGTAAAAGTGATAATGATTACAAAAGACACTTGAAGTTGTCATTCTTGACCACAGATAAATAATAGTGGTGCCAGTCATACATTGAAGAAGACAGTTGTTGGGCCAGAGTCCTTAAACCAGAGTTTGTTTAATTCATAAATATTCTTAGTTCTTTAGTGAAACAGCATTGTATCATGCTCTTTAGATATGGTGTTGAAATTTTAAACACATTTTATTATCACCTTTCCTTAAGGTATTCCCATCTGTCAGCAGCACTTAATTTGGAATAACATGGAACTTGAAGATGATTATTGCTTGAATGATTACAAGTGAGTGTAATTACATATTAGCAGCTTTATAGATATTCAGTATATTATAACTCCTCATGCCAGTGTTTCTTCGTGTCTCTCCAAGAGAGCTTGATCCCAGCTTTCATTCTGAATTCTGACCTCTAGATGTGCTGGCTCAGTACCGTCTTTGTTCTTGAACTTTGTTCTCTGATATTTGTAGTTCAACTTTAGTTTTTCATGCCGAGCTGTTAGTCCCTGCCTTCTTGCATGATTATATTAATTTGTCTCCTTAGCTTTTTTCTGTGAATATGGACCCATTGTCACCTGGCCATGTTTCGTTTCCTCCCATTTTCGCAAGTTTTGGGTAGGAGAGAGTTGCTCTCCACTGGGTCTGTGTTCATTAGGCCCCTTTCTCTTTAAGAAGTGGTACTGTGTGCATCGGTGGCTACAAATGTGCTTTCTGGTGGTTCACCTTTCTCTCTCTCATGTAATTTATCACACTGAAGACAAAGGCAGAGAGGTGGAAGAACGCCAGGAGTCAGCAGAGCTGCTGGACCTGCAGTGTTACTTTTACTTTTATTCTACCGAATGAATTTTCTGTTTCTTAATTCTTTGGGTTTTGACTAAGTTTCTTTCTTTCTTGGGCATCTTTTATTTTATTTTATTTTTTATTTTTCAAGACAGGTTTCTCTGTGCAGCTCTGGCTGTCCTGGAAATTGCTCTGTAGACCAGGCTGGCCTCTAACTCATAGGGATCCACCTGCCTCTACTTATGGAGGGCTTAGATCGAAGGCACACACCAACCACTGCCTGGCTGGGCCTCCTTTTCTAAAAAGCTTATGAGAACTTATAAACTTTCTATAATTTATACAGGCAAATAATTAATATATTTTTATTGCTGTATCTTTCTTCATATTTTAGGGAATATATGGTAGGACTAATAAATCAGCACATAATTAATGGTTCATTTGACACTGATTATTTTTGGTGATTATAGTTTATTTTGTGCTACTTATTCACAGCATTTCAGAAGGTTGTACCTTGAAGCTGGTATTGGCTATGCGTGGTGGACCAATAAGTACTAGAAAAGGTAGGCATACATTAAAGCAATCTCAGTCATTTGTAAGTAATTTAGCAGTATTCTTTTTCAAAGGGTTAATGTCTTTATAGGCTCTATTTTTAGCCAAGTTCTTTTTCTGCATTAGGTCTTTGATTCTTTTAGGCATTATTCTTTAAAACCTAGATATATAAATACTGAACTTCCAAAATATAATCCTAGAATGAACCCACAATTCTGGATTCTGTCCAGGGATATTTAAAAATAAGTCTTAGTAGTAAATGGAGGAGAAATGGAATGGTAATATAAATACCACATTAGCATTGTATTTAGATTCATGTCAGTCTTGCTGCTTTTTAAACTGCAAGTTTTAAATTCTTGGGATAATTATTTGCTATAGGAAATTCCTGAATTGCCTGTTTACCTGGGACGAAACTGAATTTCATAGTCCTGTTGAATCCTTTCTCAGAATATGGGTGATTTCTGGAATCCATTCATCCATTCATTTATTCATTCAACAAATGCATCTACTGCATTCTAAAACATATTTTATTTTAATTTTAGTGATATGTATATGTGTGTGTTTCTGTGTGGATATGTGCACATGAGTGTGGGTGCCTGCAGAGGCCAGAAAAAGGCATTGGATCCCCTGGAACTGGAGTTTCAGGGTGGTTATGAGCCACCCAGTGAGGGTGATGGGAACTGAACTGGGATCCTCTGCAACAGCAGTATGTGCTCTAACTGTAGAGCCATTTCTCCAGCTCCATCAATTGAATTCTGAGTGACTGTCCCAAGTGCAGTCAACAAGGGAGACAGAGTTTCTGCTTCATAACCACGCCTCCAATAAATATGAGAGATTGATGGATTCCAGGTGTTGTGAGTTCTGTGTGGGAAATAAACAGGATACTGTGATAAGATCTAGAGAAATATAGGAAAAAATCTGTGGGAAAGATGACATGAGCAGAAACTTAGTTGGTAGAAAGATTTGTCTTAGTGTTAATGCTAGTGTTAATGCTGTGAAGAGACACACCATGATGATGGCAACTTTTATAAAAGAAAGCATTTAATTGGGGCTGGCTTACAGTTTCACAGGTTTAGTCCGTTATCATCATGGCAGGGAGCATGGTGGCACATAGGCAGACATGGTAGCTGAGAGGTCTACATCCAGGTCTGTGGGAGCAGGAAGGGAGAGACTCTGGGCCTAGTTTGAGCTTTTGAAACCTCAAGAGTCCACCCACAGTGACACGTTTCCTCTAATAAAGCCACACTTCCTAATCCTTGTCAAGAAGTGCCACTCCCTAATGACTGAGAATTCAAACATAGGCGCCTTTGGGGGCCATTCTCATTCAAACCTCCACAAGGTTTTAGCCCATGGAAGAGCTGGGAGCATGCTTACTGGCCCCCCAGTCAGGTTTGTCACAGGCATCGCCAACACACAGAGCCATGCTCAGAGTAGTCCTGTTCCGTGGCCCTAATTTTAGGAAGGCCTTCACACTTGTTTGCTCCACCACAAACTAGAAAACTGGAAAGTGAGTATAGATTCCATTGCTGATTTATTTCCACATGTCAAATTATATCCCCGTGCTTTATAATTTTGGTTAAAATTGGATTATTGAAATGTTTTTTTCTTCTTTTAAGATTTATTTGTATGTTCTGTATATAGTGTTCTGCCCAGAAGAGGGCACCAGATCTCATTACAGATGGTAGTTGCTGGGAAATGAACTTAGGACCTCTGGAAGAGCAGCCAGTGCTCTTAACCTCTGAGCCTTCTCTCCAGCCCCCCAAAATGTTTTTTCTTATCTTCCTTAAGAGCAGGTTGTGAGAACTGTTAAACTATTTTGCATAAGATAGAGAAAACTAAGGAAATGATCTTAAAGCTGATTAACTAGTTCTCTGACATCAGAGATTCTCTGTTTACTGATTTCTGAAGTAGTCTTATGGGATAGAGAGATGGCAGCAGCTGAGATTGCTTGCTTCACAATCAGAGGACTAGAGTTCAGATCCCAGCATTCATGCAACCAGCCAGGCATCCCATAAATGCCTGTCACTCTGGCTCTGAGGGATCTAACCTCCACACCCTCAAATGCATATGTAGGCACACTCATGCAGACACATGAGTAAATAAATAAGTAAATAAATAAATAAATTTAAAAAGGAATGATTGTATGCCATACTGCCAATATTTATTCTGGTGAGAATTGTTCATAAACTCTGTTTACTGAGCCATTATATCAAGTTAGTGTTAGATAGTATTTAATGATTTGTGCATTCTATTTTAGGAAGTTGGTAATATGTTTTATTACATCTTTAAAACTCATTTAGTCTCTCTGATTCATCATTTGGAAAACACCTTCATCATGAATTACAATAATATTTAGCTTTTAAAATAACCATTATCTAAACAACATGGAGAAGCAGGCATGAATGGTGTACATGTGTAATCTGAAAACTCTTGAGGCTAAGGTGAGATGATCACAAATTACAGGCCAGTTTGGGTCATAGAATGTTAAGGCTTTGCCTTCAAATAAACAGCGCAAGAAAACAACCTTCCCTTTCTAAGCTTATATCTGAAACTCTATTGCTTTTAGGTGACAAAATATTTTTTTCTACAATTTTTATAGTTACATTACAAACAATCTTGTTTTACATTTCAATTTCAGTTCCCTTTTCCTCCCCTTTTCCCCTGCCCCCCCCCATCAACTTCCTGTCTCATCCCCTTTCTGTTCCCCAGGGAGGGTGAGTCCTTCCATGGGGGATCTTCAAAGTCTGAGGTGACAAAATCTTAATGAGTGTTCAGTTATGAAGAGCATGTACACATAGACAACTTTTAGTACCTCCCTGCATAAGACATGAGTTTAAGAAATGCTTTTAGTAGCTGTGGTAATAATTCTTAGTGTTGTAATATGGAAAGTGGGACTTTTAAGTTTTGAAAATAGTTCTGGATACTGTGGTGTTTGCCTGTCATCCTGGCCATGTAGGAGCCTGAGGCAGGAGGATTGAAAGTTCAAGTGAGCTCAGGCAACATAGGTGTTTCAAACAAGAAGGCAAGAAGCTATGTGAATATTATCTTTTTAACATTTATACATTTTATGACTGAAAGAGCAGATCAAAATGTTATGCTTCAGGCCATAGTGGTATTAAACTTAGACTATGGGGCATCTTTGATACTTTTACTTCATTACTTTCAGAGTTTAATATTTTTCTGTTAGTGTTTCTTTTTATTGTATTTTCCTTTCCAGTGCTGGCAGTTGAGCTTTGAGCCTTGTGAATGCTAGGCAGGTACTCTACCACTCGGCTGCATTCCCTGTTGGTGCCACTTGTTAAGGGCATTGCACTGTTCCAACTTTGTTAATAAGTAAATGAAAGTTAGGTAACTTTGAAAATTGAGGACAACTGGGTCTCACTGGTCTACCAGTTATGAGGAGTGTCAGAGTGGCTCCAGTCAGCCTCTGTGAGTCTCATATGCTCTGATTGGATGGACACACACACCCTGACCAAGACACCTGGCTCATGAGAGGAGCCTCTCAGGAAACACATATTGCTCCTTCCATACAGGGCAATTTTAGCACACTAAAACACCTCCCTGTGCGATCCTTGTGCACTTTTAACTATGTCAAGAAGCAATTATAAAGTCTATTCTCATATAAACCTGAAGGAAGAAAACTATTTACTTGCTTTTTCTTTCTTTGTTGCTTTATTTTGTTGTTTTCTTTTGCTGCTGCAGACTTTACCTAGGACCTTGGGCATGCTAGATACTCGCTCTACCATCAAATATTGTCTCTAGCTCTTTCTTGCCTCTGATTTCTTGATTCTGTCCTCTAATTATATGTATGCGTGCACGATTATTTTATAATCTAAACTAAGTGGGATTTATAATACATTTAAGTGATTGATTGTTTGAACCAGTAAATAAAAGCACAGGAAGCTAAAGGGGTCTAGATAAAATAATGATAATACTATATGCCCTCATGTTTTAAGTTAAGCCCTGTCTTTGAACATGTAACATAATGATGCATTTTTTCTCACATTAATACAAAACAATCCATGAATTTGAGAAGATGTGCAAGAGACATAGGAAGGATTGGAGGAAGAAGGGGGAAATGATGAAAATACAATACTCATTAAATTCTCTAAAAAATTAATAAGGGATACTTATAATATATAAAAATATCAGAAGCCTGGCTGCAGAGTGTCTTTTATCACATGTACAGTATGGTTGTATAAATTTAGCATATGTATTCCTGTTACTATAAGAAGATGCAAAAGTGTTGCTATGAATTGAAAGCCTATTTATCAATCTTTCCATTTGTAGTTCCTGTGGAAGACCCACTTAGGGAGCTGGCTGAGTACATGGACTCCAGTCGAGACGAGGTCTGGGAAAAGACCTCTTGCAACAAACAAGTTACATTTTTGGTATACCGGGAAGGAGATCAATTGAATTTCTTTCGTGTAGTAGATAGGGGAGATGGCACTTTAACACCATTATCTGAATCTTTAAGGTAAATAGGTTTCATTTGCATGTTTCACTTAGGAGACTATACAGAACACTTCAGGAGCCTTTGTGTGTTCTCTGGGATATTGAAGTAGCTGTAGTGTTTTAACAAGACCAAGTAAGTTCCATGTGTTTCCCACCCCTTTCCTTCCTGTATTGAATACTTAAAAAGGAATTACTAAATTTTAATTTCTTTACATGATAGTTTTTTAATAAAAATGGCTTATTTCCATTTCTATGTGAAACTCTAAGATGAGTATTAGAATATAGTCTTGTGATAATAGTACATTATTATATAATCATGACATAGCAGAAAGGGTTAATCCTAAAGTTGGTATCATTTTTAACTCTGCTACTTAGAAATGGGTAAATCTTTTTTATTTTGTTACTATGTAAGAGGACATAAATTATATGTTACTTTTTTTAAGAAAGGAAAATTCTATTAAAACCTAAGGAAAACATTTAGGTTGGCAGTAGAGAATGAAAGACTTGTGACAAGATCATTTCTTAAGTTTCTGTGCATTTTAACTTACTATGAGTCATTCCTTTCACTTTTATTTTTAATTATACTATTTATTTGTGTGTATGTGTGTTGGCATGATTGTCCCATGGTGCACATGGAAGTCAGAGGACATCTGGGTAGAGACAGTTCTCTCTTTCCACCTGAGGGTGGGTCCTGAGGATTGAACTCATGTAATAAGTCTTGGCAGCAATTTCTTTGGCTGGTTGAACTCTCTCTTTAGGTCTCTTTTCACTTTTAAGTCATTAAACAGAACTGACTGTTTATAGCCAGTACTAGCTAACATAGAGGCACCAATGTAATAAAGAGCATCTCCACCTTCACTGAGCATTCATCTACTAGCTCCAGTCCTGATGCCGTAATGTTGCATAAGAATATGATCTATGGGATCAGATGAGGTGTACTTCATTTCACCTGAAATGTAGAGTTAGAGATGGCCTGGCAAACTTTAAACAAATAAAGGAAAGATTCTACAGATAACTGAGGTGAGGCTCACAAAAAACTAAAAATCTAGTGCTAAAATTATTCAAAGAAACCCAGCTTGTGATCTGGAGAGCAGTGTCTTGGGGTGAGATGTCTATGTACAGGATAGCTTTGTTTTGGACCCCCCCCCCCCGTCACTAAAGGTGACAGCAGTGTGTGTTCTGTAGTTTTGTTAAGGGAAAGAACCTGCTTTCACCATCATATCCACAATGTGATAGAAGTCACAATAGTGATTGAGGGCCCTGGGTTTTTCTGGCTGCTTGTTGGCTCGATCTCTCTTTTGATTAATCAGAACAAAGTGATTTGGGTCCTAAATGACATCTTCAGAATCCCTTTACTTTTGTAATATTCAGTTGGGCAGACCAGTCAGATTGGTTCATACCCACGCTCAAGGACAGAATGCACTGGATATAAACACCAGGGGTGGAGAGCCATAAAATTTCCCCTAAGATTCTGCTCAGAGTGTGGGAAAGGTTAGAGCTGTGGGGTGTGTATGTGTGTGTGTGTGTGTGTGTGTGTGTGTGTGTGTGTGTGTGTGTGTGTGCAGAAGGCCGACTAACAATCAGAGTCTATTTTCTTGGTGGGTCAGGATCTGGGTAGCACTAGAAGTGTGACACTTGCCTTGGACTAGACATGGAGAGAGGTTAGCAATGAGGATTAATGAAGATCACTTACTGCCTTGAATCACTAGCAGAATTCTTTTATAAGTTTCTTCACATGTGAGACCCTTGATAATATGTCATCCTCAGATTTCTAGGCCTTTTCATATGCCATGTTTTTATATTCCTTTTCCTATTTGCTTGTAATGTCATTTTCACATCTCAATTTCATTTTCATTCAGCTAATTTCTAATATGCCTTTTCTGAAGCTAAGGCTGGCTTTGAACTTTGAACTCAGTAAGTAGCAGAATCTGGCCTTACTTTCCTTCCTTTACCTCCCAAGTGCTCAGAAATACAGGTGTGTGCCACTGTGCCTGGCTCCACTGGCTAATTTCTGGTCTTGTTATTTCCTTTTATTTATTGTGAGTATATGTACTTGTACTGTACATACATGCATTCGGATGTTTATGTGGAGGTCAGAGGGAATAGGCAGGAGATGGTTCTATCTTTCTATTACATAGGTCACAGAGATGGAGCTCAGGTTGTTAGTCCTACCCAGAAATTACCTTTATTTCCTGAGCTGTCTTGCTGGCCTATAATTTCAGTTTGTGTTTATTTATTTAACCCAAATATTGTCATGAAGTTCATGAGGTTAATGCGTACTTTCTGTACAGGTCACCAAAAATAGTGAGGAAAAACATGATGGAGTGATTGTTATGGTTTGAATTTAAGAAGTTCCCAAAGCTGCCTGTTTGGAGGCTTCAGTGTCAGTTGATGGGCTTTTGGGAAGTGATTGAATCCTAAGTATTCAGACATGACTAATAGATTTGTCCCTTGGTGGGTTTATGATAGCATATTGGTTGGTGGGGCCTAATTGAGGAAATGGGTATGAGGGGTATGTTCTGGAAACCATAACCCTGGCTGTGCCATTTTTCTCTTAAATATTTATTTTTGATTTGTGTGTATGTATATGTGTGTAGAAAGTGGAGGTCAGACAACTTGCAGCAGCTGGTTCTCTCCCCTATGGGTCCTGAGGATTGAACTCAGGGTGTCAGGCTTGGTGGAAAGAGCCTTTCCCTCTGAAAGCTTTCTTCTCTTTCCCTCTGCTTCCTTCTGGCTGTGACAAGGTGAGTAGCTCTGCCTGCCGTGTGCTTGCCACCATAATGTTTTGTGTTGTGATGGTCAAGGAATTACAGAACCAAGTGGCCATGGATTGAAACTTCTTAAATCATGAAGCAAAATAAATCTTCCCAGCTTATAAGTCATTCTAATTATTTGTCACAACAATGGAAGAGTTGAGACACTGATAAAAAATTTTGTTCCCGCTAAGCCATCCAGGTGATGACCAGTAAACCCATGAGAAAAGTGAGTTTAACTGCTGTAGTGATGCATGATGGATTTGTGTATTTATCAGATGTATACTATGGTGAGGGTCAAAAGAACAATTAGAGGCAGCCAGCACTCGCCCACTTCTTCACAAGTTGGAATTAAAACAGCTAGGGAGTAGCTTCTCAAGGAGATGAGACCGAGAGCGTGAGAAGTTCTAGACAAAGAGACATGAAGAAACACAGACTCTGAAGATTGGAGCAGAGACTGAGGAAGTGTCTCCATGCAGTGTGACAGCAGCAGCACAGCAGATGGAAGAGGTTCCCAAGCAGGCAGACAGCTAGGAAGTGCAACCAGCATGGAATTAGCAAGGTGCGGATGGGCAATCTCAACATTGCCTTTTAGGAATCCGAAAATCAGGCTGCTGGTAGACAACCTTCCTGCCTTTCTCAACTCACATTGTTGGTGCTGTTGTGAGGAGGACAGCAGTGTTCTTGAGAAGGTGTGTCAGAGCTTGTGGCTTCAGGAAACAAATCCCTGTACTTTACTGTCCCTTTCTGTATTGAAACCTTCTACAAACATGAATATGCTTTCAGTGAATAGCTTTGAAAACCAGTTTGACCATAGAGGAGACTGTCCTACTGTTCCAGAGGTACTTGGTGGGCAACAAGAAAAGGTTTCAGATTTCCATTAACACGGGAAGCTCTGGGGCTGGCTTAGGAAACGGATGAACCAATCAGACGCACCTGATTAGATGGCAGTTGAGAGAGCAGTTGTGGCTTGCTGGCCTGCCATCCCAGCTCCTCAGTGCAGATGGCTGCTCTTACTCTAGTTGGCCTCACAAGGGTCCTGCAGTACCTAACCTCAGCCTTTGCTCTCTCAGAGACACAGAACTAAACAACACATGGAAATAAGAGCTGACTGGAATAGTAGCGGGTGTCCACTCTTCACACATGTGGACCATTTCAGTACAGATAATGCTTTCCATTTTCTTTTTTTTTTAATTAGAAATCTTATTTTACATATCAATCCCAGTTCCCTCTCCCTCCTCTCCTCCCATGCCCCCCTTTGACTCCTCCATCCCATCCCTCATCCACTCCCCTGGAGGGTAGGGTATTGCTTGAGGGATCATCCAAATCTGTCAAGTCATTTGGGGTAGAACCTAGGCCCTCCCCTGTGTACCTAGGCTAAGGGAGTTTCCCTCCATGGGGAATGTGCTCCTGCAGTCTGTTCATGCTCTAGGGATACATCCTGGTTCCACTGCCAGAGGCCCCATAGACTGCCCAATCCTCCCAGCTGACACCCACATTCAGGGGGCCTGGTTTGGTTCCATGTTGGTTCCCCAGCTGTCAGACTGGGGTCTATGAGTTCCCCCTTGCTCAGGTCAGCTGTTTCTGTAGGTTTTCCCAACGTGGTCTTGACCTCTGATCCCTTTGTTCATCACTTCTCCCTCTCTGAAACTGGATTCCAGGAGTTTGGCTCAGTGCTTAATGCTTTCCTTTTTTTATTAAGATTATTTCGTTTGTACATCTGTTTTACTTCACATTTTTCTTTTTATCTTTCAGTACTTTTTGTTTTATTTGTATTATTGACTTTGTTTCTATCTTTCTCTTGTTTACTTTCACTCTTTTTCTCCTGCCTGGGTTTGAGTCCAGGGCTTTGCACATACTAGGCAGCTGCAAACAAGGAGTTAGCATTCTCTTTTAAAAATTTCCAGTGTTTTGTGACCTTTTCTCTTTGTTTTACTCTTAGGTAATTTTATCATTTAAAATTTAAAACAATTTACATCATTTTTTATTTATGTGTGTGCATATCTGCATACATGGTGGGTAGAGGACAACTTGAGGGAATTCTGCCTGTGGGTTTGAGGGCTTGAACTCAGGTTGTCAGGCTCAGCAGCCAAGTTCCATTGCATACTGAGCCATATTTACAGCCTTATCTTTACTTTGTATTATTTGACCTGCCATTCTAGTTGTTGGTGGCATTTTATATGTTGTAGTTCTCCTTTGCCTTTTACTTTGTTTCTGTGGCTGGTTTGCTTGCATTTAGCATGTTCCTCTTTCCCCATAGTGCTAGGACTTGAACCTAATGCTTGGAACACTTTGTGTAGATGATTTATCACTGAGCCATTCTCCATCTTAGTAGGAGAAATTATATCCTGCTTACTGTAGTTCATCTCTGCTGGGACTTTGGAATATCTCTACTTAAAAAATAGAGAACTTCAGGGCCAGCAAGATGGCTCAGCAGGTTGACCAGTATTTGCTGCCTGATACAAGCCTGAGAACGTAGGTTGGACCCCTGGACCTCACATCAAGGTAGAAGACAGGCACAGACTCTCTGGAGCTCTCCTCTGACCTTGGTATGTGTATCATGGCACTCTACCACACACACACACTAATAGTAATTATTATTAATTAGAAAAAATAAGTCATAAAAGGCCATACCTAAGAACTAGGTCTCAAGTAAGTACAGTTAAGGGTGCCTGAGGATCTATTCCTGGATATTCATTCCCATAGCACCAGGAGAGAGAGCCAAGATGGTGGATCTCATATGTCTAAGGGACCTCAGTACAGCCATTCCCATATTTCTTCAGACTGCACATTACTGCAAAGAGGGTTAGCCACATAGCTAGAGCTCAGTCCATATAAAACTGCCTAAACTGTCAGAAGGCTATCTCTTCTTATAAGACCTACAAAGAAAATAGGGATCTGGCTTCCAAATATTATCTAATCATTTCAGTTCTGTCTGATATAACATGTGTATGCTTCTAAGTCCATTTTTAATATTTTGATATATTTGATGAACACTGATTTTTTTTTTTAAGTTACAAAATAACGCTGGGCATGGTAATGCTCACCAGCAGTTTGGGAAGCATGAAAGAGTGGATCTCTGCAAGATCAAGATCAAGGTCAGCCTGGTCCAGGCAGGCAGTTCTAGGCCATCAAGCCTACCATGGCCTTGTTTTAAAAAAAAAAAAAGGAAAGAAAGAAAATGGTACCAGTACTAATACACATGGCATCAAAATGTGGATGAATTCTGATTGTATCACTAATTTGAATGTGCTAGCTTTGATGTGCAGTGCTAAGTATTAGATAACACTTAGCTCTCTGCTCTAGGAAACCTGGGTTCATGAGCAGATCTGAATTCTATATAAGTTTGTGTGTTAAGCAAATATGATTAAATTTTTTCTATTTTAACGTGTGAAAAATTACTCTTAATTCATGAGCCCACATAGGTGACAGGTTGACTTTGACCCATAGCTCTGTTTTTGCTAAGATACTTAACAGGTTCATTCACATACAAAATAATATTAATATTTTTAGTTCCAAATCATTTTAGTGACTCATGCTGCCTTGTTTTTTAAGAAGGAAATATAAGCATACATTGTAAGGATTAAATGATAACTTGCCCAAGATACAGGGTCAGATCTTGTGTTTGAAAAGCAAAAGTCAAATGAGAACTTGGCTTTGGGATAAACAATATTCACATTGAAGTAAATGCCCATCTTCAATCATATTATGAATAGTATAGAGAATATTTTTATCTTTAAAATTCAAGAGACTATTGGAGTATTTAAATATAGGGACTGGAGAGATGGCTTCATAGTTAAGAGTGCTTGCTACTCTACTTCTAAAAGACCAGAATTTGGCTCCCAGCACTCACATCAGGTGGGTCACAACCACCTGTAATTCTAGATCAGTGGATCCAATGTCCTTCTCTGGCCTCTACACATACCCCCAACATGGTTTATACTCCTTCCCAAATACACACACACATGAACAAAATTAAAAGCTTAAATCTTTAAAAAAATGAATATTAGGGACTCAAACTATTAAAAATTACTTTAGTCTAGTTTTATTTTCCCATTAAACATAAATGATTGGTTTCTAACTGATCTCATGAATCTATGATTGTTGAGAAAGTATACGAATATGATTCCTTAACAGGCATGTGGTACACATCTGTAATCCCAGCATTGGTAAGACAGAGGCATAATTGGCTAAGAGCTCAAGGCCAAAATGGTCTACATAATGAGTTACAGACTAGTTAAGGCATCATAGGAAGAAAGACTCCGTCTCATTCCCTTTCATGACCATAAGATTGTATTAGAAAGAACTTAGAGTTTTCCTTAAATGGTAAAGTTAAAATACCATAGTCCATCAGAGGAAGGTTTAGAGTTAAAATATTTTAAGATAATACCCAGGCAGTGGTGGCACATGCCTTTATGTCCAGCAGAGGCAGGCGTATTTTTTAGTTCCAGGCCAGCGTGGTCTACAGAGTGAGTTCTAGGACCACCAGAGCTGATACATAGAGAAACCCTGTCTTGAAAAATTTTTTTTCCTCAAGATAATCAAGACTAGAGTATACTGAATCATTCCTTCTGACTTCATAAGATAAACTGATAGAAATCTTCATGTGTCTTCATTTTTCAGGTATGTTGATATATAGAGATGAAGCTATCACATATTATTTTAATTTTGTCACTCATTGTCAAGCATGATACAGTAACATGTGCTATTTGTTACTCGGGGAAGCTACAGGAAGTAATAGGAAAATTTAGTTTTGGAACTAGACAAATTGACTGTTTGGATCTTGGGCCTAATATCCACTTTCTTTCTGGTCTTGAGCCAAATCATTTAACCTCTTATTTTTTAAAACTAGTTAAAGTTTTTTTTTTTTTTAAATTAGATATGGGGGGGGGGGGTTCATTCTGCAGCTCTGGCTGTTTTGGAACTGTTTTGTAGGCCAGACTGGCCTTGAACTCATGAAGATCCAACTTCTCAGCTTCTTACCCACTGCTGTCAATCTGGGACTCCTTGGGATCTGAACCCAAGTTTGAATGGGAGCTTTAAGTAGGCTCTCCCAGAGCCAATTCATCGGCACCTACTGTGAGCCTACCCACCACTACTGGGCCTTGCTGAGCCAGACTTAAATCCTACTCAAACCCACTCAGAGTCAGTGTCTACATGTGTCATCTCCTCCTCTGTTGTCCTCTGTTCACCTACCAGTCAGATCTGAGACTGCTTTGAGTCTGAGCTAGAGTTTGAATCAAAACTTCATCTCAAATAGGGACCCCCCTACACAGTTTCAGCCAAAGATTGAATTTGTAGAGCCTCAATTCCCAGCCTCCTACCTACCAATGATCCCTGAGACCCCTTGATCCCAATCAGAGGCACAGTTAGAGATAATCCAACCCAGGCCTCTCCTTACCCACCGATCCTTTCAGATCATGTGGAATCTCATCTGGAGCCCCTGAGTGGCCACAGGACTGAAAACACAAGGTTTCTGTTGCTGTGATCAAACACCATGACCAAAAGCAACTTGGGGAGGAAAAGGTTTATTTTAGCTTACAACTATCAGATTTCACTCCATCCCTGAGGGAGGTTGGGGCAGGAACTCAGCACAAACTTGGAGGCAGGAACTGAAGCAGAAGACATGGAGGAACTCTGCTTACTGGCTTGTTCAGCCAGCTTTCTTACAGCACCCAGAACCAACTCGGTGTGGTACTGCTTACTGTACACCCTCCCGCATACATCATTAACTAAGAATATTCCCCACAGGCTTGCCCACAAACCAGTCTGTGCAGATATTGTCTCTGTTGAAGTTTCTCTTCACAAGTAACTCTATTTTGCATCAAGTTGACAAAAAGACATATCAGGTAATAAGTAAGGAAATGAGATATCACCATTCCTGACTTTCAGTTGTATTCCAGAGCTACAGTAATAAAATCAGCATGGTATTGGGAAAAAATAAACAACTGAAAAAAAAAATCAGACAAGTTGGGGCTGGAGAGATGGGTTAGTGATTAAGAGGACTGTCTACTCTTCCAGAAGATCTGGATTTGATTCCCAGCACCCAAATGGTGGCTCACAACCATCTGTTTCTAGGTGATCCATCACTTCCTGTAGGCTTCCAAGGGTGCCACATGCACATGGTACACAGACATACATGCAGTTAGAAACCCATATTCATGCAAAATATTTTTTAATTAAAAGAGAGGCACTGATTAACCGAATAGAATTTAAGGTCTGCTCTACAGGACCCTTGATATTTTACAGAGAAAGCAAAAATACACATTGGTGAAAAGACAGCATCTTCAACAAATGGTCCTGGTCAAACGGAATAGTTACTTTTAAAGAATGAAGGTACACCCTTCTCTCTCACCCTGTACAAAGCTGGATTCCAAATGGATCAAGGACCTAAATATAAGACCTGATATCCTGAATCTGATGGAAGAGAAAGTAGGAATCGAGTTTGAACATATAGTCACAGGAAAAAAACTTTATGAATCAGGCCCATATAGCACAGACATTAAGATTAAGAGTGCATAAATGGCAAAGGAAATCCTCATTTGAAGAGGCAGCCTAGAGAATGGGAAAAATATTTAGCAGTTCATCAAAAGATGAAACACAAGTGGCTGAAAAACACTTTGAAAAGTTTTCATCATCCTTAACAATCAGGTACACACAAAACTGCATTGAGATTTCATCTTATCCCAGTCAGAATGACCAAGATTAATAAAACGACAGCAGATGCAGGGAAAAGGGAACCAGGTATTCACATCTTGTGAGAATGCAAATTGGTACAGTAACTATGGAAATAGATCAGTGTGGAGGTTCCTCAAAAAGCTGAACGTAGATTTACCACACGATCCAGCTATACAGCTCTTGGGCATATGCATCTTACTACGGAGGTGCTTGCTCATCTGTATCCATTGACTCTGTATAACAGCACCCGGAAACAGCCTAGGTGTTCAACAACTGAATAATGCACGATGGCAATGTGGAACATTTGTAGATGGAATATTATTCAGCTGTTAAGAAAAATGATTCTGGAAAATTTTCAGGTGAATGGATGGAACTGGAACATCCTGAGGTAAACTAGAAACAGCAAGCCTAACACTGTGTGTTCTGTCACATGTGACCGTTAGCTTTTAAGCTCTAGAAATGTGTGTTTCATTTAGAATGCCCTCCTCTAGCCAAGAACATATTCACAATTAACAGCTTCTGGGAGAGGGAAAATCCATTTTCTTCAACGGAGTGCCACTGGGTACATTAACTATAGTCCAGGGTAGACCAACCCAAACCAGACTCCATGGCTTCTGTTTGTTTTTAAAGAGAAAGGGAGAACATGAGGTTGGGTGTGTAGGGAGGTGCGGATTATCTGGGAGGAGTTGGGAGAGTAATGAATGTGATCAAAATATACTGAAAATCTCAAAAGAATAAATGAAACATTATCTTAAAAATACTACTCTTTGTTTGTTTGTTTGTTGTTTTAGACAGTCTCACTATGCAGCCCTGGCTGGCTTGGAGCTCACTATCTAGACTAGTCTGGTCTCAAATTTACAGAGATCCACACACTTCCACCTCTAGAGTGCTGGAATTAAAGGCTGCATCACCAGTCCAGGCTTTACAAGTTTAAATTTTATTTATTTATTTAGTGTGGGGGGAGGTGGGTATGTGCCTGCCATTGCACACATTTGGAGATTATTTACTGCAGGAGGGGGATGTGCCTGTTGCTGCACACATCTGGGGATTATTTAGTGCTGGGGGTGGGTATGTGCCTGCAGCTGCACACATCTGGGGATTAGAAGACAACTTTCAGGAATTTGTTTCCTCTTTTTCCACCCTGTGAGTGCTTGGGATTGAACTCAGGTGATCAGGGTTAGTGGCAAGCACCTTTCCCCCCTGAACCATGTTGCTGTCCCCTCCCTCTTAGTTGTGATTTTTCATTTGTAAAAGGGCATAGTATCTATAGACTTTTGTAAAGGACCAGTCTTCAGGGAGCGCTGATAGAGCAAGCGTCCAGCACCCAGCAGGTGGTGTGTGAGTGTACTGCAGTGCTAGCGGGAGCTCAGCTCCTTTGTCTCAGCAGTGTGGAGTAGTGATGCAGCATTCCCCTGGAATGTTATCTCCTAAGAAACGTTTGTGTGAGCTATGCGTTTGTGCACATGTGAGTGAGTGTGTGGCACTTGTGTGTTGGTGGGTTTGTTCTTCAGGAGCTGTCCACCTTGTTTTTTGAGATAGAGTCTTTCATTGGCCTAAAGTTCTGTGGGGAAGATAGACTGGCTGACACTGAGCCCCAGGGTTGTGCCTGTCTCCACCTTCCCCATGCTAGGATTTCAAGTCCTTCATACCCAGCTTTTAGAACTGGATTTTTGGAACTAAACTCCAGTACTTGTGCTGGCAAAGCAAGCAATTTACCCAAATTGTTTTGGATGTGCTGGATGTGTAGCTCAATATCTAGCATGTTTGCCTAGCACACACAAAACCCTCAATTCAGTCCCTATGAGTACATTGAACTAAGTGTGGGTGGCACACACCTGTAATCCCAGCACTCAGAAAGCAGCAGCAGCAGGATCAAAAGAACAAGCACTTCCTCAGCTACATAGCAAGTTTCCGGCCAACTTTGGGCCAAAGAAACATTTTTGAAATTTATGTTCTTTCATTTACAATGACAAAATATAGTTAGTATTTCCCCCATAGCAATTGCTGTTGTGCATAGGACTGTTAATTCTTACCTGGTGCCAAGCATGTTTTAAGTCCTTTCCATTTTCTTTGCAGTGGTGGTTCTGTGTATAATTTATATACAGATGAGGATGAAGAAGCGGAGCCTTCTCCTTCTGGGCAACAGATCATTGAAAATTCAATAACTATGAATAAGATGAAGCTGCTGAAGGCTAAGATGGAGAACATGAATCTCAGCAAAAAGGTGAAGCTGTTGGCTCTTGGCCAAGCTTTTCTCTAGCTTAAGTGGTGGGACTCACGTTGCTGAGGTCTGCCGGTGACTATGGAAAACTATAAAATATTAATTTTTTCACGTTTCTGGTCTCAACTTATTTCTTAAGATGTGACAAATGAACATTGAGGTGTTTAGTCTAGCAACACACTTGAAAGGGTTATGCACACATCTTTAAAAAGTCATAGCTGTAGCATGAAAAGGGATAGTAAAAGATCGCTTAATCTTTCAATAATTTCAGTAATAGAAATATGATTTCAAGTTTACTCTCATAGGCACTGAGATAGGCACACTATAGCCCAGGCTGGCCAGAACTTCGTATATAGCCCAGATCTGATGAACGCTCAGCAGTCTTCTCTCCGTGCTCTGAATGCTTGGGTTATAGGTATGTGCCACCATGCCTAGGAGATAGTTACTATTTTTGCTTCAGTGATGGGCCAGTTTTCTAAAGCAATTCCAAAGTGAATAACCGACTTACATTCTTTCCAGCACTGGGTGAGACTTGCAGTTTTCCACATTCTTGACAGTTGTCTTTGTTTCTGGATATAAGTCTGTCTGTTTCTGTCTGTCTCTCCCCTCTTTTTCTCTCCCTGACACCACACCCAGCTGCACTATTCCTTGTCTCTTTCCCCTCTGTTAGTGCCTCCCCATATCAAGTACACAAGTTTTTAAAGTACTGCTTGAAACCTGGCCAGATGATCAGCAAATTAGTGTACTTGCCACATCCCTACAAGCTCAGATTCAATCCCTATTAAAGGAGGAGAGAACTGAAAGTTGTCCTCTGACCATGACAAACCACTCTATAATAATAATAGTAATGTTAATAGTAAAATTTAGGCTCTGCTTGATGCATTTTTGTAGTTAAATATACTTATTTAGCTATAACTCAAAGTAGTTCCATGTTTTCTTTTGTGTTTCTCTTTTATTTGATTGAAATAGGATCTCACTGTGTTTGCCTGGTTTCTTGGAACTCACTATAGATCAGGCTAACCTTAAACTCAGAGAACTGCCTGCCTCTGCTGGCATTAAAGGCAAGTGATACCACATCTAGTTCCCTGCCTTTTCCTGTAAAAAATTCCTTCACAATCTTCCCTAAGATTATCACTAGTGTTACACATATTTTCACAAATAATTTTTGTGCACTATGGAACTTTATATAAATAAACACCATAAACAATCGTTTTTTTTTTTTTATAAAATTCCAGTTTATTTTCTTCAATATCAATTTTGAAAACATTTTAAATGTATTGTACAATTACACAGTGGTTCTTTTTGTTTCTCTTTTCTATGGTCAGCATTCAGGTGTCTGAGTTTTGGCCTTTATTAATGGAGCCACTTGGAGCATGTTTATACATTCTTTAATGGACACAATGCACTTTGTTCTTTTTATCATATACTTAGCAGGAAACTTACAGTCACAGGAAAGATAAAATGTTTTCTGGAAACAGCTAGCTGTTTGATGTATACCATAGTATACTGCACTTCGTAAGGTATAGGATTATTCTGCCTAAGTAAGTTCTATGCCAGTTTAGACTACCATAATGAGTCCCTGTCCCAAAACAGACAAACAGAAAGAATTTACAATGGCTGCTTTGTATAGATTTTTCACCAGTTCATACTTCCATTAATAACAGAGTGTTCTGGTTTGTGCCAATCCTTGCCAACACTTAATATTTGTCAGTGTTTTCATCTTAACCATTCTTGGGATTGTGTACTTTTTTAAAAATAAGGAGTAATGTTAACTTTTAAAAATGTTGGCTCTTTATTTGGTTAAAATTCTGTCCTTTGTACATTGCTAAATATTTTGCTCATTTTAAAATTAGGTTGCCTTTTATTTATTGATTTGTAGATATTTAAAAATGTATTTTGGAGCACTCATGTAATACCAGGCCTTCGGAGGTGGAGGCAGGAACATCAGGGGTTCAAAGTCAGCCTCAGCTGTATAGCATGTTTGAATCTAGTCTGGGCTACACGAGGCCTGTCTCAAAGCAACCAACACACATATATTTATATGTATGATATAAAATCTTGATCAGATGTATGGTTTGCAGTTTCTATTACTGTGTGACTTGCTCTTTCACTTATTTTTGATGACTGTTATTAATTTTAATGTATTATAATTTATCAGTTTTGCTTTGATGATTGGTATTTAACAATTTTTTATGAAATATTTCCTATCACAGGTCTTGAAGACATGCTTCCATGTTTTTCTCCAAAACTTTTAGAAGGTTATTTCTTTCCAATTTAGATCTACAATTCTTCTGATTTTTAAAAAAATATATAAATTTGGGAAAAGATCATTTGTTTTTACTCAGATGTTGAACAATTGACAACAATTAGAACAACAAACTATGTTCTAATTTTTGTTTATATAGTAACAACTTTGATGTTTATGAAGCAAAACTACAAGAAATAGATGAGTGTTTATCCTCAAAGATTTTACTCAGCATAGCTGCTAGAACAGAGAATTGGAAAGGTTTCCGAGAGGACCTGAGGAACAGTATCAACTTACTTGACCCAGGTGGCATTTGCACATGCTACAGCAGAATATACATTTCCTTTTAAGGAAATAAATGTAGAGCTTTAACAAAAACAAAAACAGTAGTTTGTACATAAAATAAATTCTAATAAGTTTTAGGAAGATTCAGATCATTAAAAAATGCTCTGGTTTACAAAAGAATAAACCTTAAAACAAGTGATAGATAACTGGGAAAAAAATCTGATGTAGTTCATAGGTCAAAGAAATAGGAAGAGAAGTTGAAACATATTATACTGAATAAAACAATTCTGGTAGTGCAGGATAATGAACTTTTTAAGAATATGAAATAATTTTGTGTTGTTGGCATGACCCACTCTTGGTTATGATGTATTTTCTTTTCTATGTTTCTAAATTTTTGCTAATTTTTTTCTCAGGATTTTTATTTGAGGGGAAGTGATCTTCAATTTCTATCATACAGAGAGGACACTATCACCTAGTTACTATTTTTAACTTATTTTTATATTAAGTAATGATAAAATATTTGAAATTTACTATCCTTCTTGTTTATGTTTTGTTTGTTTATGGACAGAGTCTCACATAGCCTAGGCTAGCCTCAAACTCTCTGTATAGTTGAGGCTGGTCTTGAACTTTTAATATTCTTGTTTCTACCTCCCACATGCTGGAACTATAGAAATGAGCAACCATGTGAGCTTTAATTGTCTTTAAATATAATCCTGTTAGTGGTGTTAAGTATGTTTACATTTTTATCCAATTACTCTTTAAACCTTTATCTTACAAAACTGAAACTCTATATTCCTTAAAACCATCTTTCTATATCACTCCCTTTAGCCTCAGGCAAGTACTATTCCACTTCTGTTTCTGTGAGTTTGTATACTGTAGACAACATACATAAATGAAACACTGGAGTGCTTGTGGCTCGATCACTTAATTTAGTATGACCTCTCTGAGGTTCTTTCATAGTGTAGCATATGTCAGAGTCTCCTTTCTTTTTTAGACTGAATAATTCCCTCTCACATATGTACCACATTTTGTTCATTATTTTACCTATCAGTAGACATGTAGGTTGCTTTCACATTTTGGTATTGTGAATATTGGTGAAATGAACATGGGTACAAATATCTCTTTGAAAATTTGGCTTCACACACACACTTTATTCTTAGATATTTTGACACATATACACAATGGGTAATGACCTTCTCCCATTTCCTTACCATCCCTTTCCAACACCCATTCTCTCCACTGAGTTTAACCAGGAGCATCTATCTATATGACCATAAATTTGAACTTGTCTAGTGGAGTCTGGTAAGATCAGCAGTGGTTACACAACTGGTGACAATTTTATTAGATATTTTAAGGAGTATAAGCCCATTGTTTTGTAAATTATTCTTGTTTTGATTTGTCTATGTTACGTTATGATTAGATACTGGTTACTTCTTTGGCATACATGTCTCATAAAAGATATATTCTATGTATAATACATTCATAGAAACATTATATCAATTGATATTATTTTAAATTTACCACTTTAGGATTTTCCTCTTAGCTCAAAAGTGGTTGAGTAGATTTAGATATGTTTTGCTGGCTGAGGCCTTTTAACTTTTCATTTATTTAATTTTTAGTTTTATTGCATGAAAATCAGACAATGTCATTTATAGTTCTGCTATTTAGAATTTAATTATTAGAGATCTGATATTCTCCTTATGTATCTAGTATATATTCAAAAGATAGTGTATTCTCTCTCCAGAGTAGAAATTTTATAGGTCTCTATCTGTAAGACCTACTTTATTGATTGCTTAAGTATGATTCTTATTTTTGCCAGTTTGGTATCTTCTACAATGAGAATCATGATACATGAAAACCTACTAAAGGTTTCTTTGTTTCTTTTCATCTTACAGGAGTATTTGCTATGTGGTCTGACAAGTATCAGTAGCACTTTGGTTATGCTAACCCTAAGGGTCAGGGGAGACTTGCTGTCCTGAACTGTATCTTTAACACTTGCTGTCCCCATGTCATCCCCAGAACTGACACCCTTTGCCTCGTGCACATTAGCTAAGCAACAGACAGAAAACTTACTTCGCTATCTCCTTTCTTCATTTTGTTTCCACTTTCTTTTTTAGATGAGTAGCATTTCTAATTTTAAAGAATATGTAATGGAAATATTTTTTCTATTCTTAGCCCTGCTGATGTTTTAGTATTATTGCCATGGTTGCTAGAAGTCTTTTTATTGAACTTTCCCCCCATACCTTTTGATTAGTTGCATATCTTAATAAATTCCACAGGAAAAACTTGGAAGTATTGAATTTTCAGAAGTCTAAAACTTAAGAAAAAACCTTAAGTGCTAATTTGAAGACTACTTTCAGGGATCATTTCTATTAATTAGTGACTGATGATTTATTCAGAACAATGTTGTTCTGCCATTCCGCTGCTTTTTATACTGCAAATGAAGTCATCTTGCCAATGTACCCCACTTTTTTTTGTAAATGACTTTTTAAAATTGTATGTGACTGTTTATCTTAGTGTTCTTGTACTGTGAAGAGAAGCCATGACCACAGCAAGCCTTATTAAAAACAAAAACAAACAAAACAAAACAAACAAACAAAAAACCATTTAATCAGGGTTTGCTTACAGTTTCAGAGATTTAGTCCATTGTCATCATGGTGGGGAATGTGGTGGCCCACAGGCAGACATGGTTCTGGAGAAGTTGGGAGCTTCAGGCAGGAAGAGAAAGACACTGGGTCTGGCTTGGGCTTTTTGAAGCCTAAAAGCCCACCCCCAATGACATACTTCCTTCAGTAATGCCAGACCTTCTCCAATAAGGTCATGCCTCCTAATCCTTTCAAATGGTGCCATTCCCTAAGCAATCAAATCTTTGAGCCTATGGGGCCCCATTCTTATTCAAACCCACCGTAATTTTATTTTTCAGGTTCTTGCTATGTATGCAGACTGGCCTTGAATTTGCAATCTTTGAGCCTCACTTTACCTATCAGGTTCTGTTGGTTTTTGCCCTCCTCTTATGCCACTTCCCTCTCACTTCCCTAGTCTAGGGTCTCAAACCCAGGGCCTCACACAGGCTAGGCAAGCACTGTAACACAGAGCTACACCTCCACTACTGGCTTTGGTCTTTTAAAGCTATGAATTGGAGATGAACTCTTCTAGGTCAATTTCACTGCATGCTTATACTCTTTAACATGAAGTACTTCACCATTAGTTCTTATCACTTGTTAATTTTGTAACGGCTATCCTTTTTATTAATTCATTTTTTACATTCCAAATGTTTAGCTTTTATTTCACTTTGATTGTAGGAAGCTTTCTTTATATGTTGGGACATCATTTTATAGTAACTATTTTCTATTATCTTTTAAAAATCTTCATTATTTTCATTCTTTTGGATCCTTAATTGATTAAATGTTTTGTTGAATCTGGTTTTCTTTGGGTGTCTTATGGTTTAATTTCCATTTTGAAATGATTTCATTTTTACTGATTATTTCTAAGGTTGGCCAGGTTATATAGTGCCTTCTAATTTTTTTTATTCATTGTACCTTTTATGATTTGATGTATTCTGTGAATATTATCTGCAAAAGCTGAACACACTCCTGTAACCCTCACACTGAAGAGGCTGAAGCATAAGTTCTAGGCCAGGCTTGACTTTCCCTTTCCCCAAAACCAAGACAGTCTTGGGAGACTGCAAGTATGAGGACCTGGGTTCAGATCTCCAGAGCCCACATAAATAGCCAGACATGACAGCCTGCATCTGTAACACAAGCAGAGACAGGCAGCTCCTAGGCGTTCACTGGCCAATCAAATATAATAGTGAAATCCAGCTTCAGAAAGAGACCCTGTCACAAAGAGTAAGGAAGGCAGCAACTAAAGATCCCTGCATCAACCTCTGACTTCCACATGCATGCACAGACATCTACCTGCATACATATACCTACATGCACACACCAACACATTAATAAACAAAAATATGAGTAATAATTTAAAAATATTTCATTTAGGTTGGAGTATTGTGGTGAAGTTTTCTTTTGCTATGTTTCGTTAGCGGGGACTTTGAATGTGCTAAAATGTTCTGATTCTCACTTTCTGCTTTATTCTAATATGGATTCGTTGCCCCTTTTCCTCTTCTTTTTCTTATAGCTTTATTTAGGTAAGTATTAAGAGTTATGGGTTAATACATAAAGTAAGGATATTATGTAGGGAGGTAATTTATTTAAAATGCACTCTTTTTGTGTTTTTAAATCATTGATGCTCCCATCACAGGGAAGAATAGGTGGGTCTTTTGATTCTGTTATTTCTGTTTTTTCTCTATACCCTGTCTGCACAGTAGAACCTCCTTAAAACACCATCCACCATTAGCATAGACCCCAACAACTTCACCTTGTTCCCTTTGGGCTTTTATTAGCCCATTTTGATATCCCTGACATTATACTCTTTTTGTTTTTTGGTATTTACACAGGTGGGATTTTCTCTTATGACTATATTTTATTTTTATCCGATCAGCCTACCTCTCTTTTTTCTTTTTGAAGCTCTACATTTTTGCTTGTCACCATAGGCATAAGCTTTGCATATGAACCTCCTACATTGATTATTTTCAACCTTATGGCTAATTTGAAGGTCATACTCTCTGTTTCTTCATTTGCTGATGATTTGGGTCATGGGTAATTTTATTTGCATGTACTGTTGATCTCTTTGGATGTCTGTGTGCTTATTTATTTGGGAGCATACATGTTGTTATTTAGGTTTTGACAACTGTTGTCAATTTTTAAGGCCTAGAAAGCAATCTCCATTTTTGAAAAATTATATTTTGGTAGATATATAGCTACATGTTGGCAGGATCATGACTTCAGGGTAAAAGTGGCTGTAAGAGCTGGCTGTCTTTTGCAAAGGACTTGCATCTGTCCAGCCTTTCTAGTTCTCTGAAGGTACCTACTGGCCAGGCTGTTGGAATGTCATCCTGTGTCTGCTGACCATCCCTGTGCTCAAGGGCCCAGGGTCCTGTCCTGAGCTCTCAACTTCACTCTTTCTGTGATAATTGCTCTGTAAACTTTCTGTGTTGGGAGTGGCGGGCAGGTCGTGTCCTTCGTTTACTGTCATGCTAGGCTCGGTTACAATATGCACTTGCACTATGGCTAAGACACATATTCAGCAAAAGGAAACAAAAGCAAAATTAACAGGGAGAAGTATATGGACCCAAGTCCAGGTGAAGCAGGCACAGGCATCATAGAGTCCTCCCCCAAAGTAATCTTAAGACAGGCTTGATTTCTCTGTCAATGAGTTGTGACAACCCATGTTAAATCTCCTCTCAGGTTACAAAGGGTTTTTTCTTTCTGTTTTTAGGCTTGTTTTTTTGTATACCCTCTGCCTGCTATGTATCTGTACATTTAGACTCAGAAGGAAAGCAGGTGCTCATTATAAACCATTTCCATTGCACAAGCAATTGAGACTCAACTACGTGATAGGTTAGGGTAGGAACCTTTCCTGAAATGTACACAACAACCAACAGAGAACAGTCTTTTCAAGATCAGAAGTTTAGTCCTATTAGCTTTATCTCTGAGTACCTACCTAAACACAGTCATCTTACTAGGAAAAATGCCATTATCTTATATAATCTACAGTCTCTTCTTAGTAAAATCCTGAGGAAATAAAACAAAATTATTTTCCCTTAAACACCTTCAGAAAATTATGCTCAATAAAGTAATATAACAAGTCCTTCTCCACCATAATCTTAAGATTTTTAATATTTTAAACATTTCATTTGTTTGTGTTGAGATGACTCATCTTGTGATCTAGGCTGGCATGGAGTGGACTCTGTAAACCAGGCTGGCCTCAAACTCATCTCAGACATCCTGCTTCAGCCTCCAAGTGCTACTGTGATGGGCGTGGGACACCACACCCAGCCTTTTTGAGCACTGTAAATTGAGGTAACAAAAATGCCAATATGGTAAGTAATATTTTCTCCACTGATTTTTGCCGAAAGACAGAAATAACAATGTTGAAGAATTACATGTACACTCTTTTCTTGTAGCCTAAGAAAGTTGTCAAGGTAAAACCTCGTCCACCTGTAGCTCCTCGTCCTCCCAGCAGTCCCACAGCTGCAGCCAGGCACAGACTGTTGAGAGTCCTGCCTCACATTGGGCAGTCTTGTTTACCTTCTCCTGGGAATGCACATCTCCCCGAAACATCCAGGAATGCAGCTCAGGCCCCTGCAGATAGACCAGTGTCATCTCTCAGGAATGAACTGCTGAAGGAGGATGATAATTGGGAGATCAACACACTGTCTCATCCTACGGGTAGCATCAGACTGCTACCTCAGATGGCCCACATAGAACTGGAAAATGACAAAGAGCTTGCAGATTCCGGGCTTCATCTTGGATCACCTCTGCCTAGGCGGACGAAGCTCCTTTCAGGGAACTTGCCATCGAGTAATGAGGATGATGTCGTCTTATTTCCACCGTCAGAAGAGTGTGTATCTGAAGAGTTGCTTCTCCCGGAAGTAGGTCCTTTTGCTCCATTTGCAGAAGGAAATGGTGTGGAGCAGAGCAGTGGTGTAGAAGGCATAGGGAAGGTAACGCCAGAGTTCCCACTCACTAAAGGTGATAGAGGGCTGAGAGCAGCCGAGCAGCCCCTGAGCCATGTGGCCAGAGTGTTGAGCAGTGACCCAGTAGACAATGCAATTCTTAACCACCACCGAGAGTCGGGCTCTCACAAGAACAGACTCCTGTCGCCACTTCTCTGTGCTGCACCAGTGTCACTACACAATTCTCTGGTGAAGCCACAGAGACAGTCTGGCAACCCCTCAGCGCCTACTTCATCACAGAACGCCCTGCGGGAATTGGACATTCGAACCATAGCCGATTCTTCTTTCTCTAGGACTGCTCGCTTCCGTGGTGTTAAAGTCGATTCGCCTGGGAAAAGATCTGATGTTATTTCCAAAGTCGAAGCTCGGGATATCACAGAAATGGCTAACAAAGCTTCCAAAGAACCTGTTGGTTGTGTAAATAATAATGGCTTTTTGGCTTCACTGGCACGGAGTGCAAGCAGAGACAGTTTGCAGAGCACACGCGGGGCAGGCAGGCTTCGACCCTCTGGAATTGGATTGTCTACAAACTTCCAGCACTTTCAGGATGAAAACATTAGGAAAAGTTCTCCCCAGTCAGAACCTACAGAATTTTTTTTAGTAAGTATTTTCTTTTCAGTTGATTCTTTTAGATAGTTTTGTAGTGAATGTCTATTTCAAATTTAGGCTTCTGTTTACATAAAAATACCTACAATTGAATTGTTTTTCCATTCATTTCACTAAAATATTTACCTAATTTGTAGGAAATCCATTGATTTTTTTTTTTTTTTTTTTTTTTTTTTTTTTTTTTTTTTGAGACAGGTTTCTTGAGTAGCCCAGACTGGCTTGGTACTTTGGGAATGCTCTTGAATTCAGATCCTCCTGTTTCCAGCTCCTCAGTGCTGGACTTACAGGCATTATTGCCGTGTTCATTGTTATTCTGTAGTTTTCACTGATACATAGTCATTAAGGTTTTTTCCAGTGTCAAGACTTATCTAAGCTATCAAATTTTATTTGTTTAAGGAAAAATAACAAGCACAGAAAGCAAGTTAATTTAATCAAGAAAAAAATAGAATAAATAATTTACAGTGGCTGCCCACCAGCATTTTAGTAATAGAATACAGGTATCTGAGTTAGGTGATCTGCGTGCATTGACTCACCTCTGCAGGTGTTTTGTGTTTTAATTGCAGTCTGCTCGTGGTATTGGAATGAGTGGAAATAATGCAGCAGCAGGGAAAAGAGTAGGTAAGCTCCAGCTGATTTTGGAAACTACCTAAGAATTACATTAACACACTCTTGAATTTTCCAGGAGAGATGGCAAGGACGCTCTCAGTGGTATGTACAGGGTAAACTCTCCTAAACAGTTCATGTCATAAAATAATTTGTGACCTCCCTATGAGGACAGCACAATGAAAAGAAAACCATTTTGTTTATCCATCAGTCAGTACACACATGGGTTGCACCCACATTTTAGTTACTGTAATACTACTATTTCCAAATTATCACAGTATTTCTTTTCTGTATCATGTTACAGTCCTACTAACAGTGCGTATTGAGTGTAGTTTCTCCACATTTGTACTTTGTTTTCTGGTTTAGGCTTACTTTTTGTTTCTATTGGAATGAATATGTGATGATATGTTACTGTGTTCTGTATTGGTTTTCTGTAATGATTAGTGATACCACTTGCACAGTGTGCTTACTGGACATTTGTCTGTCTTTGGGGAAATACAGTCATTTACCTATTTTTGATTCAGGTTGGGTTTTTACTGAAGTCCTTATTCTATAAATGACTTTTTTATTCTCTTGAAAACATCTTTTGTGGGTTACCCAAGTGCCTTAGCAGGTAAAAACATCTTCTGCCAAGCTTTATGATTATCTACCTATCTATCTATCTACCTACCTATCTACCTACCTACCTACCTATCTATCTATCTATCTATCTATCTATCTATCTATCTATCTATCTATTCATCTATATATTGTTTTGGATTTTTGAGATGTGGTTTCTCTGTGTAGCCCTGGTGTCCTGGAACTCACTTTGTAGATCAGGCTGGCCTTGAACTGTTAGGGATCTGTCTGCCTCTGCCTCCCAAATGCTGGGACTAAGGCAGTGTGCCACCACTGCCCCACAAGCTCTATAATCTAATCCAATCCCCAGGATCCACATGATTGAAGGAAAGAATTAGCTCCTGCAGGTGTCCTCTGATCTCCACATGCATGATTGAACATGTGTGCACCCAAATAAAATTAGTAGATGTAAGAAAACTTTTTAAAAAATGAAAATATCTTTTGATGTACAAATTTTTAGTTTAATTTTGATCAAGTCTATTTGTCTGCTTCTCCTGATCCATCTTTTGATGTCATATCTAAGAAATTACTGCCAAATCTAATGCTAATTCTTTTTAATTTTTTAAAAAATAAATTTTATTTAAATTAGAAACAATCTTATATATCGATCCCAGTTCCCTGTCCCTCCCTTCCTCCCATGCCTCCTACCAACCCCCCCCCATCCACTTCCCAGGGAAGGTGAGGCCTTCCATGGGGGAATCATCAAACTGTCAAATCATTTGGGGCAGGAATTAGGCCCTCACCTAGGCTGAGAGTATCCCTTCGTGGGGAATGCCCGAAGTCCTGTTTGTGCACTAGGGAAAAATACTGGTTCCACTGCCCAGAGGCCCTATAGACTTCCCAGGCCTCCTAGCTGACACCCATGTTCAGGGGGTCTGGTTCAGTCCTATGCTGGTTTCCCAGCTGTCAGACTGGGGTCCATGAGCTCCCACATGCTCAGGTCAGCTGTTTCTGTGGGTTTCCCCAGCCTGGTCTTGACACCTTTGCTCATGCCTCTTCCCTCTCTACAACTGAATTCCAGGAGTTTGGCTCAGTGCTTAGCTGTGGATCTCTGCTTCTGCTTCCATCGGCTACTGGATGAAGGCTCTAGGATGGCATTTAAGGTAGTCATCATTCTCATTATAGGGGAAGGACATTTAAGGTAGCCTCTCTGCTATTGCTTAGAATGTCAGTTGGGGTCATCCTTGTGGATTCCTGGAAATTTCCATACTGCCAGGTTTCTTGTTAAGCCCATAATGGCTCCCTCTATCAAGGTATCTCTTGCCTTATTCTCCTTCTCTGTAGTTCCTCAACTCAAACTTCTTGATCCCTCATGTTCTCCTCCCCTACCTCTATCTTTCCTCTTTCTCCCCCCCCCCATATTCCCAATTTACTCAGATCTTGTCCCTTTCCCCTATCTAGACTTTTAATTACTGATTATCTTTCATTTGGTGTTAGGGGTCTGTTTAAATTGATTATTTAACCTTGATTTAACTTTAGTAGGTCACATATCAAGGAATTCATACATTTCTTAAGATTTTTATTGCTGGAATACAGATTTTTAAACTATATATTTTGGTTTTTCTGAAATTCCTTGGCATCTGTTGTAATGTCTCCCTTCTCTCCCTTTTGGTTACTTTGGATAATGGTTCTGTCAATCTTGTTGATTGTTTTAAAATAACCAACTATGGGTTTCACTGTTTGTTTATATTGTTTTGTTGTTATTACTTCTATTTAATGAAATTTAGCTCTGCGATTATTTTTTCTTGTCTGTTGATCCTGGTCTTGACTGAATTTGCATTCAGTATGAGTAATTTAGTTTCCATGAGTCTGCATACTTTATTGTTTCTGTTGTCAGACAGGATGCAGGATTTTTTTTTTCAATTTTTCTGTATTGAGTTTGGCTTTGTATCCTAGTATATGGTCAGTTTTGGAGAAATTTCCATAAGCTGATAAGAAAGTACATTTCTTCATTAGTGTTTGGGTGTATTGTTCTTTAAATATCTTATAGATTCATTTGATTTATGATATTATTTAATGCTAGTTTCTATTTAATTTTGCCTGGATGATCTGTCTGTTGGTGAGAGTGGAGTATTGAATTCATGCACTCTTACTGTGTTAGCATCAATGTGTGGTTTGAGATATAGTAAATAGTGTTTTTTTTTTTTATGAAAGTGGGGGTTTGTGAATAGGTGTTTAGAATTGCAATATCTTCTTGGCCAAATTTTCCTAGGTCTTCTGATTTAGTTTTGTTTGAAAGTTGTTTGAAAGCTTGCTTCTTGGCTTTCTGTAATTGGAATATGGTTTTCTATCATTTTACCTTAGGATAGTTTCTGACGGTTAGGTGTGTTTCCTTGGAAGCAGTAGAAAAATGGATTCTGTTTCTAATCCACTCATCTAGTCTCTCTCTCTCTCTCTCTCTCTCTCTCTCTCTCTATCTATTTCTGTCTCTCTCTCTGTGTGTGTGGGGGTGTGTGCGTTTTAATTAGGAAGCTGAGACTATTAGCATTGAGAGTTATTATTCAGTGTTCATTAATTTCCATTTTGTGCTTTGTTTGAGACCTTGAGACCTGTTTTGGTTAACTGTTCTGGGATTGTTTGTTCTTTGTGTTCTTTTGGGTATAGCTAATCTTTAGACTGAATTATCCCTTCTGATATTCTCTGTAGAGCTGGGTTGGTAGACAGAAATTGCTTAAATCTGTTGAAAGCCCATGGAGAGACCCACAGCCAGTCATTAGTTGGAGCTTGGGGGAATCCTCCATCTGCTTCCATCAGTTGCTGGTTGAAGCCTCTCTGATGATGGTTATATTAGGCTCTGATCTACAAGGACAGCAGAGTATCATTAGGAATCATTTCATTGATTCCTCTCCCCCATGCCTCTATTGTGTATCCTTGGCCTCTGGGCTATCTAGACTCTGGTTCCAGGCCCTCCATGCAGTGTCAGGAATGGGCTCCCTCTTGTGGCATAGGTCTCAATTTGGACCAGTTGGATGCTTGCACAAGTTCTGTACCATTTTTACCCTAGCACATCTTGCAGACAGGACTAATTGTAGGTTGAAAGTTTTGTGGCTGGGTTGGTGTCCCAGTCCATCCACTGGAAGCTTGCCTGGTTATATATAGAAGATGGCTAGTTCAGGTTCCGTTTCCCCATTACTAGGAGTCTTGTTTAGGGGTGCCCTCATGGAGTCCTGGGAGTTTCCATTGGATGAGGTTTCTAACTCATTTCTAAAATGTCTCCCCAATTCCAGTCATTTCTCTCAGTCCTCTCTCCTTCCACTCCTCTGCCTAATCCCTCCTGTTCCCATCTCCATGTGCTTCCAGTCTACCCATGAAATCTATTCAATTCCCTACCCCTAGGGATGTTGTTGGTTGCTTTTACTATTTACTCTTTAAACTTTTTGGAGAGATCACCACCCATCTCCCAAATAAATCACACACTGAGGTTTATTCTTAGGTATGAATGCCCATCCTTAGCTTGGCTTGTTTCTTGCCAGCTTTTCCAAAATTATCTCATCTGTCTTTTGCCTTGGGGCTTTTATTCTCTATTCTTGTATCCCTTTTCTTTCCTTCTTATCCTTGTCTGCCCATGGAGCTGGGTGGCTGGCCCCTGAAGTCCTCCTCCTCCCTCTCTCATGCCCCAATCCTTTTTTCACAGATTTCTCCGCATATTTATCCTTTCTGCCTGCTATCCCAGCCTGTTCCTCTCTTCTACCTGGATATTGGCCGTTCAGCTCTTTATTAGACTATCGGATGTTTTAGACAGGCACAGCAACAGAGCTTCACAGAGATAACAAATGGAACATAAACAAAAGTAATACACCTTAAAATAATATTCCCCAACACAGGGATATTCATAGTCCACCCTAGGGCCCTCTTTGTTACTTAGTCTCTCTGGGTCTATGGATTGTAGCATTATTATCCCTTACTTTATAATAGCTAATAGCCACTTACTTACAAGTAAATACATACCATGCTCCTCTTCTTGGCTCTGGGTTACCTCACTCAGGATAATTTTTTTCTATTTGCTTCTATTTGCCTCAAATTTTATGCATTTTTTAAAGCTGAATAATATTCCGTTGTATAAATGTATCACATTTTCTTTGTCCATTCTTTGGCTGAGGGACATCTAGGTTGTTTCCAGTTTCTAGTAAAATAAAGCTGCTATGAACATAGTGGAGCAAGTATCCTTGTGGTAGGATGGAGTAGCCTTTGGGTATATGCTCAAGAGTGGTATAGCTGGGTCTTGAGGTAGATCTATTCCCAGTTTTCTGAGAAACCATCATATTGATCTCCAAAATGGCTGTATAAGTTTGCACTCCTGTTAACAATGGAGGCACATTCCTTTCCTTCCACATCCTCTTCAGCATGAGCTGTCACTTATGTTTTTGATCTTAGCCATTCTGACAGGTATAAGATGAAATCTTAGGGTTGTTTTGATTTATATTTCCCTGATGGCTAAGGATGCTGATCATTTCTTTAAGTGCTTCTTGGCCATGTGAGATTCATCTTTTGTGAATTCTCTATTGAGATCTGCACCCCATTTTTTAGTTGGATTACTTGGTTTGTTAATGTCTAGTTTCTTGAGTTTTTTTTTATTTGGGATATTAGCCCTCTGTTGGGTGTGGGGTTGATGAAAAAATTTCCCCATTTTTGTAGGGTGCTATTTTATTCTGTTGACATTGTCCTTTGCCTTACAGAAGCTTTTCACTTACATGAAGTCCCATTTATTAATTGTCCATCTTAGTGTCTGTACTATTGGTAGTCTGTTAAGGAAGTTGTCTCCTGTGCCAATGCATTCAAGGCTATTACTTTCCCTTTTATCATCAGGTTCAGTGTATCTGGGTTTATGGTGATGTCTTTGATCCACTTGGACTTGAGTTTTGTGTAGGGTGATAGATACAGGTTTATTTGCATTCTTCTACATGCTGACATCCTGTTACATCAGCACCATTGTTGAAGATGCTTTCTTTTTCCCATTATATATTTCTGACTTATTTGTCAAAACTCAGGTGTCCATAGGTGTGTAGATTTATGTCTGGGTCTTCAGTTTGATTCCATTGATCCATGGGTCTGCTTTTATGCCAATATCAAGCGGGTTTTTCAAGCTATTTTTATTACTATAGCTCTATAATAGGACTTGAAGTCAGGAATGGTGATGCCTCTGGAAACTCCTTTATTGTACAGGATTGTTTAAGCTATCCTGGATTTTTTGTTTTTCCATATGAAGTGTTGAGTATTGTTCTTTCAAGGTCTGTAAAGAATTGTGTTGGCATTTTAATGGAGATTGCATTGAGTCTGTAGATTGCTTTAATAAAATTGCCATTTTTACTATGTTAATCTTACTGATCCATGAGCATGGGAAATCTTTCCATCTTCTATCTTCTTCGATTTCTTCAAAGGCTTGAAGTTATTGTCATACATGTCTTTTACTTGCATTGTTAGAGTTATCCCAAGATACTTTATATTATTTTTGGCTATTGTGAAGGATGTTGTTTCCCTGATTTCCTTCTCAGCTCATTTGTTGTTTGTATATAGGAGGGCTGCTGATTTTTTTTTGAGTTAATCTTGTATCCAGCCACTTTTTTGAAAGTATTTATGAGACCCTCTTCCTGCTAGATTGGCTAAAATTAGAAACACCAATGACAACTTATGCTGGAGAGGATGTGGAGAAAGGGGAACACTCCTCCACTGCTGGTGGGAGTGCAAACTCGTACAGCCATTTTGGAGATCAGTTCCTCAGGAAAATGGGAATTAGTTTACCACAGGACCTGGCAATCCCCCTCTTAGGCATATACCCAAATGATCCACATCCATGAAACAAAGACATGTGCTCAACTATGTTCATAGCAGCATTATTTGTAATAGAAAGAATCTGGAAGCAACCTAGATGCCCCTCAACTGAAGAATGGATAAAGAAGATGTGGCACATCTACACAATGGAATACTACTCTGGGGATAAAAAAAAAAATGGAATCTTGAAATTCACAGGCAAGTGGATGGAACTTGAAGAAACCATCCTGAATGAGGTAACCCATCACAAAAAGAGGAACATGGTATGTACTTGCTCATATATGGATTTTAGACCTAGAGCAAAGGATCACCAGCCAGAAGAACTAGAATACAAGGTGGATTCTAAGCGATTCATATAAGGCCCCTCACAGAAGGGGGAAGGGACAAGTTCTCCAGAGCACATGGGAAGTGGGGAGGGGCAGTGAGTGGAGAGGGAACTAGGAGAAAGAGAAGGGGAGGAGAGGAAAGCAGCTGGGACTAGACAGATTGAGTCAGGGGAGGAATAGAAGATGAGAGAGAGAGAGAGAGAGAGAGAGAGAGAGAGAGAGAGAGAGAGAGCATAAAAGAGGGAGTCATTATTGGTTTGAAGAGAAAACTGAGATTAAAGAAATGTCTAGAGACCCACAAGACTGACTCCAACTAACAATTTGAGCAACAGTGGAAAGGCTACCATAAATGACATTCCCTGATAATGAGATCATTAACTAACTTATCCACCATCATGGAGCCCTCATCTAGTACCTGTTGGAAACAGAAGCAGATTCCTACAACTAAACACTGATTCAAACTAGAACCCAGATTCAGAGAGAGAGGACAAGACCAGGGTGCAGAAACACATAGAGACAGCTGACCTGAACAGGCCCCCAGACTGATAGTTGGGAATCCAGCATGGGACTGACTCAGGCCCCCCTGAATATGGGTCTCAGCTAGAAGGACTGAGCAGTCTAAGGGACCGCAGACAGTGGAGCCAGGATGTATCCCTTGTGCACAAAAGGACCTTGCGGGCACATCCCCCATGGAGGGATACTGCCTTAACCTAGAGACAGGAGAGAAGTCCTAGTCCCTCCCTCAAATGACTTGATAGATTTAGATAACCCCTTCTGTATGGCATCATGCTACATGTGTGGGGGGGGATTGGAAGGGAGGGTAGTCAGGGTACATGTGAGGGGGGGAAAAAGGGAGGGAGGAAGGGAAGGAGAGGGAACTGTGATTGATATGTAAAATAAAAATAAATAATTAATTAAAAAAGAAGTTCCCTGGTAGAATTTTTGGGGTTGCTTCTATATAGTATTATGTCTGCAAATAGTAATAGCTTGACCTCTTGTTTTCCAATTTGTATCCCCTTGATCTCCTTTGGTTGTCTTATTCCTCTAGCTAGAACTTCAAATACTATATTGAAGAAATATGGAGAAAATGGACAGCCTTACCTTGTTCCTGATTTTAGTGGAATTTCTTTGAGTTTCTCTCCATTTGATTTGATGTTGGCTATAGGCTTTCTGAAAATTGCCTTTATTATGTTTAGGTATATTCCTTGTAACCCTGATTTCTCCAAGACTTTTATCATGAAGGGTGTTGGATTTTGTGAAAGGCTTTTTCTCAGCATGTAATGAGATAATCAAGTGCTTTTTTCTGTGATTGTTTATATGGTGGGTTACTTCGACAGATTCTCATATTTTGAACCATCGCTGCTTCTCTGGGATGAAGTGTACTTCAGCATGGTAGATGTTCTTTTTGATATGTTCTTGGATTCAGTTTGTGACTGTTTTATTGAGTATTTTTGCATCAACGTTCATGAGGGAAATTGGTGTATAATTCTCTTCCTTTGTTGAATCTTTGTGTGGTTTGGGTATCAGGATGACTTTAACCTCATAAAATGAATTGTATAATAATCCTTCTGTTTTTTGTTTTGTGGAAAAATTTGAGGTGTATTAGCTTATCTTTGAAAGACTTTTAATGACTGCTTCTATTTCCTTAAGGATTATAAGTCTATTTAAATTGTTCATCTGATCTTGATTTAACTTTGGTAAGTGGTATGTATCTATCAAGAAAACTGTCATTTCTTTTAGATTTTCCAATTTTGTGAAGTACATGTTTTTGAAGTATGACCTAATGATTCTTTGGATTTCCTTGGTGTCTATTGTTATGTCTCCCTTTTGTTTCTGATTTTGTTAATTTGAATGTTCTCTCTCTTTTAGGTTGCATAAAATTTGTCTATCTTGTTGATTTTCCAAAGAACCAACTCGTTTCATTGATTCTTTGTATTGTTCTCTTTGTTTCTATTTTATTGGTTTCATCCCTCAGTTTAATTCCTGCTGTCCACTCCTCTTTGGGTATGTCTGCTGCTTTTTATTCTAAAGCTTTCAGGTGCATTGTTAAGTTGCTAGTATGATAATTCTGCAATTTCTTTATAAAGGCACTTAGTGCCGTGAACTTTCCTCCTTGCACTGGTTTCATTGTATCCCATAAGTTTGTGTGTGCTGTGCATTCATTTTCATTGAATTCTAGGAAGTCTTTTATTTCTTTTCTTTCTTTCTTGACCCAGTAGTCATTTAGTAGAGAGTTGTTCAGTTTCCATGAATTTGTTGGCTTTCTGTTGTTTCTGTTTCTGTTGAAATCCAGTTTTAATCCATGATTGTTTGATACGAACGTTGCAGAGAGTTTTCTCAATTTTCTTCAATCTGTTAATACTTGCTCTGTGACTGAGTATGTGGTCAGTTTTAGAGAAGGTTCCATGAGGAGCTGAGAAAAAGGTGTTTTCTTTTGTGTTTAGGTAAAATTTCTATAGATATCTGTTAGCTCCATTATTTCTCTGTTTAGTGTTTGTTTGGATGACTTGTCCCTTGGTGGGCTTAGGGTATTGTAGTCAATGTATAAGGGTTGACATATTTAAGCTTTAGTAGTGTTTCCTTTATAAATGTGTGTACTGTTGTGCTTGGGGCATAGATGTTAATTGAAAAATCATCTTGTTTGATTTTCCTTTGGTGAGTATGAAGTGTCCTTTTTTTGTCTCTTTTGATTAACTTTGGTTTGAAGTCTATTTTGTTAGATATTAGAATGGCTATACCAGCTTGTTGCTTAGGTCTATTTTCTTAGAAAACCTTTTTCCATCCCTTTAAGGCAATATCTATCTTTAGTGTTGAGGTATCTTGCAATCAGCAGAAGGATGAATCCTGTTTTTGCATCCATCCTGTTAGTCTGTATCTTTTTATTGGGGAATTGAGTCCATTGATACTGAGAGATATCAATGATCAATGATTGTTAATCTCTGTTATGTTGCTATTGGTGGTGGTGGTGGTGGTGGGGTGTGTGTGTGTGTGTGTGTGTGTGTGTGTGTGTGTTTCCCATTGCTGTGTTTTGCTGTTGAGAGATTATTTATTGCCTGGTGTTTTGTTTTTGTTTTGTTTTTTTTTTTGTTTTTGTTTTTTGTTTTGTTTTTTTTGTTTTTTTTTTTTTTTTTTTGCAGGTGTCCTTCCCGTACCTTTTGTAGGGCTGGATGTATGGGTAGATATTGTTTGAGTTTTTATTGGAATATCTTGTTTTCTCCATCTATGGTTATTAGAAATTTTGCTGGGTATAGAATCTGGGTTGGCATCTGTGTTCTCTTATAGTCTGCAGGATATCTGTCCAGGCCCTCCTAGCTTTTAGAGTCTTCATTGAGATGATGGGTATAATTCTAAAAGGTTTACTTTTATTTGTATTTTCATATTTTTTGTTTTGCAGTTTTTAATATTCATTCTGTGTGTTTAGTGCTTTGATAACTAAGTGGTAAAGGGACTTTCTTTTCTGGTCCAAAGTATTTAGTGTTCTTTGAGCTTCTTATACCTTTATAGCCATGTCCTTCTTTAGGTTAGGAAAATTTTCTTTCTATAGGTGCTGATTTCTGAGTTTGCCTTTGTTGGATGGGTATTTTGTTCCTTGGTTTCTGTTTCCTCTCTGATCTTGTTGTCACAGTGGTCTGTGATTTAGTAAAGGGTCTCCACTCAAGTAGGGCGCTGGAGATCTGGCAGCCAGAGTGGCCTCTGGTCTATTTGGGGTCCTCTGGGGTCCTGGGTGGCAGTGTAGCCTCTGGGGATCTGAGTGCTGGGGGAGGGGCTTCTACTGGAGGTGTGGCTCATGACACACACTCAGGTCTGATACCACGTTTGGGGAGGCTGCACTGTTATCATCTCAGCCTGCTGGCCTGTTGTTCTAGCACCGTCCGACCTTCCTTCCACCCACCGCTTTCCTGACACCAAGGACTGTGGTTGTACATGAGCTTCAGGTCCTTAAAGCTTTTCATTTCTTTCTCTCATTATTTCACCCTTTTCCTTTTCACACGATGCTGAGGACTACACTCAGTGCCTTGTTCCTGCTAAGCGCATGGCTTACCACCTGCTTCTCTTTCCTCCCCTTTAATTATAGAACTTAAATTACTGTAGTATTTGTTTTTATTCACTGTTTTTCTTCTTGTTTAGGCTTTGGTTCATTTTGTGGTGGTGGGGATCAAATTCAAGCCTTTGAGCAAGCTTTACCAGCAAGCTGTATCCCAACCCCTTTGTTAAAAATCTGTTTGTACTGTTTTAAAATTTCTTTCTGTCTCCATGTAACATTTTTGTTGTTTGATCTAATTTGTGTTCAAAGCATCAAGAGCTGTCAACAACCCATGATTCCTCAAACTAGAGCCTATGACACCTGCTGCTGTTTCCTCAGCCTGGGTACCTAGAAGGAACTGTATATCTTTAAAGTAAATTACTAAGTTCTTTTATCTTTTATCAGTTATCCCTTAGAGATTTTACCCATTGTTGTAGCTATAGCCAGCAGCTTCAGACAGCTGACTATCAAGCTTGCATTTGGAACATTAATTTGTTACCCTTTGGATTTCTTTCGGCTGAGTGATTATTGCATTAGATCAAACATTTAGCTAGGAAACATAAAGGAGTTAGTTATTACAAATGCCTTTCATCCTGTCTGAAAAGTAACTCCTCACTTGAATGTTATTTCATTTTATTCATGTTTGACAGACTATGAAAGAATGCTCTAGAGAATAGTTGATAATTGATTATGTTTTACAGGATAAATAGCATTTTATTAGAAGAAGAAATTACGGATATTATCTTATTCAGGGGAAAGCTTAAAATGGTAAATGGTAGGAAATGACTCTGGGAAGTTAGCCTCCAATACTAGTACAAAGAATATTAGAATGGTGTATATTAGTAATGACTCCTAGCATGGAATAGATGACTAATAGTTATCTCTGAGCGGGGTAGAAGCGTTCACAGCAATTCTCACAGAGACTTAACTCTCATTCTGATTTTGTGTTGTGTTACTCCTTATTTGTCACAACTGTGTTTTGTCTGTGTGAACACTTACAGAAATACTTGAATGAAAAAAGGTTGAAAAATTCTTGAGTTAATCATTCCAAAGGAAAGAAAATGTTGAAAATGTGACTCTACTGAACTAAGTTATGTCAATAGATTTCCCCACCATCAATTAAGAAAGAATATAGTAAGTCTGAATTTCAAAAACAGTTGCCTGTAGATGTTCTCCCATCAGCTGTTCTGGGATAGAGCTCCCATGGTCCTGTGTAAGAGCTTCTTTATTTACACATTTGAGAGCTAGAGATTAAACATGGGGCCATGTGCTTGCCCACTAAGTAATTCCCTCGGTACTCTTTATTATTTCTTTAAGAAGTAAAAATCACTCCATCAAGTTAGTGACATATCTTGGATACTTCCAATGGCATTTGATAAAACAAGCTTTCATTAATTAGATTAGTGCTCCACACACCATTAGGATTGTAACTCAAATAAAAGACTCAAAGACTCATATTGGGGTTCAAGATTCAAGCTGAATATCAGAAAAATCAAAGCAGCCAGCCACTAGCTTTCACCTCTACCTCAGACTGAATGGGCTGATCCTGTCTCCTCAAGTTCTCACCAAGCCTCAGACTGTAACCTCTCCTCAGTGTGGCTGGAGAATGAATGCCTCTCTGAGACCTTGCTTCTGTCTTATATACTTCCCTAATGTTGGGGTTAAATTTGTGATCTGTAATTCTGTTTTAGACTGATTCACTCTTGTGTAGATCTGGGTAGCCTTGGACTCATAGAGATCCATTTACCTATTAATCCTGAGTCCTAGGATTAAAAGTGTGTACCACCACCTCCTATCTTCTGGCTGCTGGGATTAAAGGTGTGTGCCTGGCTTCTATAGCTTGGGCTGACTTTGCTTTCTGAGTCCTCAGTCAAGCTTTAATAAATCATAAACAGTGTATCACCACAAGAGTCATTCAGTTGTTTCAATTTTGTTTTTCTAGCTTTGTGTAAGAACCAGGATTGCCTTTAAGATAGTAATAAAGCAGATTTATTTTGTTGGGCTTACAGCTACTCAGTATCTGTTTTTCAAAAAAGCAAACACAATGCATCAACTAACTGAAAAATTCAAAATACGAACCCCTAAAGGATCTCACAAAACTTTACCAAATAAAGATTAATCTCAGGCCTTTCACACCTTTTTCTGTGATGGAGAAAGGCCACTTACCATAAGAGTGCTCTGCCCATTCCTATGACTTGTTCTTGCTGTCTTCCTTGGCCTTTGAATACTACCAGATATCTCTGTGCACTTGTATTGCTCCTTCTTACAACTATGGACAGCAGCTTTGAGCCTCTCTGCTAAAGATCTAGGGGTTATTAATATTTTGGTCCATTTTAAATCTGTATAACTTGTTAATTAATACTTGACTTACATTTATTTTCTTCATTACAACAGATGTGCTCCTATTTTAAAGTCAAAACGTCAAACATTCAGATAGTATAGAATTTAGTAAGTATATTTGGAAAGCTAAAAGTACTGTAGAATTTAGCCAAATATTATTAGTCACTATTGGTAATATATTTTATATAATTATAACACATTTAATATGTTCAGAGATGGCTGGGCATGATACAGTTTTAATCCCAGCATTCGGGAGACAGAAGCAGACAGATATCTAAATTTGAGGTTAGCCCAGTCTGCATAGTGAGTTCCAGGACAGCCAGGACCATGTCTCTAAAATTAAAACAATACCAGAAATAAAATATTCAGAGGCTTTTTACATTATGTAAACTGAGTTGGCATTAGATGATCTTAAAGCATTGTTTTACTATGTCTTTTAAATAATTTTTTCGTTACTTTTGAGATTTTCATGTGTGGATATGATAAAATACAATTATTTGTGTTCCCCTTTCTCCCCTCCCGCTCCCCTCTCAACAAGGACCTCTCCCACGAAGAAAGGGGGCAGGTGCACACCATGGTAGAAGCCAGGACTCGTGTGTGGGTTAGTTTTCTCTTTCTACCATGTAGGTCTTAGTTATTGAATTCAAAATGTCTTTGCCTGCTAGGCCCTTTCACTAGACCCTGTGTTCTGTCATCTTAAAGGTATTCAAATTGCAAATTTTGAAAAAAAAAGTGGCCTGTTTAATTTGACAAATTTACTTTCTGTGGTGTAAAAGACCAGTTTCATGATATTCTGGTATTTATTGATATATACAAACAAAATTATTATATTATTTCAAGAGGGTTTAACAGATGGGATCTTTCTTAATTCTTTTTAATGTTTGCTGTACTATATTCAGATTATTAGATATAGTCAGAGCAGTATTAGTGTATATAAGAAGACCTAAAAAGTCCAAGTCCTAGTTAGTAGAAACATCATATACATACATACACACACACACACAAATTTTACTGGCACTTCATTTATACATTTCATAAATTATTTTAAGTATAAAATATTACAATATATAAGACAGGGATGTTTTACTTAGTCATTGTTAAAATTTAGAAATTTAGAATTTTATGTTTGTATTAATGAGGTGTTCTTTCTCTAACCAGGAGAAAGCACCCGCCATCTCCCTCCTGTGAAAGCCCCTCTTCAAGCAAAGAAGAAAATAACGAAACATTGTTTTCTTTGTGGAAAGAAAACAGGACTGGCCACTAGCTTCGAATGCAGGCAGGTGGTCCCTGGAGAAGCTGAGAGGCTTTTTCTATGGGGACTTAGCATGGGAGTTATGCAAAATAAAACAATGTTTAAATGGCATTTATAATATCAAGATGATGTCCTACCAGAAATCCTGAGATGAATTCTTAATTGTCCAGAGAGAGAGAGAGAGAGAGAGAGAGAGAGAGAGAGAGAGGAGAGAGAGGAAAGAGAGCTCCTAAGTAGAGACTCCACTGTCATTGAAAGAGGACATTTCAGCCAAGTGATTTGTTTGAATAATGCTTGAAAGAGCCCCTCCTTCTAGATTCTATTTTAAGTTCAACAAAATTGAACCAAAATTGACAATTCACTATATATTTTAACATTTGGTACAGTTATTTCAAAATATATGGATATATATTCTTAAATAGTTTTTTCTTTTCACAAGTGTATCTTTGATTAGCATTGATATCTTTCATTGATTATTTTTCTCTTTTTTATTAATTTATTTTTTACTTTCCAGTTCCAGTTCCCCCTCCCTCCTGTCCTCCTGCTCCCTCCCCCACTTCCATCTGCTCCTGGGAGAGGGTAAGGCCTCCCCTAGGAAGTCTACTAAGTCTGTTCCATCAGATATCTTCTCTTAGTGTGAGGACAAACATTCAAAGAATTGTGGCCTTTTAGAGTACATTTTGCTCACATTAAAAATAACTTTAAAAAATCTGGAATGTGTTTGCAGGTTTAATTTGTTTCATGAGACAGAGTCTCATCATGTAACTCTGGCTGGCCTAGATCTTGCTATGTATACCAGGCTGGCCTTGAATTCACAAAGATCTGCTTGCTTCTGCCTCTGCCTCCTGCTGAGGTTCAAAGCATACACTGCCATGTCCAGTCATAATTGCTATTTTTACATGGCCTAATTTTCTAATGAGACTTAATTTCTTAGGATTCAAATTTACTAAGTGTAAGAGATATGGTGGACATGTTACCAGCTTTCAGTTTTTACTTCAAAAAGATACATAGCTGTCATTCAGTCATGGTGTTCTTATGGCAATGCTTTTGCTGACTACCTGAAGTCACACACTTCTTCCTAAAGAGATGAGCCCTCTGTGAAAATCTGACACTCACATACACTTTTTTGTGCTTTAGATGTGGAAACAACTTCTGTGCATCTCATCGTTATGCAGAAACTCATGGCTGCACCTATGACTACAAGAGTGCAGGGAGGAGATACTTGCAGGAGGCAAACCCTGTGGTTAATGCACCAAAACTTCCCAAAATCTAACTCTTCTCTGCGCTTTACTGCTCTGCCTGAGGAATCCTATTATATTGACAGAAGAAATATTGTTTAGACTGCATTATTTTTGTTCGACTCCAAAAGATTTGCCAAATAACAAGAGCACACAGTGCATACTGTTGGAGAATGAAAATGCCTATTGTATTGATGTCTTTATTCTTTGGTGAATCAAAAGTTTTAAAAGTAGTTTTAAAAACTTTACACTATAATGATTTAGTTTTGTTATTGCATGTCTGTGTTAAGTATTTTATATTTGAGATTGGAATTATTTATTAGACAAATCTTCAAAAGATGCACTTTAGGAAGTTACCATTGGCTGTGAACCAGGCTTCCATGTTGTACAGAAATGAGTGGTTCTGTAATGGCTCTATTCAAACTGAGCACATTTTGCTCTTTTTTCTTTCTTTTCTTGTGGGGATGGGGTACTTGGGATTTTTTTTTCTTTTTATAAATCCCACGTGTGAAAGTTTATGAGGTTTACTAACAAGTTCTTTTTTTAAAGAACATTTGTTTTTTCCAGTGTGATTTTTAACACATATATTTCTTCCATATTCAGATTGGCATTCATATATGTATCCATTCTGTAGAACACATCATGTTAATATAGTATACATTTCTTAAAATACTACTTTTTAAATGGTAGTTTTAAAATAACAGTGTCTTGTTGCCATTGAAAACAGAAACCAACTTTTTACTTTTCAAAAATGGCTATATATATTTTTAAAAGTCTCACAAACTCGGTTTATTTTTCTTACATATTGAGTGCTTTTACAGGGAAAAATATTCAAATAAATATTCAACTTCAAAATGACTTTATTTGATTATTTACAATACAATTTCTTTCATAAAAGACTTAGGTAAATCAGTGACTTATACTTGGGGAAAATGACTGGCAGTATAAAAGGATTATTTTAAGGTCTAAGGGCCATGTTCCTTATGTGTAACAATTTTTCATTCAGGACTCTGGAAGGTCACAGAAGCTTATTGATGCCAGACAGCAGCTGTTAGACAGCCAGCTAGTGGCTGTGCCTCTGACCTCTGTAAGAGATTCTAGGAGGCTGTGTTGGTATATCATAGACCACTTATTCCAGTAAGCATTGCCTGGAAAACTCCTGATACTCTTCCCTTATTTCTTGTGACAGACTGAATGTTGATGGACAAGATGCTGTCAGACCTACAGTAAAGTACATTTGTAAAAGAGAATGGTTTAGAAAATGTAATAGAGGAGCCTTGAAATCAAATGTGGAAGGCATGCTGTTGGGTTTGTTTTGGTTTTTGAGATAGGGTCTCACACTGTATCCCAGGCAGGCCTTTGAATTCGCAACAGCCTCTAAACCTCAGTCTCTTGTACTAGGTGTAGTTGATTGTTTTACTCCTTTTACTTTTTGGGGGCCCGCCATGCAGCTCCCAAATAAGTACATGGAGCCTTATTCTTATGAGTGTCCAGCTCTAGCTTGGCTTGTTTCTAGCCATCTTTTTTTTAAATTATCCCACCCACCTTTTGCCCCTGGGGCTTTTATCTTTCTCTATTCTCCAGTTCCCTTCTTCCTCTGAGGTTTGCTGTGTAGCTGTGTGGCTGTGTGGCTGTGTGGCTGTGTGGCTGTGTGCCTGGTGGCTGTGTGCCTGGGTGGCTATGTCGCTGTGTGGCTGTGTGGCTGGGTGTCTGGCTCCTGATGTCTTGCTCCTCTTTCGAGCTACTGCTTCTTCTGTTTATCTTCTCTGCCTGGAAGTCCCACCCATTTCCTTCTCCTGCCAAACTATTGGACATTGAGCTCTTTATTAAACCAATCAGGTGTTTTAGGCAGTCAAAGTAACACAGCTTTGCAGAGTTAAACAAATGCAATATAAAAGAATGTAGTACATCGGCATCACTAAACAAATATTCCACAGCATAAACTGATATAACCCATCTTCACCTAATATTCCGCAACAGCTAGGATTATAGGCTTGAGCAATCACTCTGCTGACATGCTCTGTGTGTGGTACATACTTATGAGTGTGTGCATGTACTCAAAGGTGACCTGGACCAGTAGACCATTCTTTAGTGACAGGGTCCTAAGTGAGATGGGTAGGAGATGAGAAGATGGGAAATCTGGGGTCAGGAGATCTTATGCCAAGTGTACAGTATCTTAGATACTGTTTCCAGAGGAGAAATGGCACCAAGTCAGTGGAAACTATCATATAATGGGACATAGTCAGCAGGAAGCCGGTCAGTCAAGCAATGTTGAACAAAAGAGAACACAAGAGAACACAGATTATCCCAAGTACATCACAGACTGAGCACATGATTACTCCAGTCTCTTTCAGGGGTGGGAGAACCTAGTTCCTAGGAACCAAAACCAGCCCGACTGGACCTTGCCAAGTCTACTCCTGGGCAAGGACACAGAACTAGGTTCCCTTTCACTGGGGCCTCTGTGAAAGCCTTAGATCCCTGATAGTCAGGTGTCTTTCTCTGATATATCACTCTCCACCTTATTGCTTTGAGACAGGGTTTTGCCATTTGGGTTGGCTGGTTGGCCAGCTCCAAGGATCTGCCTGTCTCTGCTCCCTGCAACCCTCTCTGTGCTGCGGTTACAGGCACATGTAATCATGCCTAGCTTTTCACACTGATGCTGGGCATTTGGCTCAGTTCCTCATGCTCACTTGCAATTCAAGCACTCTTAATCATGGAGCCATCTTTCTAGGCACTGAAATGCATGTTCCTAAAGAGGAATAAAGTTTAAAGGCAAATAATTTCACCTATCAATGAATAATTCTCTTCTTCCTTTAACAAGTAATAAATGTGATGTAGGAATATAAAAATTAAACCTCATTATGTCCGGCCACTGAAAAATGAAACAAAGCATATTATTCTTTAAATATGAATAGCTAGGGTAAGCTGGATATATGCTTTATGTACGTTTAACTCATAATTATTAGTAGAAATGTCTTGTTTTAATTTTTATGACTGCTTTTGGTCAAGGTTGCATCAATTTTTGTCTGATACTGGGGATGAAACATGTAGCTTAAGCAAGCACCCTGACATTGAGCCACACTCACAGCCCACAGTTGAGTTACTTTGCTAGTTTCTGGGTCACTTAGAGATGAAGTATTTTAGTTCAAAAAATATTGAGAGGGATTTCAGAGACTTCAGACCAGTCTTCGTTTCAGTGATGGGGAGTGTGCACTGGATAACAACCTTGGCTACAGCCTTGAATAAATATACTTCTGTATCACAACCTATATAACTATCAAATGCTTTTAAATTGCAATCCATTTTATATTCAGTTTTTAATTTGTAAAAGCAGCGCACATTTGGTTTAACAGCACTGAAAGTCTTTGTATTTGTTTTGTTTTGATTTTCAGACATGATCTTCCTCTGTAGCTCAAGTTGACCTGAAACTCACAATGTAGCTCTGGCTGGCTTCAAACTTGTGATGGTTCCTGCCTCAACTTCCCAATATTTTAAACTTTTAACTATGTAAAATATTTCAAGTAACATTTAGGGCCCAGGATGTAGCTCAGGTGGTGGACTGTTTACCTAGCATGCACAGAGCCACATAACTGATGGGATGCTGCAACCCTAGCACTGGAGGAGTAGGTCAGAGTTCACCCACATCCTTGGCTTACATAGTCAGAGACGAACATGGTTCCATGAATCTGAATTTATAAAACAACAAATAGTTATATTTAGTGCAATTAATCACTTAGCCATAGGAAGTTAACATGCTTATATGTTTTTATATTAGTACTTCTGAAGTGATTTAATTGTAAAATAGAGATAGGATTTTATCTTAGGACTAACATGGTTTTAAGCCACCATGATAATCAGATTTTGTATCCAGAAGCACTCTTATAGTGTGTCCTCTGTATCCCTCTTGAAACTTGAGGTGCTTTTAGGATAATGTTTATGGGAAACATTCTAAAATAATTAATTTCAATGTCTGTCAGAAAAATAAAAGTACAAAGGTAAAAGCATGTTTATTCAAACTTTTAAAGAGCAGAGTGATCACTTACAAGTGGCCAGGACACACATAATAAAAATCACAGATCTGAATGACCAAAGTTTAGGAAATGCAGGTATGGTATTTTAACTTTCCTCTAAAATCATGTCAAATCTCTGAAATTTCTAATGAATGTGATAGATACAGTTTTTAGAAAAAATTAGAAAGGTCAAAAAGAAAACTCTTCAGTGTCTTTTAATACAGACACTAGTTCAAGCAAAATTTGTACCCTGAACATGATCTGATTTAATCACAATTACTTCTTTACTCCTCATGAAACTATGCTGGGGTTTAAGGCATCAATATGAATTTGGGGAAGATAGATGAATTCACTCCACAATGTTCCACTGTTGGCCCCACAAAATTCATATTCATATTCTTATGTGAAAATTGTAAGTGAAAAATTCTATCGTAACAGTCCCACAGTCTTAATTTGTTTCATGAGATTTCGATATCCCAGTCTTATTTAAATACCATCTAAATCAGGTCTAGGAAAGACTGAGTCTGATTCAGCCTGAAGCAGAATTCCTTTCCAGCTGTAAACCTGCCTGTCAAATCCAACAGTGGTCAGTCATGGGATTGACATCACTGCTGCAAAAAGGAAAACCCAGCAAGAGATGGCGGTTTCCTAAAGCAATCCCAAACCTACAAGGCAAATCCCATTAGATTTTAATGCTCAAGAAATACTTTTTTTTTTATCAGATGCGTTTTCCAGGCCACCAAGCAATTGTAACCCTTATTGAAGTACATCCTGGTATTTTCCTGGACAGTGGTATAATGGCCTCTCTGGCAGGGAAATACCTGGTCTTGGAAATGGAAAAATCCTAAGTCCCGAACCCTGAGCACATTGGCGAAATGAACTTCCTTGCTAACTTTGAATCACAGTTTGGAGACTTTTACAGTACTAACATGGAACCCAGGGCCTTGAGCATGCTGGGCAAGGAGCACCACTCAGCTACACCACAGCTCTTTGCCTATTTTTGGAGAGTTTCACTGAGCACCCCAAGCCTGGTGTCCTCAATCCTACTTCAGCTTTCCAAACACTAGGGTCATGAGCATGCTCAATGCTCCCTTGGGTATATCAAGTAATATCAATAGGATTTATGTATTCTGTGCACAATGCTGGATGCATTGCCTCACCTGGACTTTAGAACTGTTATCCTAGGGATTATTGATAGCCAGTTTTTAGTGGATGTTTTAAGAATACTGTAGCAACCAAGCTGTTCCTTGAGCTGAATTACTACATTGTGGTAAGCACCAGTTGTCTGAGTTGCTTCATTTTGATTGAAAGAGGTGGAGAAGAAGGATGTGACATCTTGATTGGGCAAGTAAATAATCACCAGAGGTTGCACATACAGAATTTATTGAAAAAAAAAAAAAACAGCTTCACAGCACTGTCATAAGGCATAGCCTGGTAAGTTATTCATGCTTATCTGTGAACTTAACATATCAGATGCACATGCGCACAACTCTCATTAACCACCTTAGGAACATGAGGCATGGGTAGGTGTGGTGGCTATTATAAGTACTTGATAGCAGGGCCTATCAGATTCATTCAATTGCTTATTCGGTGCATCTCATATACAAATGACTGCAGTGAGATGTGGGGATATAGTGGTAAAATAGACCAGCAGAGTTTGACTAGCTAACGCTAACCGGCCATTACAGTAATTTTCATAATCTAAAGGCAAAATGGGTGGAGCTGTGCAGTGAGCAGCAAACTTCAGGGCTCTTTTCAGTTGAAACTTCTCAAATAAGAATTACCTAGGAAAAAAGAGGTAACAGGGAAGAAACAGGATAAAAACATACTTTCAAAAGGATTTTTATTTTAACTAGGCAGTGGTTAAGGCACACACCTTTAACCCAGCACCCAGGAGGCAGAAAACAGGCAGATCTCTGATTTAGAAGCCAGTTTCAGGATAGCCAGAGCTACACAGAGAAACTTGGCTCAAAAACCAAACAACAACAAAAAGAGGATCCCCCCTCCCCCCGAGGTAGACTTCACCTCTCTGACGACAGAGTCTTGCCGAGTGACATTTCCCTGATCAGAATGCTATTAAAAGAGAATCTGGAAGTTATTATTTTTTTTTTGCTTTTCTATTTAAGTAGCTTTAGAAACTGACACTGTTGTTTAGCTACAGAATTTTCTCTAGGGATTAGATTTCAAGAAAGAAGACTGTAGTTTGTACAAGGTTAGGTATGTATTTATGTATGTATGTATGTATGTATGTATGTATGTATGTATGTATGTATACTCCTTCCAATGAAGAGAGTACAGCAGACTAGATGGTGCACAAAGTGCATTCCAGTCTTCTAAGAAGGAAATGAAAGTTGGATGTGCTGTTGCAAACTTGTATTCTCAGCTACTCAGGAGGCTGAGGCAGGAGAATCATTTTTTGGTGATGAGGGAAGAGAGACACAGGTTTGTGTGGGCAACCTCAACCATTATCTCTAAGGGACCTCAACAAAGACACACCAGGGTTTGATGAAGAAAAGAATTTTAGGAATAGCCAGTTTGAAGCAGAGTAGGGAATTAAAGTATTTTAATATAGGCTTAATCATGAAATTTAGGGAAAAGACCCCAAGGAGAAAGAGAAAATAGGGTATATACAGCATGGGTGTTGGCTTATCTAAGTAAGGGTTGCAGAAATTAAGAAATAGTGAAGTGTTGGAGGGACAGTGGCAACTGACTTTGCATGACACGTATACTACTTTGGTATCAAGTTATTTCTCAAAAGGTTGCTAAGAAACTTTTTATCTTTTGATAAGTGAGGGGACGTGGTTGAATGAGATTTGATAAAATGGGGTAAAAACCAGTAAATTCTTGGGTTGCACAGGCTTTAGTGCTTGTCTTGTTATGAGCACTCTTTCCCACCAGCCTGGCTCCATCTTGGTTAACTCTGTCTTAATTACTAACCCATTTCAATTAATCTAAGTGTTTCCATGTGGTCTTATCTTACCAGAGAAAGCTCAAAGGGCCTGTTAATCCTCAGGCATCCTACATGGCAACTGACCTCTGCCTATACCTGCCAGAATCATCCTCATCTCCTAGACCCACCTGTCTTGCTGCCCTATTGGCCACAGTGTTTTATTCATCAACCAATAAGATAAACACATTTACAAAATGACATCTCCCATCACTTCCTCCTATAAATGGGGTTTCTGGTGAGAGACCTAGAAAAATTCAGGTTTATAGCAGAGAAGAGAGGAAGCTCTTTAGTAGCCGTTGAGGTGAAATCTCAAGCAAGACGCTTCTCCTGCTGAGGAGGCCCATTCCCCTGCCTCCATACTTCCCTGTTTTTCTAGATTTACTGATTTATTAAAGCTTGCCTGAGAATTCAGAAAGCAGTCAGCCACAGTTATAGAAGCCAGGCAAATACCTTTTACCCAGCACCCAGAAGTTAGGCAGTGGTGGTACACACCTTTAATCCTAGGACTCACTATTAATAGGTAGATGGATCTCTCTGCGTCCAAGGCTACCCAGATCTACATAAGATGGATCCAGTCCTAAAGAGAGACAGCTCATACAAAGATGATCTCAGCATCTCGGCTCATGCCTTTAATCCCAGCATTAGGGAGGTATATAAGACAAAAGCAAGGTCTCAGTATTAGGCATTCATTCTCCAGATACATTGAGGATAGGAAGACATTGAAGTCTCAGGATTCCCCCATCATGCTGAGGAGAGGTTACAGACTGAGGTTTGGTGGAGCCAGGATTATCTTTCATTCTGAGTTAGAATAAAAGCTAGTGACCAGATGCTTTGCTTTTCTGGTCTCTGGGTCTTTTTTTTTTATCATGCTACAATTTCCTTTCTGAATCTATAGTTATTCAAGTATCAAGTCTCAGCCTGTCTGAACTAAGGGGATATGTATGATCTTGCTTGGAGATTGTGAGGCCATCATTTGAAGGGAATCTAGAAGACATCTAGAAGACTCAAGACATCAAATCACATAAACAGTAAAGCATATAGTAGATTGTTATGACTAAGATTAGCATTCAAAATAGCAAGGCCTCTTTATCATGTGTTAATCATGACTTTGGTGAATGATTGAACTCAAGGCAGAGTCGGACAGGTTTAAATTAGGTCTGTAAATCTTAGAGTGAATTGAGGACACATTATTCTTAATTCAGTTTCCAGAGTATCAAGTGTGATCAGGTTCTCATCTGTGATATACACTTCCTCATCTTAAATTTTGAGTTCAAGAATGAGCCCCTAAACTAAAAAACACCACTTAAAATACTGAAAGAGATGTGTCTTTAACTTTTAGCATATTTCTTCTTCTTGTTAGTAACATTTCATCTGTGGGACTGTCTCATTACAGTTTCTCTGAGAAGGCCTAGAAGACACACTAATCTAGGAGCAGTGAGCATGCTTCATGCCCAGATGGTGGCTTCTGGTACAATTTCTCAATGACACCACTTTGGAGAGGAGACTGGCCATAGTGGTGGGGCAGGAAACATAAAAACAAGCTACAATATCAGAGAGTAAGGATATGATTTTAAAAAACAAAACAAAACAAAACAAAAAACCCACCATGGCCAGCTTGTGTGGCCTTTAATCCCAGCACTTGAGAGATACACCATCAGATCTCTGTGAGCTGGAGGCTAGCCTGGTATGCAGAGCTAGTCCCAGGATAGCCAGGGCTACACAGAGAAATCCGGTCATGAAAAACCAAAAATAAATGAATAGATTTTAAAGTCATAAATCTACAATAATGACATGTCAGAAGGACACAAGAATTATATGAATGTGCTCTAAGTGGCCAAACCTTGAATAATCTGTACAAGAAAATTGTGGATGGAGTTTCTCTATATTTTTATAACATATTGTAACCCACTTAGAAGTTTTTTTTCCTGTCTGGATCTGTTTTACTGAGCATCTGTATTATTTTTTGATCTCTTGAGATGAATCTTAAACTGCTGTGTCAGCTGCCTCTGGTGTAGCTTAGCAAGTGTATGGTGGTAGTACTGGCAGTTTGCTCTTCCTGAGGGCCGCTCTGGGAGGCTCGTCTTTGTACTGCAGCTGGCATGAGAGACACGAGACTAGAAAGCCATGTCTGGCTCTGTTTTATCTGTTTAGAACCTTTTTAAAGCTTTCTGCAGTTTTATGTGGATTTAGGTACCCCACATTGGCCACTATTTGTAGATGGAGTTTCTCTGTGTCTCGTTGGCCACTCCCAAATAATCGTTCAGAAACTTGTGATTAATTATAAATGCCCAGCCAATAGCTCAGGCTTGTTACTACCTCTTACAGCTTGAATTAACCCATTTATATTAACCTGTATTTTGCCTTGCGGCATTACCCTTCTTTCATCTTGCACCTCCTGCTTCCTCTCCATGTCTTGCTGGTGACTCCTCTCTTTCCATCCTTTTTCTTTCCTGTGCCCTTTGTATTTTGTTGTACCATCTATACCTCTAGCCTAGCTATTGCCCAGTCAGCTTTTTTTTTATTATTAACCAATGAGAGTAATACATATTCACAGTGTACAAAGTTTGTTTCACAACATAAAACAACAGTATTGAGTTAAAACCTAAAGAGTAAAAGTATTATTAAAAGGTATTAAGGGTTAGAACTTCGACATTATGAATTTGGGAGACAGAATCGAGACTCTAACAGATACTATATTGTGCCGTGGTTTCAAATTAATCCCCCAAAGCTCAGTGGGTGGGGGCTGGAGAGATGGCTCAGTGCTTAAGAGCAATGACTGCTCTTCCAGAGGACCCAGGTTCAAATCCCAGCACCCACATGACAATTTAAAACTGTAACTCTGGTTTCAGGGGATCTGAGAACTTCACATCAATGCACAGAAAATGAAGTTAAATAAATTATTTTTTAAAAGAAAAGCCAGTGAGCTGAGCAATCTCCTAGGGCAGTTGTCCAATAAAGTAACTTGGGGGCTCAGGCTGTTTACTGAACAGAGTTCCACAATGCTCTGAAATTATTGTAGTAGCAGAAGAGAAAGCTGGAGCATTGCATGTGGCACTTAAATGTTCTTATCTAGATAAGTAAGTTCTCAGGACCTTGTTGCTCAACCAGTGGTGGGGATATAGCACTACCCTGGATTAACTGCATAATTGCAACCAAATAAGAGATCCAAAGGGACAATCATGTGGCACTGTCTTCTCAGCAACCCACATGTCTGTTTATTATTAAACAATGAAAAGAGAAACTAAAAAGTTTTCATACACCCAACAACAAACTTCCAAGCTGTGGCCTATGCTCACTGTCAGCAATTGCAAGAAATTTAGTTTTAAGGTGTGAGTTGACTTTTCATTATTAGTATTATTATTTATATATTGTTTGAAGCTCACACTGGCTTCGAGACTTGACTGAGTGATCTCCAGTCTCAGCCCACAGGCCACAGGCATGTACCTCTATGCCCACTTTTGTTTTACTTTTTCCAGTTATAGAGTGGTGCAAACACCTCATTCTAGAAGAAAGGATGAGTGTCCTGATGGGCTCAATCAAAGAAGTTGGCTTCATAAATACTACACAACAACAACAAAGGAAAACTGCCCTGTCATCTAAGGTTGAACACCCCCTCCACAGTCTTGAGCCAAATTAAGCCTTTTCCATAAATTATCCCTGGTGTTATACCTATGAAAAGCTGTCAAGAAAGTAAGGAAATGTAGATTCCAGGGTGGCTCTTCCACAGCATAGTTCATTATTATTCATCTTAATATGTTTGCTAATTCCTGTTATTCCTCACACTTCATATCAACTGTGTTAAATGCCATTATGGTCATAGACAATTTCAGTTATTATCACTCACTTTTTTAAAGGTAAGCTATGTAGACTAGGTTTGACCTAGAATTTATGATCTCTTGTCTTGAAAGCCTCCCAAGGGCAGAAATTACAGGTGCCCCTTACCATGTCGACTGTAGCAGCATATTTTGTTCTCAATGAACCCTTAACTGATAAAACCACTTATGCTTAACCATTTGGAGAGTTGGTTGTAACTAGTTCTAGGGTAATGGCCTTATGCCTCCCTTACCATTCCATAATCTACAGTCTCCAGGAGAGGGAAGGCATACCCATAAGCACAGTAGACAGGGAGGATCAAATGCCACAAGGTTTCTAGGACTGAACACATGGTCACCCCCAAACAATTCACTTATTAGCAGCCTTACAGTCTACGTACAGGTGCTCATTCCCACTTGGATTTGTTTTCTCCTTGACAGTCTCCAACTAAGCTGTAAACTGGAGACAGTAATTTGGACTCTGGGTTTGGACACATACAAGATGTCTTCCTTCCTTCCTTCCTTCCTTCCTTCCTTCCTTCCTTTCTTTCTTTCTTTCTTTCTTTTTTTTTCTCACACAGGACTCTGAGCTTTGTTTTAGGCAGATGAAGAAAGGCTTTGGAAATCTCTTAGGCAGTGCTGCTTGAGTTAGGACTCACTCTAGCTTTGCCCACATAATATGCTACCCAGCTCCATAAAAACTCCCAGAAGCCGCCAGAAGCCCGAAGGCTTTGTCACTTCTTACAGTGGGATGGAGGCAGCCTTCCGTACTACTGTATCAGTTACCCACTGGAGGCATACACCTGCTGCCAGAAGGGGCAGGAAGATTCTCTCAGGTTGTAGCTGCTGCTTTCCACAGCAAAATGACTGCCTGGAGGAAATTCACCATTATATTTTTCTGTATGAATGTTGTTTTCAAGATGACTTGCAGAAATGAACCTGTTTGGGCTTTGTTGAATGGATTCAGGTACTTTGTCTCTTGACAGTTTGCTCTCTAGATAGCCAAATACGCAAAGCGATCAGCATTGTGGGGAGGAACGTTGTTAGCTAAATAGACTTGCTTCTAGACAACAGAAAACTGGAGTGTTGCGGGGAATTGCTTAGAGATCTATCACAAATAAAAAAAAATGCTCTTCAATGCACCGTGTAATAAAGGTTATTGGGTAAATAAAATTGTCAGTGGCCTGAAACCTCTGCTTCTGTAAGGTGTGACTTAGGAAAATCAGAATTGTAAGAAATATTAAGAACTAGGGATGAAACTCAGAGATAGCTTCTGAGAGAAGCCCTGAGTCCACCCAACAAGAATAGGGTAGGGAGAAGTCGCAAAGAATGCCACTCTAGAAGTATATTCAGGGAAGAGTTAATGTAGACAAAGAAGAGTCAAATATTCACTAATAAACACATGTTTATATAATGAACGGCAATATCCTCATGAAAATTATAATTGTATGTTTATGTATCTATATCATATACACTCTATTTCTAGGTTAGGGAGAGCAAAAAGAAGAAAAAAAATAACAAACTCCCTGATCGTCCATACAAACAAATGTTTTATAGCTTAGTTGCCGCTGCCACTTCTATTTGCTAGCTTCCCGTACCGGAAGGTTTCCCTTCCTCTAGGTGGAGAAGGTGAAGCCGGGCGGAGTCTAAGAGCAGCCTCACCTAGCGCGGCTGGCGTCCTCACCACCGTCGGGTTGTCGCCCAGTGGGTCGCTGCGGCCCCACCTTCCCAGCGCCCCAGGTCGCCCCAGCAACGCTTTTGCCTGGGGCGCGACGGGCACGTGACCGGCGCGTCACGTGACCGGTCAGTCGGCGTCCTCTCGCTGGGTGGTGTAGACTGCGCGCTGACCCAGCGGCCCCGCGGCGTCCGGACTGTGTCATGCAGGAAGCGGGCCGCGGGTGGAGCTCGGCGCCCACCTGAGCTGCTCGCGCCGAGGTGCGGCGTGGCGGGACCGCGCGCGCCCGGCCGCCAGGGGTGTGGCTGCCGGGAGGCCGCGACAGGTGGGTGCGCGGTGGTCGCGGCCCGGGGGAGGCCGCGTGCAGCGGGGCGGAGTCGGATCATCCGATCCGCCGGCGGCCCGAGGCCTCCTGCGCTCTCAGGTGAAGTCTTGGCCAGGCTGGGCTGTCAGGGCGTGCACGCAGCAGCCCCTCCAGCCTTTGCCCCTGCTTCAGTTTCCACATCCGAGATGGAAGTGTGGACTCCTGCTTTCTGAGTGCCTGACGTGGCCTCGGGAGAGTCCTGCTCAAGCAGAAGCGCTGGAGGCAAAGCGTAGGTAGGCTGCTTTGCATTTTAATCGCCGCCCTTTTGCTTGTCTTTAAACATCTGCTTTTCTTGGAATCGACTTGGATTCTTCTTCATCTGAGTCAGGTTTTTAATAGAGAACTTATTAGGGAGAATCGTAATGGCTCATCTTCTTGTTCTCACGGTTCTTAAACGCGATGAAACCTTCCTCGAAAAGAAGAAACGCTTCTCTGAAAGCCCACTTGAAAGATAAAACAAAAAACAAAAAAACCTCTTTCTGCCTCATTGTCTCCTCCATGTGGTGCCACAGCTGTCAAGGTTTATTATGGAGTTGTGTTGGGTTTTGTTGTTATTAATTTGATGGTGTCTGAAGATAAATGTGGTGTATGGCCCTTTACATTAATTTTTCTCTTTTTTATTTTGTTCGATTATATTGTTATGCAATTAGAGAAACAATTAATATATAACTTATTTCCTGGAAAAAGCACCAATATTTCTGACCAGTCCCAGGAGAAGCAAGAGTGTGTTTATATAGTAGACCTCACACCTGGGCAATTAGTTTCTCTAAATGGGAGTGGAATACTCGGTTTAGAATACTCACATCACCGTCTGTGAAAAAGAATGTGTGAGCTCCGCTTGTAGAGTTATAGAATGATGCAGACACAGTCTTTTTTTTTTTTTTTTTCTAAATGGTGGAAATCTCAAGCTATGGAATTTTGAATTTTGAGAGATTCAGTTTAGGAGAAAAATTTTTTTCTGTTTGATACGGGAAGTGAATGTATGTAGAGTGTGAGCTAGTGGAGTACAGGCAGAGGCAATTGCCAGGAAAGTTCAAATAAAGAGCAGCATGTACTTTCTTAACTTCTTGATTCTGGAGATTTTGCTGATAAAATATGTACTGGAATTTGATGTTAGGAGGGGAAAATTGCTGGGCATGGTGGCACACGCCTGTAACCTGGTTCTGGGAGGGTGGAGGCAGAAAACACGTTTTTAATAGTTTGTCCTTTGGGAGGGAAGTGGACAGTGGAGGTCTAACATCAGTGCGACCCAGGTGCAGTGTCTTCTTTACCCAGGTAATTTGATTCCTTTGCCTTCACTTTAAGCTTATGTAAACTGGTATTATTTATTTATTTGTTTGTTTTGATTTGGTTTTTTAGCTCTGCTCTTGAGTGTGGAAATTGTGTTCCATGACTTGGCTACAACTAGGATTGTCAGATAAAATACAGGATTCACAGTTAAACATGAGTTTCAGGTAAATGCAAAATATGAGGGACATACCTAAACTAAAAAATTCACCATTTATTTGAAAACAAGGTTTAACTCTACTTGCTTGCTTGTTGTTGCTAAATCTGATTGCTTTAGCTCTGACATATTTATCTCATTTAAACTAGCTCTGGGAAAAATTAGCTCGAGGCCTGGACAGGGTGGAACTGATTCTCTTGCTAAGCACACACGGGGCCTTTGTCCAGGCTCCAACACCAGGACAGAATAATGACGAACCCTCTCTACTGTCAGTTGAACCTTCTGCTTCTTGAAGGATGTCACTTCTTCACATGCGTTTTATTTCTTCTTTTTCTTCTACTAGATGTTCTGCTTTTTCACTTTCTAGGGATTGTATATTGGGTCTCCTAGTGAGCAACAGCTCTACCACTGATCCACAGTCCACCGCCAGCTGTTTTTATATGTTTACATTACCTCCCCCTTTTCCATTCCTCCATTGTGCCCCCCCAACTACCTCTGAAATCCATTTATTTTATTCTTTTATTCTTCACACACACACACACACATACACACACTTGTTTGAATACATTTTTGTGAGTCCCTTTAGTGTTGTTTATATGTATACACGTTTAAGCCTCCAACATGAGGTTGGAGGATTGGGTGTAACCTATCAGGGATGTTGTCCCTGGAGAAGACTGACTTGCCCTCCTTTTAGTAGCCATTAATTGCCTGTAGCTCTTCATCCAAATGTGGGGCCTTGTGAAACTTTCCCCATCCACATTGGCATGTCAGAAGGTGTTGTCATTGCTCAGGTTGTTTAAGAAGGCATACTGTTGAGATTTTTGTGGCTGCAGCTTCTCTGTCATTTACAGAAGACACTGCAGCACACATCCTGGCACCCGGGTCCTCCGGCTCCTACCATCTTCCCACCCTCTCTGCTGATATGTTCCCTGAGCCTAAGTTGTAGGGGTTGGAGTGTGGTTGTATCACCCACTGCCAGTTGTTCTCTGCATTTTGCTCAGGTGTGGCCTTCTGTAATGGTTTCTGTGTGTCCCAAAAGAGCCTTTGATGAGGGCTGAGACCTACACTTATTTGTGGGTATGAGGGTAAGTGTTGGCTGTGCAGTTAGAAATTATGCTGATTCACCAGAGTAGCTTTCCACTTTAGGATCCATGAGCCTCACCAGTCAGGGGTAGTTGAGTAGGGTTATAATATGAGGCTTTTTCTCTTCCTGTGGGACTGGCCTTAAGTCCAATTACATGGCTGCTGGTTACTCTTAGTATATAAGCGCCTGTGCCTTAATTACCTTGCTGTTGCTGTGAAAAGACATCATGACCGAGTCAACTTGTAAAAGAAAGCATTTAATTGGGGGGCATGGCATCAGGTAGTCAGGTTTGGCACTGGAGCAGTATTGAGAGTTTAGATTTGATCCACAGGCATGAGGTGGGTGTGGCTGGGGAGAGGCAGACTGACTAGGCCTGGTGTGGGCTTCTGAACCCTCAAAGTCCACCTCCAGTGACACACTTCCCCCAACAAGGCCACACCTCCTAATCCTTCACAGAGCAGTACAACTACTAGGGACCAAGTGTTCAAATGTATGAGCTCACTCAGACCACTGCAGCCACTATTGCACTATTGAGAAGGGGTAGGGATAGTGGGTAGCCCTGTCTTAGTCTGATTTTAGTGTGTTGTTTTGAGTTTTTCTCCATTTAGGATGATATTGGTTTCTCCTTGGTTTTAATTTGAAGTCTATTTTGTCATATTAAGATAGGGACCCTTGGCTTGCTTTCTGGTCCCATTTGCTTAGAATATTGTGTTTGGTTTGTATTTCTGTGATAACAGCATGGCCAAAGACAACTTGAGAAGAAAAGGGTTTATTTCAGCTCATAGTTTAAGTTCATCATGAAGAGAAGTCAGGATAGCAAGTCAAGGCAGGAACTTGGAGATAGAAACTGAGGCAGAGGCCATGGAGTAGTGCTGACTAGGCCATGGAGTAGTGCTGATTACTGGCTTGCTTCCTGTGGCCTGCTCAGCCTTCTTTATTATAGCATTCACAACCTCCTGCCCAGAGGTGGCACAAACCACAGTGGGCTGGGCCCTCCCACATCAATCATTAATCAAGAGTATGTTCCACAGACTTGCTTATAGGCCAGAAAATGGAACCAATGACCCTGGCTTGGGTCATGTTGACAAGAAAAAAAAAAAAAAAAAAAAAATCAAGCATTTCAAATATTTTTTCATCCTTTCACTTTAAGGTGACTCCCGTCTTTGAAAGTTAGATGTTTCTTGTAGACATAGACAGATGGATTTGGTTTCTTAATCGATTTAATAAACCTGTGTCTTTTAATTGGCATATTGGGGTTATTAATACTTTAAGTTGCTGTTTGTTGATGACTGTCACTTTCATGAGGGTTGTTCGTTTGTTTTGCTGTTTATGTTATTAGTCCTCCTTTGTGTTTCAGTAATTATCATTTCATTTGTTTTCTTTCTGTATTCTTGGCTGTGCTTAGTCATCTCTTCAGTCCTAAGTATTGCTTCTAGAATATTCTGTAGGGCTGGTTTTTTTGGAAATGAGTTTATTACTTTATGTGCGTATGTGTTTGTGCCTGCATATGTGTCTTTGCACCATGTATGTGCCTGATGCCTGCAGACACCATATCCCTTACAATTAAAGTTGCAGAGAGACGGGAGACTCCTTGTGAGTGCTGGAAATTGAAATGGGGATTCTGGAAGAGTATCCAGTCCTCTTAACTGCTGAGCCTTCTCTCCCATCTTGGAAATGATTTCATTAAGTCTGTTTGTATAATGGAAAGTTTTTCTTTCCTTTAACCCTGACAGATAGCTTTACAGTAGTCAAGGATGGCATCCATGGTCTTTTAGAATGTGAAGTGAATTGCTCTAGGCTCTCTGGTGGCTTTAAAATTTTTCCACTGAGAAATCAGCTGTTATTCTGATGGGTTTTCTTCATGTGTGACTTGTGGTTTCTCTCTCTTTTTTCCCAGTACACCATCCTTGTTTAGTCATTATAATCTGCTGTGGGGAGTTTATTTTCTGGTCATGCCTTGATTTATTTAAGTGTCTTTCCTTAATTTGGGGAGATTCTGTTTTGTGGTCTTGTTGAATATCTGGCCTGGATAGTTGACCTGGGAGTTTTGGTCTTTTCAAGGTACCCAACATTTTTATGTAGTCTTTTCATGTTTTGTTTAATTTTTATTTAAACTTTACAGTGTTTGATTGAGTAGTTAGCTTCCTCCACATGTTCAGTTCCCGGTAATCTACCTTTTCCTTGAACCCTCCTACTTCTTTCCCTCATGTTCTCTAGCTGTGTTACTGAGTTTCATTTCAGGTTTTGTTCTCCTCAATATTTTTATTCGGGTCCAGAATTCTCTTTGTCATTTTTTAAAGCCATATGTTTATGTTTCTTGGCCATCATTTTAAAACTTATCTGAATTCTGTGATAAAATTTGTGATTATCCTTTTAAATTCTGTCCTGGAGTTCATCTAGGTAATTCCTACTGGAGAAATGTATATTTGGGCTGAGAGCAGACATTATGTCTTGGCCTTCCATATTGTTTATGTTTTGTGTTATGGCCTAGGCCAGTAGACTTGTTTCTTTGTTTGTATGCCTGATGTTAGAGTGTAGCCTGATGCAGAGGCTGATTGACTAGAACTAGACCAGGGACGGTACATAGGCTTCTTGAGTGTGGACAGCCCAGGAATAGGCAGTGCATGATCTTCGTGTCCACGTCTAGGCCTGCTGGTGTGGAGTAGGGTCAGGGGCTGGTGAGAGGCAAAGGGACCAGTATCTTTTTTTTTTTTTTTTTTTTTAAATGAGGCAAGGTCTTCGTGTAGCCCAGGATATCTTAGACTTTCACTATCTTCTTGCCGTATCTCTCTCAGTGCTGAGTAACAGATGTATACCGCCATGCCTGGTGCACACTGTTAACTTTTCTGTGACTGGGTTGTGTTTCAGGTAGTTGGACTGTTTCACTCTCCTATTAGCAGTGTCAGAGTTCCTGTTATCCTGTCTGCATGTTCACTGCAGTTAACTATAAGAAAATCAATTGTCTAATTCAATGTCGGTGTGTGTGAAGAATTCTCACACATCAGCAAAGGAGTACCTTGTGCTATGTGATTCTGCCAGTGGCGTGCCGACCTCAACAGTGTAGAGAGAGCTCAGCATAAAAATAAGCAAAGGTTTGAATGAATATTTCTTCAGACATGACAAAAGACCAGTAAACAGTTCAGTCCTCAGTAACCCTCCCTGTAGTGAGATAATCACTTTGTCCACACCTGTGGCACAGACCACGCACATTGGGAGTGGGGACGGGGCAGATGTTACCTGGGGGAACTAACTGAGGAAGGGGCTCTCGGAGCTCTCTTGCTTGCAGCACGGGGACAGGAGAACATCTGGAGGCATCCTTGGGACCTGAACCTGCTGGTGTTCATCTGTCCATGTTGTAAGGTATTTCTCCCTGAATAAACATCTATTCGGCCTATTTGTTTCTCCTGATCCTTATTAACCTCAATACCTCCCCACCCCATTTTATAGTGAAGTACATCAAATCTACTAATATGACTAAACTAAAAAAGATAGATCTAAAATGTGTCCGTGCCGCCGTGAGGAACTGGAATCTCCCTCCATGTGTGGTTGGGGTGGAGGTGGGGGGTATGAAACAGTCTGGTGGTTTCTCCGGTACTTACATACAGTGATACATCGTGGCACTCCCAGGTAATACACCCGTGAAGAATGTAGCTATAACCAGGCCAGACCTTGCACATCAGCCCGTGCTATTTAGAATAGCTTAGAAGGAGGAACAACTCGGATTTACCAGCTGATGGAGGGAGAATTGGAAACTCAAGGCCAGTCTGCCTGCTTAGTGAAACCTCATCCAGAGAAGAAGGAAAATTGTGGGAGAAGATGGTGTGGGTGCTCAAATACATAACTTGTTCATGTCTTTCTTCGTTGGTGAGCATCTAGTGTGCTCCAGTTTTCCCCTTTTATAACGGCGTTGCAGTGACCATTCTTGTATATATGTCTTTAAACATTTGTGGGATTATTTTTACACTACCAAGCCCTGAAAATAGGACTATCTGGTCACAGAGGACTTGTATTGCAATTGTTCGTTTGCCTTATGTTTAGTGAAGCGGCGCTTCCATTAATGACACGTAGGTGCTTTGTACATTGACTTTTTATTTTGATACTGGAGGACTTGGCCATCTTACACTCTTAATTACCTTTCCTCTACTCTTGAGCCGTGTTTATAGTTCTATTTTTAGTGAAATCAATAATTAATATTTAATCAGTGACCCATTGTTGAGTCACTTAGGAGTCTGTGAGTATATCTCATCTCTTTTAAAACATTTTTTTATCTAATTTTTCCCTTATTCAAATGCAAATTTTATGTTTTTCCTGATTTTCACCCTATTTTCATCTTCTCTGCTTTTCTGGGGGAGCTTTCTATCATCCTATATCAAAGAAATCAGAAGATGATGGTTTGTTTGGACCCCAAATTTTTTTTTTTACATTAATCATAACTTTTTAAATTAACAAGTAGTGAACAGGACACTTTAAGATACTGTTTACTACACACTGAAATAAACAGCTGTTGTTAATTGAGCAACCCAAACATTTACAGTAAAATGTGCTTACACATAAATATGATAAAAATCTATTTCAAGCCCCTGGTAGGTCCTAAATACATGCAGTTACCATGTAAAAACAAGACCATGAGTTGACGAAAAGAAAAAAAACAAAACAAAACAAAACAAAACAAAACACTATTGTCACCATAACTAGAAAAGAAACAAAAAATATCCAAGTTATACTGTGTTGTAATAACAATAGCAGCAATTACTTATTTTTGTAATGCAGAATCCAACAGAAGTTGGTATTATCTCCTCTATTTGTAGCTATGCCAAGATGGCAGAGGGAAAGTTAGCTGGAGGGTGTCAAGTGAATGCTAGAAGGCATTCCAAGCCAGACCTGAAAGTGGCTGACACCACTTTTCCTACAATGTAGTAAACAGGATCCAGTCACATAACATCTAACATGGTTGGAAGAGGACTGGAAGATACAATCTTATTTATTGATGGCTCAGGGATACTGAACTGTTGTGAGTGAGGAACATTGGCTCTAGCTGTTGCACTCCTCAGACTAGTTCTTTCTTCTTGGGACATACAGAGCACAACAGTCTGAGTGAAGAAGGCCGACCAGAGTCCTTTCCAGTCATGGCTGTCAGTTCAAAGTACAGGGTCTCTGACTTGGGAGAGCCTCTGGGAAATACCTAGAATATGAAACTCTGCTTAGCTAGGCTTGTCTCAGCGCCACATGCCGTACTGTGCTGCCCAGGAGGCTCGCTGCTTTATGTGAGCAAAAGTTGATGCTTTAATAACCTTAACTTGATTTCCAAGTTGAAATAACCTTCTATTTTCTGCCAAGAGGCTACTTATTATAAATTTTTAAACTTTATTTTGAGTTGTTAAAATGTAATTTATTCCCAGGAAGGGTAACTTTTACTTGGGATTTTATTTTAGTACACATCCTTTAAAGAATTACTAGATGCCTTGAGTTAAACCCTGTTTCACCAGTTGTAAGGATGTTCCAAAACTTATCCAGATAGAATATTGGCTGGGTAGGAAGTGAGTATCATTGGTCATCGTTTTTTTTGCCATATCGTCTCTGACCTGGGTTTGTCAGTGTCTTGTGGGATGATAACCATTATACTCCCTCCCTAGGGGTCATTGTGAAAATTAAATGAGTTACTATAGGCCCGAGATCTACATACACAGAACATACACCCGCTGTTGATATTTGATCTAGATATATATTGTAATGAATAGTTACAAAATGGTTTACCACCAAAAAGGATAGTCAGCTTGCCTGAAGATCAGAGTGCAGAGCTACGCCATTAGTTAGCCATAGAGGCCAGGCAGTGGTGGCACACACCTTAATCCCAGCACTCCTGAGACAGAGGCAGACAGACCTCTGTGAGTTCAAGGACACCTACACAAGATTGAATCTTCCTAAAAGAGAAACAGCTTACACAAAGGTGATCCCAGCACTTGGGATCACATGCCTTTAACCCCAGGATTTGAGAGGTAGAGACAGGAATGATATGGCTGGGCAGAGAGAGGATTATAAGGCAAGAGGAGACAGGAGCTCAGAGCAGTCTGAGTATTTGTAGAGACAGGATCGCCCCTTCGGTCTGAACATTGGTAGAGGAAAGAACTCTAGTGGCTGGCTGCTCTGTATCTCTGATCCTTCAGCTTTCACCTCTAATATCTGATTTCAAGTTTTTATTATTAAGAACAATTAAATTTGTGCTACAATGGGATTAAAAAAAACTTAACATACTAAAAACATTTTTTTCTTAATTTTACCATAAAATTTGAAGAAACTGCAGTCCTGTTACATAACATTTTATTATTTGGTACAACTCTAAGGGCAGGACCCAGAATCTTTGGTCTACCTGTGGCTTTCCCAAGTGGCTGCTTGACTGTTGGTGGGGTCTGGCTTTTCTTTCTGCGTTGTCTACTCAGTTATAATAAAGGTGAGATGGCTGTTGGTAGATTGGTCTCCAGCTTCATTCTAGTTCTGCCATTCTGTTATTGTCTATCATTGATTCTCTCTTTCTCTCTGTCCCTTCTTTCCCCTCCCTTCCTCATTTTTAAACATTCACCTGTGTGTAACCCCACCCATCCACATGTGTGTGTGTGTGTGTGTGAGAAAGAGAGAGAGAGTGAGTGAGAGAGAGAGAGAGAGTGAGAGAGAGAGAGGCAGGGAGGGAGGGAGGGAGGGAGGAAGAGAGAGTAGTTCTCATACCGTGTAAGATTGGAGGATCAGACTCAGGTGCCAGCCTGGTGGCAGACATCTTTTACTTGCTGAGCTATCTTCCTGGTCTTATCATCCATTCTTTATTGTGTAACATAAAGAGCTAGGTATAACACTCTCTGGGAGAAAAAGGCTGTCTCACACAGCCTAGAGAAGAAAAAGGCTTGGGGTTGGAAGGGCCAGATGATGCAAGAGAAACTTAAGGGCTGATGTCCTGAGAAGCATTAAGCTTTGTTCATATGTTCACGTCCTCGTGTTCAGAGGGAGGCTCTGTTGAAGAGCACAGTGGACACGTTTCTGTGTTTCTATGGTTTTCTTCCTTAGCTGTGCTGGAGCTTGGACCAGGGACCTCAAGCTGTAAAGCAGAACTCTTCCAGCTGTTCTGTATCCCCAGCTCCATGTTTTGTCCATTTTCTTCTTTTCCTGAAGGCAGGGTGGAGTTCTGTAGCCTCTTCTAGCCTTAAACTCATGCCTCAGTCTCCCACTGCTAGGACTGATGTATATACTACCTTGCTGACTTCTAGTCAATTTCTATTGGTTCTTCCCGTTTAGTGTTGAAATGAGCCACCCTAAGTGGTAGGTATGCCCTAACACGGGACAAAAGTTACATCAGACAGGCAAACGATATTTGCAACGTAGGTCAGAGTTATTTATGTCTCAGCCAGGGATGGTACTAGAGGACTTCCCCAGCCATCTGGTCTTCACAACAGATCATTGTTCGATAAAGGCATTAAAATAGGGAGGCACTGTTGTGGTGTGATTCACTGGTCATGAGGGTAACTAAGCTATAACAGTGTAGCCGTGTTCTGAAGTGCTTTCTTACTGGCATCTGGTTTGGGTGGAGGTTCAGGTTGTGTCCTGTTTGTTTCCAGTGCCACTCCTGTAACTCTTGTGCTTTTTTGATGATTCTTCTGGGAGCAGCACTGGCCTTCAGTACTTGCCACCTCTTTCCAGATGACCAAAGCTGGGCCTGTCCTTCTGTCCTGTTGAGATACTCAGCTCAACTTGTCATGGTTCTGTGGGTCTTTGCCAGCTGTGCAGGAGGTGTTTGCCAGCCTGGGCAGTTTTGATAGTTGTTATCTTCTCACTGTTGCTGCTAGCAAGCAGCATGTGAAGAAACCCAAGATAATACCAGGAGAAGGCGTGCATACCACTCTTCTTCAGCTATAACTTGTTTCCCATGCCTGAAGTAGAATTTTGGTACCCACAGGAACAGTTCCCTTCCCCTGTTGTAGCATGTGATTAAGATTGTGTGTGTGTGTGTGTGTGTGTGTGTGTGTGTGTGTGTGTGTGTGTACAGGGCCTCTTACTGACTGCCAGTATCACTGACTAAGCAGTGGCAAGCAAAAATGCTCCAAGGCACACTGTTCTTGGGTTGAAAAAAAATCACCACTGTTGGAGACCACTGGAGACCACTGATGTCCTGATGCCTCCATGCTGGCCCTCTGCTAGATTAAGGTAATTCTATTCCTGGTCTGGTTGTCAGTGTTCCCAGACTTGCTCACATCCTCCTCGACACTGACCACTGTGCTCTGCTAATGAGGTAGAAATCGTACAAGTAGAAGGCAGACTTAGTAGGGATAGGGCAGAGCTGCTGCTGCTGTATACACAGATGGGCGTGGTTTTGGGTGGTGACTCGTGATTAGACTGTTAAATGTCTTTGACATGAAAGTGAGCAGATGGAATACTTCACAGAACATAGTCAGGTATGTGCTGCATTTGTACCGTTCAGAGCCTGCCTTGAAGATCTGGGTTAGGAAAGAGAACTTGGAGGACTGTTTTTCTTAATGTCTTTATTTGAAAGAAACAAGGAAAAATTAACTTCTATTTGATTAACTGCCATATTTAAGGTATCTTTAGTATGGTAGCTAGAGTCCATTTCTTTGAATGTAAGAAGTATGGTAGAAGCCTTTGTAAAGTGAAGCAGCTAATGTTTACTGGATGTAGCTGGGAAATGTGTAGGCCTTCAGGTGCCGAGGGAGCAAGATGGGAAGGTGGGAAGGAACCTGCAGGTGAGGAATGTTAGTGTTGTCTTGAATAAGTAGAAGGGGGCAAGTCGGCTCAAGTAGATCAGTGGGAGACTAGATCAGATTTCCATACCCCCATTTATTTTCAGTGATTATTCCCTTTTAGTACTTAATGAGTTTAGGCCTTAATGAGTTCCTTTTTACTTAAGATCATCCAGCATACCCATCTTGACATTTTTTCTTTTGCATTTTTCCCATTTAATTATCTTTTAATGACAGGATGTTGTATTTTGTGGTTATACCCCAATTTCCATATTGCTGAACATGTGGATCATTCTAAAGAATTTTACTACTACAGATACTCTTTGATTAATGTCTTGTTTTTGGAGTGTGTGTAGTAGGTGCGTGTATGAGTGTATACGTGGTACAGGCATGTCTGTCCTCTGGAGGCCAGAGGAGGATGTCAGGTGTCCTGCTCTGTCCCTTCCCCATCTTAACTCCTTTGAGACGGGGTCCCCTGGAGAGAATCTGTCAGTCGGCAAGGTCCGGCTGTTCTCCTGTCTGCACCCCAACAGCTCTGGGGTCACAAAGCCACAACCAGGCTTTTATGTGAGTGCTGAGATCCATACTTATGTCCTCATTCTTGTACAGCATTTGTTCTCATCCACTGAGTCATCTCTCCAGCTTCTGTTGTATATAGTGGAGCATGAATTTCAGTTCACAGTAGAGATTATTTCTTTAAGAGAGCACAAACTTAATTAATGAAGATATTTTTAAAGCTCTTGAATCATAATGCTGAATGGCCCTTCTGAAACTGGCTAGTTAGCCATTCCTACCGCTAACTCCTGTTGAATGGTCATTTTAGGAAGTCTGCCATGTCAGCCTTTCTAAAAAGAAAATTACTGATATTATGGGAGAAGATCTCACTGCTGTTGTACTTGTTAGTGAAGCTAGGGCTGCTGGCATGCTGCAACTCCCAGACCCCAAAGCCTTTAGACATTAAAGGTTAATGGCCTTTTGTCTAGGTATTTGTTTGAAATATTTCTTTAAAATATTTTTCAATTTTGTTTTTTGCTGTATTATTTCAAGTTTACAGAGTTTAAGAAGTGCACAGGGAACTGCCCTTTCCTTGCTGTATTCTACCTCTGGAGCAGGTGTGTGCGCGCGCCTGCGCTCGTCTTTTTTCTTTCTCTGTGTGAATACACAAGCCTTTTTCTTGTGTAATGTTGACAATGCTCACAATTGATGATCTGCAGTTGTCCATTTGGTTGCTTACTGCTCTTCTGGTTTCTCTGTCTAGTTTCTAATCAAGAATCATCTTGGATTTAGCTGTCATGTTTATCAGTTTCTTGACATGGAATAGTTCCTTAATCTCTCTTTATTCTTGACATCAGTGCCTTTGAAGGGTACAGACTATTTCTTTTCTAGAATATTCTTAATTTGTACTTCTTTGTAGTTGCTTCATGGTTAGTAGTAGGGTTTCTGACCCCCACCCTCCCCCAAATAGGTTTCACTGCTAATGCATAAGCCAGATCAAGCCAAATTGAAGAAGTAGAACAATAGGTTCATTTGAGTAAATCTACTCCCAGGTGGGTTCTCCAGTCCCAGAGATGGAGGCTGGAGAAGCCAGCCTCACACCTGAACTAAAGCAGGGAGATTATATAAGCTGTAGGTGAGGACGATGACAGTGTCCACTACAAGCTGCATCTGTGCCCAAGTAAAGTCAAAAGTGAGCACTTTTAGGCAGGGACTTGGGCTGTTAGCAACTTCAGGGGAGGAAGAGCTGGGCTTTTTGGTGCCTTCCCTTTGTTGGATACTCTCTGAGTGGGCGGGGTTTGGAGACTGAGTGGGCGGGGTTTGAAGAGAGAGGATTGGGGCTTTCCGTGTATCACCAAGGGGCAGACTGGAGGTTCCAGCCGAACAGGTAGATTTAGCTTTATATTTTAGATAACAATGAAGCCCCCAAATACTTCTGCTTTCCACATTATAAAATAATAGGAGCCGTGTGTCAGTTTGTTATATACACAGCCAGACACTGCTTATTCTTTAAGTTAGTTCAACTCTTCTGTTCCTCAGCGACTTTTGCCCACTAGTTTTAGATTTGAGTTGTGGTTTTTCAAATCCAGACTTCTTTCTGCAATAATTGTCTTCTGTTGTGAGGAAGGGCTTTCCCTCCTGCCACCTCCTGTTTGTTTATTCATTCAGTTGTTTATTTGAATGATAAATATGTATACTCATTTGGAAACACTTAACTACTATAGTTTGTTTGCTTGTGTACATATTTTTGTCTATAAACCTTCATTTATTAGTGTTGGTATAATAAAATGTAAGACTGGATAGTTTATAAATAATGAAAGTATTTAGGAATATTATTTTTTCAAATGGGTATGGTGCTGCATACCTTTAGTTATAGCAGTTAAGTCAGGTAGAGCTCTATGAATTAGATGCCAGCCTGGTCCACATAGCGAGGTCAGTGGATTGTGTATTAGTCTGCATTTCATACCCTTGGTCCTGTCCCTTCATCAGTTTGTTTATCCCTGTGCCGTCACACTAGGCCCCCTTCTCTGTGTCCCCTTTCTTTTCTCCTTTTCCAAGTCTGTGCTCTCTTTTTCTCTTCTCTGTCCCCCTCTGTCGTGTGTTATGTGAGATATGGCTGTACTATATTGCTTAGACTATCTTCCAACCCCTGGACTCAAGTGATTCTTAATCTCAGCCTCTTGAGCTGAGACATAGGCACCAACCACCTCACAACCGACTTGATTACTTGAGGTCATTTAATTTGTCCCTGAACTTGCACTTTTTTAGTATTATTTTATCTGTTCTATGTCTGTTGTTTTTTTAATATATAAATTTTAGAACCAATGGCCAGTATCTGTAAAAGTACCTGGTAATGGCTGGAATTATGACTTGGGCAGAATCAACATTATTAGCATAGTATGTCTTCAAATTGATCTAAGTATTTGATTTCTCTTTGTTTTATATATCTATTATATGTAATATGCATATGTTTACTTAGGTTTATTCTTGAATAGTCTACTTGGGTACTTTTTTTTTTTTTTAGAAAAAAGTTTTAGGATTTAGGGAGAGAGCTCAGAGGTTAAGAGGACTTGTAGCTCTTCTGGAAAATCTGTGTGAGGTCCCAGAACCCACATTGAACAACTTACTAGCACCCATAACTCTAGTACCAGAGGATCTGAGTCCCTCTTTTTGTCTCAATTGGCACTGCCCCTCACACACAGAACACACACACACACACACACACACACACACACACACACAAGCACACACACACACCCATTACTAAATCTGAAAAAGGATGCAATTTGTTTTTATTGCTAGTAAATAAGAATGAAATTGAGTTTTGCTCATTACACACCCATTCTCTGAGCTTGCTAATGTGATTTAAGTGCATCTTTCTAGACCAACTTAGAGTTCTTAGACACATTTTATAGATTCTTTGAGAATTTCATGCAGCATATATTGATCATGTCCCCCTTTTACTCCTTCACCTCAGTCTAGATTCCTTTTGTTAATAATTAAGTAGCTTGTGATTAGAAAGTTTTAAGCATTTTTCTGTTTTTTCTCCTCCCCTCTCTGGAGATTGAGGTGGAGATGGCTGTGGAACTGAGGGTCTCATATGTCTTTGTCAAAGGTCTGTCACTGAGCTGTTCCCCCTTCCTTCTTTTTTTATGCCTTTGATTTCTTTCCCCCATGTACTACATTGCTGAGACCTTGGGATATTGTTGAGTACAATGGGTGAGAAGTGGTCATCTTTGTCCTTATTGCCAGTCTTTTGGGCAGAGTTCTCCCTCTCTCCCTCCCTCCGTCCCTCCCTCCCTCTGTTGTTGTCCATCTCCTCCTCCTCTCCCTCCTTCTTTGTTGGGGTGTGTGCATGCTGTGTAAGCACTTTACCTCTGAATTATACCTCCAACCCTACTGTAGGTTAGTTAAGTTTATATAATTAAGGACATTCTATAGTGCAATGAAATTTGAATGTTTGATAAGATTGGGTGTTGAACTTTGTCAAAAGCACATTGGGTATGCATGCTTTATTTGGTGCTAAGTGATACTGTCTTCTAGATGGTAATCCAGTTTTTTTATTTGTTTGTTTTGTTTTTTTCTCTTGGGATAAACCCTGTGTGATTATGATATATTACCATTTTATAAAAATCCCTAACCCTCAAAGAGACTGGGCTTCCGTTTCTTGAGCTCCCTCTGCTTTGCAGACAGCTGTTTTCTCTGTGTGCCTTGCTGTGTGTATTTCCTCATCCCTAGTATGTTTTGTTGGTTTGTTGCCTTTGATTATTTGCAGAAACATTCCTGATTTTTTTTTTTGAAGTTTTGAATGTTTACTTGTGTGTGATGGGGGATAGCTGTGTATCCACGTGCCTGGCACATGTGTGGGGAAGAGGAAAGCCTGCAGGAGCTACGTCTCTTTCCCACCTCAGGGTTTTAGAGATGAGACTACGGTTGTCAGGCTTGTGGCAAGTTTGTTTACCCCAAGCCATCTCTTCCAATTGTAATTTCTCTACTATCTTGGTAATTTAAAATTTGTGTTGAGAATTCAAGGTCATCTGCAACATTTTTGATGATTGGAAATTTTGGTTGGAGCCTATGGTGCAGAACACAGGAACTACTCAAACTTTGTGTCCCTGAGTATGAGAAAGGGCCTCTCTTCTATGGTGTACTGTGAGAAGTATAACTGGGGGGGAATGGGATGTAGGAGTTCATTATCAGAAAGAAAAATTCTCCCTGTAACGAAGCAACTGGCTTTTTTAGGTAAACCGATGGAATACTGGCTGGCCTGTGTGACAAAAGGAAGAGCTGCATATATTGTGAGCAGTTCTGATTCTCACCAGGAACAGCACCATGACAAGTATGAACCTGGCCCGTGTGATGAGGCAAGGTAGATTGTTAATAGACTGAATGTGTAAAAGCAGTGATGGATGAGTTCTGTGACCTTTGAGACAGTAACAAACAGGAAGATGCTGATTTGCTCATCACCACTTTGATACTGTGTTAACACATGCTGGAGAAACATGACATTACTTGGAAGGAAGGCAGGGTACTGGGAGATGGATAATTCCTCATTTATTTGTAGTGAGAACAGAAATATGAAGCCTTCTATATGTCGCTCTTGTTAACTATAGCTCCGTACAAAATCCTTAGTAAGGCGCTAGTTTGGAAGAATTTCAAAGGCCTTTCATTATAATAATGGCAGTAGTTGCTCCCCTTAGCTAGGCATGCTCTCACCAGACCATCTGCTCTAGCCTGCCAGCCCATGCCATCACCACATTGTAAATGACCAACTACAAAAGGGCTAGGGCTCTTCAGCAGCCTCTGCCCAGCCTCCCTCAGTTCAGGCACCACCACGACCACCATGCTATGTGCCCTGGCCATGGTTCATAATTTTCTTGTAATTATTTTTGGTTTTGGTAGTAGTTTATGTAGTGTGTGGCATGTCTTTTATTTCATTGTGGTACGAATTCTAATTGTTCTTAATGGTAAGAACTTGGAGTCAACTATCAAGGGGTGAAAGCTGAAGGATCAAAGAAGCAGAGCGGCCAGCAACTGGCGTCCTTACCCCTGCCAATGCTCAGACCAAAGCCGGGCGATCCTGTCTTCTGACTGCCTCCGCAGACTGACTGCTCAGACTGCATCAAGCACCTATATCCTCAGGCTTTATATTCCTCTCTTGCCCCGCCATGTCCCTTCCTGTCTCCACCCCCTTAGTGCTAGGATCAAAGGGGAGTGACTCCAAAGTATTGGGGTTAAAGGTGTGTGCTACCACTGCCTGGACTCTGTGGCTCACTAATGTGTCTAGCTCTATACTCCCATCTTCAGGCAAGCTTTATTTGTTAGATCATAAACAAAATATCATCACATTCCAACCTCTTAACTTTGGACCTGTTAACAGTCAAAATACATCTCTTGTAGACATGATACAGTTAGGTTTTTTTCTCTCCCTCCAGTCTCCTAGTTGTTTCTCTACCTCTTAATTGGACCATTTATGTATTCTCTATGTTTAATGTATTTAATGATTATTACACAGCTGATCTGATGATTTTGAGGATTATAATCTGCAAAAAGCAAAACAAAACAAAGAAGATTGGTTTGTGACCCTGCAAGCAATGCTTTTGAAGTCCTTTTGCTCTGTGCTCCCAGATGAAGTCCGATAAAGCCACTTCCGGCCCTCCCACCTCACTTCTTACTCTGCAAACAGTAGCGTTCCCTGGTCTGCTCCGTGATGTAGTTCACAGTTCATGTCTGCCTCTCTTTTTCTTTGAGACAGTGTCTCACAGTACAGCCCAGGTGACCTTGCGAGCCTTCCACTTCAGCTTCCTGGGGGCTGGGTTGCAGGCATGTGCTGCCACACCTGGCCTACAGTGTGTGCCTTTTTTTGGTAGTGGCTTCCTGTTGAAAATGACTCCCAGCCTTAGTGTAGAGGTTTGCTATAGTGTCCCTGAGTGAAAGAAGATGTGATGTGCCTTGTGGAAAAAATATTTATATAAGTGGAGCAATCAAGAAAAACTAGGAGATAAACAGAATAGTAAATTATATCTCACTATTCACATATGCTTCTGGTTATACTTTTTATGCTCATTATTTTCTGTTTTCTTTATAATATTTCTCTTTATTGTATTATTTATTCATATAATTAAATATATGATTATACAATTTATAAATTATATAATTTATAAAATAGCTTAGTTACATAATATAACAAGCATATAATAAATGGCTAGTAAATTAGTTATATAATCAAATGTTAGTTTTTTTTTATAATAACTACTATTTTAAATATGCTCACTCTTTTTGTCTTCCCCTTGGCCTCTCTCACTCCTCAGTGTTGTTGTTGTTGTTTTGTGTGTGTGTGTGTTTCTGTGCAGTAATATCTTTACTTCATCTTCATTCTTACAGAGTAAATTTGAAGCAGGGTGTTGGAGGTGCACAACTTTAATCCTATCACTTGGGAGGCAGGGGCAGGTGAATCTCTGTGAATTTGAGGTCAGCCTTGTCAATAGAGCAAGTTTCAGGACAGCAGGCTCCAAAAGCTAGGGAGAAACCCTGTCTCAAAAAAAAAAAAAAAAAAAAAAAAAAGTAATTTTGATGGATATACAATGCTGGTTGACACCTCATTTTGTCTGTACACTGAGGACAGCACCATACTGTCACTGGGCTTTTCATACTGCTGACGAGATCCAGTTGTAGTGATCACCTGTTTTTCTGGCTATTTTTAAATACTTTCTTTGTGTTTGTTTTGAAATTTATTACAGCATATCCATCTGTATAGTTTCTTTTTTTATACTGATTTGTGTGTATTGTGATTCATTAATATAAATTGAAACCTTTCATTTGTTTTTTATTATTTTTTATTTATTTATTTTGGTTTTTCGAGACAGGGTTTCTCTAGAGTTTTGTTGCCTGTTCTGGAACTAGCTCTTGTAGACCAGGCTGGTCTCGAATTCACAGAGATCCTTCTGCCTCTGCCTCCCAAGTGCTGGGATTAAAGGCATGCACCACTAACACCCAGCTTTGTTTTTATTTTAAAACTAAAAAGAGGCCTTATTTTATGCATATGGGTGTTTTTCCAGCATGTGTGTCTGTGCGCCACTTGCGTGCTTGGTGCCCATGGAGGCCAGAAGAAGGCGTTGGATTCTCTGGGGTGGGAGTTACAGATGGTTCAGAGCTGCCCTTGCAGAGAATTGAACCTGGTTCTTTGGGAAAGCAACCTTTGTTCTTTACTGAGATATCTTTCTAGCCCCTTAGCTTTTTTTTTTTTTTTTTTTTTATTTTTTATTTTTATTTTTTGAAAATGCTCAACTTTTATCTTCTCACATGTAACTTCTCTGTTTCCTCTGGGACTCAAATAGTCTTCAGGGAGGCCATGCTATTTTATTCTTGTCTGTTTATCTTTCTCTAATACTTTTTATTTCCTAATGATGAAAAAATTCAACTCTGGCATATAATTTAGTGGGTTTTTTTTTTTTTTTACTTTGTTGTAATCATTCTTATTAATTTCTAGAACTAGTGTTTCATTCATTTTATAAATTATTTGTGTGTGTGTGTACCACATCACATGTGTGGAGGTCAGAGGACAGTTTGTGGGAGACAGTTCTCTCCTTCCATCCTTGTGGATTTGGGGAATGGAGCTCCAGTCATTAGGCTTGATGTTGGTACCTTAACTAACTGGTATCTATTCTTTCTCAAGCTGCCCATTTTTGTTGTTTCTCATTTAATAGTTCCTTTTAATGGAAATGTTTAATATCTCTGAGAATTGAATGTTCTGAGAAAAGGGCAGGAATGGTGTATGCAGTTTGTTTTCTAATAACCCTTCTCATAGAGATCTCTCTTTGAATATGGTAGTTTTAATGTTTTTTTCCCCCAGACCTAATCTATAATCACCCAAATGACTTTAAATAGAGACTATTTGAATTCTGCCAGAAAGCCAAGAGCACTTTTGTTATGGGTAAAACTAACTACTAATCAGAGTTCTAGTCATTCATTGAGTCTTGTTCTCTTCCATGGCCTCTTGAGCAAGGCCACCCTTAAGTACTTACTGTTGCATTTACCAGTTATCTTTTTAATTCTAACTTCACCTTAACCCCCAACTCTTCTGAGCTGCTCCTCCCGCCAGTTCTCCCTTTTGATGGAGTTCTGTGATAAAAACTACCTGACCCTGGCTTCCCTGCCAACTTGGAATTCAGTCCTCTGCTGTCTGTAAGTCAGGGCCTGGCTGCGCTGCCTTTTCAGCTTTAGAATTCAGTGCTCTGGGTTCTCCTTTCACATTTCCCTTGTGGTTTTATGTACTTTTCTTTAGCCGCCTTGTGGTATTTGTGGGAGGCAGTTGGGGTAAATACATCTTTACTTTAGCATTTCTTTCAAAAGCTTTGTACTTTTTTTTTTTTTTAATTCTGAGTTAACTACCAGTGATATCAGAGATGAGGGTGTCCTATTTTACAAACTAGGTGTCATGCCCAGTTCATAGTAGCAAATGCCTTATTTATGTTTTATCAGTTCTCCAGACAAGAATGACATAATGATTGATAATAAAATTGATTAGTTTAGAACTTGAATTCAGATTAGCTGAAGCAGGCTGTGTCTTAACAGTTCCTGGCAAACTGTTCAAAGTATGCTGTGCTGCAATACGTTTGTGGTGGTCAGTGGAGGCAGATTACCTACCATGTAGAAAAACAAGGCTGGGTCAGAGCTGCTGTGACCAGGAAGTTCTCCAGTCAGAGGCTTCCGGTTAACACTGCCCTCCTTACTGTTTTACACACTCTTGGGTTTCTTCAGGAGGTCTGAGGAGACTAGGCTGGCTAGCTCTGAATTCTGTACCGGAGCCTAGAACGGATGAGGAATGCCCAAGAAACCTTGCCCGTGTCAGGTATGTTGGCATGCATGCAGAATGCTAGGTGCTGTGGTAAAACCACTTGTAAAATCTCACAGTCCTGGGGATGACCTGCATCAGCTTCTGTGCTGCAAAGATGACTTTAAAAACTTAGCCAGTATCCCTCCCTCCAGAGCTCAGAGCCAGTCACAGAAGAGGGGCGGTAAGGAGAGCAGAAGCTGGAGAGGAGTGTGGCAGCCAGTGCACAGACACACTCCCTGCAGCACAGGGTCAAGCCTGCAACATTCCATCATGAATGGGAGGTTGAGGTGGTCCACACCTCCCTAGTCAGAGACTGTTGGCTATAAATGGTTGGAGGAGTCGTTTCCTGCAGTGGCATAGCCACTGGTAAGCTGCCCATGCTCCAGCAAATAACCTCTCGCTCCTGTTGGGGCAAGAAATAGCAACTAAACTCAGTGGGCCACATACAAAGAAAACCTGAAAGTAGAAAGGCTTTTGTTGAGAAGGGTTTCAGTGGCAGACAGGGGAGATAAGACAGGGAATGGGGAAATAATGTAAAAAAAAAAAAATTATCCAGCTGGACCTTTGCTTCAAATCATGGGGAAGAAAACACTTTTGGAATCAATACTGGGCATCTGAGCTTGACATGCAGCCTGAGAAGAGGACAGACAGGCAGCCCCAGAACTCACTATTTTCCTGCTGGTTCAGGGCTGCCGCTTCAGAAGCATCAAGAAAAGGTTGTGATGCTGTAGAACTGCTTAGAGTGTTAGTGGTTTCCTGTGACAGCAAAGAGCTTTTGAGTTAAGAACAGCTGTGAGTTTGGCTACATGATGAAGTGTTTACAGGTTCTTGTTTGTTGTTTCCAGCAGAATGGCTTTCTGTTATAGTCCAGATCTCTTCCATCTATTTATAGCATGAGATACTTCAAGAAGAGTTGAAGCCCTGTAGTGGAAGGTCTTCAGGAGGTTGCTGATTGATTGGATTTGCATAGGGTGCAGGGTGTTATTATGGCAGGCAGACTCAAATTCACTGCTGATGGGAATGGCATACTTTAGGATGAAGGTTTTGTCTTTGAAATAGATTTTGCTGTATAGTACAGGCTGACCAGGAATTTGTGATCTTCCTGCGTCTGGTTCCCAAATGGTGTGTTTATAGGCTTATCCCACTGTGCTAACACAAGTGGTGTTTTGAGAACAGTTGTTGATGCCAAGTGTCGTGGGGTGGCTATGTAGCTTAGGCGTGGGTGTAGCCCAGAAGCAGAACAAGTTTGGAGAGTGCCTAGTACGTGGGACACGTCCTGGTGGCTATCAACAGTGTGCATCAGTCATGACAGCAGTCTCTGCAGGGTGAGCCCAGTTCCAGAGTGACGTTTCCTGTGCTGTGTCCAGAGCTTCCTCAAGTGGAAACACTGCTCTGAAGCCATCTGCACTGAGAGGTCACAGCTTTACAGTTTAAAGATACATTGACTTGAAATGTTTATTTCATTGGAACAAAATAAGATTTGTTCAAACACAAATGAGATTCTGTGATAAATTCTGTGCTACATTTTAGTGGTTTTGTCCTGTATTTCTTCCCTTTGGGCCTCAATATGTTCTACTTTACATATGCATTATTTCTTTTAAGATGAAAGTTTTATTTCATTGTAACATTCATTGTAACATTATAAATGAAGGAAAACGCAGTTTATATAGCAAAAGCAGAGTTCTGTGGTGATTTGGCCCCCACTGCTGAGTGTTCTGCTGCAGTTAGTCAATAGCATGTGCACATATACATGAGAGTGTAATTTTGTTCTCTCACAGCCAGCTGACGGGGTGGGGTAGGGGGTGGCAGGACTAAGCTCTGGTACCCCATGCTGCTGCCACACTGTAGCCTCTATTGTCAGTGCAAGCATCCTGTGTTGACATGGCTACTGTCAGGACTAGAGCAAGCAGGGTGGTGATTATCTCCCATGCTGCTGGTGGGCTTGGCTGGCAGCTGATGCCTGTGCTGCTGGTTGCCCTTCTGAGGCGGTTCTTGAACTAGAGGCACAACCCCCTCGTTTTTTTGTGGGGTAATGTGAGTCATGGAGACAATTTGTCCTCCAGACTACTGTGTTTTCACATTGTCTGATCGTAGTTTGACTCCTGCTTTAGGATGGAGTGCTCCCTGTCTCCAGTCACTAAGATGTCAAGGTCCTTTTTGTAAGCAGGGTTTCAGTCATGTACAGAATCTCAGTATCTTTTTTGGGGGTAGCCTCATTAATGGTTCAAAATAATTAAAGTTTCATCTGATACTAAAGGTAATTAAAACTATAGTAATGGGAAGAAAAGCACTATTGATAATTTTTATACATTATGCTAAATTATTCTTATTAGAATAATTTTAAAAGTTTGCAAGTATATGTGTATATAGTATGTATATATACATACATAATACATATATATATATGTTCAAATATGTTGGGGCACAGATGTGTATGAGTTTTTATGCCTGTATGTATGTGCCTATGAGATTGTGTGTGTGTGTGTGTGTGTGTGTGTGTGTGTGTGTGTGTCTGTCTGTGTCTGTGTCTGTGCATGTGAGGAGGAGAGAAGGGGAGAAGATCTGAGGATTGACTTAGGGCGTCTTCCTCCATTGCTCTACTTTTCACTGAGGCAGTGTCTTTTGGTTAAACCCACAGCCAGTATGGCTAATCTAGCTAGCCGGCTTGATCTAGGGATCTCCTCCTGTCTTTTTCCAGACTCTAACAAAGCCATACCTCCTGATAGTGCTACTCTGTCTTGGGGATGTTTTCTCTTAAAGCACCACAAATGACTACATAATATTCCACTGGTTATGGTAGCATCACAGTTTACTTAACAAGTTGTCTTAATTTTTTTTAGGGGGAAGGGGACTGGGAGTTCTTCTCTTTGTTGTAAGTAATGCTGCCTTGAGCAATCTTTGAGATTGAAGGCTTTTGCATATTCTCTTATACCAACCTAGCAAATGTGTTCCTATGGTAGTTGTTCATTTGTTTACTGTGTTGCTTGTGTTTTTGTAATGGGCACTCAGTTTTTGTTGCTATCAGAATCATATGAGAATATATGCCCAATGCATTGGTCACTGACAGGATTTACTAAATATTTACTTTTAATGTTTATATATGTAATGTGTGCATATCTGTGCAGGTACACACATGCCATGAGGTGTGTGGTCGTCCTCTGAGGGCAGAGGACCTAGGAGTCGGTTCCCTCCTGCTTGCGAAGGTAGAGTCTCTCTTGTCTCTGCTGCTGTACTGTGTATCCAGCTAGCTGACCTGTGAGATGTAGTTTTCCTGTCTCCACCTCACATCTCATTGTAGGAGGACTAAGATGATAGATGCTGGATGTTTGGCTGGAACCTCCAGCTCACTCCTGCTTGATCCAGAAAGCTCCATTCTTCTCTCCAGACCTGCCTTCTCAGAGAATCTCCAACAAAAAAAGGCACCAAAAAGTCCAGTCCCACATTGGCCGCTGTGGCCGCTCCTTGTTTGAAGTTGCCAGCAGCCCAAGTCCCTGCCTAAAGTGGTTAAGTTTTGGGCATACATGGGTGCAAATCCATCTTGTGGCAGACACATCATCCCTCACCTACAGGCTATATAACCTCCCTTTTTTAGTTCAGATACTTGACTTCTCCTGTCTTGATCTCTGAGTTGCTTTGCTCAAATAATCCTGTTCTTTTATGTTTTCGATTTGGCTTGATTTGGCTTACTGCGTGGGTAGAGAAACCTATTACTCGCTTCTGCACCTGGCCTTTCCAGTGGTTTCCTCAGGCCATTGGGTTTACACTGCTGCAACACTGTTACCTGTGGAGCCATCTTCCTGGCCTAAGTGTAGAATGTTATTAAAGAACAATATAGTTGCATGAGCTCTTGCCTTCCCTTGTTCCTTTGATGTTGTGGTCCATGCATGAAGCATCCCTTCTGTCTATGAGGGCTTTGCTTTTTCTCAAAAATTTGTTTGACTGCATATTGTGGCAGAATCCCATAATCAAAAGCAGGAGAATTGCTGTAAGTTTGAGACCTAACTGGCCTACCTTGTCTGTACTGCGTTTCAGGCCAGTCAGGGCTTCATAACAAAGCACTGTCTCAAAAGACAAAACAAAAAGATTTCTGTCCTGTGAAACACACATTTTCCAGCCTTTTGTTTTGCCTATTTTAAGTACAGAGTCAAATCAACAAACCTTTGTACCTTATGACTTTAAAAAATGTTAATTCTAGGTTTAGAAAGATACTCTCTTTGAGTTCCTTAATAAATTCATTTGTAATAGCATTTTATTCTTACTCTATGTGCATGCATCTATTTACATTTAATTTTTATGTCCATCAATACTTATGTACTTATTTACATGTATTTATTTGCTTGGGAGAGCTGGACATGTGGACGTGTGTCAGAGGACAGCTTGTGGTAGTGGCTTCTCTTCTTTAATCATAGAAGTTCTGGGATTGAACTCAGGCTGTTGAGCTTGGCAGCAAGTACCTGAACCCACAGAGTCATCTCACTAGCTCATACCAGAATAAAGTGTATGAGAACTGATTTAAATGTTTTCCCTTCTGGATTATCAAGCTGTCCCAACTCCAGTAATTGAGTAGCATGGGCCTTGCTACTTATGTTGGCTAATACACTCTTCTGTACGGTTCAGTCTCTGGGCTTTTAAAAATCTTGTTGCTATTCATTTGTCTTATTATAATTGTCTTATAATATTTAAATATTTTATAGAATACATCCTTTTACTTTTTTTTCCCAACATTTTCATTTAGTTATCTTATTTTTTTTGTATGATTTTATGATCATTTTTTCATGTGAAGTCTGTTGTAGACTTTGATTGGGTTACATTTAATATGTGTTTTAACTGGGAGCATACTTTATTATATTTCAATAATCAAATATAATCCATATTGAAAATTCTTAATTTACTTTGACATTGTCTGTCTTTGTTTTGTTGGTGTACAAGCCTGGTAACTTTCATGTATACATATTTTATAGTAGAATAGATTACTGATTTTTATTTTTACATGTATCTTTGGCTGACCTCAGAGTTATTGTGTAGCCAAGGATAAACTTGAGGTTCTGATTCTCCTGTGTCCACCTCCTGAATCCTGGGATTTTAGGCATGCACCACTATAACTGGTTTATATGCTACTGGAGAGGAACCCGTGGCTTTATGTGTGCTGTGCAAGCTTACCAACTGAGTTGCATTACTTTCAACCCAGCCTACACTACTAAGTTTTGTATGGATGTGTATGTCCTTAAACTGGCATCAGTAATTCTTAGAAAACTCCTTTTTTAGTAGTTAAAATACATGCTTTGCTGTATATGTTAGGTTTTTTTTTTTTTTTTTTTTTTTTTTTTTGGATAGGTACATTTTTTAAAGGATTTTTCTATTGCTGCTTTTTAAGTTTTTAAGGCTTTATGTTGATGGTGAGTTCTATTTTTGTATGCAGTACTTGATAACATGAATGACTGATTCTACAGATGTGTCTTAGGAGACAAACTTATACATATGTGTTCCATATCATGAACTTGCTGGTGATCCTCAGTCTGCATTGTGAACATACCTCGGGTTTCTTGTAGGCATGTGAAGTTTAATAACCCTGCACTTGGACTCTTGGTTCTTATGTGCAACTCTTTCTTGATTCTTAGAATAGAGGGGATGGAATCTGGTACTTTGAGACAAGGGTGAATGGAGACAGGTGGACCCTTCTTGGGGTGACTTCCATGTTGTTATTTTTATTTGTTCACAGCATTGTTGTTCTAATGAGCAGAATCTTGTGTTTATCTTGTCTTTTTGTAAAGTACATAGAATAGTTAGATTTTAAGCTATGTTGGGTGTTTTCCTGATCAGACCTTTTTTACTGGTACTATATGCCAGGTATTATTGTTTTTGCTTTTCTGTCGAGAGGTCATAAATAGATGTCAGAAGGATTGGAGGGCCCATGTTTATAAATCTTGAACTGAAGAAGAAAGGGACATTGATGGAGGATGTCTTTCCGTATGTTGTGGATATGTTTCTCTTATTGGTTGATGAATAAAGCTGTGTTGGCCAGTGGACAGGCAGGATTTAGCCAGGTAGGAAATCCAAAAGGGTAGAGAAAGGTAGTAGGTGGATTTGGAGGAGAGATGCCATGTGGCTGCTAAGGAAGCAAGAGACCTGGGCATCACTGGTAAACCAAGATCACATGGAGATACACAGATTAATAGAAATGGGTTAATAATTAATAGAGCTAGCCAGTAAGAAGCCTGAGCAATAGACCAAACAATTTATTGTTAATATAAGCCCCTCTGTGTTTATTTGGGACTAAATGGCTGCAGGACTGGGTGGGACAGAAACTTCTGTATATAGGACATAAACCAGTGATAGAAAGACCCAGTGTGCCAACAGGTAGGAAAGCTGGTAAATGTACTGCATAGAACCCTGTGTGTGTGCACATGGAAACAGTTATTTGATCTTCATATTAACATTTTAAACTGTTAAGAGGTTATTACCTTTATCTTTTATAGACAGGAAATAGCAGTTTAGAAGTTCAACATTTTCCTAACTTCACACAGTTGGTGGCAGGCTTGACCTTTGATTTCTCATTGCTACTTTTGTACCCTTTCCCTTGTTGTACTTAGAGGTGGGAGGGTTAAGAGAGCAGTGTCTATCTCCAGGCCTTCTGGAAAAACTAACTAGATGTAGCACAAAGGAAAAATTCAGAATGTTCTTAACTCAGTTACATCCATAAAAATAGATTTATTGAGATGGTTTATATGCATTACAACTCACTGACTTAAATGGATGCAGTTCTAAAGTTTTCATTGCGCATGCATTGTGTGGCATCACCATAGACACTTAGGTCATGGTCATCACTCTAAAAGGAAGTCCTGTTATGTTAAGCAGTCACCCCCTTGTGTTTTACCCATTTTCACCATGACACTCAGCTGTGTACTTTTGTCTATGTAGTTTTATCTACTCTGTATGTTTCAAACAAATGTTACCAAATATTTGATGGTCCTTTATAACTGGCTTCTTTCACTTAATATTTTTTCAAAGTTTATACTTTTTTGTTGATGAATATTGTTCAGGTGAATGGATTTATACTATATTTACTTACAAGTTGATATAGTTTTGGTTTGGTTCTACTTTATGCTGTTAGATAATGTACTATGAATATTCATGAATAAAATTAGGGGCAGTGTTCATGAATAGGGCAGATATTTTAATTTGTTTTGGACATGTGTGTTCTAGAAGTTAAATTGCTGGACCATATGGTAACTTGTGTATTATCTTGAGGGAGAAGTAGATTTTTTTTCAAAGTAGCCTATAACATCCCCACCACTAGTGTACAAAAGGGATAGTTTCACCATGTCCTTATCAACACTTGTCCATGTATCTTCAGTTAGGAGCATGAATGGTGCCTTATGGCTTTGTTGTGCACTTCCCTGGGGGCTGATGATTTTTGAGTAGCTTTTTCTTATTGGGTACTTGCCTTTTTTGTCGTTGCATTGTGAGAAGTGTGTGTATTCTAGAAACAGGGTCCTTGCTAGTTGTACCATTGGCAAACATTTTCATCTATTTTGTTGTCCCTCCTTCCCTCACTCCCTCCTTTCCCCCTCTCTGTTTTGTTTCTTAGAGAAAAGGTCTTACTGTGTATAGCACGTGCTGACCGTGAACTTATGATCCCCTGCTTCCCTTCTGAGTTCTGGGGTTCAGGACCACCCCCTCCCCTGTCTCTCTCTCTCTGTTGTTGGTTTTATTACTGTTTACTCTTTGGCTTTTTTTTGTTCTTAGGGGGGCCTGCCACACAGCTCCCAAATGAATCAAACATGGAGACTTATTACTTATGAGTGCCCAGCCTTAGCTTGGCTTATTTCTTACCAGCTTTTCTAAACCTAAATTACAGTAACTGCCTTTTGCCTCAGGGCCTTTCCCTTCTCTTACTCTCACTTTTGTGGCTGGCCCCAGGTGTCATCCTCCCTTTGCATCTTCATTGTTTCTCCTCCTCCTTTCTCCTTCTATTTATAGTCTCTGCCTGCCAGTCCTTCCCATCCTTGCTCCTGCCTTGCGATTGGCCGTTCAGCTCTTTATTAGACCATCAGGTGTTTTAGACAGGCAAATAATCATAGCTTTACATGCAGCATAAACAAAGAGTCACATATTTACATCATTAAACAATATTCCGGGGCATAAACAAATATAACACACCTTAAAATTATATTCTACATGTGTATGTGTAAATGGTAGATGTCAAACCCGGGGCCTTGAACATGCTATGCAGGCACAGCCCTGTTGAGCCACACATTCAGCTTCTCTTTTCACTTTGTCATGGTGGGTTTTGAAAAATGCACATAAAAATTATTTTGTTGATTTCTAGTTTTTCTTTTATTTCTTAGTGTGGAGAAGGGATCCAGATTTATTTATTTATTTGCACGAGGCAGTTTAGCTGTCCTGGCATTCATTGAGAAGTGTGTTCTTTCCCTATGGAATTGTGTTGTTATTCTGTGGAAAGTTATTTGATTATAGGTAGATGAATTTATTTCTCAACTCTTCACTTCAGTTCTCTATATGTATCTATGTGGATAAATCTTCCTTGATTACTGAGCATTTGGAGTAAGTTTTGAAATTGGGAAATATGAATCCTCCAGCTTTGCTCTTCAGGCCTCTTTTGGTGGGTCTGAGTCCCTTGAATTTCCATTTTCATTTTGGGATCATTTTGTCAAGTCTGTGCCAAATAGCAAGCAGCTCAGATTTTGATAGGGATTACTTTGATTCTTTAGATCAGTTTGAAGATTCCCCCCCCCCAACACATTACCTTGCTAATGCTACACAAGCATTCTACTACTGGGCTACATCCCAACCTGTCAGAGTTATAATCTTAACAATGTGAACTCTCCTGATCATGAACTCGGCATTTCTTCCTGACTCGATCAAACCTTAGGAATCTAGTTCCTCTATAGATGTTCATTTCAGCTGGCTTTGATTTATGTTAGTGAAATTGAAGTCCTCATTAGATGACCAGGCACAGTGCCAAGTCTAACTGTTCTTCATTAAAAATGGATTAATATAAAATTAATATAAAATGGATACCTGTCTTATGCCTTCTTTCGTATAAACCTTCATGTACATAGTGGCATTGTTTGTTGCTTCTGGCAAACTTCCAGGTCTGTTTCCTGGAGGTGGGCACATGTCAGAAAAACAGCTGGAGTGACTATAAGCTGAAAGGAAGGGGACCCTTCAAAGCTGCTAACATTGTGACTCTTCTTGGTTTCTCTTTGGCATAAATAGTCTTTCTTAAGCTTGTCATGGGCAAGTACCAATGATGTAATAATGGTGATTATATCAGAAGCACCACAGGTAGCTGTTGGCATGATAGGTAGTAAGGTGTTGGACATGGCTAGTTTGACTACCTGTTCCAAGAACCACATGGAATCCATCATCTTTGACAGAAGACTTTAATGCATTAGTGATGAAGACGGTGCTCACTACTCTTGTAATATTCCAGAGTGTAAGCAACTCAGCAGTAAGTGTGTGCCTCTTGCATGGGATAACCTGTTTGGGTATAAACATGCAGAACATTTGTAGGGACAATATTTCCTCTACCATCTTCATCAGAGCCTGAAGAAGAGGAGGGGATGTGTAATGGGTAGACATTGTCATCTCTATTTTCTTAAATTTTATTCTCAGTCATCATTTGCCTATTATAAAACAGGACTCTAAAATAATATTCTTGTACTTCATTTTCATTTGCGTGTTGGTCTGTAGCTGTTCTCCCTTCCTTCCTGTTGCTTTATGATTTTATCTGTGTGCAGGAATCCATGTGTGAGTCCTGTTGATCCCCTGCCTGGTCAGGGAGACTGTCAGAGTTGAGACCAGGCCCATAGACAGTGTTGTTCCGAAGCAGAGTTCCAAGAGAGGAGGAACAGATGTTTCTCAAATGTGACCTTAGGGTGCTCTGGGTCAGTTGTTTACCCTGCTCACCATCACATTCATTACACTTTGCTTATAAGTGAAGGCCCCCAAATTAGAGACATATTCTTTTGGTTTCATGCTCTGTTCTGTTAACATTCGAACAGCATTATGAAACATCACTATTGTAAACATGGATAGTGTGTATAGGAAAGAGAATGGGATGGAAAGAACACATGATTTGATTACTAGCAATGAGAGAGAGTATATGAAAGGAAGCAAGTGTACTTGGTCACATAAGATAGCTTATATAGACATTGTTACTTTACATAAAGGCAGCCTTCTCAGGGTCTCAGGAATGTCCCTGATGACCTACATCCTCCCTGAGGAACTGCTACTGAAATAAGTCATGGGCCAAATTTATTCTGCCACCTGTTTTTTTTCAAATACATTTCTATTGATATACAGTACCTGTTTATTTGATCATAACAAAATATACCCAATATTGGGATATATCTGGTTTAATTAGGTCATAGTTCTGGAGATCCATGAATAGGACATTAGCACTGGTTTCTGGTGAGGGCCTCTTGCTGTATTGTAACAGGCTAGATGCCATCACAGGGTTGGAAAGGGAAATAGTGGGGAGAGGAAGCAGAGCTGGAGGCTTTGCAACAGCTGTCACTGAGCTCTCTCATGAGATGAATTTATCCTTCGGCAAAAACCCTTATCTGTCCTCAAGACCTAGCCCATAGCTTTTCAAAGTGTTAAGAACTAATTCATGTTACACTGGGTACCAGACTGAGGCCAGTGAACTTTAGGGTGCAAACTGTATCTAGACTATGACATGTAACCATTCCTATTTATTTACCCATTGTTAATGGTTGTTTTCACACTACACAGTGGAGTTAAGTAACTAGAACAAATTTTGTCTAAATGCTTGACATATTTATCTTGCTCTTCATAGGAAAAGTTGGCCAACAGCTGATTTGGAGAGTCTAGACTTTTGGAAGGTTATGCATGAACCAGAGATACTTTGAATTTCAGCAATCTTGCCATTATATGAATTTGAGGTCAATTGGACAGACTGACTGATTATTTTCCTTTCTCCTCCCTCCTTATTTTTCTTATTTAGAGCTTCAGACTGGAAATTGAACTCAGGGACTTAGGTATATAGACAGCTCTACCATGGAACTATAACCCAACTCCAAGAATAGCAATGGTGATTTTGCTGTGTGTGTGTGTGTGTGTGTGTGTGTGTGTCTAATGTTTGTTTTAATTTTTTTTTTTTTTTTTTTTTGGTTTACAAAGGATCTTACTATGGAGCTCAGGCTAGTTTCAGACTTGCAGCCCTCCTGCCAAGGGCTGTTGTCTTAAGGAAAAATTACTGTATCAGGATGCATGAGACTTTGGTTTGATTCTCAGGGAAGCATACACATCCACAGCAATACTTGCTCATGAGCAAAGGTTTAACTTGGAAAATAATATAGTAAGACATTGTTTTAAAACTAAGTGCATAACAAGACTAAACTATGATTATTTACAGACCTGATTCTCTAGCTTCCTTCAGATACCATGATTTTATTACAAGAAAAATATACACAGGAATACTTGCTTGTGAGCAAAGGTTTAACTTGGAAAATAATGTAGTAAGACATTGTTGCTTTAAAACTAAGTGCATAACAAGACTAATCTGTGATTATTTACAGACCTGATTCCCTAGCTTCCTTCAGATACCATGATTTTATTACAAGAAACACGTTCTGCTTTTTCCCAGTCCATTCTATCCCTTTTGAAGATCAAGTATTTGCCGTCATAACTCACTCAAATTTAACACAGTGCCAGTCTTACTGTTGGAAATTAGGTATTTTAGCTCAGTTTGTTTCTTTTCCTTTCTCTCAGCTTGAAGTCAATGGCCCAAAATGACTCTGCTAGAGGAGACTCACTTCCGTAAGGAGAAAGACCGGGCCACAGGCTGGGATGAGCATGCCACTGCACCAGATCTCTGCCATCCCTTCTCAGGACGCCACTTCCACTAGAGTGTTCAGAAGCAAGACCAAAGATAAGGAGTGGGAGCAGGTAACCGAGAACTCCTTAAAGTGCCTTCCTGTGGGAGTTCTTTCCTGTGTCTGTGGCCAGATACTGGCTGAGCAGCAGGGAGGGAGGGAGGGAGGATGGATGGAGGAAGGATGGATGGGCTGTTCTATTTTCATTTGAGGGCAGACATTTGCAGTGAGGACCACATGGTGGCAGGAGCATGAGGTGGTGGGTCACATTGTATCCAGTCAGGAAGCAGAGAGAACATTGGTGCTTGGCTCACTTCTCTTTATTCTTAGGTTGGGTGTCCCACCTGGGTTAACTCAGTCTGTAAACACTTCACCACATACCATAGCATTGACTCCTAGACGATTCTAGACCCGATTAAGTTTACAATCGATAGTGACTGCCATCACAAGTATATTATTTTAATGTGTATGGATTTGTATGGGGGTTTGAACATATTGTGACCCACCAGTAGAGGCCAGAGGACATCTTTGCAGAGTTGGTGATCTTCCCCTGTGGATCCTAGGAAATAATCTCAGGTTGTTAGCCTTGGTGACAGTTACCTTCACCCCATCAGCCATCTCCACAGCCCCATCCATTACAGTTATTTTATTAAAATTCTACTAACTACAATCTAGAATAATCCCTGAGCTCAGGATGCCTGGTTTCTCTGCATATTTGCTAATGAGCACAGCTGGCCATATTTAGAAGAGATTGTCTTCTTCTGGTTTCTGGGTCCTGAGGGTTTGGCATAGGCTTATCAGCTTTTTAGTGGTAAGTTTCACACTCATCTTAGTTGGCTAAGTTCCTGATGATGTATAAATGTGTTTGAACAAAAATGTAGGACCGTGTTACTGCATCAGGAGGTCTTTATAATCAGCCTGTCTCTGTTTTCATGCTGCTGGCAGTTTGGCTTGACACTTAAACACCAGTTTGATTAGGTCAGTGAAGTCAGGGAAGTCTTTCTGTAGGAAACTGGGATTTTGTGGAGAACTGTAGTTAAGGGAAAAGGAGAGGCAGATCAACTCAAGTTGAGGCAATGTATAAGGTCTACCTTAAATCTTTTGATGCAGTTTACATCTGCCTGTGCTGAGAAGTGAGATTCTGGGAGCTACATAGATAAGGTCTTTATCTTGGGTAATACCCAAGGTGACCTTATGCACAAATCTCTATAGCATGCATTGCATGGGCCTATATCTGTTCCACTGTGGAGGGCTAATGACTTGTACATAGCTACACCATCTTGTGGATGAAGATGAACCTTACATTGGGTGGTATGAGGACTTCTGAGAATATTTATAATCATAAGGGATTTTCTTACTACCACTTTGTAGCATGAATTCTAATTGTTATTAATAAAACAAAAAAAAAAAAAAAACAAAAACTCAGAGTCAGCTATCAGGAGGTGAAAGCTGGAAGCAAAGCAGCCAGCCACTAAAGTTCTTACCTTCACCAATGCTCAGATCAAAGGGGCAATCCTGTCTTCAGACTGCCTGCCTCAGACTGATTGCCTCAAATTGCACTGCTCCTCAGACTGTTTCCTCAGACTGACTGCTCAGACTGCATCCTCAGACTACCATAAGCTGCTGTCTCCTCCCATGTATATTCCTGTCTCTGCTCAACTATATTCCTTCCTGTCTCCACCTCCCTAAGTGCTGGGATTAAAGGTGTATCACTCCAAGTGCTGGGATCACCTTTATGTGAGCTGTTTACACTGGATCTATTTTGTGTAGCCTAGGGTGGCCTTTAAATAACAGAGATCCATCTGCCTTTGTCTCCCAGGTGCTGGAATTAAAGGTGTGTACTACCACTGCCTGGCCTCTGTAGCTAACTAGTGTGGCTATTTTTGCACTCTGATCTTCAGGCAAGCTTTATTTATTAGATCATAAACAAAAAAAACATCAGCATAGCACTTACTAGTGTGTAAACAATCCTTTAAAAGACTACTGAATTTTAGTTTTGTTTTAATTTTTGAGACAAGGTCTCACTATGTAGCTCAGGCTGTTCTGGGACTTATTATGTAGATCAAACTGGACTTGAACTCACAGAGATTCACCTGTCTCTGCCTTCTGAGTGTTGGAGTTAAGGACATGAGACACCATGATGGTATTTAGGTTTTTAGACTCTTACCCTCTGTTGTCCTAGAAAGGAAGATGAAGAAAGCAATGGTAACTGAACTAGAATTCTTCAAAAATATGAAAAGTATCTTTTGCTTCCTATGTAGCTGTCTAAATAAAGCTGACTATGGATTACCTTTCTGATCCAATGATGTGGACTAGTTCTTTTAGGGTAGAAAGAGAAAGTGTATTTTCTGGATAATAGTTTATTCAAGCATATGCAGATAATTGTAGCACACTTACTGTTCATGAACCAAGAATGATGCCTTCCTTACTAATACCATTTTCTGCCTTATTGTTGACAATGTGGAGGCTAGTTCTGAGGGTTTCCCTGGAGATTAAGAAAGGGAGGGATGGTGCTGTTGTCAAACATTAAATTCAGTGTTGCTAAGTTTCAACTGTTTTGTCTTTTTCGAGTTCTTGGATCTTAAAGGACGGCTTGTTTACTTGTGTAGAGTATGTAGCTGAACTCTGGGCATTGGTCTAGGCAGGGGATTTTGCTAGAGTTAACATTATCTGGATAAAACAATCAGAATATGTTGTAAGAGAAACATTTGCTGGTGGTTCTTCTGTGTTGCATACAAGTTGAGTGAAGGTGATAGAATTCATTAGTCCGATATCACTCATGAATGTGATTTGTTGGTTGTTAATGCATTAGGTAAAAGATAACTTTCCAGATGTCCTTTCAGTAACTTTTGAAAATTGAAAACATCCAATGCAGATTCACTAAATAACACTGTAGGACACTATTACAGTACTCTAAATGTTTATCAGTGCCTTTGAATGCTTGACTTCAGTATGGCAGCTCCTTTATCTCATGTAAGAATGAGCAGACCCAAAGAGAATTGTGGTCATCTGAGTTTGAATGTTTTCTCATGTTTCTTCTAAAAACAATTCCTTGCAGATAAATATAAATTAACTGCACACTTTCATTCATTCATTTGTATAGTTATCTGTATAGATATTTATAGCAACAGTGTATTGGGTCTTTGAAAGAGCCTTTCACTCAGAGAATGTGTGACAGTGCAGGGCACATGGTGATAGTTGTCTCAAAGGGCACCATAACCCAAGCCATTTATCTGTGATGAGTCTTCCTGGGTTGCAGAGTGTTCTCAGATGTTGTTTCCTAGACCCTGCCTCCAGCAACCCTTCTGCCCTCACCCTTTGCTCTGACTGTCACTCTGGTTTTCTTCTGGGCTTGTAGCACAATAAATAAAAGATCCAGAGACTGACACTGGGGTTCAAGCTTCAAGCTGAAGATCAGAAAAGCAAAGCATCTGGTCACTAGCTCTCACTCTACCTCAGACTGAAAGGGCTGATCACTTGCTCTTCAACAAACCTCAGACTGGCTCCTCTCATCAGCATGGCTGGGGAATCTTGAGAATTCAATGTCTTCCTATCTTCAATATGTCTGGAGAATGATTGCCTGACACTAAGACCTTGCTTTTGTCTTATATACCTCCCTAATGCTGGGATTAACGGCGAATGATCCCGGGTGCTGAGATCATCTTTATGTGAGCTGTTTCTCTTTAGCACTGGATCCATCTTGTGTAGATCTGGGTGGCCTTGAACTCACAGAGATTCATCTATCTCTTAATCCTGAGTCCTAGAATTAAAGGTGTGTACCACCAGCTCCTAGCTTCTGGCTTCTGTGATTAAAGGTGTATGCCTGGCTTCTATAGCTTGTGACTGACTTTGCTTTCTGAATTCTCAGGCAAGCTTTAATAAATCACAAATAATATATCACAACATGGGGTCACTTCTGCCATTGACATTTTAATTTTATATCATTTTATATCCTTGCAATATATTTTCCTCTTTGTTTATGTGAATATATCATTACAACCTAATTAGCTCTAGCTTCTTGTTTAAGTATTAATTTTTCCCTGCTTCTGAGAATTGTCTTGCTTGTTTTGAGCTTAGGGAATGCTACTACTAAGGTGTAAGTTACTGTAATAGACGGTTGCTTCATGCTTTCTGCATGCCTTGTTCTTGTAAGGCCTTAGTATTGGGCCATAAAAACAGCATGATCTTTATGTGAATGCTGAGAACAACAGACTCATTGCCCTCTTCTTCTTATAGAGGAGCTATACGGGCTGCACAATGTTCTCTGTGATAGGTGGTATCAATAGCATTCAACACACACCCCTCACACTGTGTTCCTCATAGCCAAGCTCTCTGCTAGCTACTTAGGCCAGTCTCTATCCTCTGTGAGTACCTTGTCCACCTCCACTCTCTCTGGTTTTCTATGCCTTTAAGTCCTCATTAATTTATTAATTATTTGCATAAGTATTCACCGAGCACCCATTATGTACTAGGTGGTGAGTCAGACATCAAGTGAACACATGGCATGTAAAGATACTCTCTGTGTTGTCTGAAGGAACAGACCCAAAGAGAAATGTGGTCACCTGATTGTGATTGTGGTCTCTTTCCCTAGTTCATGTCTTCTGCCAGTCCCCACGCTCAGCACAGACCCTCTCTGCCTAAACCGAAGCTTTCCAATTAGTGTCCTTGCCTCAGCCCCTCTCTTCCTGTCTTGTTCTGTAACTAGAAGCAAAAAACAGACAAAGAGTCCAGTGAGAAAGGTTTTGCAGTAAGAGCCTCTGACCCAAAGAGATTTTCTGGAATAAGATAAATTAAAGTTGAGCCTTTCAGAATTTCCAGGACTTGGGTTGGGAAGAGAGCATGCTCAGTTGGTTAGAATGCTTGCCTATCATTTCCAAAGCCCTGGGTTTGATCCTCAGCACTTCAAAACCTGGTCATGGTGGCATACCTGTAATCCCAGCACTTAGGAGACAGGTGGCAGTAAGAGGATCGAAGTTCAAGGTCATCCTTGGCCACAAAGTGAGCTTCAGGCAAGTGTGGGCTACAGGAGACCCTGCTTTACAAGAAAAGAAGTAAGAGTGAAACGAAGTTGGAGAAAAATCTCAGAGAAAATGGTGCATTGGAGAAATTTCAAGGGAAGATGAGAACATGTGTTGAGCCATATATCCTTTGTTGCTAAATTGTCATTTGTTGTTTAGGCTCACTAAGAAGTTGGCTTTGGAAATGGAATCCCTTCCTCCATCACTTCAAATTGAAGTGATTGTATCTTCAAAGTGACAAGATTCCCTGTCAAGAGGGGCTCTTCCCCTTCCCCGGGTCTATGGCAGGGAGAAAGGGAAGAGCTAGAATGGACACCATTCTGACAGAGTTTCTGTTGTTTATCCCAAGATATAAAAATGTCTACATTGGGGGAGTCAGAGCTCAGCCATGGGAAGTGTAGCCATCGAGTAAGCTCAGTCAGGGCCCCCTGATCTCCACCCTGACTTCCAAGGTGATTTCTAGATGCTTGTAAGCCCCAACTTGAAAATGTTATTGTTGGTTCTCTCAGTCTGGATACTCCACTTGTCTCTGTTGGATGTTGAAAACTCCTCATTTGATGTTTTGCTCTGTCTTCTGCTTGCTATTTATTCTATTTTTGGTTACTTGAACTTAATAAATTCAAAACCGAAAGTTCTGCTCTCATAGCTCATTCTCCAGATTATACAGAACACTTTGCCATCATGAATTAAACTTATTTGTACTAGAATTCAAAGGGTGGAGACTACGAGCACTGAGAAGCCAATGCTGAAATCAGTGAGACAGGTTAGTTCTCTGACTCCAAGGCCACTTGAACCGCAATTGTGCCAGTCCGGTGATGAGGAAGTAAGTATTGCTGGGGTTAAGACAAACTAGTTAATTTCGTGGAGATGGATGAGAGGTGGGCTGGGCAGTGCTGGGGCCCACACACTGTGGTGGCCACATTCACACCACAGAGGCAGGAAAGATAGTGAGGATAAGTGTAGCCACAAAGAGTCTAAGGGTGTGGTGATCAGTCCAAATATGGATACCTAGAATTCACTCATGTTTGAATCTCTAGAGAAGTGCAAGTTAAGGACGTTTGGCTGTAATCCCAGCACTCAGGAGACTGAGGCAGTAAAAGCTTACATTCCAAGGCCAGCTAGGCCATATAATGTAACTGTCTCAGTTGATAGATGTTTTGGAATTCAAAAATGTCTAGGAGTAGGTGAGATTACCCACCAAGCTGAGTAATCTGAGGGAAGAAATGGTGTCTGTCAGGACACCGAAGGACAGTGGCCACTGTGAGTCATTGATTACACTCTCTTATCCTACAGTGAAGATCCTTGTCTTTTTGAAGCTTGCTACATCTTGGATCATTTTATACTGTTGTTCTATCCCCCTTTTCAGTAGAGGATAAAATATCATTCCTTTTAACTCATCTTCCTATTGCTGAGTTTGCTTTCCTCATTTTTTAGCCAGAGGAATTCAGCATGTCACATTTCAGAAGCCTTTCTTAAAGCAGAACAGGCGACTACGATTGGAGTCACCTTGTCAGGTGTGGTGTGGGTTAAAGGAAGTTCCTCACCCCAGGACTCGAGAGTTGTGCGGGAGACTCCTGGCAAACAGTGTGAGTCCATCATGTGTTGTTTCAGTGACCAGGAAGGCTGTTAGAGAAATCCCAGGTCGGTACTTGTGTAGGATTTGAAGTCTTCTAGATTGATTCTGTCAGTGGGAATTTGCTATGCAGTATGTGGAGACGCTAAAGAAGATAACAGTTGAGAGGCAATAGAGAGAAAAAGGGAACACTGTCTAATAATTCAAAACATAGAAGAAATATAGACTATCATCATCTTATATTGGAAGACTTACACAGAATCTTACACAGAAGTCTTTTATGTAAGTTTATCCCAGAGTCAGTCTGCTAAGAAGGGCATGGAAAATGCAGAGAAATTTCCTGAAAGCAGAGAGGAATGTGAAAGGCCACCCCAAATCTCATTGTATCAAGTTTTTGTTTCTTCTAATAGTTATTTCTTTTGTTAGTTTCTTGCAAAAGAAATTTTGGTTTCAGACCCTGAATTTTAAATTAGTAGAACTAGGCCTGAATACACAATTAATGTTCAAAAATAGGAACCAAGCCAGTCTACACATTTCTGCTGATGAGAAACAAGTTTGTATATTCCTATAGTATCAAAATCCACAGTCCCTCACAGAAGGGGGAAATGGCTATTGTTACTATGCTGAATGAAAGGAGATGGCAATTTAACACTACAACTTTCTGATACTTTGTCAGTTCATAAGCGTTTTCACCTCCCAGCTTGCTTTCATTGCTGGTCTACAATGGCTTCTTTGGCAACTTCTCCTTTAGTTGTAAGAGGATTAGCTTTGGCAGTTGCTCTCAGTCAGTCACTTCTGATGGCCGCCACTGTACTTCTCATCCTTTTAGAAACTTTCCGAAAGAGTCACCAGTGTACTGTACGTTCAAGAGGAGTCCTGGACAAATCATTGTCAATGGCCAAGAGCTTTCTCTACTGTTTTATAGCCCTTTGGCACTTGAATAAAAAAAATTTGAATTAATTTTTTTTGTCTCACATCATCACCACAGATAAAGTAAATATGAAATAAACAGCAAGTGGTGAGAAATAGCTGTTAAAATGAAGATTAGCATAACCACATTTATTAAGAGTGTGTTAGCACTCAGTGGCTAAGAACGCTGAGTGCTTATCTAGAGGACCTGGGTTCAATTCTCAGCGCACACATAGCAGCTCACAACTGTCTGTGACCCCCATGTTGTAAGGGAGTCGACACCTCACACATTCATATATGAAGGCATATTTGAAGCAAAACCACCAATGCATATAAAATAAAAATACATAGATTCTAAAAGAATAGCAAATTTCAGCTGTGAAAAAATTGCAGTTATTTTCCCCAACCTAAAAGAAAAAAATCTACTTTTATGTTAACTTATATCATCATTATCAGGAGAGGAGGTTCTGAAGTATGAGAGAGTTGTGTGTGTCTATAATCCATGAGAAAGAATTTTAGTAACTTATTTAAATGCTGATTTATAGTTCTGCTATCAACTGTTAACTGATGATCTAGTGAGACTGGTGTCTGAAGTATGACTTGTTTATGCCATATTTATTAGTGAAGCTACCATTGAGCTAGACTGTGACACTCTTTTAATTTGCTTTTTACAATACAGTGTTTCCATTGATATTTTAAAGTAAGGTATGCATTTGTTGGCTAGTAAGTATACTTTTATTTCCATATAAAGCAAAGTGGATAGAACTAGCTGTGTGGGAAGCTATCTGGAGAGCTGTTCCTGGGAGTATTGAGGGGACATAAGTATGGCTATGACATTAGAAGATAAAGTGGCTTAGGCTTCTTAATGGGTTGGAATAGATGATATTTAGATTTTTGTTGTTTTTCCTTTGATAACAAGGTTTTGATTTGTAACCCAGGATGGCTTTGAACTCATGATGTTATGTTTCCAGGGAGCTGGAATCATAGCCTTGTATTAGCATGCTCCATGCTAGGTTTCTGTTAATTCTAAGAATCATTAATTTTTCTAAGCATCCTCAGACATATTTGATTCCTTTAAAATAAGTTTGAAATTCTATGGTGATTTGAAAATACTCTTGTTAACATAAGAGGGCTCAGTATTACAAATAGATAGGCCACTGTTATTAAGATGCTTTCAGCTGCAGCTATCTACTGGGTAGTTCAACCTGAAAAACTTGGCCAGCTCATGTACACAAGCATTCATATGAGAAGGATAGGCTTCAGGTGTGGTTGACTTACTGCTTCAGGGACATACTCAAGGCCCTGGTTCTCTCTTTGCTCAGCTATTCACAACCACCTGTCTTCACCTCAAGGCAAGTTTCCTTACAGTAGTAGGTGGCTGTCAGTAGCACTCCGCACAGCACATGGCCTTATGTAAGGAAGAAGAGAAGCTTCTCATTTTTCTCTCTAAGGATGAGGAGAATGTTCTGGGGTCTCTAGCAGCTCTCACTTCAGGAGCCTTATGAAATAGGCTCTTGTTAGCCTGACAACTCAAGGAGGAGGGACATTAGCATCCCAGAGATACATGGTAAACAGAAAGGATATGGAAGAAAATTAGAGCTGAGTTGAGAAAGAGGGAAGGAAGGGCCAACATGTCAGTACATAACCCTCCATGTAGTTTTTGTGTCATAGTACTACATTTTAGAAAGGTGTGTGTGTGTGTGTGTGTGTGTGTGTGTGTGTGTGTGTTCATGTGTGGGCATTCTTCCACAGTGTACATGTGGAGTTCAAAGAAAAACTGTAGCCTTGTTTCCATCCTTTGTCTTCATGGTTCTAGTGATTGGGCTCTGCTTGTGAGGCATCAGCAAATGGCTTTACCCACTGCTGGATATCGTCAGCCCTTGTTTGCACATGTTTTGCCATTCTAGAGCTAGAACTGTTTTGGTGAAGCCATTTTAGATCATTGAGTTTATCCCAGCACTTGAGAGGCAGAAGCAGGAGGAGCTTCTTGAGTTCAAGGCCAGCCTGGTCTACATAGCAAGTTCCATGGTGACAGAGTAGGGTCCTATCTTGATATATTAATCAATTAAAGGATTATTGGTATACTTTATTTTCCTTAAGTAATATCTCTGTTTAAAAAGAGTAAATCCGATTTCCAAAATACCATCTTTTTAGACTCAGTAGTATAAAGATTAAATAAGTAAAAACAGGTAGAAATGTACCAACTACAGATCAGTAAAGAAAACAGCTAATGATCACTGTGGGGGATGTCTTCAAGAATTTAGAGGGCTTGCTTTAGAGAATCCTTAACCCCATATTGTGTAGAGGCTCTGTGTCATGAGCACAGCATCAGAGACAGGTAGACGCATTTGTGTCTTTCTTTGGTGGTAAAATTTATTGTAAGTGACTTCAGTTTCCTCAGCAGCAGTTTACCTAGTCTCTGCTTACCTTGGTAGCTGGCTATTGGCTAGAACTCCTTTATCTCTATCTCAGTCACAAATATTGACTCCCAGATCACATTGCACAGGCTATGTGTATTTGTGTGTGTGTGTGTGTGTGTGTGTGTGTGTGTGTGTGTGTGTTGCAGAATTGCTACAGCAGTGTTAGGCCACAGCTGAGTTGAAGTTCAAAGAGGCCGTACAGGAGGCATTGGCAGAGAACTAATGCAGGTGCAATGTAGCTACAGCATTAAAGAACCCAGTTGGATTGCTGCTAAAGATTCCAGTGTTGAGAGGTAAGTTGCAGAGACCAGATGCAGGACAGTGGATGCTGTAGAGGTGGGGCGTAGGACTGGATTTGGATGGGCAGATGCACACTTGGACCATAGTCTGAGTAGACTACATCAGCCGTTGGGACCTAAATGAGATGAAGCTCTGGGAACAGGTGGGAGCTCTTGACCTTTCTATTCCTTAAAAACACACCAAGTAATCAGGTGACAGGCTAGTGTTAGGTGTCACTTTCTTAGATGTGTGTCACCACACCTGGCTTTAGGTGTTCTTTTCTTTACAGGATCCATGTGAGAGTATTGCACCGGTGTGTTCAGTCAGTCTTCAGGCCTGGCTTTTTGCTGAATTTTAAAATAATATATATTTACTTAATTATTCTCTCTCTCTCTCTCTCTCTCTCTCTCTCTCTGTGTTGTGTGTGTGTGTGTGTCTGCCTGTCTAAGCTTAGTTGCAGTTACCAACTGAACCATTTCACCAGTCCCTAATGTGATTTTAATATGCCCATCTGCTCACATATTCCTAATCTACTGTGATAAATTTGAAGATGTTGCCTTTTTACTTTTAGGAGGAAGTTAGTAAGTCCTACCTCCACATTTGCATGCTAAGTAAAGCCAGGTGCTGCTTTGATCTCTACAGTGTCTGATAAAGACATTGAGCAATCTTTCCAGCCTCTGAAGGGGAAAAAAAAAAAAAAAAACCAAAAAACTTTTTTTTTTTTTTTTTTTTTTTTTAAAGGCAGAATCTCTATATAGTACAGACTATCCTGGAATTAACTATGCAGACCAAGCTGTCCTCTCACAGAAATCTCCCTACCTTCTTCTGCCTTCCAAGTGTTGGGATTAAATGTGTGCATCTGTTATCTGGCTCCTAAAAATAAAATCTTAAAAACAACAACTAGAAAACCACTTAATAGAAAGCATAAACCCAGAAGTGATATAATAAAGCAATAAAATTAATTGAAAGGAGAAATGCAGCACCAAGCAAATGCATGGAGGCCAGCAAGTAAGTAGGAAACAGCTAGAACAAAATGCCTCCCCTCCCCCATTCACTAACAGCACAGACATGACATGTGCAGGGAGTGCAGTCAGGCACCAGGGCAGGGTGTAGGCAATGAGTAGATAAAGTGGCCAGAGGGAGGAAGGGAGGGGCTCATCCAGCCTTTTGGTTCAAGTTTCTCTTGCAATTGTAGCTTTAGGCATCACTCATTTGGAAACATGCAAGCATTAACAGGTTGAGGGAAATGAATGTTCATCTGCTTCCTTGAAGAATGCCAGTAAGATAAAAGGTTTATGTATAGCCAGAGAGCAGGAAAATCCCCCTAGAAGCAGCTTTGTTTCCTAGCATTACTGTTCAGAGCTCCCTTCCCCCAGCTGGCATGTTTTACCAGAACTCTGCTGCTTCCCGGTCTGCTCAGCTGTGGTAGAACTAGTGGGTGGGGGTGGGGGTGGGGGAGAAGGAATGTCATTCTTTCAGATACCTGTAGTTAATTATTTACCCTTTCTACTCCTTTTTTTGAAGTCTCTCAAGTAAGTCTGGGTGATAGGTTAACATACAAGAACAAACAGATCCAGTACCATTTACTGCCATCAACTGGAAATTGAACTTCTATTATTTGCAAGCCTGAAAGTATAGCTTAGAATCTTCACCTTGTATATTGCTATAGGAGGACCAGAGAGCAAAAGGGAAATCGGTTTCAGGAATGGATTTGTCATGAATTATTCATTAACTACTTAATTCCTTCAAAATCACTTGGAGGAAGTAGTTTGATCACAGGGATGTTGCACTGTAGTCCAGCAGCAAACTGAGGCTCTGCTGCTGCTGTAGGGCTGCGGGGCAGCCACAGTTTAGGCACAGCCTGTCCCCTGCTCAGGGCACCATGCTGCACTGAGGACACGCCCTTGCATTCCTGTTGGAAGATGAAGCTTCAGGTAGGAGAAGTGTCATCCTGTCAGCACTGCCCAGGCTTCTCACTGACATAGGGATCCTGCCATAACAAGCCCTGGAACTTCAGACTTGCTCAGGGATCCTTCCCTGGAAGCACCAAACATTAGTCTTGCGGTTTGTATTTCCAGGGATGTACACTGTTTCTAACAGAATTTGCTCTCACAGAATATATCCCTTGCACTTGTTGAACATATTCCTAAGACAATAAACATTTAAATGTCATGTCCCAATTTTTTATTGCCATCCTTTGATGTAAAAATATGCTTTTATTAATTAGTGTTGGCCATTTATTTTTGAATTGTGGAGTTGGGCTTTGAAAAACCCTGAGAAAACCAACTTAGTATTTGAATCAGTGAAGCTACAGACTCTTTTCTATAGGAGGGATTGTTGGCAGAAGCCAACTCCGTTGTTTCTATGGGAGCATTTGGAAAAACAGAAGATGGAACAAAGGGTCTTTGTTCTGTTTGTTGATGTTATTTATCATGTATGCATGTGAGCTATTGTGTGTGCATGTGTGTGTATGTGTGGGCACATATATACTTGCAGACATTTCATTTGACAGGACTATTCTGATGTTGCCTTTTGCTTTGTTAGATTTTGTGTAGGTGATACCTTTGTTGAGACTGTGAGATGTTCCTGAGCTGTGGGACACATAATTACATAAAAGTAATCAGGAGGGAGGAGTGGGGGAGACTAGGTCTTGCTAAATGGACTAGACTAAGCTTAAACCAATAATTCTCCTGACTCAGCTTTCCAAATACTGTGAATATAGACATGGGCCATCATGCTTAACTTTTCTTCTTCATTTTATTAAGCTCTATGAATGGGGGGTATCTTTGTTTTATTCTACACCCCCATTCTGGCTTGTAGTAGCTAGTTTAAGTGTGTCTCTAAATGAGTGCATTTTTAGCTAAGATTTCTAATAGCTTTGGTGGTTCATATACAAGTGTAGGAAGTATAATTTCAGTAATTTTATAGCAAGTAAATTCTAACTTTTATTGATATAGATTACTTTAGCTTTAAGGTTTAAATATTTAATACATAATTTTTTAAACAAAATTTTTTAAGATTTACTTTTATTTGTATGAGTGCTTGCCTGTATGTATGTGCACCATGTGTGAGTCTGGTGCTCATAGAATTCAAAAGAAGTCTTCAGAGCCACTGGAACTGTAGCTACAGGCAATTGTGAGTGGTTCTGTGGGTACTAGGAATCAAATCCTGGCCCTTTGGAAGAGCAACCAGTGCTTCAAACTGCTGAGCCATCTCTCCAGCCTCCATGTATAATTTTTAAGAAACAGAAATGTCTGTTTACATAATTAATAATAAAAATAAGTTATGAATACAAAGATCCTTAGTGATCCTTAGATTATATTCTTCAGTACATTGCTGCCATAACTTTTATTCTAAATATAGCATGTTGTGTGTTACAATTTGAAAAGTATTTTTCAGCTTGTGCCACAAGAAACTATATGTTATTTATTTATGGTTTCAGGAGTTTTAAATTTCATATATCTGGTATTTAGTGATATTAAGAGAAGCAGTATGTTCCACTAAGATACAATATGTTTAGCTGGGGGTGGTGGTGAATGTCTTTAGTCCCAGTGCTGAGGGCAGGCTGATGTCTGACTTCAAGGCCACTCTGCTGTATACAGTGAGACTTAGCTTTTTTTTTTTTTAAAACACACACACACACACACACACACACACACACACACACACACACTGTTTAAGAGCTCAGAGTTACCACCAGTGTCATCTCCTTTAATACACCCCTCACCCATTTATAAAGCCCACCTTATAAAAGAGAAAGCTGAAGAGACTAGGGGATGCTCAGATCCCTGCTTTTAGAGGACTCAAGTTCAGTTTCTGTCATTCATGACAAGTGGCTCACAGCTATCTTGAGCTCGGAGGGACACAGCATACTCTTCTGGCCTCTGAGGGTACATGCATACACATGACATACACTCACACAGACACACAAACATACATATAAGAAAATGTTTGAAATTGTAAGAAAGTAAAGTAAAAGAGAAAGCTGAATTCCAGAGTTTAGGTGAATGGTTCCCGAACAAGTAATAGCTATTATATTTTATGTTTAGTCATCTCATGTAACACAAGAAATACATGACCCAGAGAGATATTGGGGTTGAAGCTGATGATCAGAAAAGCGAAGCAGCTGACCACTAGCTCTTACCTCTAACTCAGCTCAGACCAAAGGGGTGATCCTCAAACTGCTCCCAACTTCACAGCTCCTCAGATTCACCCAGACTGCTATGCTCTCCTCAATGTCCAGAGACCAATTCTGAGACTTATGACTGAAGACCCTGCTCCTATTGTCTATATCTCCCTAGTGCTGGAATTAAGGGTGTGAGTTCTGTTACTCTTTTTGTTGTTGTTGTTTTGTTTTTTTGAGACAGGGTTTCTTGTATAGTTTGTAGACCAGGATGACCTCAAACTCACAGAGATCCACCTGCCTCTGCCTGCCTAGTGCTTGGATTCAAGGTGTGTGCCACCACCACCCAGCCTGTCATTTTTTTTTCTTAGACTGATTCAATCTTGTGTAGCCCTGTGTGGCCTTGAGCTCAGAGAGATCCATCTGCCTTTGTCTCCTGAGTCCTGGGGTTAAAGTTGTCTGCCACCACTGCCTCATTGCTATAGCTTGAGGCTGTCTTTCCTTTCTGAATCCTCAGGCAAGCTTTTAATATATCATAAATACCACCACAATCTCATCTATTTTCTTAATGTTTGTCACTCTGTTATTTAAGTTTTAAAAAGAATTAAAAAACAAAGCAGATAACTACATCACTATTAATTTAGAGTACACTGCCTCATGATTAATGGTGCATTTTGTCTTCAGGTAAGTTCACCTTAGTATATTTGTTGAATATAGGTTTATAAGTCATAGTCAGATTCCTGTTTAAGATTGTGTGTATGGTGTATATATGTACATACATTATAAAATAGCATCACATATGAGGGACAACATGCATTTTTTTTCCTTTTCTGAATTTTTAAGTTACCCATAAAATGTTATTCTTTCCTTAAATGTTTTTTAAAAACTTCAATTAAAGCAAGGTGTCCTTTTATAATGTATAATTCTGTTGCCTAGGAATTTTCATTTAGCACTCAAAAAATAATAAACATCAAGTATTCCGTATTTCTTTAATTACAGCCCCTCAGTAGTTGCAAGATGAATTAACACAGTATCAGAGAACTATTTTTCTAAATATTTCCTGTGTCTAAATATTTCCTTGAACTTGGTATTGGAGGAATGTCATGGAGACAACTGAATGCTAGGACGCTGACAAACCTGATATAGTACCAGTGCTATTGTGATGGCCGTCACACACCTTTAACCGCCTTTCATCCCAGCACTCAGGAGGCAGAGGCAGGACGATCTCTGAGTTTAAGGTTAGCCTGGTCTACAGAGAAAGTTCCAGGCCAGCCATGTGTACATAACATTTGGAAACCAGAGTGTTTTCAGAGCAAATAAACAGAATGGATACTTTAAACCAAGTGCCCTGAAAGCAAACCATAAAAGGTAGCCAGCAGCTAGAATCCTAATCCATCTCATACTAAACTACTGGACCAAACCAAACTAGGTTTAGGCGAGAGCATCAGAAGGAACTCACTAACCTTCAGGTATAAGGCAGCCAGGCAATAGGTAGGAAGGACTAATTCTGTCCTGGCTCTGATCAGGGTGACTTATCCCATGAGGGTGGCTTGGCCTTGGGGTTTCATATTAAAGGTATCATACCCATTGAGGCAACAGGCAAAGCTCTCAGAGAAAGAAGTGAGATCGAATGCTCCAAAGCTAGATTGCAATGACTGTGACCCAGGAACACAGATTCATGTTATCTTATACACAGATCCAGTATGGTAACAGTTTCGTGATGTTTTATAGGAGCAGAACAAAGAAAATAATACATTATGACCCTTTAAATATATTGGGGGAAGCATGAAGCAGGCAGGTAACGTCAAGCAGAGAACCCTCTGCTATAGGCTCAGAGCCTATCTGATGATACCTTTAGCTCTGGGTAGGCAAAAGCTGTAAATTTGTTTATACATTCCAAAATAATATGCCTAGTAGCCACTTGTCTTTAGGACCAGAAAGGGGAGGAAGCTACAGAGCGAGAAAAAAGTGTGGACCCAGATGATCTCTCCATGTGAGGCTGTGTTACAGACACAGCAGACACAGGCCGCAGCACAAGTGTGATCAGGCTCTGAAGCAAGAGAAGCTATAGTCCCACCAGACAAAGCAGGGTGCCCAATCTTCAAGGTCTCCAAGGGAGGAGGAGGGGCTTAGATTATTATGTGACCCCATTTGTCCAGGTGCCTGCTGGATAGGAGGAGCTTGCCAGGAGCTTGATATGTGAGGGAGCAGCGAGAGGGTCTGTGATCTAACAGCCACAGGGACCACACACACAGCAGTGGGCAGCGACTGATTTCTTAAAGGGCTTTAGTTTGGTTCTGGACCTGCAATAATCCAGCCTCCTCATAACCACTGGCATTTTGATCAGATGTCAACCTGTTAGTGTCGAATGTAGGTGTGATTTCTTCTTGAGAATGTCAGCTAACATTCCATCTAGTGACCCCCAATCTGTCTTTGGGGTACTGATAGTGAGGTTTCTGTTTAAGTGGGAGGAGGGTATGTGGTACACTTTGTTAAGCAGTTCTGTCAGCAAAGTGGGACCCATCCACCACTGAACTATGACCTGAAAGTATCTTAAGACAGTTACAGTGGCTTAGTTTTGGAGCCAGTCCTGGAACTAGCTCTGTAGATCAGGCTGGCCTGAATCTCACAGAGATCCGCCTGCCTCTGCCTCCCAAATGCTAGGACTAAAGGTGTGCGCCACCAATGCCCGGCATGGCTTTGTTTTTATAGTTCAAATATCCTGCTTTTTCCTTGATGAGTTCCTTTAGGACAAGGGACATTGTTTTATTTACTTTTGCCCAAATTTCCCATTTTAATACCTAGGAATATATATCTCTAGTATAGTGGCTTGTGCTTACAGGAATAAATTGTAACTAGAAGTGTTGTATTGATTGTTTGTTCCTTGAATATTTTTAATCATAGCTTAATAATTACTACCTGTTTTGACTTTCTTGCAGAATGAGAAGACTTTGGGACATTCCATGAGTCATCCAAGCAACATTTCTAAGGTGAAGTAGCAACAAGATATATTATTTAGTACCCTGGGAGTTTTGTATTCTTAGATTTTGCATGTATTAAAACTCATTTTTTGAAAATGGGGGTGGGGTGGGATTGCATGTGTGTACATGTTCCTGTGTGCATACTAGTATATATGTGACCTCTGGAAGCCAGAGGTCAGCATCAGGTGTCTTCCTCTATTGCTCTCTATTTTAAATTTTTTGAGATCAGATCTGTCTGATGCTCATTAATTTAGCAAGACTAACTGGAATTCAAGCTTACTTCTTAAAGCTTAGGCAGCAGACATTCTACCATCCGAGCCCCTTCCCAGCCCTCTTTTCTGGATGCATTTCTATAGTCCACTCTGGGACCATACCCTGAGGCAACTTTGAATGTGTGCCAGGGGATGTGACTTACAGAAGACTTTTTGGGCAGAGAAATCTCAGGCATCAGAGTCTGGTTCTCCAGTTAGAATGTGTTTGGCTGGAAGTGAATGTATATGACTCAGGTGTCAAGATATCTGGAAGTAAGTAGTCTAGAGCTGAGTTGTTCAGAGATCTTTCCAGGCCCACTCTGCCTTTGTGGTCCACCTTTCTTACTATGTCGTCGCCATTCTGCTTGTCATGTGGTTCCACAATGCATCTGTCCCTCCTGAAGTGTGTTCCTGTAGTTAGCTTTCTAGAAGCATGTTGCCCACCAGAATCTGGCCCAGGAGGCAGCAGCTTCCCACGTGACCTTTCTCTGGGTTGCATTCTTACCCCAGCATCACTCTGACCCCATGACCATTAAGACATGATCTTGCAGATTACCTTGTAGGTTTGAACCTTTCCTCATGTCTTTGTCATGCAGCCAAACAAAATACAGTCCTGATGGGGGAAGACTTGAACAACATAGCAAAAACCTGTCCTGCTGCCTCGGTACCTCTTGGGTCTTCTAAAATGAAGCTATGGTGTGTCCCTTTGCTTTGCTTTGTTTGGGTTTTGAGAGGGGTTTCACTGTGATGAGTCCGTGCTGGTCCTGGAGTTAGCATTACTCTTGCCTTCACTTCCAAAGTGGGTCATAGGTAACACATCATTGCTCCTAATGCATGTTTCTTTTTCATTTATAGATGCTATCAGGGTTTTTGTTAAGCTCACCTTAGCTTTGGAATTCCTATTTTGGTAGGTTCATCTTTCAGAGATGTGTATGACTTTATAAGGGGCTTTTCAAGAGAAAATAATACCCTCTGAATTCATTATTTGATTATGTTTTTTTTTTTAAAAAAAAAAGGCTGTATGCTAAAAACCAGACCTTGAGAGAAACACTCCAATTGAGGTATATTCTGTATAAGTTAAATACGGAGTTTATTTTTTTTTTTTTTATCTGCCGGGGGTGGGAAGGATGACCATCAATTTTAAACATCAAAATTTTGAAGGTAGGGCCTTCCAGGTAAGATGGCAGATTAGAAACCCTCATACATTTGAAATTGGTGGAAAGGAATGGCCGGAGTAATACACATGGTGTCTAATTTTTTCAGTAGCTACAAGTGATTTTATAAAGCAGGTGAAATCTCTGCATGGAAATAGGCAGGAGCTGGTGCCCAGTTACATACTACATGGGTTTGGCCAAGGTCAGTAAGAACTACCAGAGAGTGCTCTCCCACCTCATTCAGTGGTTAGCTGGACGGACCAGGGAATGGACAAACCATTGTCAGAGAGACCAGGACCAGTGCAGGCTCTACAATGCAGGACTAAGGAACTTGAAGAAATTCAGCCCCAGTATGCATGGTTCCAGCTGAGGTCAGTGGTGGCTGCTACATGAGAGCTTATAATCCCTTTTCCTACATACCAACATTACTACTCAACAGCCAGAGAGAGAGAGAAGAGGTGTGGAGCAGGACCAAGGGCTGGGGACACCAAGGACAGAGAGAGACAGGCCAGGGATGGATGTGTGCCTGAAGCAGAGTGTCTTCTTGCATGCCTATGGGGACCAAGAAGCCGCCAGCAAGGTCTTTCACCTTCATCCTTTGCTCCACACCAGCGCTGGAGAGGGACAAGCTGAAGTGATACAATGCATACATAAAACCACAGCGTGGTATACCAGGAACAGATACTGTCAGGGCTAGTGACTCTGAAGCTGGAGGACACCCTCACTGTCACATGTACTGACAATGTGGGAACCAAGAGCTATACAGCATGGTACATGAAGTATCCATGGGAGGGGAAGGAGTTCAGAACCCATCCACTGAAGAAGGAAGCATGCACTGATGTGATTGTGATGATGTGTTTTTATCTATTATACATTTATTTCACTTGGCCATCTGTTTTTATTATGCACAAATAACTCTTAATGGCCTTATTTTAGTTTTATATTACTTGGGTTTTATTATTTTTCTGTATGCTTTGTACTCATTCTATTTTGTACTTTTTACTATTCTTATACACAGCGTATAGACACCTCTCATCCCTACCTCATTTCCTCCTCCTCCTCCTTCTTCCTCTTCTTCTTCCTCTTCCTCCTTCTCTTCTTCTTCTTTTTCTTCTTCATATCCTGCTCTTTTTACTTCTCTCCCCTCACCCTGTGTATGCCCATGTTCATATGTGAGTGAGGGTGCATATATGCACATATGAGGAGCCCGAGAACAATCTCATTTGTCAGTCTTCACCTTCCATCCTTTTTGCCTGGCAGTTCCCATCATCCTCCAGTCTCCACCTCTCCATCTCACCATAGGAACAGACATCCACTACTTTGCCAGTTTACATGGGTTCTGGGGATTGAAACTAGGGTTCTTATGCTTGGGCAGCAAGTACCTTACTCACAGCGCTATCTCCCTGGTTCCTCCACTTAACTGTAACCTTCCATATCTTTAATCTTTAAATGCTGTAGACCCTAAGTATATCTTGGCTTCCTTGTTCCAGCCATCTTTTCCCTCCTCAGTGTTTTTCTCAGTTGACCCAATAATCTCCATCATAATCCAGCCTGTTCCTCCTCTACCCATAACCTTACTAATTAATACCTTTCTTTTCTCTCTTTCTTTTTGAGTCAGTCTCACTGTGTAACCCTGGCTATCCTGGAGTTTATTATGCAGACCAGGATGACCTTGAACTCACAGAGATCTGCTTGCCGCCATCTCCTGAGTTTGAAGGCATCCACCAGTACACCCACCTAGTAATTAATATCTTACCATATACCTTGCTACTTTGTTCTTTTTTTCTGATTAGATATTAAAATTAGAAGGATGCATTTTTTAAAACCTCGGTGATACCATATTTTCATAGTGGACCTCTTGATTAATACTGATTCTATACTCTGAGGTAATGTAGGGGATTACACTTGGTTCCCAGAAAATGTAAACTATGAATTTAGCTAGTATATTACTATAAGTACATTAGTCCCACCCGAATCTTGCAAATACTTCAGCTCAAAGAGCCCATAAAAAGCTAGCCATGGAAAGATTCCCTGATGCACAAGAAACAGGAAAAATGAAGAAGTATGTCCCCTCTGATACATAGAAATACCACAGTAATGGGTTCCAGTACAAGTGAATTAGGTGAAATTGCAGACAAAGAATTCAGAAGAATAATTATAAGAATGTGTGATGAAATTAAAGAGGAAAAACACCTAACTTAACTGAGGACTGGTGAAATACGGTCAGTACAGGATATGAAAGAAGAATAGAAATGCTGAAAAATCTTACTGAAATTTTAGAACATTTTACAAATGAAAAACTCAATAAAAAATTCACCAATGGAATGGATTGATTGGAAATGACGTATCCGGAATGTATGTTAAGGTGGATGAGTTAGAACATTCAGACATTGACAACAAAATAAAATACAACATATGTATTAGATACAATTAAAAGACTGAAATTGTAAGTCATGGAGATAGAAATTGTCAGACTAAAGGTATAAATAATGTATTTAGAAAAAATCAACAGAAAATCCTCCAATTCCAGGAGAAAAGATTTGGATGACTCAGGGCATTTAGAGCTCCAGATATATAAAAGCAGAAGGAACCTCCCATTCCTCACTACAGTTAGAACACAGAACCCACAGTTAGAACACTGAACCCACAGGACCAGAACTTACAGTTAGAACACCAAGCCTACAGTTAGAACATTGAACTCACACTTAGAACACTGAACCCACAATTAGAACACTGAACCCACAGTTAGAACACTAAACCTACAGTTAGAACACTGAACCCACAGTTAGAACACTGAACCCACAGTTAGAACACAGAACCCACAGTTAGAACACAGAACCCACAGGACCAGAACTTACAGTTAGAACACTGAGCCTACAGTTAGAACACTGAACCTACAGTTAGAACATAGAACCCACAGTTAGAACACTAAACCTACAGTTAGAACACTGAACCTACAGTTAGAACACAGAACCCACTGTTAGAACACAGAACCTACAGTTAGAACACAGAACCCACTGTTAGAACACAGGATCTACTGAACCTACAGTTAGAACACAGAATTCAGTTAGAACACGGAACAAATTAGAATACTGGAGAGTGAAAGGAAAGTTCTGAGTAACTTGTGAAGATACCTCCATCAGAATTGTTAGGAATGTGCAAAAGCAATCATGGTTTCAGACCACCATTTTAAATTATAGTAACTAGGCTCAAACATATCTGTTTAATCAAAACAGGAAGAGTCCAGGCAACACTTTTTTTGCCAACAGGAAAGAAACCTGTTTAGTATTATGAAAACACATATTGTACCATTAGCAATCTATAGGCTCAATGCAATCCCCATGAAAATTCCAGTAGAATTCTTGACAGAAATAGAAACAAAATCCTAAAGGCTCTGAGTAAAAAAAGAGCAATGTTGGAAGGAAGCACCGTTGTATCCTTCTTCACTTTAGACTGTACATAGTAATAAAAGCAGCGTGACACCAGCACAAAACATGTAGCTCAATGGAATAAAACAAGAGCCCTTCCTTCTTCCTGGGACTGGAGTTTTGTTCCCAGTACCCACATTGAGTGGCTCACAACCACCTGAAACTCCCATCCCCAGGGGATCCAGTGCCCTCTTCTGGCCTCTACAGGCACTGCACTCATGCACAAACAGACACATATGCATACAATTAAAGTGACTTTTTTTTTTTTTTTTTTTTTTTTTTAAAGAAAAGATAATAGAACGTCCTTTGGAAGATGTGGGAAAGCTAGAACCCTTGTACAGTGCTAGTATGAATGTAAACTACTCTGGTCACCGTGGAAGCCTTGTAGGACCGACCTTAGGTGTCTATTGATAGAGGAATAGATAAACAAAAACTGGCATGTATACATAATAGAATCCAGTCATAAAGAACAAAGTTGTGTCATTTACTAGAAAATGGGTGTGTCTGGAGATAGTCATGTCAAGCATGTTAAGTATGTGTCAGGAAGTCACCTTTTCTCTCATTTATGGATCCTAGACTTTATAGATTCATAAAATATTGTAGGTTAGATATGACATGAAGGACAATTGTGATCTTCTTTGGGAGAACAGAAGGGATGAGGGGTAGACAGAAGTGAGAATGGGAAGGGCCGGGGAATATGGGAGGATGTGCTCAAAGTTCATTATATACCTATATTTAAATGTCCATGTGAAATTGACAACGAATGTACACCAATTAGAAAAATACTTTTAACAAATGCTTCTGTACTGTTAGGCATTGGATTGCAGGACTCATGTTGTCCTGGCTCTTCTCACTTTGCCAAGGATTCCTTAACCTGATAAGTCAGCACAGCTCTGCGTCATGTTCGTTAGATACACTGTCTATACATCTCTTCCCCCTTATGCTTCCTGTGTTGCTGTCAAATGACTTAACTCATAATTTTACATAAGCTTATAATGTCTGAAATCACATTAGTTTACATTTGAAATGAAAATATAACTATTAATACAGTATATTCCTCAATTTATCATAACTGAGGAAGTCATTGTCACTCCCTAGTTGTCTTAATTCTTCCTTTTATAAGACAGAGCTCTTACTGAGGTGGGGATTTGGGAGACTGTTGTAGAGAGCCTCTTCTTGTTGGGACCTGTCACTTAAGGGGAGGCGGAGAGCCTTGGAAAGTGGATGGGGCGCAGCAATGTATTGAGCCTGTACTGTGCCACCACGACCTTACCCCCTGCAGGTTGTCTTGCCCCACTGTAAGATTTGTCCTTGCTTGTTAACACAGACAAGTAGGCACAGTATAGTTTTTATGGCAATTGCACTCGCTCATGCAGAGACCAGAGGTTGACATTGAGAGTCTTCTTTTTCTCTCTGCCTTATCTTGTTTTGAGATATGGTCTCTCCCTGAACTTGGAGCTCTTTGGTTAACAAGTGAGATTCTGGGAGCTGCCTGTTTCCACCCCTCCCCCAAACACTGGAGTTACAGGCTTACACCACCACACTTAGCTTTTTGCATGAATGCTGAGGATTCAAACTTAACACACTGAGCCATCTCTCTATCCTCATAAGCCTTAACAGGTATAATAGAAGAAATGAACCAAGTGTAAAGGCAGAACAGGCTTGGTGGTGGTGGCGGATGCCAGACAGTGGTGGTGGCACTTCTTTAATCCCAGCACTTGGGAGGCAGAGGCAGGCGGATCTCTGTGAGTTCAAGACCAGCCTGGTCTACAAGAGCTAGTTCCAGGACAGCCTCCAAAGCCTCAGAGAACCCTGTCTCTGAAAAACAACAACAAAAGGCAGAATGGGAGGATAAGAAGCCCCATTTGAAAACAAACCTAAGGCAGGGCCATCACTGCAGGTTGGTCTAGGAGCATCCCCAGAGACAGAAGGTGTAGGGCCGAGGCCTGAGGAAGGCTGAGGCTGTTGAGGCTGGTGAAGTTTGAAGATGGCCTCATCTTCTTTTGGGTTAAGACATGGGTTGGTAGCTTCTCAGTGGTAGTGTGCATGAAGCTCTGAGGTGGATAGAATGTGTTTCCACAGAGAGTATGTGTGTTTTAAGGCGAGGGGGATATGAACTTTAAAAATGGTTGATTTCATTTACCACCTTCAAACTCGCCTTACTTTGGAGTAGCATATCTAGTGTAATGTCCTGTATTATCACTGGCATTATTCTCCATCTGTGGTTTAATCTGGAAGTTGTGTGTCCTTGAGCTAAGGCTGGCAAGACAAGAAACCTGAATGAGGATTGCAGGTGAGGTTGTACTATGGGAAGGGGTTGGTTCTAGCAGATGAGGAGCCTGTGGACTCACCGTGTGAGACATCAATGGCAAGTCTGCACAGAAGCTCTCTAGCAAACACTACATGCTGTGTGTGACCTTCTTGCCTCTCCTCTGGGTTTACTTGATCGTTGTAGCAGGTCTGTGGTTTGACCTGATAATAAGTAATTTAGTGTGTATGCACACTCATGTATACGCTCATGTATACACGTGCACTCAAGTGTGCATATACACGGGGGAGCAGAGGACAGCCTTGGGTGTTGGATCTCAGGAGCTGTCCATTTTGTTTTTTGAAACAGGGTCTCTCACTAGCCTGGGACTTGCCAAATAGGCTAGGCTGGCTGGCGAGTGAGCCTCATAATCTATTTGTCTCCATCTCTCCAGTGGATTAGAGGAGGGAACCATAATGACAGGCTCCCTCCCAACAGCCTTGTAGACTCTAGGAATGGAAGTCAGGTCCTTGTACTTGGCTGTTGACTGAGCTGTCTTCTCGGGTCCTTTACCTGATGTTTAAATGACTTAACTCTGGTAGTCTGCTTAGTGGAGTGGTCCCAGAGCACACTGAGGACTCCAGAGTCAAAAGTCTCTTTTGCCACCACCCCAAAATGCTGTAAGAATTATTCTTGGCAGTGACAAAAATAACTATTTAAAGAAAGCTACATTAGTGAAAGGTCCATCTGAGTGATATGCATATACACAGACATAGCCCTTTGACCAAATTCATCACTGATGATTTTGAGCCTTTATATGGTCACAACTTTAGTTTCTGGAGCTATGAAGGCATCTTTGCTCAGAAATTGTTGCCTTCAGTGTCCTTTATTATAAGCATGGTCTTTTGTGGAGATTCTAGCTACAGAGACTTTAGGAAGGCAAGTCTTAAGAAAGCTTTTTGGGTGCAGCTTTTCTTCTGCGTTGCCCTATGGCTCTCATTGTACGGGAGACATACTGCTGTCCACATGACTGGGCACCAGCAGGCCAGGAAAGAAGAGGCTGCAGTGTTAATGCCACTTGCTAGGCAGCACTGAGTCATTTGAATGGAAATACTTTTGTATTCCGTAGTTCTTTATCATGCATTCTCCCCCATGAATTCTATATTGTATCTATTCACTTTTTAGTGGACAGACTATTTCATTGCTCTTGTGCAGGCTGGTTCTTGGCACAGCCTTCCAGCAAGAGCCATGATGTATGTATCAGGCAGACACAGAGTGGCCTCTTCTTTAATTGTAGCTCACTGTTTAGGTTGGATACAACCGGGTATTTATTTATAGAAAGGGTCCTCTGACAGTGAAGCATTGGCTTTCATGAGTAATTTCACTAAACTGAAAGTTTGCTGAGACATAATCTCAGTGACTATAGACACCCAGTGAGGCTGGGTCTGCCTTATGAAGTCAGGGCTGCTGAGCTGGTGGTTAGCAACAAATCACTACCTTTTAGTTTGGAGTGGGAGGACAGTGACCTTTAGCAACTTCCTAAGAAGGAAACACAAATTAAAAGGCATTCTGATAAACAAAGCCTCTATGATTGAAGCTTTGTTTGCTATCAGGCTTACTGTCCTGTCTCCGAGCTGTGCCTCATGCCCTTACTCTGTATATGCATAGATGTGGTCATTCCCCATTGTACCCTTTTGACGTGCATTATTTGGAGCTGAGAGGAGAGTGACAGGTATTTTCTCTTGACTTCAGCTGAATGAAACCCATCTCTTCCCAGGACACTGGTCCTGGTTGGGTACAATTTTCCAGATTAGACCTCATCCCTTCCACAATACAGTCCTTTCACAACCAGCAAGTGAATTTGGTTCCATGAGGGTCCTATCTTCTTAAGATAACAGGAAGAATCAACTAGGTAATTCCCTCTGTCTCCCATCCCTTGTGGGGTGGAGGCTTTCTTCCATACATCAGTGCCACCAACTGAGTTTGACCCACAACACAGAAGAGGTTGCTGCTTAGCATTGAGGGAATGGTTACACATAGACATTCTGCCAAGTTTTCAAGGGGGTGGGGTGATGACTTATTTCTCTTTTATGTACTGTACCTTCATGATATATTTTTGGCTTTTCCTGTGGCAGCTGCACAGAGCTGGCTCATGAAGGTTTTCAGTCTCAAAATGTTATAGGGACTAGAAAGCAGAGAATACCAGTGATTGTGGGAGTGTGGGCATTTTAAAATAGTTTTCAGTCTGCCTCCCTGTGTAATTGACAGTAAAGCTTTGGTACCAGAGACCTTGTGTGCTTAATTCACGACAGGAGGATCTCCCAAGAGGTGGATGGGGCCTTTGGTGGCTTCCATGGATTGAAGATGCTGGGAAAAGAGAAAGATGGTGCCCAGGGATGGCTCTTCTCATAGTGTTCTGGAACCTCCTATAGCAATCATTAATCAAGAAAATGCCCCACCCCCAGACTTGCTTACAGGCTAATCTGAGGAAGGCATCTTCTCAATTAGCATTCCTTCTTCTCAGATAACTCTAGCTTGTGTCAAGATGACAAAAAATTAACAGGCACAATTGACCCCTTGTTAACTTGATACACAAATGCATTACTATTTAGCCATAACCTTTCCTTGCTTTTTTATCCCCAAGATACATAATGCTACTATCACAATATAAGCTGTAAAAGTTTCATGTCTTTAAAAATTCAAACACATTAAAAATTCAGTCTCTTTAAAATATCCAAAGTCTTCTTAAAATACCCATTGAAGCAAGACCCAAGTGCAGACGTATAAGTAGCCCAACGTCTGACATCTGGAACTCACAATCTTTTGGGGACCAAAGGGCTTGGGGCTGCTCTACTTCTCTGTCTCTGACATCATCAGTGCATGTAGCTTGTCTCATAAGCTTTCACCTGCTGCTGTCCTTGTTAGTCATTCTACAGTCCTGGCATCTCCAATGCGGTGATCTCCATGGCTGCATCTTCACCAGAGGCCTCCTGACCTCTCTTCAGGACCTTGACCCTGCCACATGGTGCCAAACTGAAGCTTTTCTTCATGGCCCCTTTAATCCTGGAGTCTCCCCTGCAGCTAAGGCTGCACTTTCATCAGTGGCTTCTCTAGATTTATGCAGTGCCAAGCCAGATGCTGACCATAGCCCCTTCAACCTTGCAGCTTTCTTACCATCAAAATCTGTACCATCTGGAAGACTCTTACACATTAAGTTCAGCTACTAGTCTGCAGCTGTGGCCATCTCTGGGTCACAACTGTTTGTTCATCATGAGGGAATGCTTCCTAGAAACTTTTACCTCCTCAATGATTCTGGTTTCTTTTTGTCCTTACTGGTTTTTCAGCCCCATCATTGTCTCAGTAAAACAAAAACTTCACTTCAGTGGTTCTGGTCTCTTGCTGATCACAGCTGATTCTTCAGGCATGACTAACCAGAAAACACAGCTTCTTAACTCTAAGTATCCTATGAATGGTTCTACCTTCTAAGTTTCCACAGCAACTCATTAACTTCTGAGTACTTAATGGCTTCTCTATCCCAAAGTTCCAAACATTTTCGCAATCCTCCCTCAGACGGATTTGTCACACCAATACCCTGTGATCCTAGTACCAATTCCTGTCTTACTTTGCTTCCTATTGCTGTGAGAAAGACTATTACCATGCAACTTGGGAGAGGAAAGGGTTTCTCATCTTGCAGTTTGTTGTTCATCATAAGCAGGAACTGAAGCAGAGCAGAAACCTGGAGCAGGAACTCAAGCAAACTCATTGCTTCCTGGCTTGTTCTCCATGGCTTGCTCAGCCTACTCTCTTATACAACCCAAGGCTGCCTTGCCCAGGGGTGGCACTACCCACAGTAGTCTCAGCCTTTATCACTCATTAATTAAGAAAATGTTCCCACAAACTCACCTACAGGCCAATCTAATAAAAACATTTCCCCAGGTCACTCTAGATTGTGTCAAACTGACAAAGAAACTAACTAGAGCAATGTCAATTGTCCATATATATGTACATTCAGTTGGACAGTTTAGATTGGTTGATGACTCAGATGTGCTAGCTCAATGATACCGGTGACTTCGCTATATACATACACCATGTTAACATGTATCTTCTGGGTCAAATTACTTAAGATTGAGTTGATTAGAGATGTTTAATTTTGCGCTGCAATATTCTTTCCAGGCTGGTATGCTTGAATATTGGCAGAAGGGGATAGAGTTCCAGTTCTGGGAGGTGGTAGTGCTGTTTGGATGGCTGATGCCTCATTGATGGAATGTCAAGATGAGAGTACCCACCTAGGGTACACTTAAAAAGTGAGGTTAGTTCTCACTTTTGGGGCAGGGTGGAGGTGCCTGCAATTACAGGGTGGGCTCTAGGTAAGCTGAACTGTGTTGGGAACTTACCTAAGGAACATGATTGTTTTCCTGCTGCTTGTTGTGTTTCACAGAGCAAATGGTCACTCAGGCACCCTGTTCTAAGGAGGTGCCACACAATGGTGGCCACACAATATGTGTGGCACATAATGATGTTTTGAGCAGAAGTGGTCTGAATAGTGATGACAGTGGCCCCATGAGTCATAACATAGCTGGTAAATTCTTCTAGTAACACTGCACCTGCCTAAATGCAGTGCATGTGTTCATGCTTATGCTCATGCAAACCCTCTGAGCTGTGGGTCCCACAGAACTACAGCTCATAAACTGGTCACAATAGTCAACAGTTGTGGTCTCCACACTATAGTTATCATTAGTTTAGAGCACACTCTCCTGCTGTAATCTAGGCATGGCAACACACCCGTGTAATCCCAGCATTTGGGAGATTGAAGCATGGGAGACCCTGCATTTGAGGGTTGGGCTATAATAGGAAGGCAAATACTATGTTGCTATGAATCAGTACACTACATCACCCCAGCACCAGCCTCACCCATCTCATATTGACTCCAGCTCTGGATCAGTTCAGGTGGCCATGTGGAGTAACTAGTTTGTGCCATCTAGGACTGTGGAAGTATACTGTGGGATTTGTACAACAATAAAACCTCACAGGTTTCATACCAAGCATGTGCCCTCATTGTCAATAAAAGAAAGATGTGTGATAGGTGCCAGGGTCTGAAGCCTAGACGGCGAGTCTTGATGATACCTAGGCAGTGGCTTTACATCCTGAGCTCAACTCTTTTCTGGTCCCTGTCCTCTCCATCCACTTCTCGCTGTGATAAATCCTCTCTGTCCATGTCTTTCCCTCCTTCTGGTTGGTTCACCACTGTTTATAGCCCTGTTGTGTCCTGTGAGCTCGTTACACATCCTTTCAGGTTTAAATTTCTTGAGTATGGTTCTTAATTCTCAATTCTAAGATTATGGTTCTTAGGAAGCACTGTGTCTCCATCTCCTCTTTAACTAGGATCCTTTCCCAGAGTTGTAATAGGGCAGTAAGATTTTAAGGCTCAGCTCCCCAGTTCTGTATGTGAGATGGTTGGGTAGAAAACCACAAGAAGGCACCTGGCTTGTTTTCTTTCACATTTGTAGAGTGCTTTATAGGTCTTGGTCTGCTGACTTGCATAGGAAGATAAATACAGGTACAGGTACAGATACAGATATGCATGCATATTTAGGGGAAAAGCTGCCAAATCTTCAGAGCTTAGAAGTGATAGCCTATACTCTTAAAATATCTTTTAGCTATGTTTTTCTTCACAGATGCAAAAAATACCGTTAGAATACTGCCTGAACTTGTATGGATCTGATGCATGCTCCAGCCAGGCATAGTGGTGCACACCTTTAATCCAATCCTCAGGAGGCAGAGGCAGAGGCAGAGGCAGAGGCAAACTAATCTCTGCATTCAGGGCACCCTGACCTATGTAGTAAGTTTCAGGCCAGCCAAAGCTTTAAAATGAGACCCTGTCTCAATAGAACACATCAAAGAACCTAATACATATTCTTCTAAGAGCAGTAGGAAACAGCAGACATTTGATTTTCCACCTGCTGCCATTCCCAAGGAGACTGTGTGTCTGAATCCCTTGGCTTCTTCGCAAACACTGACTGAAGGTGTGTCATTACAGGCTGGGAGTAGTCCTCCATCCACGACGGCTCCAGTGTCCTCCTTCTCTCGCACTTCTGCCACACCATCCAACCAGGACATCTGCAGGTAACACTCTGCTTCACATGCTCCCGTGGCCTGTGTCAGCCCAGTATTCTGTTTCCCATTTGCTCCATCATTCCACCTTTGCTCTAAACAGCCCGGGTTTATGTGCTGTTTGCTCGCCACGTTACAACACAGTCTCATTTCCCCACTTTGATGTCTGCTCTCTTTAAACTTGTTTTTCCTTTCTGTGCTTTATTCCACTGTTCTGCATGCAGTTCCAGTGCAGTGTTTTCTGAGTGTTGTCACTACAGTCCCGTGCAGTCTGCTGTTGTCTTGAAAGCTCCATGCCAGAGTTCTCTGACACAAGGGCTCACTGTGACAGTTATCTGTAAAGACACATTACAGGCATCAAAGAGAAATCCCTTTGGTTCAGCCTGGGACCAAGCTTTGAGGCCTGCTAAGAATACAAAGGCCAGAAGAGCCCTCAGAATCTCCAAGTCACTAAGTGATGTGGGTGAGAAGACCCAGGGTACTTTGGAAAGCTTTGACTATATGGAAAGAACTTGTTCTGAAGGGAAACTGGTGCTTCCTCAAGGTCCAGCCCTGCAAAAGAACAGGCTCCGTCATAAAGCAAAAAGAGCAGAGCACTGCCCACCCCTCAACCATTCCAAACACTCCCATGTCGTATCCCTTTCTACCAACCATTCAGCTGCCTCAAAGAGGGAAGTTGGCAAGGGGAGTGTACGCATCCCACTTTTGGAGGAGAAAGCTGATGGTGAGGCCAGGTTAAGAAGCCAGAGACTGCTCCGGTACCTGTTCTCACTCTCTCGTGGCTCGAGTGCCAGTAGCCTGCATAGGTTCCATGAGCTGGAGAGCCATGCCAGCCATTTGCACACTGCCAAGTCCTCCAGCTGGCTGGCAGGGAGCACGGACTTCTGTTCTGATGAAATGGGAGATGACGACGTCTTTGAGGATACATCATCTGCCAAACTGAAGAGCAGAGTCCTGCGTGCACCCCTCTGCTCAGTAGAGAAGGACAGTGACCTGGATTGTCCTTCTCCGCTCTCTGAAAAATGCACCCCCATCTCTCCTGTGTCCACCTCAGGGGATGCCTGCAGGTTGGTTTGCCAGGAGCCACCGTCCGGCTGTCTCTGCTAACACCTTCATAACCTTACCTTGATTTAATATGTGAAGTTTCTGCAAAGTGAAGTAGAGCAATTGTGTTTTCCAAACAGTGACACCATTTGGAAGCTAATTTCATAAGATGCAGAAAGTGCACATATTAAACTGACTCCTCTCAGCAAAATAAGTAGGCTTTGCCTAAATATGTGGGAAGAAGGGAAGTAGTCCTCCAGCTTTCTAGCTTGCCCCTGTGAGTATGGGAGTGGCTTGTCTCCAGTAGTCTGCCCACATAGCACCCTCCCTCTCTCTCTTGCTTCCTCCCTCCTTTCCTTCCTCACCTCAATGTGTCCTACCCTTGCCCAGGTCCTAACTCTTACTTCCTACCTTTATCTTCCTTGAACAGCATCCTTGCCGGGCCCAATCTGAGCTCATCTGTTTCCACCCCTGTGCCTCCCCTAGTCTCCCCTTCTCTGTGTCAACTGTTAACATTTCTTATGGTTGCATCAGAAAACCTGTTTCTGAAACAAATAACACAGCAATCTAAGTAGGCATGGGCCAGGCCCTCTTCAGAACAGCTGTTTCTTCCTGTGATCCAGCTGTTGGAAAACCTTCTCAAAAGCCTAACTTCATGGAGGTTAGTAGTTGAATCCAAGATGTTTCTTTGGAAATAATGACTGCTTTAATAATTCTTACTTAATGTGGTGAGTAATCCCCAAGAGAAATGGAGTTGCAGGACCATTTGGAGCTTTAAGTGGAGACAAACAAAGTACTGTGATCTCTCTGTCGGATCTCCAAGAGAGGGCGGGAGGCAGAGCTATTGTTGATGTGATGGTGAGGGGGTGGCTTCAAGCCTTGGAAGCCACTGTGCTCTTTTGGAGATGAGAGTTCTGATTTAGGTTTTGTTTTTCCTCTGGGGTCTTATGTTCTGGAAGATGTCTTTATTGTCACCTAAACTTCAAGTTTGAAGTCTTCCCTAAAAATGCCTGTTTTGTCATTTCTTGTATCAGTCTTCCCTTTCCATTCCAAATGCCATCCTGACGCTGCTGCTATGGTAAGCTGACCTTGAGCCAATCGTGACTGTTCTCACTGGAGCCTGGGTGTCCCTCTGCTGACAGTCACTCTTACGGTGTTTATTTCTGAACTTTGTTTGATGAGGAATTGGCCTTCTGATAGTGTCATCTTCCTTGTTCTAGACCCTTCTTTCATTGACTAGTTTGTCTTCCACCATAGGATCTGCCACTGTGAAGGAGATGATGAGAGCCCTCTGATCACCCCCTGTCACTGTACAGGAAGCCTCCATTTTGTACATCAGGCTTGCCTGCAGCAGTGGATCAAGAGTTCTGACACACGCTGCTGTGAGCTCTGCAAGTACGAGTTCATCATGGAGACCAAGCTGAAACCTTTGAGGAAAGTACGTGCGAAGGGGGTACCCTGGAAGAGTCACCCTTGCAGACTCTGCCCTAGCCACCCGAGTTTACTGCTTTAAAAGTCGGGCTGGAGTTCACATTGTAGATCATTGTTTCTGGTGGTGATGTCTCAGCTCTGACCTCCATTCATTCATAGCAATTCTCTTTCCTTCACATTGAGACTGTTTGACTACCGCTCTTCTCCCCTTTGACCACCAACTATCTGTGACAGCATGCTCAGCCTTTAGCTTCTTATGTATTAACTGTTGTATGTCTCTAGTTAGGACACACACTCCTCAACACTCAGCCCAGTTTTGCACAGCCAGTTTGTTTGTGTATGTCTTTCCTGGGTGAAAGGGTTTGTGGATGAAGAGGCACCCCAAGTTACTGCTCCCTTCATGCTCCTTAGTTTCATATATCTCTTTCTGTGCCTAGCACAAAACATCACATTTGGAAGTAGAAGAGGGGGATCCACTGTGCCAAAATCACTAAAATATAAGTTGCTAGAGCACTCACATATCATGGGGCCAGTGAAGTGCTACATTGTTTGGCAGTAGAGAACACCGAGACAGAAGTGATCTTCATGGCCAGTCTCATGCGGGGAGGGATATTGTAAATGCTGTGGCTTTGAAGGAGTTCTAGATGTGTGAGAATGGCAGGCAAAGTGAAAGGGCTCTACAGGGGTAGGGTCGCCTCTGGAGAAAAGTATCCACTTCAGGAGTGTGGAAGGGTTGAGCTGTAGACATTTCAGGAAGGAGGGAATCGAGGCACAGGAGACACCAAGATGCTCACTGTGCTTCAGGTGGGATCTTGCTTCTTACACCCCAACAGAAAGTAGCTGGGTATTAGAGAAGGTAGGTGCAAACTGCTTAAGGAAAGGTTTTGCCTGGTCAGAGTCTCCTGAAACCTACTCTGTGTGAATCTGTCATGTGTACTACTTAGGTAGGATAGATCATCAATGAAGCCCGATGGTCTGTGGCCATGATTAGCAGAAGATATGCAGAATGTTTACACTTTGTTCTTTCTCTCTACTTTTATGTCTTTTCTTCTGATTTGGGAACCAGTAAATGACAAGGCCAGTCTGTTTGGAATAAGTTAATGAGCTCCTAGAGGGATGGCCCTGGCAGAGGCTGCTTGAACCAGGAACTCTTAAGCATCGATTTCAAGCTGTTGCTGCCAAAGTAGCAGAGGACCAAAGAGTGAGAGCCTTCTGCCTCCCCTTCACAACATAGACTCGACTCATTCCTAGTGTGTTGTGCTGTTATCACTCTTCTTCCATCCCTCCATGTCAGTTACTACCACGTAGCAGCTGGGTCTGAGCTGACATGTTCCTTTGTCAAGCTCTTCATTATCTGCTTACAAGAATCAGGGACTAGCGAGTGGGAAGTCACTGCTCCTCTCAGGCCTAGCTTCTCTCCATTGCACAGAACGCTGGCTGTGTCTGCCACCTCGTTGAAGCCAAGTGGTTTAAAGTAGTTCTGGGTGTTTGGGGAAGTGGATCTGGCCTGGGAGTGGGGGGGAAGGAAAGCCAATCATAGCCATGAGCAACAGCCACGCCCATTGTGGTCCTTTGCTCTGAGTCTGGGCCTCATGCTCCCTGTGTTGTCTTTTCCAGTGGGAGAAGTTACAGATGACTTCCAGTGAGCGAAGGAAGATCATGTGCTCAGTAACATTCCATGTCATTGCTATCACCTGTGTGGTCTGGTCCTTGTATGTGCTCATTGACCGTACTGCAGAGGAGATCAAGCAGGGTCAGGTGACAGGTGAGTGCCTGGGCCATGAGGTGAGTGTTGTTCACAGGTCCCAGGGCCTGAGACGCTGAGTTTGTAAAGGGTGAATACCAAGGAGATTTCTCTGTGTCTTCAAAGTCCATCACAAGAGATGAGGCTTGAGACCCCTGAGAGACCGGGTAACCCACAGCAAGAGCTCTTCACGCTGCCTTTGGGGAGGGGGATTTGATGAGTAACAAATCTATTTAGTGATTGTGGAGTTCAGAAACCGGGTCCTAGTTTCATCTTAAATGAGGCTCCTGACAGGCTAACTGGGTCTTCCTCCCTTGCAGGAATCCTAGAGTGGCCTTTCTGGACTAAACTGGTAGTTGTGGCCATTGGTTTCACTGGAGGACTTCTTTTTATGTATGTTCAATGCAAGGTATACCTACAATTATGGAAAAGACTCAAGGCTTATAATAGAGTGATCTATGTTCAAAACTGTCCAGAAACAAGTAAAAAGAATATTTTTGAGAAGTCTGCACTAACAGAGCCCACCCTGGACAATAAAGAAGGACATGGAATGTGTCATTCCACCACAAATTCTTCTTGCACAGAGCCTGAAGACACTGGAGCAGAGATCATTAACGTCTGACAGGGTGGAGGGTGTCAGTGCCCTGATGTCCACAAAGAGCCGAAGGAATTTGTTTACTGCCAATTGTGTTCCTTCCTTCTGTCATTTAATAGCATAGACTGGGCAGGTGACTATTGATAGTGGCCTCTGTTTTTCTCAACCTTCCTTGGTGTGAAAATCCTAGAGTTCCTGTGGGGCAGATGCCACTGGTCCCATTCTGCCAGGTTCTTCTGTGGGTTGGGAAGGTGGGAAGATACCACGTAACCACAAGAGGAGCCGGCTGAGTTCCGGGCCTGGTCTTGAGCAGAATAAGGAAGTAAAAAGCTAAACCAGGGGGCGGAGCAGCATGGGGGAGACTGGTGGTGAGAGAATCCCCAGAGGACAGAGCAGTGAGGGTCAGGGAGGGCTGCTGCAGGTGGGAGGGCTCCCTGCTCACCGACACGAGCTAGGAGACGGAGGGAACAGTGCCTACACGCAAACCCCTGCCTCGCTCGGCTGATGCTGCCACATTGCTCTGGGGTGGGTAAGGCCTTGGGGCCTGTGTCTGTTGGTGTGTGACTCACTGAGCAAACAGCACTTTATGAAAGTTTTTATTTTGTAATTCCTGTGTCTAGTGGGCGTGGCACTTAAAAGAATGTCACATTTAGACATGTTCTCTTTATTGCCCCTCTTATCTCTTTGCATCAGAATTGATTTGAAACCATTTCTGCCTTATATATTATGAATAGTAGGATGTCTTTCCATGTCCAGAAAAGACTCGCGACTTCAAGCAGGACAGACAAGTCTGAGATATTTCTCCTTAACAGTGTCCATGGGAGGTAATGGATGTTAAGGACATACTCTTTGATTTTGAGCCTGTTTGCGGACAAACCCTAGCTTACAAGCCCACTCATACATTTCTGTTTTGTCAATGTTGAAATGAAAGGATTTTGAGATCTAATGGATGTGAGTCAAGCTGAGTATTTAGAGAATCCCCCTTTGACTGACAGAAGTCTCCAGATGGAGTGGACACACACTATGAACACCCCTGTGAGCCACCTCAGCTTCCCACAGAGCTGACCAAGTTCTTTGGAGTCAGCTCTGGGATGAGGTCTTGGCATGAGCAGTCAACTGTCACAGGCCATTGCATCATGGGCTGGGCCACACCCATTCATCGCCTTAACCAGACCTGACAGGATCATTTAGGGTCCTTAGGGCCACATGTGATCCATTCTGTCATCGGGGTTACTCCTGCAACATTTTTCACAAGACAGACAAAGCCAAATCACTACCATTAAATGGCCTTTGTCCCTTTAGAAAGTCTGCTGAATATTTTTTCTTGAAGGCCATTGTCACAGCAATAGTCAACTCACAATGTGACAAGAGGGATCCCAGAAGTGTACTCTCCCAAGTGGCCGCTGTTGGCGACAGGGTCTTCAGAGCCTCCTGAGGTGAGAGGGGTGGTGTCTGGGGGGGCCTGGGCTTTGCTGCTTTTCCTGACTTCTTCAGAGGCTGAAGATGCCAACGATGGATCTTTTGTGGTTCCCAGTAGAAGCCCTGTGCTTGGTTTGCAGGGGCAGGCTTTGTTCTGTTACCCCTTATCTACTCTCTGGGGTCATGGGGTTCAGTCATAGAGCTGTTTTGCCAGGGATTTCAGCCATTATCCAATCAGCCCACCCCTTAGGTTAGCTTGCTCTCTTTCCCAGACCACACAAGCCTCCCTGTGCTCACTATGCCCCAAAGTGCAATTACTCACATAGCTTCTCAGTCTGGGGACACCAGGAAGCTACAGACGCCCATTAGGGAGCCCTGCTGATACCATTCAGCAGCTGCTGCAGCTGAGTCCCTAATCCTGTCCATCTGTCCCTGAAGCAATGCTCACCCAACAGTGGGTGGGTAATCACATGAACATGGAGATTGTTTGAAGTATAAAGTCTCAACCAGCCACTGAGGCTTCTGTAGAGAGGACATTGGGGGTAGCCCCTGCACAGCTGCCCCAGGGGCCTTATCCCACACATAGATAAGTTACTTTAGAACCATGGCTTTCATGGTGTTCTCTTCATTTCAGGAAGGCCTAACTCCATCTCTTCTCTGGCTACTCTGATGAAGTCTGTCTTCGTCCTTCTTCCCTTCCCAGCTACCCTTTGCTCATTTTTCCTATTGGTGCTCTGATGTAGCAAATAGCTGTACCTATTGGCAACTCAATGCAGGAGACCGGCAAAGCTCTGGGTCTGCCCAGACTCCCCTATTCCTTGTCTGGTTTCTTTCTGAGTATTTTTGCAGGGTTTATCTGTCTACCCATTTCTCCTCAATTTGAGCCTGAATATAGTGGAGATCTAGGATGAGCCTCGGGGACAGGAGGGCTTGTGGGTCAAATGAAGGAGAAGGAGGTAGTCTCAGGGTGTCACTGTTAGCCCTCTCTCTAACCTAACCTTTACCTCCATGTGTCATGGACCCATTGGCACACACCTTTGACTTTAGTTACCACAAGTAAGTGGGTGGGAGTTGTGCCCAAGTTCATTGCAAGGATTTCCTGGAAATGTTGTGACTTTCTCATCTTTCTCCAGGTCTCTCTGTTTCTCCTTTCTGGCTTTAGCACACTCTTTAGTCATGCAGGCCTAGTTTCCAAACCTATGGGTGTCTCCACCTGGACTCAGATGTGCCGACCTCAGGCAGTGCAGGAGGGACAGTTCAAGGCCTTGGACAGGCGGCCAAAGGCTGGATGGGCAGGGTGAAGAGCTATAATTTTGTGGGTGTGATTAGATGCATTTGCATGTTTGAAATACCACCTCACCAAATCTGGTTTGAGATAATACAGGTTTTATCTGTAGCCTAAGAAAAGCCCAAAGCATAGGGAGAGGAAGGCGTTTGTCTTTGCGTTGGAAGTGATTGACAAAGATGTGTGATTGGCACACATTTAGATGCAATGTTTAAGATTGTTAATAAAAACCAAATTTACACTGGTGTGTGTAGTGTAGTTTCTAAAAAGCACTTCACATTTTAAACTTTTCTTAGAAAATTTCTAGTAATCTGAATGTCTAATTTTTTAACCCTTTTGTGTATGTTCACTGTTCCTCAGTATTACTGCTTGAATAATTCTATGTACAGGGGATTTGTTTGTGCTATACCCGGGGCATCTAAAGGTAGCAATAAAGCTTTTCTTTACAAAGAAATTTTGTGATGAGAGTCTTTCCAATCGGAAGTTGGAATACCCTTTCCAGCCCCATATCAGTAAATAATAGTGAGGCCACGGGGGAAGGGGGTCCGGAGGTGAGAGGGCTGGGGAGTAGAGGGGGATTTGAATTGATACTAAGATCCATGTGACATATGTTTCAGTGTCTGAGTTACTTCATTTAGTCATTACAAACCTGCATCAAGAGACAAGCATCAGCCAGTTGCCCTGTGGGAAGGAAAAGGAGGGATGCAGACAATGGTACCTGTGCTAGCCCAGGGCACAGGAGTAGACAAGGTGGGTACCCTGTCCTTCCAGGGCTCCCTCCTTTAGGGGAAGGCTATTCATTCATGAAGGCAACAGCAGAATCTAGGAAACAGCCTAGATGTCCTTTAGCTGGTGAATGATAGTGAAAAAAATATGTATATGTATGTGTATACATATATATGTACATACATACACACATATGTATATATACATATACACACACTCACACACACATATATACATATACACACACATATATACATATATATTTGCAGGCAAATGAATGGAACTGGGAAATGCTGTGCTAAATGATGTGACTTGGACATGGAAAGAAAGACAAATGTCTGTTTTAAACAAATTTTATTTTATAACAAAACCTTCATTCAAGAGATTTCTTTAGGCACCTACTACATGAAAGCAGTTGGGCAAAGCATAAATAGAACAAGGTAACTCTGACCCAACCAGGACAGGTGGCACTCTGATGGACTGTTGCTACTTAGTGCAGAAGTGCTGAGCTGGCCTGGGGGTCACAGCTGCACAGCCCTGCTCCAGGTGGGAGGTCCCTGTACTGTGTACATACTTCCACCAAAGATGGGAGCATGTCCCCCATCCTAGAATAGCGGGCTCAGGCGTTGCACTGCTAGCTTGGAAGGAAGATGCAGTAGCTGCCTGAAGGTCCATCTAGAGCCTGCCAGGCAAGCTGGGGGTCTGGCTGGCAGAGCCACTGGCCTTCCTGGAGAGATGCTGGGCCAGGAGGGCCAGGCTTAGATGGCTACACTGTTGGGAATCCTGTCTGGTGACAGGTAGTAGTAGGGGAGCTTTTTGTTCTTATTGCGCTCAGCGATCACACTGACGATGGCCTCCAGGTTCTTGCGGAATCTGATCATGGCCTCCTTCACTGGCTTCTCAATGAAATGCTCCTCAGGGTACATGCCCAGAAACAGCTGAGGGGCAGACATGGAGAGACAGTTTACGATGGTGCTGTATAGACTTGTAGGCCTGGTCCCACTCACAGGCTTCCTTTGGGAGGAGGGATATATACTCAACTCTCATCAACTCTGACCTTTGCCACCTGCTGGGATTGGTACATACATGCACACAATGAACACTTCTTGGCCATACAGATTGAAATCCTGTCTTGGGAACACAGATTAACCTGGAGGCCATTGTGTTAAGTAAAAGAAGCAGATGCAAATACCATATCTGGGATATTAAAGACTGCTACCTCGCTACACGCAGTGGCATGCACCTTTAATAGCAGCATTTGGGAGGCAAAGGCAGGCAGAGCTTGTGAGTTCCAGGCCAGCCAGGGCTACACAATGAAACCTAGTCTAAAAAAGAAAGACTTGCCGCATCATCTCAAAGAAGTCACCAGAGAGGAGGAAAAGTGGCAAAATCAGTGAATTCAAAGGAGGGTAATATTCTGCAGCATGGCAGGGTAAATAGTTAACAATGTGGTATATATTTTTAAATGAGAAGATCTGAATGTTACACAAGGAAATGGTAGGTCAGATGCTATAACTGAACAATATCAATGTATACACACATCACACTATCAGAAATATGCAAATACTGTGTGTCAGTAAAAAAAACATAGGTTATACAAATTTGTATGCCACCTCTTTTTCCCTATGAGAGGCTCAGGGCTGGAGCTTTAAAAGGAAGTTACTCCTAATTGTCAGGTGCTTTTTAAGACAAGGAAAGATACAGGGGAGCCTGCAAGGTCTCCGCTCTGTAAGTTCTGTGGCCTCAGGGTCCTGCTGGCCTGTCCTTTGTCTTGCCCATCTTTTAAGGCTTGAGATAGGTAGAGGCCCTGGGTGTCAGGAAGTGGTGTTGGGACTGAGTGCAGGGGACACCCTGCTGGGTAATGTGCTCCTTGCTTGCTTACACTAGTCACTGTGAAGTGTTCAGTGACTGGAAAGGGGGCGGGAGATCTTGAGTTTAGTTTGCAGAAGGTTAAGTCAGCCTTGACATCCTTTGACCAAGAAGTTAGTCTAGGAGAAGACGTCATACTGAGCACAGAACTAGTATATCAGCAGGCCGAAGGGGCTCAGCCAACGGAGCACTGAAACATTGCACAGGGCTGTGTCTGCCAAGACCTTCGTAGCTGGGAGTACTGGAAGGGGCATGGGAGCTGACTTTCCCTGTAGGGAGCCAGGAAACCACATGGAAGATCAAAAACTGGGGGTGGTTTAGAGGGTGGCATCACACGCCCCTCTCTGAAGACTTGTCCAGCCCACCCGGGCTCAGGCTCAGGCTGAGGACCTGGGGTGGGGTGTCCCCTTCCCCCCCCCCAGCAGTTCCACCTTAGAGGACAAGATTCTTGGCTGCAGGTGCCCAGCCAGAGCCTGCGTCCCCTGGGCTGGCGAAATGGCTGAAACTGCAGTGACCTCCACTGCATGCAGTGTTGTCTAGTCTCACCTCATTTTCTTGGAACTGGCTCAATGCCCACACTGCACCTAGATGCCAGCATGAGCGGCCACGGTCTGGCAGAGTATCCACGATCTGCTCGATGGTCACCACACCCTTGGTCGTGGGCGGTGGGGCCCGCATAGTTGGAGGAGCATTGGGTATCCAGGAGCACCAGTCATACTGTGAGAGCAGCACCAACAGTGTGGATGCCAGAGGAGCCGGCACCTGCCCACTGCCCACCGCACGGGGAACCGGCTCTACCCTTCCCTGGGGTACCACCCACACATCCCTTTGATGAGCCCACCTCACCTTCCTTGGCCCCTCTCCTGTTCCTTAAGCCACACCTTCCACCATACCACCTCCTGTGCTCCTCCCCCCCTCCCCCCCCCTGCCCCTCTTCCTTCCTTCCAGGGCTCCCGGCCTCCCTCAGGAATGTTCTCTCCTTTCCCTTCTCAGACCCCCCCCCCCCCCCCGTCCAAGGCCAGGTGGGCGCCTTAGGCATGCCTGCAGAATTCATGCCTGCTACTGCTGGTTCCAAACTCAGGGACTGCATGGGGTTGGGTGGGTCAGTAGGGTGGGAGCTGGAGGTCAGGGAGTCCAGGGGGATGAGGGATGGTTCCCACTGTGGGGTACCTGAGACAGTGGTACCCCAGACGGCTATCTAGGCCTACCTGGCCGAAGTTTACAGCTGCATGCTGGGCCGAGGCTGTGAAGATGACCACAGTCAGGTACTCAGACAACTTCTCCCTGCTCTTGATGGACTTGGGGAAGCCTAAGATGGAGCCACAGACCGTGAGCCCATCCCTGTGAGGGACGCCTGGCTCAGCCTCTGTCCTGATTCCCCCACCCACACTTTCCAAGATCTACCCAGACAAGATTCCTGGAGAAGGGAGGTGACAGGTGCTAAGGGAGGCATTTGGTCGAGTGAGTACCCTTGGATGTCCTGCCTCCCATTTCTCGAGACTTGGGCTCTGCTGCAGAAGCATAGTATCATGGCGGCCCACCTGAGGCTTTTCTGCCGCGCATGCCATACACATAAACATCCTTCACGAAGTCCTGCAGTTCCTGGTCCTCCACCACCACCTGGTCATTCTCGTAGTAGATGCTCACCACCTCAGTTGTGAACCTGGACCAGGAGGGCCAGCAGCAGTGGGTGTCCAGCAGGTCCCTCTGGCAAGCCTGTCACTTCTTCATGACTGACTCTAGACATCCTCTGCCCCTTCCCTCCATCAACACCCAACCCAGAAGCAGGCCCACCTCACCGCTCTTCATCAGGGTTTCCTTTCCCACAGAACCTGGCCTCACTTACGACTGGATGGCCTCCCACACCAGGAGTCCGTCGTCACGGTAGAAGTAGTAGGGGATGTCCTCAGCGCTGTCCATGCCCCTGGCCTTGATGGCCTCCGGGAAGCACAGGGAGGAGTAAGTCAGGTCCTGGACAGCCCTCTGCACCATCTGCACATGCCCGCCACCCCCAGTGGCATTGGCCTGGTGAGAGAGCAGAGTGCCCAAGCTTGGTTGCTTCTCCCCCCTCAGCTGTCCAACTTCCCAGCTTCATCTGTGAGAAACTTGGGGTGGCCGGGCACAGAGAGGGCCAGCCTGTGTCCTATGAGGTGCAGTGAGATGAGTAGGCCAAGCTCCCCCTTCCATGAGGGGGTCACATGGGGACGCCCGTCCAGTGCGCTGGGTACTGCATAGCTGCAGCAGAGAGCGGGCTTTTGTGCAGAACACAGCTTCTAGGCAGCCTATCAGCTTCTAAGAGCTGGCAAAGCAAGGACCTGGATGCTCAGGGGTTGGGCACCAGGCAGGATGGCAGGGGCATAGCCAGGTGGGGGGGGGAGTCACAGGTATCTTGTAAGGGGGAAGGTTTGTGGGTTGTATGGAGATGGCTCAAGGACTGGAACTGGGCAGGATGCATATAAAGGTAACAGACAACACACGGAGGAAGGCAGAGCTCTTCCAGGCACTCACCTTGTCAAAAAGGCCATACTCGCAGATAAGCTGTTCCCGGGCCTTAGTGTTGATGGCTATGGTAAACCTCACATGGGCTACCAGCAGCTGCAGGGAGGAGGAGACTCGTGAGTGTCTGGATGCTCACTCAGCACTCCCAGGCCAGCCCACATCACAGTCACTCCGGCCCCAGAGTGTGTGGAGATCTTCCCACCCAGCTTTTGGAGGTCTGTGGACACCATTGTAATGAGTGGTTCTTTGTCTTGCTTTGAGCCCCAAAACTACAGTTGACAATATTTAGTCCATTAACATACCATTATAATGCTTACTGGTAATGGCCCTGGTGCTGGCCTAGAGCTTCACTGTGAGCAAATTCTGACCACCATCCTTTGAGGCAGGTGCCACATTTTGACCTGTTTTACCATGAAGAGACTGAAGCACCCTTGTATTTTTAGCTTGTAGTTGACCCAGCAGTCAACTGCTAGTGGCATTTTGGAAGAAGAAAGTTACTTAACTGCCTTTTCAAACTCTGCTTCCTGGCTAGCCAGGCTGTTCAGACTCTGGACCTGACCCCTGAGTATCTGTTACAGGGCCCCTCTTTGCAACCTACTCCTAGCCACCACCACCCCAACACACACACACACACACACACACACACACACACACACACTCACACACACATACACTTACATGCATACACATATATACACACACACACATACACACACATACACTTACTCACATGTATACACATACACACACTCACACTCACACATAGACATATACAGTCACACACATACACAGACATACTTATTCACACACATACACATACTCACATGCATACACATACATACTCACACAAGCATACACACAAACACTTACATACACACTCACTTACACGCATACACACACACATAGACACAGTCACACACACACAGACACACTCATTCATACACATACATGCATACACACACACATAGACACAGTCACACACACACACACAGACACACTTATTCATACACACACTCACATGCATACTCACACAAACACACACACACACACACACACACACACACACACACACACACACTGGGGTGCCAGCCACTGTTCCAGATGTTCTATTCTTGCAGATGGAGCCGTGGGTGGCTGTACCTTGAAAACGGGATGCACAGCAGGCAACTGGCGGTACATGGCAATACCAAACACCTCAGACACCAGATGTGTGCGCAGAAGGTGGGTGATCGTCTGATGGACATGGAAGTCACTGGAACGCACCCAGATTTTGGCCAAAAGCCAGTCATATTTTGCATCCGAAGGGAGAAAAATTGGGTTCTTCTCTCCAGGGGCTTGGTTGAGCTGGTGTGTTGAAGAAAGAGAAAGAATACAGTGCTTTATTTCTCTTATAGCTGTGAGAGGGCCTGGCCCCTAGGGAAATTCCAGAAGAATCCAAACAAAGTGACTTTCAAATCACAAGAAGCATGTGGGGAGTGGTGGAGCGTCCTAGTGGTGCATCTTACAACCTGTTTGTGAGCTGTAGATTCCTTGTCTGTAATGTGGAGACAGCGGTACAAACCTCAGAAAAAGATCAAGCAGCTGCAAGGGGCCAGGGCCCATGCTTCCCTCCTTGGCCCTCCCCACTGCTGGCTCCCTCCCACTTCACCCAGTGCTGCTCAGCAGCCCCCTCCATTGTCCTTCCCCCGCCCTACCGCTGGCTGAATGCTGCTGTTCCCCAGGCTCAGCTCCTCCTGGGCCTGAGCTGGGGCCTCATCTCATGCAGCCCAGTCCCCATTCCCAGGTCAGGCTTTGCAGCTGGAGCTCCGCCCTGAGCCTCACCCCTAAGCCTTGCACCCAAGGGCCCCGCTTGCCTTAGCCCTTCCACTTGCACTCTGTGCTTGGGTCGAGTGGTTTTGCTTTAAACTGTGAAGAGTTTGCTATCTATTATTTAAAAACAGACATCTTTAAAGCCAGAAAATAAGGTCCCCGAAGTTCTGGGTGATTTAGCTGCTGACACCACTGTATAAGGCAATCTATTATGTCTCTGTCTCCAACGCCAGGCCGGGCTGTGGTTCCTAGCATTGTTTGTGGAAGCAGCCACATCTCAGTGGTGTGTGTGTGTGTGTGTGTGTGTGTGTGTGTGTGTGTGTACATACTCATGCACACATGCAGTAGTGCTTATCAAACCCAGGCAAGGCAAGCACACTCCTGCTGAGCCACACTCAAATTGCTCTTACCAAGCTTCACTTCAGAACCTGGGGGTGAGAACCCTGTGAGTCTGGAAGGTGGCAGCTAGTGCTTCCCGACCTTGCCAGACAAGGAAACCTTGGAAGACCTAGCGTTCCAGAGGACCTGGTGAGAATAGTGTGCCAGAAGGGAGTTCTATAGCCAAGAGTAGCCAGGAAGGGACTTGGGAGACTGTCAGTGGAAAGACTTCCAGCAGAGGCCTGGGAGCAGACTTGGCTGTGCCCTAACTAATATGGAGGTGGCTTTGAGGTTTGAATGTCATGTCCTGGGTGTCTGAATACTTAGTTCCCAGCTCACTCTCTGCTTCCTGATTATGCATGGAGCCAGCACCCCATACCTGCTGCCCTGCCTTGCCCTCCACGATGGGCTGCATTTCCTTAGACTGAGCACCAGAATAATTGTCCTTCAAGTTGCTTTCATTGGCATTTTGTCACAATGAGAGAGGTTGTAAGTGCCTTCCTGATTTGTCTCTCCGTCCAAAGTAGCACTGGCCAATAGAAATATAATGCAAATACCACAAAATCAAGTTTCCAGGAAGCCGCATTTTTAAATTATATTTTTAGTCAGCCATATTTTTTTTTAAAGAAAAAGGAACCCTGTAAAACCTGAGTAAATAATATTTACGTCACCCATCTTTTCACTTCAACATGAAGCCAATCTGAAACTAGTCCATGACAGATTTCATCCCTTTTCCTTCCTCCAAGACTTTGGATTCTGGCATGTAGTTGGAATGTACAGTGTGTCTTGCTCTGGATTGCCTGTGTTTTAAGAACACAGGAGCCACACGAGGCCAGTGGCTTAAGCCATTGTCCCCTGGGGGACAAGGCAGGGCTGCTGGGGGAGCAGCTGTGTCCTCTGCTTAGGGATGAGCAGGGAGGGAGTAGGGAGACATTATTGCCCTTCACAGTATTCTTGTTTTATTTTCATCAATGACTTTGTCATCCACCTTTATCAGATAGTTTGAGGTGAAATTTAAGCGGTTAGGTTTAGGAGAGAGGGCTCTGCTACTAGTCCTCACAGGGCAATCCCTTGCTGCTAATGAGAGCTAATGAGAAAGTTTCTCCAAGCCCTGTGCCTGCCAACACTCACTCCATTTCCTTAGCTGCCCACAGATGACTGCCCCGCAGCCTGCATCCTAGAGCACATGAACACCCATCCTATTCAGCATCCTCAGACACTGACTTCAGAGACCCCGTGTACTAGGATTGTGTATGTTATCGGTAAATCCCCACCACAACCTGACCAGTGGGTGTTCCTCACCCTTCCAAATCCGTAAAGGGAGAAAGTGAGGCCCTCAAAGATGAAGCCACTCTCCAGGTCCAGAGCTGAGCCTGGATGCCCGATTTGCTCTGCCTGCTGTAACCCCACCACATTGTAGTCCTTTTCCTCCCTGACTGGCCATACTATACATGAGCACCCTTTGTGGGCTTTTACACATGGCCTGTCACATCCCCACGTCCCAGTCTTGTCCATGTTCCAAGTCTACAATATGCCCAGGGCAACCTGTTTGCATTATTTAAAGGCTTTTTGAAGTAAAGTCATCTTTTGTTTCTTGCTAGCAAGTAACATGTGCTTATTATTTTAGACCAGTGGTTCTCAATCTTCTTAATGCTGTGACCCTTTAATACTGTTCCTTGTGTTGCGGTGACCCCCGGCCATAAAATTATTTTCACCACTACTTCATAGCTGTAGTTTTGCTATTGTTGTGAATCATACTATAAATATCTCTGTGTTTTCTGATGGTCTTAGGCAACCCCTGTGAAGATTGTTTGATCCCCAAAGGGGTTGTGCTCCACAGGTTGAGAACCACTGCTTTAGACTATCCCAGCTTTATGGGACAGTACAAGAAACAGTGAGAAGGTCACTTCTTGCCCAGTCACAGGGCTTCACTGCTTCTGGAGGTCTTTGTGCATGTGTGTATTTACGTCTGCTTTTCATAGACTAAGCCTCTTCTTACTTTTCCCATTTGTTCCCCAACCTGTTCTCAACCCAGCTTGGTGACCCTGTGTCCATCGTTTCACCAAGCCCACCCCAATGTCTACCCATGTAAGCATATGGTTTGTGGTGTGCTGCTGTGTTCCTGCATTCATTTTGCATAATTGAGATGACATCATCCATATTCCGTGGCTTGCTTTTCCGCTTTGGTAATAGCCTCGTGGAGATCCAAGTCAGCCGGGGGCTAATGTAACCTCTAGAGGGTGCACAGTGCTACAAGTTCTTCCTGGTTTGGACACAGCTTCATCCCACCAACCCTCTTCTACACTCACGATGTCTGCAGCCTCACGCAAAACCAGTGCCACGATCCCCGTTCTCTAGCATGCCTCTCTGTTGATCCCCAGAAAGGCTAATTCAGCTGCTGATGTCTTGGCAGGGGACCTCTTAGAACTGCTTCAGCTGTCCTGGTCATGCCAGCCTCAACATGGAGAGCCATGGTCCTTTTACAGCTCAGCCTGAAATCCAGACTGGCAGCACCTGCTCAAGTGCTGACCCAGGAACTGTGCTGCTACCACTGCCCTGGGAGCATCCGTTCTTCTGGGCAGGCATAGAGAAAAGTTACCCAGATCCTGTGGTTTGTCTAAAGCCCTACTTCCTGCTAGCAATGGAAAGAGCTGAGATTTAAGCCACGCCCATGGTTCTAGGAGACTCTAATAAACATGTGTCTGAGACAAGCTAGTTGAGCACAGGTGTCCATGGTAACTCATCCCTCCCCTGGCATCATCTTCCAGTGGTGATTTCCCATATCCCCTGTGCCTTCACCTAATGCTCTTGGAGCTTGGAGACTTGTAACCAACTGCTTTGGTTAATTAATAAACTTTTGACACTAGGTATCACTCTGTAGCCCAGGCTGGCCTTGAACTCACAGCCTGAGATTACAAACATAAGCTAAACTTCAGGTTTGAGACAGCCAGCCTGAATCCCACCTCTGGCTCACTGTGGGCACCTGCACCTTAGTCTCCTTAGCTGGGTAAGACGGTAATCAGTAGGGTGGTGATTACACAGATGGTGACAGGCACCATGTGGATGTCATATGCTTTAGATCCAGAGTGTTCAGGATGTCAGCAATGCACATGCTTCACTTATGTGGCAAGTCTCCCCTCCAGGTCTGGGACAACATAATGTATCTGTTATTTATAGCAACACAGCGATGTTTCTGTAGTGAACCATTTCTGTATCATATTGAACGGAACAAGCATAGTAAAAGTTCTGAACCTTGTGGTCCAGAGGTTTATTTAAAACTAACAGATTTGCTGGAAAAATTAAAATGTGTCACAGTTTGACAGCGTCTTGGTGTTTTGTCTAAGATCGAGCGTAGTGTCTGCTCTCAGGTGCTTAACACATAGCAGTTTTTCAGGACCTCTTAGACTTCCCTGGTGACACCTTTGGGACTGTGCAGGGTGAGCTGCACATGCAGCCGATATTCCCATACACCCAGTGTCACAGGCACTGTGTGCTGGCCGCTCATCTTTCCATCCCCCACAGGACCGATGTAAAGCCCTATCCCCCAGGGACCTTCACTTATTCCTGCTTTGCCTCTCCTAGACTCATCATTGCTGTCTGCAGTTAGCTCTCACAGGGCAGATAGATGAGACCCTGTGCCCACCTGCCTCCCACGAGATCGTCCCGCTGGCCCTCCACTGTCCTTGGGATTGCAATAATTTACTTGCATGGAAGACAATGCCACGGGACTGGTGAAGACTTTGACATTGCTCAGTGGCTTCTGTTTGCAGCTTAACTCTGGTCTTCACCTGTCTGGCTTGTGTGGGCATGTTCATTTGGGAACACTGGCCAAGAGGTAGGTGGGAGGAGCAGCACATCATCGCAGGACAAGCCCTCCCCAGTGTGCTTAGCCCCAAGGGTGTCTGGGAAAGCCACTGTCTGCCTCTTGTAGTGCAGACAGCTTGATTCACAGCAGCACTGAATCCCAATAGCTCCCTTTTCTCTTCTGACCCAGTGAAAGCTGGAGGACTCTAAGTGTCCCTGACAGAATGGGCGGAGCTGCCCCAGAAGGCCCTTCCCAACCTCACTCCTGAGGTTCAAGTCACACAGAAGGGCTGGAGGTCAGCAGCCAGCCTACCTGGATGGCAATGGGAACAATCTTGTTGGCTAAGTTCTTATATAACAGGCAGATGGGGGCAGCCAGGAACTGGTGTGTGCAGGGGTCAGTTTTGTTGGCATCGATGCCATCCAGTAGCTCGTAGTCCACAATGAAAATGTTCCCTTCCTGCAGGAGGCAGAGAAATATATTCAAGCTACTTTAAGCAGAAATGGACCTGGGAACCAGGCTGGAAGTAGGATGTGAGTGATAGCCTTCAGGACATCCAACCCAATTCCTTGTAACTCAGTGTGTAGTGTGCAACAAGCACCTAGAAACTGTTTATTAAGAAGCATGACTCCTCCAGTGTGCACAGTAGCCAAATGCAGGGTGATAGCCTGCTATCCATGCCTTTGTTTTGTGTTTTTCACTTTGTGGCAGATTCCTGCCAACTCTGCAAGTCAGTATGTTTACCATGGAGGAGTGTCTGTCAAACCTATTCTCTTTCTCTTCAAGGCCAAGGACACAGACACGGTCCTCTTTCTCTCCTGCAGTATATATTTAACGCAACAATGTCTTTTACATTTACACTCAACATAGTGATCCATTCATGTATCATACAGAACAGAACAAAAGTTCTAAGCTGCCTCCTTCGTGGTTCTGGGGTTTATTTGAAACCAAAATATTTGCTGCAAGAATCTAAGATATGTCACAGTCTTGGGTTCCAGAAACAGCCAACACCTACCAGGGCTCTCACACACACTCTTGCATCAGGATAGTAATACTACAGCCCAGAGCAGAAGTAATCATCTTGTAGAAACCAGATTTTTTTTCCCTTCAATCAGCAGTGAAGACATCTTTGGACTAGTTGCAGAACCAAAACAATGATCAAACAGACCGCACCTTGGCCAGAGCTGCTTATTAAGCCAAATCTTTTCCTCTGCCCCAGGTCTTTCTCTATTTAATCCTAAAGCCCATGTCAGTGTCCCAAGATGGACTTGGGGTCATTGGACTCCATTATCTCTTCCATCCCATGTGTCCATATTGATTAAATCTCTGTCTGCTTTTTACTGGTGTGTTGGGCTGGGTGGCCTCGCCTAGCCCGTCAGCCTCAGGAACCTGGGCTTTTTGTTTTAAAACTCTGGTTACAAGTGGGATTCAGAACCAATGGGTTTCAGGTTTCTAGTTCCTAGCTGGTTTACACATGGAATTTTCAAAGCTAAGATGAAAGACTGGCATGACTAACTTGGTTCATTGTAACTGAAAACCTGCTTGATTCTCACGAAGGAAGTTGCAAGACAACTCTGAGGGGTCAGAGGGGGTAGATGAGAGAAGCCAAGCACCCAGATGCCCCACAGGACTTCATTTAGGTCATGTTCAACACTGGGAAAATTAGCATTGTTGTCCAGGACAGGGTCCTTCTGGAAAGGAAGAGATGGGGCTACTCTGCACAGATGCAGGGGAAAACAGGGACCTTCAAGGGTTCTTCCATTCCTGTCCCAAAAATAAATTTCACTGAGAAAGACTAAAAAAATATTCACGGTTTGGTAACATAGCTCTGTGGGAGGGCTTTGCTAAAGCACGTGAAACTCTGGGTCCAATTTCCAATACTGGAAGCAAAACAATTTAGGAGCTATGAGTTTAACATGTCACTGAGGCTATCACAGAATGGTGTTAAGAACTGTGCTGTTGTGTTAATTGGGGACAGTGCAAGAGATAAGGTAGGATGTATGTAAGAGTCTAGTCAGTGGTGGCTGTTAGATTATTGGATAATTGTCTCATGATCCAAACCACAGCAGATCATCATGATCATGTGTTTGATGGGTCAGCTCAAAGTGAAGATAATCCATGAGCCACCTTCCCTGGAAGTTGCAGGGGCTCAGCAGTAAGAGGATGTTGCCTTGGAGAACAAGGTTTTGCTTGCTTTTGGGTGGCTAGGGACAGTGATGGCTGTTCAGGTCCTCTTGGTTCTAAGATGCTGGTTTCTGTGCTTGGGGGTGGGTGCAAGAATTGTTACTGTTATTGCTGGCTGTCCACCTGGCTACGCAGTATCCAGGGACCCAGGCAGGTCCAGAAGAATGTGGGACCGGACTTCAGTTGGGTAGGTAACCTCCCAAAGACAAGTAGGCAGGAGGTTAGGGCTGAACAATGTGTATTTGGAGTCTCAGTGTGAGCTGGGTACTTAGATGGGGTGATCAGGAGCAGTGAGGCTACATGGACAGCTGGAGATGGGAGGCCCAGTGATGCTGACTTCAGTGGGGAGAAGGAGAAGACAGAGCACTCCGGGTTGCCATTAGGACTCTCAGCAAACAAACAAACAAAAAACTAAAACGCCTAACACGGGAATGCATGAAAGATCCCATCAGATACAAGCCAATTTAATTTGAATTCTTCCTGTGTTAAAACAAGGGGATCCATGGAACTGGGAATGAAGGGTTGAGCCTGCAAGTGAGAGCCGGGAGAGCCTGGCTTGGGGAAGTGAGGAACGCACAGATGGCATGCATGTTTCTAATTAGAAAGTAATAAATCCTACCAGTCTCTGTCTTTTGTCCCTACACAAAGCCTACTTCCTTAGCTAGTTTCCTCTCTTTTGCAAAGTGGTTGACGTTTGGTTGACCGTGTTTAGAACACACCTGTCACAATGCCTGGCATTCTACAGGCCCTCTTATAATTATTGATATGGGTATTGAAAATACTGACACTAGGTTTGCAGCTGTGAGGCTGGTGTAGATACAGTCCCTCCTGTGACTCCCGAAGGCTTGCACAGTGCCCAAGACCCTCATGGGTGCTGCTGCCAGGAAAAAGAAAAAAACTTCCGATATACTGTCCGTTAAAAAGACAAACCAGCAGTCCGGGGATCAGCAAGCATTGGTCAGCAGGAAGTGGCTTCTGTGGAAAGATTGTCTCCAGCCAGCAATCCTACCTTTACTTCCTGTTCTAAACTGAGATGCCGCTCTAGGCTGCACTCCACCATCTCTGTGGTCACCGGGAGTTTCTGGGGCAACTCTGTGCAGCGCTTGATGAGTACGGGGTTGCAGCCATTCAGGAACTGGTAGCCGAACATAAGGTCCTCCTGCCAGTGGTTCTTGACTCGCTCTGTGGGGAGAACAGGAAGGCACGTCCCCTAGATAGGACAGCAGGGTATAACCCCCATGGCCCTACCTAAGGACAAGTCTTTTCAAGGACCCCTTTCCAGGGCACTCAGGCTCCTCTCACTTGCCATTCCCCACTGGCTGTGTGCTGCTCATCAATGGGTCACTATTCACCTAGGTCCTTGAGCTGTGCCTGAGTGACCAGCAAGACTCCCAGACATTCACTCTTTTCAAGATCTCTAGTTGTTCAGCATGGTATGAGAAGGGAGAACCCTGGTCTCCTATGCTGAGGTCAGTAGCTTTATCCAACCATTCTTGAGTCCTTAAAGAATGACGGCTCTCAAGACTCTCCATCCATTACTGTCTAGTACAGTATCAGGGCTCTAAGCTAACAAATCCTGGTCCTAAGGACCCCAATGATGCTTTAAATTTTAATTTTACTATTATTATTCTCTCTCTCTCTCTCTCTCTCTCTCTCTCTCTCTCTCTCTCTCTCTCTCTCTCTCTCTCTCTCTCTGTGTGTGTGTGTGTGTGTGTGCATTTGAGTGCAAGTGTCTACAGAGATCAGGGACTTTGGATCCCCTGAACCTGGAGTTTTTGTGGTTGTGAGCCACCCAGTGTAGATGCTGGGAACTGCACCTGAGTCCTTTGCAAGAGCTTGGCTATCAAGTCACCCTTCAATGCTATTTTAATGTAAATGCTTAAAAATAAATAGCCCAGTCCTGCCTTGGCTCTGTGTAGAAGAGCCACAAATGATGTATTTGTGTAAACAGAAATCCCAAAAGTCTTGAGACTTCGGTGAGATGTCCAGGGTGCTTAAGTTGAACGGAACATCAGCCAGTCTCGAGCAGAAAAGTAAACTTCCCCACCCCCACCACCCCAGGAGCCCTCTTACCAGAAATAGTGTTGCTGATCTTGACAAAGATTTTCTCAAAATCTGCAAAGTCATTCCAGGAAGACTGAAACATGTGCATGAAGCGATTGATGAACAGGTTCTCCATCCTGTAAACCAGGGAACAGGTCACCTTGTCTGCCTGGTATGCCTCTGTAGAGTGTCTCAACTCCTTACTCAGGAGCCTCCTGATATCCCAGACAGTTCCCAGAGAGCAGGTGCTGGCCTCGTGGGACCAGGACAGAAATCAGCCCATGTCTGATGCTCTTCCTATTGCATCTCAGCTGTGTAGGAGCCCAAGCCAATGCTCCCCAGAAGAGCTTTGAGTGCTCCTTCCTCATGCACGTGCTCATCCATTCCTTTGCAGAGCGCAAACTAGAAATGGGGCAAGGCTGCACCTCTTGAGCTCTTCCAGATAGCACCCCCAAATGTTACCACCCCCCAAACCTATGGAGGACATTTCTCATTCAAGCCACACTCCACTCCCTGGTCCCTATAGGTCTGTGGCCATATCATAGTGCAAAATGCATTTAGTCCAAATCCACAGTCTCCATAGTCTTTCTATCTCACCACTGTTTAAAAGTCCAAAGTCTCTTCTGAGACGCAAGGCAGTCTCTTATAAAATCAAGGAGAAAACTACATTCTTCCAACACAGAGTGCCACGGAATATACATTACCATTCCACGGGAGAGGAAAGTGAGCATAGCAAGGAAATAGTGGGTCAAAGATGGAAACCCTGCAGCACAAGCTCCAGTGCAGCCCCATGCCTGCTGTCAAAGGGCTTCAGCGTCTCTGCCCTTCCAGCTTTGCTGACTGCAACATACATCCTTCTCCTGGACTCGTTCCAGTCTATGTGTGCCAGTCTCCTTGGCAGATGTCTCAGCTCTGACATCTCCAACATCATGTGGTGTCCATTGCAACACTTGTACAGCTTGATGCAAAGGCCTCTCAGAGCCTCGCGCTTTCCCGTGGTTTTCATCTAGGGGCACCCTTGCCACACAACGCCTTGCCTTAGTGGCTTTGTAACTCCATGGAGGAAGAATTCACAGCCCCTTCATTCTTACCTCTTTGTTCTCTCTAAAGCCAGCGCCTCATGGGTGACACAGCTAAGTCCAGTTTGGGGTGGACCCTGGCCCTCCACACCACACCACACCAGCACTTTCATTCGGTTGCTTTCTAGAGCAGAAATCTCTGTGGCCTTCATTCACAAGTTGGAAACTGCCTGGTCAGGGTCTTTCCCTTTAGGCATCTGTCCCGTGTTTCAGTGCATAGCAGGCCTCTTAGCTGGGCTCAGCTCCTTAGCAGTTGCAACCTCGCCTCTAACACATGCCTTCCTACTCTTTTCTCTCTCCAAATTGTACACTTGCATTCCTTACTTCTCCGCTTCCTCTCTTTCTTTGTAGACCCTAATAAGTATTATTAATAATAAACGGACACAAAGTTGACATTATGCAGTTTCAAAAGTTCCAAAGACATAATTCCATTACTTTTAAATTTAGCTGTAGGTAAACTCTCAGGACACGGGCAGAAAACAGCCAGATTCTTTGCCAAAATATCAAAGGAATGGCCCCCAGCCCAGTTGCTATTAGAGTCCTTGCTTCCCTCTGAAAACTTTTGCATGTGGCCTCTGCAGTCTGCATTGCTCTCGCCAGTGGCGTCTTTCAGTCTCCCGTGACCGTGAGGATAGCTTGTTAAGTTCCATTTACAGTGTTCTACTGCTTTTCTAGTCTCAAGTTCCAAAGTCTTTTATATTCCTAATCAATAAAACAAAACAAAAAGACCCACTTCCAACTGAACAAAGCTAAAACAAAAACAATAACGGAAGCATGGTCAGGCTCTTCACAGCCACAGCCTACTCTCTGCTATCATCCGAGTTCATTCTCTGTTGATGTGATAAAACATCATAACCAAGCACGCGTTATAGAGGGAAGAGCTTATTCTGGCTCATGTTCCATTGGGTTAGAGTCCATAATGGTGGGAACAACATGGCAGCGGGCACCAAGAGCAGGAAGCTGAGAGCTCATATCTTCAAATGCAAGCACAAGGCGAGAGAGTGGACAGGGAGCGACACTTGCAAAGCTCACCTCCAATGACACAGACCCTTCAGCAAGGCCACACCCCCTAAACACACCTTGTCAAATATGACCACCAGCTGGGTGCCAAGAGTTCAGACACCCAAACCTATATGGCCATTTCTCATTCACACCACTGCAGTTAGTTTCTGCCTTAATGTGTATAGGTAAAGTATTTGACCTTCACCCACTGGAATCTCCGTTTCATGGGTTCCATGGTGTAATGGTGAGCTCTCTGGACTCTGGAATCTCAGTTTCCTTACCTAGAAGTGATCAACGATAGCTGTCAAATTTAAAAAGAAGTCTATAGTTCGAGAACACCCAGACTGAGGAGACTGGCTGCCTCTCAGCCCTGGCTGCTTGTTGGATGTGCAGTCAGGCCCCACTTTCAGAGACTTGTCCATGGTTGTGCTGGGTGGGTGCTAGGAAGTGCCAAAAGTCCTCAGGGGAGTATAAGGCTCAGTTGGGCTTCATGAATTTAGGGTTTTCTCGGTGTGTATGATTATAAAAGCTCTCTAAAAGTTAAAGTATAGTATGGAAGCTATTCTTGCTAGCCTTGGTGTGGGGCTGAAGATCTATATTTTTGGCAGTATCTGTGATTCTTCCAGCATCCTGCAGTGATGCTGGTGTAAACATGTAACCCAGAGTTCAGTCTCTGTTGTTTATTTAGCAGAGGACCTTAGGGCCTTCAGCTTTCTTATTTCTCTGATTCCTGGGCTGCAAAGAGGGGGCAATGTGTGCTGTGCAGTTTGAATGGTCCCCATAGGCTCATACATTTGAGTGCTTAATCATCCGGAAGTGAATTGTTTGAAAGGATTACAAGGATGAGGAGTGTGTCCTTGTTGGAGTAGTTGTATCTTTGTTGGAGGAAATGTGTCACTGGGGGTGGGTGGACTTTGAGGTTTCAAAATCCCACACCAGGCCCAGGTCTCTTCTCTCTGTCTGCCTGCCATTGGGTCAGGATGTAAAGCTCCCAGCTACCTCTCCAGCACCATGTGTGCCACTATGCTCGCCACCTTGGTGACAACCTCTGAAAATCCCCAGATGAGTTTCCTTGGTCATGGTGTCTCCTCATAGCAATAGAATACTGACTAATACATGCGCCTACTTCATGAATCAGGAATCTTCATCCTAGGACCAACACTGTCATTCTAGTTATTGTCACTATAGAATCTGCCTCTTGGTAACAGTCTGGACACCAGACTGGCCACAGAAAGAGTGAATTGGGGGTGGAGATGGAGTATTGTAAGTACAGCTCCTGCCTGGGCTGAATGCACAGTGCTGCTAGTGTTGGAAGACTGCTGGGTCCAGGTCATCTCCCGATTGCACAATGAGCAGCTATCCCCTGGCCCAGATATGCACAAATGCACTGGGAACGGTGTCCAGCTGAACTGTTCACCCTGCTCAAGGCTCTCAAAGGAAAAGAATGAGAGTCCTATTATAAGAAAGGTAAATGTGAGTCTTTTCTATCAAACACTATAAAACTTGTGTTAGAGACAAGGAATTAAAATCTCCTTGTCCTCCCCCACACAACCTTGTAAGAACTTTATGGAAATGCTTGCATCCCCTGCACCCCCAGTGAAACCTTTATTTACAAACATCTACACCTATATTCCAGGTATTTGATGGCCTGGAAAAGCGAGACCTTACCCCTTCCTTCACTTCCTGTGCGCCAATTCTTTTCAGACTAGCCAGTTAATTCAAGACTGTGGGTTGGATCCAGTCAATGGAGAAAAACAGAGCCACCACCTGAGTTAGAATCAAGACCAAGTGCATTCCTGTCTTGGTGTGTGTTCACTCCTCGGAGTACACATTTGCAGTTGCCTTGTCCAGACAGGTGGAATGGTGCTCTCTTCCCTTGTGATCCCACACTCACTTCTAAGAGTAGCCCATATCCAGCTTCCAGCAGGGCCACCCTCTCCCTGAAGTTCCTAAAACTTACGCCTTTGAGTAGTTCAGAACAAAGTCCACTCCTTTTTCACTATCGAACTGGATGTCTCGGGGCAAATCCTTGTGACATTTGGCATCGATACTCAATGGGAAGCCAGGGTTCCACTCCATCCATCTAGCACGAGAAAGGTGAAAAGGAAACTGTTAAAGGATGGGTGGTCCTTTGGACGGTCCCCTCAGCTGAAGGCTGCCATGTTGTCAGACAAGGTTATATGTGGCAGCTGATTTTCCCACTGTAAGCTCAACACACTACAAGCTGAGGTACTAGGACCCCTGCCAAGGTTGTGCGGCAACCACTTTTGCTGTGGCCTGATCCCAACTGTAGAGATATGAGAGTTGGGGGACGGAACAGGTGTGAAGCAGTGCACAGGAAGGAGGAAGGAAGGAAACCCTAACCTCACAGGGACCCCACTCAGCACAGGCGACTTTGGATATCCACGGGCCCTAGGAGAGGTTTGCCTTACAGTCACAGGAGGAGGACTTTAAGGCTGCTCTCATGCTACACTCCACCAGAGTGTCAGATGTCCTGCCAGTTTGGTCAGCGCACGTCCTGATTCTGTGTGTGGTGGTTAGGCGAGGGCATAGTTTTCAGGCTCTCACGGTAGAACCATAGGGCGTTAGAGGAAGTGAGAAAGGAAACTAGGTACGTCTAGACCGCTGAGGGAAAGCTCCCTGTGACATCAGCCTGATCAGGTTTGGAGATGGTCACAATCAAAGCCAGACACAAACTACAGTGGAGATATTTAACTCTTACCGCCTTCGTAGTCATCATGCATCATGCATCATTTTTACTTAAAAAAAAAAAAAAAAAAACCAAAAATCTCACCAATCTCAGAAGACAAAACTAAAGAAAATGAAATCCTTGTTCACTCATTTGGGACACAGAGAATGAGTTGCTTTTCTTAGAAGCTGAAATACCCATGTTGAGGTCAGAGTGTTCATGTATGCTCCCTACTACCCTCCCTTTTAAAGCTCCTTCTAGGGAGGCAGAGTTTAGACATCCAGACATCTTCAGTGCTTTAACTGGATCTTGTGTGTTCACTGTTATAAATTCCTCGCTGTCCTCCTTGGCGTCTGACAGGCTCATGGACTCCCTTAGAAAGGAACATTCCCGGAAAGAAATGGCATGTGCAAAGGCTAATGGACCAATTGAAACCATAGTTGTGGAGTTTGAAATATCACAGATCTGTTCTCCCCTCGACGGTCAGGGCTGTAAGGGTCTGTGAGGAATGCCCCTCCCCTAATTTAAGGCTTGTCAGTTTGAACAAATGGTGAGGCTGATTGATCCCCTCAACTTAGGGATAAAATGTCCTGATCTGGCCTTGAACTTGTTGGCCAGGTCACCAGCAGGGGGCCCTACTGTCTTACTTGTAGGAGAGAAACAACTCTCAAGCCTTTAAGGCTTGCTTTGCCTCGGGTCAAGAGTGTAGTGTGGGGAAGACCTGGAAGGTGGCTATCTATCTGTGTCCTCACTGCCTATCAGGAATCTCTCACTTCTAGACCCTCCTCAGTAGGCCTCATGAAAACCTATTTTTGTTGTTTGTGTGGCCTTTACTACAAGCACATTAATAAGAATAAAAATGACAGTTGTACAAATGCTTTTCTGTTTATTTGGAAAAAAACGAGTAGAGGTGTCTCCAGTACACATCTAAACCTGAGCCAGTCGTTGGGGAAGCCCACTGCATGACCGCTCGCTCCTCAGTCACATAAATGCATTGCTCTTCATGCTGGGCATTTCAAGGGATGCAGTAAACACAAAGGAGTTGAGTGGAGCCGAAGTTTTCAGTGATCCAATAAGGACACATGTACCAGGGATAGCATTCCATGTTTTATTGTTTGTTTGTTTTTAGACAGGGTTTCTCTATGTAGCCCTGGCTGTCCTAGAACTCACTTTGTAGACCAGACTGGCCTTGAACTCACAGAGATCGCCTGCCTCTGCCACATGAGTGCTGGGATTAAAGGTGTGTTAAAGGTGTGCACCACCACTGCCTGGCAGCATTCATGGTTTGTTTTATTTTTAAATTGACATTTATTATTAACTTGTGTGTAGGTGATATGTGTGAGTGCATGACAGTATAGGTGTGTGCATACCATTGAGTGCTGGTTCAAAAATAGACAGGCGGAACCATTCATGGTAGCACATGTGCTTGATCCAAAACTCCTAAGAGGCAGAAGCAGGTGGATCTCTGTGAGCTTGAGGCCAGCCACCTCTACATAACTAGCTAGTTCTTGGCCAGTGAGACTGTCTCAAAAACAAAAATAACAACAAAACACCATTGAGATGCATTTCAGGTAAACTGGCCCTTGTAATACTGACCACCACAGTGGTGCCTTGATCCCAGACTGCAAATGAAGGAAGAGTCCAGAACAATTCTTTTGTGTTTCCCCAAGGGGGAGGTGCTATAAGGTACTTTGATCCCTTAATCCAGGAAGGAGCTGATAAGAAGTGAGTCATAATTCAAAGTGTCCCTGGCCCTTGGCAGCAGTGGGAAGGTTGGGCTTGTTTGCAGCAGGAAGGAGAGAGACAGCCTTTGTCAGCATGCCTTGGCCAACTGTGGTGTAGGTAGGGGTTGCAGGAGGTGTGCTTGGAGCTCTCCGGAGCTGTTTTGTTTCTTATGGCTGCAGCTTCTTAATGGAGCAGGACCACAGGGTACTGCTCTGGAAGTTGGTTCTCTCCTGCAATGAGTCCTGAGTTCTGAGAGTAGACTGAGGCCATCAGGCTCGCACAGCAAGTGCTTTCACACGCTGAACCATCACACTTGCCCTAAATTTTCTTAAGAGTTTTCTTCAGTGTTTGGATGTTGTTTTATCAGCTCAGTAAGGACTTTCTCAGGATTTGACACCAAGGTACTATGGACACGGTGCACTTTGGAACTAGGACGTGGAGGATTTGAGCTGGAAAGGAGCCAAAAGCATGACCCCTGAGGACTGGCTTTCATGGTGCTACAAGGTGAGGAAAGTGTTAGTAGTCTTAACCAGCTGTGCTTGCCTATAAACCACAATGACCATCATGGCAAGATGTTCCTAAAGGGGCAGTAGTGGCACTTATACCTTGGCAGTAAGCAACAGCTTTCTACTTGGACTCAAAGCCTGCTTAACAGGAAAGAAATCACTCCTGGCACTGGAAACCTAGCCAATTGCACTTGGCTAGGGAGGTCACAGATCATAGAGAAGAGTTTACTAGTGCCAATTTTCCAAACCAGTATAATTCTCAACGGCATCCTGAATACTTGTCTGTACACCCACAGACAAGTTTAACATTGAGCCCTCTTCAAAACTCTCCTTTTGCAGCAAACAGAGACCATTATAGAAAGCCACAGCTAGTCCGAATAAGATAACAAATGATCATGTGGTGTCCAGCCCTAGTGGCGATATCTACCATGCAACTCCAGTGCCTAAGACTCAGGAAGCACCAAAGAAGAGGGGTGGAAAAACAGTAGAGAGGACCACAAGGTCTTCTGTGGGATTGCCCCTCCTAGCTGTGATAGGGAAACTACACTGTGAAATCCCAACAACATAGCCGACCCTGCACAATTCCAAAACAATTGGCATCCCCACATAGACTGGAGGAACTCTCACAAGCAATTAACCACTGAGAGAGGGAGAGTCAGTCTTGCCTGGAGATAAACCTCTTGCTTTGCTATCCAGTACCCGAGTGGTCAGCCCTAGAAACACACACATGCAGGCAATACTTAAGGGACAAGGACTCAGCAGGTTGTATTTATGCATTGACTTATTTAGATGCATACATACCAACAATGGTTACAGAAGAGGCTGTGAACTGGGGGGGGGTAGGGTGGACAGTGGAAGGGTGGAGTTAGGAGAGGAGGGGAATGATGTAACCCCACTTTAATTAAGTTATAAAAAGACTATTAAAGTAGTTATTTTTAACCTGATTTATTTGAATGCCTTTATTCATGTAATTGACAAATAAAAAATTATATGTATTTGTAGTGAATTTTAAAAGAAGACTTTGCTTAGTTAACTTCCTGCTTCCCTTATCTATTGTATTTTTCGCCTTTAGGCTGTGTTCTCAGTTTTAACTTTAGGGATAACATTACTGTTATCTGTCATATGTAAATGCTTTATCAGACGCAGAGGGAGGAAAAAGGTCAGACTGAAGTCACGATAGCTGGTAAAATGGTTACAGATGAAGGATGCCTTCCTGAACAATTTCACAGCCTAGTTCTCTGTGCTGAAGCCTGCTCTCCTGCCTGCCCAGCCTTGGGCTTATCAGGGCCATGGAATGAGCCTTCTTAGTGTCACGGACATAAAACAGCGCTCAGTTTCTGCATGCACAAGATGTGACGCTTGCCCAGCACAACTGCGAACTGATGTCCCCAGAAGAGAAAGCCACACTTACTCTAAAGGTTTTATAGGGCTGCTCGGCTGACTAGAACTTTGATATGAAGAGTTGGGGTTGCAGGTCTAGAGAAAAACTATTTTGGGCCACCTTTTTGTCTCCTTAATAACCAATCTTCATCCCACCCCCTGTCTGGCTTATCACCGTTCCGACCATCAGGTGAAATCTTTGGACTGTATCAACAGACCAGCAGCTTCTTTACCAACCCCAAAGCTGGGAACAGGCAACTATCTGTAACAGGTTTTCCCCAACTGGATGTAGCTCACACACTAATGTGTTTAGAAAACTGCTTTGGTTTATTCTGTGAGTATGGAAGTTTATATAATTGCTTCTGTGTGGGAACATGACATCCACAGCACCCTAGTCAAGCTCCCAAGCAAAGGCCATTCATATTTGCTTCCCGCTACATAACCTCATTTTCTGTGAGGTGAGAGCTGTTTGTTTTGGAGAGAGATCTGGATTGAGTCTGCAGTGCATATGTATAACCCAAGAATATGTAGCAATTTATAAAGAAAAAAACATGCGATACAATCACCCATCAGACCAACAAAAATGAAAACGCCTCAGATGGAATGTGTTGATGATGCAGGGGAATGGCATCTCTCAGCAACAGCAGCTAAAGGTGGAAAGTGACAGAACACCTGGGCTAACAATCGCCAAGATCTAGAAAACTCAGAAGATGCACACATTTAGCAATTCTACAGATCTGCTTCTAGGCATATTCCCCATGGTAATTCTGTAATGAGAGCATGCACAAACATCAGAAAGCTCACTGTAGCTCAGGCCGAAAGCACTAGGAGGTACCCACGTGCCCATTAACAGATAGCCAAATGAATGTGGTACAGTGGTACCCAAGAATGATATGGGTCAGAGCTGGGGCTAGATTGCTTGCTTGCTTACCTGGGTTCAGCTTCGAGAACCCCAAAAACAAAATGTCTGATGAGTTGAAGTGTACAGAAATTAAAATGAAAGGTTAGCCACGTGTGCCAATGGCTGGTCTTCAGAGCACAATGTTGAGTGAAACTGCAGGGCACAGAAGTGTCATTTCAGGGATGCAAGGGCCCTCAGCCTACAGGATACTGTGTCACGCACAGACAGTGCAGTCAGTGAGGGCCAGAGGTCATGGAGCTCTGACCCAGGTCCTCTCTGTCCCCTTTCCCAGCTGGGCTACCGAAGAATGCCAGCAGCTTTCCTGGAACTATTCTCTGCTCTTGCTCAGCTTCCACACTGTAATCTGGAAGCCGGAAAAAAAGCCGCATGAAAGGGGAACTTCAAGATTGTGCAGACAGAGCAAAAGTTCAGCATTTCCTGACCGGAAATGGGGGTAGAGTGGCCGGGGTGGTGGTGGTGGAAGGGGGGAAGGCTGAATTGAGCAGTTGAATGGAAGGAGAAATAAAATGACAATGAGAGCTAAGAAAGGGACACAACTCACAAACTCCTTTCCCTTTCTGATCCTCTCACAAGAAGCAGGTTGTGATGACGCTAACTGGCTTCCTGAAGGTCAGGCTAGTTACCATCTCTTAGGTGAATAGACATGAAGTGTAATTGTATCTGAATGAAATTGAAATAAGATGTTAATTAACAACCAGTTAAGTTAATCTCATGCTCTGACTTAGCCCATCCCACAAACTAGAAGCCTTGCAGAGTTTGTAAAGGGCTTTGTCACAGGATGCAGCAGAGAAGAAAGATAAAGAAGTATAGAAACAACAGCCCCATGAGAGGGAAGGCAGACTCGTGGACCATGTTCTGAGCGCTGTATCGAGTACACAAGTCCCCAAATATGTCATACGGTGTTGAGCAGGAAGGCTCACACACATCGTAGTGTAGCACAGTTACGGTATAATCGGGTTACTTTCTCACACCAGGCACTACAGGTACAAGAGTTTTAAACCTTTTAAGTGTGAAATAGGGTGTGTAAACACACACATCTCTGACTTCAACCCCCACCCCCAAAACATTTCTCTAGCCACCTCCCAGGTCAGTGACAATACCCTCAACCCTTACCCTTGGGAATAGTCTCCTTAATTCCCTTTTCTTTTTGAAACAGGCCAGCCCTGAACTTCTGGGACTAAATGATTCTCCCATTTAGCCTCTGAAGTATGCTAGTACAATAGACAGGCCACCATGCCCAGTCACCTTTGCTAGTGTGATGCTACTTCTTTGCTATTGGCCATGGCTCCACCGCCATATGCTTCCCTAAGCAGTGCAATCCAGACCTCATGGCCAGCTGGACATGTTTCTGGCATGCCTTCATCATGTGATCATCCATGCTGGTTTCTTAGTAGTTCACTGACAGACTGTTACCTGGAAGTGTGAGGTGAAACGAACCCTTTTCTTCTCAACTTGCTTTTGGTCATGATGTTGCACCAATAGAAACCCCAACTAAGTTGCTACTAATACTTGCATACAAGTATTTAGGGTTGCTACATGGCTCAGTTACTATTGCTAGTATTGCTGCAGTGCAGGGGACTGAATCTACAGCTCTTTATATATCAGGTAAGTGCTCTAATTAGCCACACCCCTAATTCTGGTTGTGTTATTTGTGGAAACACATATGAATAGAGGTGCTGCTGAGCCACATGGTTCAAGATGGGCCACGAAGTTGTATGATTTGCAATTCTGAGGAAGCTTTGGCTTGCCCCTAAGAATGCCTGAAGCTGTTTGACCCGGCTAGTGGTGTCCTGGGTTTGATCCTGGCCCCCTCCTTGGTAGGTAGCACTTGTTAGGGTCTGTCCTTTTTAATTCTTGTCAGAGTTTATATAGTTTGAATTCAAGCCCCTTACTGGATGCAGTTTGCAGACGTTGGCCCATTCTATCTTTTTACTGTTTTAATAGAGCTCAATAAAGCAGAGAAAATTCAAGTTTTGACAAAATGCAGCTTGTCGTTGTACTGTGTCTGCTTCCGGTGTCATATCTAAAAGGCTTTGCTGAGCCTGATTATCAAGAATTGCTTTTGGTCTCTATACGTTGTACAGATTCTGTTCTTACACTCAAGTCTATCTTATGTTTTTAATTCATTAAACATTTTTTACAGGTTTTAGAGATATAATTTTTTCACCATAAAATTTACTCCATGAAAGTCAAACATGCAGGTCTTAGTAGCATATTCACAGATATGGGCAACCATCACCATAGCCAATTTGAGAGCATTTTTTTTTTTTTTTTATGATTTCTGAAGGGAGCCTGTGTCTTTAGCCACCACCCCTATCACTGGTCCTTCTTTGACCTTAGGCAACATCTATAGTTTGGATAAATGTTCTCCAAAGCTTCATGAATTAAATAGAGGCTCAAATTCCTGATAATGGTGTCCCTGGAAAGTTGTGAGACCTTTGCAAAGGACTCAGTGCTGGAAGTAGCATTCCCTTGAGGGCACGCTGGACCCTGGGCCCTTTGTCTGTCTTCCAGCTGCTGTGAGGTAGGTAGCTTTGCTCTGTACCGCACTAACTTTGTCATAATGTGCTTCTTCGACATGAGGCAACACCATGGGTCCTCCTGGTTGGGGACCGAAACTTCCAGAAACTTCCAGAACTATGATCCAAACTATGCAATACCCATCTTAAGTGGCTAATGTTGATGGTGAACTTGATGTGACCGAAGATCACTTAGGTGGTAAACCTCAGAGCACACTTGTGAGGTAGTTGCTAGTCTGTTGGTGATTGGTATGGAAAGACCCACCCCAAATGTAGACAGTACAGTTCCAGAACTGAAGTCCTAGATTGAATAAAAAGGAGAGAGCACATAGAGCATGCTGCTTCATTTCTTCCCTGACTGTGGGCTCAATGTGACCAGCCCCTCATGCTCTGCCTGCATGTCTTCCTTCAGACTATACAAAGATGCAAAACATCAGACAAAAATCCCAAAGCAAAACTTCCTTCTTTCAGTTGTTTCTGTCAAGTATTTGTCACAGAGATGAGAGCAGTAGATAATATGTAAGATTGGTACTGAAAGCAAGGTAAACACCATGACAAAGCTTATCATATCAGGCGGGTCTTTCCCCTACATTTACTCTCTCTCTCTCTCTCTCTCTCTCTCTCTCTCTCTCTCTCTCTCTCTCTCTCTCTCTCTGTGTGTGTGTGTGTGTGTGTGTGTGTATGCTTGCCATGACATGTGTGTGGAGGCCAGAGGACAACTTTTGGGAGTCCGCTCACTCTTTATATAGAAAATGAATGAAGTACTAATGTGCACGGGTCTAGAAAACATTATGTTAAGTAAAAGAAGCCAATCACAAAATGTCATTAATTGTATAATTTATTTTGTAAGGAATGTTCAGATCAGGGTAATCTTCAAAGCACTAATGCATTTGTTTAGGTATCAGTTACTTCTACCTTGCTGTGACAAAATATTTGACAAAAGCAACTTCTTGGGAAAAGCTTATTGCAGTTTCCAGTTTGAGTGTACAGTTCATCTTGGTGGGGAAAACATGGAGGAGGGTGCTTTCCATCTCAATTAACCTAATCTAAAATCTCTCTATTGGACATGCCCAGAGATGTATTTCCTGGGCAACTCTAGATCCTGTCAAGTTGACAAGAATAATCCTAACAAGCCCACCCTCCTTGTCAATTTGAAAAGCAATCATACCATTTTTAAGCCATAACCTTCCATCATTGTTCTCTGTAGATTTATAACAATTGTATAATGCAAAATAAGTTTAGCCCATCCCTAAAAGCCCTCAAAGGTTCCAAGGTCATCCAGAAGTTCAAAAGCAATCTCTCTCATAGAAGTCCTGGATGAGATAAGTTAGCAGTAGCTGCAGTACAGGCTAGATGCTATGCTGCTAGAAATTTCCTCTGCCAAACATATCAGTTAATTATTCTCTAATTACACTTCATGCAAGTTCTCAGGCCATGGGCAGAATTAAGCCAGATTCTTTGTCAGAATATCACAAAGTGGACTCCAGCTCAATCACCAGTAGAGTCCTTTGTAGTGAGATATTCACTTTGTTTGCACCTGTGGCACTGACCATGCTCATTGGGGGTGGGGACAGGGGTGGACATGACCTGGGGGAACTAGGTCTGGGGAAGGGGCCCTGGAGAGCTCTCTTGCTTGCAGCACTGGGACAGAGGAGCATCCAGTGGCATCCTTGGGACCAGGAATCTGCTGATGTTCATCTGTCTCTGTTGTAAGTTATTTCTCCCTGAATAAGCATCTATTCAGTCTGTTTTTCCTGGTCCTTATTAAACTATAATATCCCTTGTTCTTAGAAAACCCATGAACCAGGTTTCTACTCTCCCTATGTCTCTTAGCACTTCAGTCTTCTGAAGTTCTACCAGGATGGTCCATATAAGCTCTGCTTGAAGAATTATAGGGCTTATCTAACCCAAAGGTTCCAACTCTTACATATTCCTCATAGTGGGACTGATAAGACGGTTCATCAGGTTAAGGTACTACCACCAAGCCTGATGAGCTGAGTTCAATCCCTGGAACCCACATCAATTATATAAATATATGACATTTTATCCAGCCATCCATTAATAGACATTAATTTTTATACATCTTTGGATTATTGGGGTTATTAGTACAATAATCATGCATATAGGAGTTTTGTGTGTATGTATGTATTTGTTTATCTTTTTCATCAGTGTGAATCCAAGACAAATTCAGGGAAGAAAGTTCTATTTTGTTCAGTTTGAGAAATTTTGTCCATCATGGGTAGAGTGAGATGTAACAGAGCCATTCACATCATGGTGGGCCATGAAGTGGAGAAAGGGGAATGCAGGGCCCTCCTTGTCTTTTCTCTTATCTCCCTTTAGACCATCTAGGACTCTAGGGTCATAGGATGGAATAGCTTATGTTCAAGTTAGGCCCTTCCCACTTATTTCATTCTCTCTGGAGCTCACAGGCACACTGGCCTACCTGTGTGCCTCCTTCTCCTGTGTAATTCCATATCAGGTCAAGTTGGCATGGCACATTAACCATCCCAAATACACATTTTTCAGACAACTAGTGTGTCAAACACCTGCCTTTTTATATGTTTATTCCTCATTTATAGATTTTTTTCTTGGAGAAATGTCCATTTATTTGGACTTTGAGTTCTTGTCCATTTTTAAATTGTATTATTTGTCTCTCAGTGAGTTTTTAAGAGTTCTTTATAGCCCAGTGGTGGTGGTGCATGCCCCTAATCCCAGCACATGGGAGGCAGAGGCAGATGGATCTCTGTGAGTTTGAGGACAGACATTATCTACAGATCTACAGAGCTAGGACAGTCAGAGCTACACAGAGAAACCCTATCTTGAAAGAGAAAAAAAGATATATATATATATATATATATATATATATATATGTATATATATATATGTATATTCATATATATATAGTTTGGATATAAGTCTTTAGTCAAATAAGTGATTTGCCAATATTCATTCTCATTGTTTGGGTTTTTTGTGTGTAGGAGTGTTTGTATGCACACATTTGCCCATTCGTATGGAGGCCAGAGGACAAGTCAGCTGTCATTCTTCAGGAGCCATCCACCTTGCTTTTGAGATATGGTCTTTCAGTAGATAAGAGCTCACTAATGAGGCTAGTCTGGCTAAGTAGAGACCCCCAGGGATCTGTCTGTCTCTGCACCCCCAGCACTAGCTTTACACATGTTACCATGAGTGATTGCATGTTTTTGTGTGTGGTGGTGTATGTGTGTGTTGGGGAGTGGTGAACAATAGAAGTTGGTGTTGGGTGTCTTGGATCATTCTCTACTATATTTCTTGAGACTAGATCTCTTCATTGATCCTGGGCTCATAGATTTAGCTAGACTGGCTGACCAATGAGCTCTGGTCAGCTGTCTCTGTCCCAGCAATGCTGGAGTTATAGACATGCATCGTAGCATTTGAATTTTATATAGCTGCTAAGAACTTAAACTTAGGTCCTCATGCTGTGTGGCAAGCATTTTATTCACTACGAGGTCTCTTCAGGCCCCACAGTTGTTTTTTCAGTGTGGATTATGAGGGTTAGATTTAGTTTCCCGTGCTCATAAGGCAAATACTTTCTCAACAGAATCTTTCATTTCATTTTCTTCATGGTGTCCTTAGAAACATAAAAGCTTTAAACTTTGGTGATGCCAAAATCATCTGTTTTACTTTTGCTACGTATGTATGTATTAAGTTTTCTCATCACCATTTATTAAAAAGGCTATTTTTTAATCCATTGATGTGACTTGCTGATTTTATCAAAAATTAATTGACCATAAATACAAGGGCTTGTTTCTGGACTTAAATTCTATTTCATTGATCTGTGTATCTATCCTCATGATGCAGCCACATTTTCCTGAAATCTGGGTATTGGGAAATGTAGACTATCTTAGTTTTCTTATTTTTAAGAGTGATCTTTGATACCTTATATTTTCATCTGGATTTTAGGAATATCTTGTCAGTTTTGTTTAAAACAATGCTAGCTGGGATTTTAACAGTGATGGCTTTGAATCTCTGTATCACATTTGGAAAGGAGTATTGTCCTCTAATCTATCAACATGAGATCTTTTGCCTTAGGTCTTCTGGAATTAATTCTTTTCAACAATGTTTTAGAGTTTTGCTGTGTTAATCTTAGACTGCTTTTGTGAAATTGCTTAATATATATTCTATTGATTTTGACATTGTAAGTAGAAATTTTGCTTCTTTTGCTATAATGTAGAATCTTTAATTTAGCCGGTATCTTGTAATCTTGCTGGTTTATTAGTTCTTTCATAGAATAATTACATTTTATTAGTTATATAAAAGATTGTGTCTTCCATGAACGGTGATTATGCCAACCTTTTTCTTTTTCTTCTTTAAGTGAATAGATAGACCCTTCAGTGAAATACTGAATAGAAATATGGGCATCTCATGTTTCTAGATCTTATGAAAAATAAGTTTGCCTTGGGATATTGAACTTTTTTCTTATTTTGTTTGTTTGTATTTTGGTTTTTCAATACAGGGTTACTCTGTGTAACTGTGCCTTTTCTGGAACTTGTCAATCTGTAGACCAGATTGACCTTGAATTTACAGAGATCCACCTGCTTCTGCTTCCTGAGTGCTAGGATTAAAGATATGTGCTACCACCTGCCCTGTTGAATTTTCTTAAATTTGGATACGTGTGTGTGTGTGTGTGTGTGTGTGTGTGTGTGTGTGTGTGTGTGTGTGTATTAAGATGGTTGTAGGAAATTTTGTTCTTTATTGATATATTAGATTGTTAAAATTTTAAATGTTCAAAAGCATTGTATGTATACCTAGGGAATATCTCATCTGTTAATGCAATATGAACTTGGCTTGCTAATAGTTGCTTGAAAATTTCTGCAGTTGTATTCTCAAGAGATATTTGTTTATTGTTTTCTATTTATGATGTCTCTGCCTAGTTTTTGTATAATATTGGATTCATACAATGTGTTGAGAAATACTACCTTTCACCTATTCTGTGAAAAAAATCTATGTAAGATTGATATTACTTTCTTAATGTTTCCTAGAATTTACCCATGAAGTAACTTGGGCCTGAGCTTTTCTTTATAGGAAACCTGAAAATTGTTAATTCAATTATATTACATGGGATTGGCTTATTCAGATCTTCTATTTCCTTAAAAATAGTGTGTGTGTGTGTGTGTGTGTGTGTGTGTGTGTGTGTGTGTGTGTGTGCAGGAATGCACATGCAACACCATTTGTGTGGAGGTCAAAGTTCAGCTTTCGGGAGTTAGTCCTCACCTTTCACCTTTTGAGGTAGGATCTCTTGTATTGTTTCTGCTGCTGTGCTGTGGTCTGAGCACTTCTGGTTGATTATCTTCTTCATACCCCATCTTTGTGAGTGGTGCTAAGGTTACAGATGTATGCCACTACACCTGGATTGCTTGGCTTTTGCCTTTACCCACTGAGCCAGTGCCCTGCCCTGGATCCTCTAATTTTTAAGTCCATTTGATAGGTTGACTTTCTAGGACTTGGCCATTTTATCTTATGTTGGCATACATTTGTACATAGTATCCTATTAAGTTATAATAAAGTAATAATTTCCCTTGCTCATGCTTTTTTTTTTTAATTAGGCCCTTTTTTTCTTCTTGGTCATTTATGCAGCAATTTTCTAAGTGTAGATTATGCATAATTTTTATAACTGAACTATTACAGGAAGACACAAATAGTTAAGGCAGCCCACACAATACTGGGAAAGCATCTAGGTGACTCACACTGTGTGGCCCCATCTCCCCCGATGCAATATGACCATTCTCAACCTTTCTCCTTGCCCCTTCCCTTTCTCTGCCTGAAGAGGGGGAAAGATGGTGGTCCATCTACTGTGGCCAGGCTTATGTCATACCACAGACCGGATACAGGCGGGGCTGTGCTGGCCACTTGGTCCACACCGTAACTCACCGATACTGTTTTTGCCGAGCCTCCAGCTCTTTACGCCTGTGCTGCTTGAGGGTGTGGATTTGATCATCTCGGGCCAGCTTTGCTGTGAAAGAAAGGCAAGTGTGAGAACAGCCTGAGCAAGAGTGACAGCTTCTAAATAATGTCAGGTTTTCCTGGGGCACCTTCCACTCAGCCCTTAGTTTCTGCTTGTATAGGAATCCTGGGGTCACTAGTCCAGACCACATGCACCCCCCACATATGTATATATAATATCCTATGTACATGTAATATTACATATATGTTACATTTCACACACATAGATGTGTGTGTGTGTGTGTGTATGTATGTATGTATGTATGTGAGACAAGGTCTCACATGTATGTAACTCAGGCTGGCCTGGAACTTTCTATTTACCCAAGGCTGGTCTTAAACTCCTGACCCTCCTACTTCCAAGTGCTGGGATTATAGTCCAGGCTTCTTATTATCACTTCAGCTTTTGGTGAGTCTTTGAAACCATTTTAGATTAGCCCTATAACTCTTATGCAGAGATGGCATCCAGCTGATTTCCATGCTGCCAGAGAAAGCACCAGGAGTCTGGCTCTTATGTGTCTAAGTCCGTTTGGTTGCTTCATGAAAAATACAGAACTCAAGTCCCAGCATGCAGAACACTGTCCAGTCCCTTGTGCTATCTACACAGAAGGCAGACTCTGCTCTAAAGTGAATGTGGTCACCTAGGCTGTGGGTATAGAAGAGATACAAGCAGACACAGACTTGGGCTCTGTGGTTTAAAGTCATGTAACCCAGAGTAAACTGCCTTGACTTCCTCACACATAATATGCCTACTTGTTGGAGTCTTAGGGAGATGCTAATGTGAGAACATCGTAAAGCATTCTGCACCATGTTAGTCCCGCTTAAATACTCAATAAATGAGAATAATGATTATTATGGTTTGTTCCCATAGCAGATCTTATGTTTTCCTGACTGTCTACAAGCCCAGGAGTCTCAGCCTATCATCGCTCATTTCAGAAGCTTTGGCAAATTGCTAAAGGCTCTTAAAACAGATGAAATTATAGTCAACTGTACTGCAGTCTAAGGCAAATCCAGCAAACATATAGGGTCCCAAGTAGGAAAATCTGAAAAAGGTGTTTATAATATATACTATCATATAGCGTTGTACTATGCTACACTACACTATACTATACACCCCAGCTGTCTATATAAAATATTTCATTGCATTAAAAATTTACATTTCTGCAAAAAACATTAAAATTGATGGAAATTAAATAAAAACATTAAGAATGCAAGCCCCATTTTTATTTTATTAGGTTTAGCATCCACGAGATTATTGTTCCAAGGTGTTGTGATTATTTCTCAGACAACTACTCTCAGGTCTCTGCCCTCTTACTGCAGACCCATTCCCTCCAGTTCTCAGCCTTTAGAACTCTCCAGCTCACTGTATGCCTGGCCTCAGGCGTGGAACTAGTCCCAAAGAGGAAGGTCAAGACAATGAAGCAGGCTCAATACCACTGAGGTTGAGATGAGTCAAAACTGTGACAATGTCTATTGTCACTGGCTATGCTAGGCATTGTTTTGAACATTTGATATTCTTTGCCAAATGCCAACTGCCAGAATATTCCTTGGGCATCTTGACTCTCAGAGGCTTCATTTCTTTACCTGGGCTGGTATGCATAGATTTCCATGGATCTCAACACATCAAGTTGATCCAAGACAATGGCTCAGTCTCCTCAGCTATGAGACCCCAGCTATCAACTGATGGAACTTTCCAGGCTATGGGAGGACAAACTCAGCTGCTTCTCAACTGAGTACAGAAGAGCAGCTCCCCAGGGGCTGTCATGAGCCCTGGAATGAAGCATTTCCCCACACATATGCTAGGATCATGGGACCACAGTGACAGTCCTATCACTTTTATGATTAACAAGGTAAAGCTGTAAAAGCACTAGATGTAGGCCATCATGTGGTGGGAAATGGGGTCACTTGTGGGGTGGGTCCTCCTCTTGCCACATTGTTCAAAGCATTGGTTGTGCCATGGCCATAAATAATTTGGCCATGGAATAGATGCCCAAGTTTAAATTGAGATGTTCCAATGTCCTTCCCCTTCAAAGATAGGTGGTAGAATTACTGGTTCTAAAGACAGGTCTGAAGCCTGACAGCTTCTATTCTCTCTCTCTCTCTCTCTCTCTCTCTCTCTCTCTCTCTCTCTCTCTCTGAACTTTTCCTCTTAGAAGTCAACAGTCAACTGCTGTGTAAGAAATGCAGCTACCCTGATACCACCATGCTGTAAGATGCCTTAATGAAGGGGGTGTTATGCAGAGATGGAGACCAAGGAGCTCTGAGTCATGGGAGAGAAGAGCCATCTTTGAGGTGATTCCTCCAGCCCCAGTCCTGTGAGTTAATGACACAGGGGACACAGATGAACTACTCGGTAGAGCCTTCCAAGATTCCAGACCCATATGATCATTAGCCATATTAAATGACTGTTGAAAGCAAAGATGGACAGTGCTTAATGGAAGTTGCCAGCCAGATTATTTATGACCCCAAAGACCCCCTCCATATTATCTTGTCTGTAAAGGTGAAAAGAATGGATTGCTCCAGTGGGCTTCCCATTAGACTCAGTCCTGGGAACAAACTAGAGTGGAGGTCCTGGGAGAGTGTGTGCATGTTGAGGCTGGGCTGAGTGTTTTCTCTCCAGTCTGCTCTTCATTGTCTCCCAGAATGTCCACTTTTCTCCTGAGGTCACAGCTCCTCATGGGGGCTATCTTTAGAATACTTCCCTTCTGCATCATCCTGTGCTCTTACAATTTCCCAGCTCATCAGGGTTAGCCATGGTGCTGCCCCTACACACAGAGGTGGCTCCTGCAGAGGAGTTGCTTCCTGAAGTCTCTCTTTCTCTCTCCCCTCCTTCTCTCTCTCAGTGCCTCCTTGGATCATCTTATTCTGCCTGCACCATCTTGCCCATTGCTATGGAAAGCTACAGAAAGCAGAAAGGCTTCACTGAGATCTTGAGTAGGGGCAGACAGAAGAAGGGCTCTAAGGCCTTCAAAACACTGGGCTAAGAAAAGCACCCTGTCTGCAGCCTTCCTTATTCTAGTTTGTGTGTGTGTGTGTGTGTGTGTGTGTGTGTGTCTGTCTGTCTGTCTGTCTGTCTGTTTCCTGGTGATGTTGGGGGAAAGGGTGATAAAAATCCTTCTAAACCCAAGTATCCAGTCCAGAAAATTTCCCAGAATTTGGTTTAAGCTCCACTTCAAGGACAATGGGATGTGATCTGAAGGTCAAAGACATTAGATGGAAAAGAACTTCCTGTTTTTTGGTCTCTCTCTCTGTCTCTCTCTCTGTCTGTCTGTCTGTCTGTCTCTCTCTTTCTCTGTCTCTCTCTCGTCAAAAGTGGAGGTGTTTTTTTTTTTTTTTCTTTTTTATCAACCTCATCTTGTCTACATCTCTCAACTGTGGAGAATGAACCATGGCAAGGGATTTGTGTCCCTGAGAAGTGCTCATTGCTGCCTTGAGAAGCAGCAGCCATCCTCCTCATTGTAGCAGCACTTGGCAGGTATAGGCTTATCATTCCAGATGGAGACTGAGAGCAAACTCAAGGGCCACAGCTACAAGGGAGAAGTTTGCCAAGGCTTGAGTTTGACCCATCTGACCTTTGATAACTGCTTCCTTCTCCAATCCTCTTTATCAGCCCGCTGGGGGGCCCCTGAAAAGAGAATGGCCTCTTACAGAGGTACCAAACTGGGCCCTGCATATCTAGGGTCTTGGGAGGCTAAAACAGCAGAGCTGAAGGTTCAAAGCTGGCCTGAGTGATGTAGTAAGATGGATGCTTTGTTTTCAAAGCAAACAAGTAAAAAAGGTGATGGTGAACTCCAGTTTGCCTCTGGCCCTTGGAGCTGACATTCCAGTTGGTAGTCTTAGCCTAACCCTCTTGTCTCCAGGCCTTCAGGAGATATCCTGTGGCTCTGCCCCCCCTTCTTACAGAGGACAACCAGGGAATTTGGATTATGAGGCCATGCCCTAACCTGCAGAGCTCCCCATTTTCAGGACTAATTTCACAAGTGCCCTCAGGTACCTAGTGGCAAAAGAAGGCATCAACTCCACATTTTTCCAGGACAGTGTGCAGAGGGCCACAGCTGGAGGCCTTGGGCTACTAGCTCCATTCTAGAGCTTGTTAGTTCCCAGGAAGATCACACCTCCTGTAAGGCACAGGATATAGAGGTGTGCTTCAGCCAGGATGTCATTTTCATGCCCAGACATATGGCTCTCTGAGATGGGGAGACTTTCTAGTTTCCAGGAAGCCTCAGAGTGAGTGGCTGGGGTCCTAGCTGCTTACCACGTCCATCCCTCAGCACAATCTCGCCCTCGCCTGTGATCCAGCGATAGCACGGGAACTCGATGTAGTCCCCATGGGGTGTCTTCAGTGTGATGTACTTCAGGTACCAGTCATCGTGCAGCCAATATTTGCGTTTCTCAATTTTGACTAGCTGGATCTCACCCAATTCTTCATCCACAGTGACATCGTATGAGTCCACCTGGGCAGGGGGACAGGAGAATCAACTGTTGTCCCACCCTGGGCCTGAATTCTGAAGCTGGTAACATTTAGGGAGTGGTAACACTCCCTAAACATGCTGCTCCACCATACTAAGTATTATTAGAGTTAAATGATATAAATGCCCCAGGTCAAGATCACGTTAACCTTTGCCTTTTCGTGAAGGTCTTCCTTGGAAGGAAAGCAGAAATCTGCACCATTAGATGTGTTTAGCTACCTTGAACATCCCTAACTTTCCCAGCCCAGCGCTCTTTCTTTATCACTTGCTTTTCATATATTTCAGCTCACAGATGATGGCCTCTCATTGCTTTTGTGAGGCTTCATTTAATGCTAAGTGACATATGACATATATTGCTATATTAAGCAAATTTTTGTGCTTTCCTCCTATTATTTTTGGCTTATGCCAGTTTGATTCTCAGGCTTGCCTGATTTGAAATGGGATGGACTGGTTTTGTTTTGTCCATGGTTAATTTTTATAGCTGACAGTAATAAGTTTATAGAGTACAGCATGCATTTCGATATAAACCTAGAAGAAACATTGACAAACCAGGGCAATCAGCATTTATGCTAATTGTTACTTCAAACATCTACTCATCTGAAAAACAGTAAAAACTTTCTTTTCTCCAAGCACTCGGGAGGCAGAGGCAGGTGGATTTCTGTGAGTTTGAGGTCAACCTGTTCTACAGAGTGAGTTTCCGGTTTGCCAGGGCTGGGATTAAAGGCGTGTGCCATCACAGCTTGGCGTAGCCAAGCTTCTTAAGGAATCTCTTCATTTAGGTGGCTTACCCCATGGAAGAACCTGACTTTACACAGATGGGCTTTAGTGACCCTGGAAATGTCTTCAGTCTATGTCTGACTCATGCTGTAGGAGAGAAAGGAACTCAGGCCCCTACAAATTCCTGCAAAGCCAGGCTTGGTGAGGGTCCTGTTCAATTGTCCCTATGTTCTGGAGGATGCAGGCTGGCCCTTCCATGGAACAATCCTTTATAATGTACAAGGGCCTGCAGACAATGACTATGGCTCCTGTAGCACTCTTGAGAGGTAGGGGAATTATTATGTATTTCATAGAGACGATGCCTAGGCCCAGTAAGTCCCACTTCAGCTATTAAATCACAGATCCGGAATTCCATTTCGTGCCTTCCTGCTATGACCACTTCATCTCTTTCTCATTCTCAGGGCACCAATCAAGTTAGTAGAGTGATCTCATGGTCCAAGTGCTCCTGGGACAGATGAAGTTCACAGCCACAGAAGCTGAGAACCATCAGTAGATCCATGCATCCACAGCAATTATAATAAGTTGAGGCCACCCTGCTGCTAAGAAGTGCCACCCAAGATTGTGGGCAGTGCTTCCATCTGGGCTCTAGGGACTGAGCTTTTGGATGCCCAGGGCTTGCCTGCCTCCAGGGCATGGGTGGACATGGCATCAGTGCCCATGGCCTCTGGGTAGCTGTAATCTTCACAGATTAATGGCTGGCAAGGGGAAACGGTTCCATTGACTACCAGGTTTGGAAGCCTGGACTTGATAAGGCAAATTTAAGGCAAACATCCTTATTTTCCATCAATAGAAGAACACAGAGTTCTACGTGTGATAATGAGATCTCATTGACCCCCTATTTCTGCCCCTCTTTCTCTCAGCTACTAGGAATACCAGAAGACTGCCTACAAGGAGTGAGAACTTGGGTGTTTTCACATTCCTCTCAATTTTGACTACGCTAGGAAGTTTTTATGTGGTGGCCACAGCCAAGTCTAGATGCTCTGGACCCCCAGGAACACTTTCTGAGAATGAAGAACCAGGCTCCTTTGTGGGATGACACATCAAGCCCTTTCAGAAGAGCCTGCCTAGCACTGGAGTGTCTCTTCTGTGGGACAGAGGCACATCCCATTTGGATGTCCGCAAGAAATATAACTTCTGCTCTACAGAGAGCGAAGGTCACTATCATGACCACAGAGAATAATGACCCACTACAAGGTGGGATGAAGTCAGAAAGCCTTGTGATGCATCTAAGGTGCTAGGACAGAGATGTGGCTTCCAGATGGGGGAGGAAGTGAAATCTCTACACGGAGATCTCCAGTGGGTCAGAACAGGTTCTGATGGGATCGGCTCACATGTCCTGGGGACTTGGGGAACATTCAGAAGAACATAATAAGGATAGGATGACTTGGAACGGGACACCAGTGAAGTTTGCCCTTATGCTAAGTCCTACCCTTGTCATGTGTGTACAGAGCCCACAACTCTCCTGTGGATCAAGATGGGGACCTTGAATCCATTTGAGGAGTTGGGGGAGGCCAGTGGTGGGGAACAGAGTCAGAGAACTACATGACCAGGTGTTTAGGGCTTGAGTCCACATTGTAGGTGCAAACTGGCCTCATCAAATTGCTTTATTTCCTTTTTCTTGCTCTCTTCCTTCTCTTCTTCCTCCCCCTCTTCTCCTCATTACTCCTCTTCCTCCTCCTTCTCTGTCCACTTGTCTTCATATTTCTGCCCTTCTTCCTCTTCTCCCCTCTTACCTCTTTCCCCTTCTCCTTCTTCGTCCCCATTCTTTGCCTTCTCTCTCTCCCTTTTCTCCCCTCTCCTTTCTGTGCATCGTCCTCTTCCCCTTCTCCTTGTTCTACTCTTCCGCTTCTCAGACACCTTCCTCCTCCTCCCTTTTTTTTTGGGGGAGGACAGTGGACAACCTTGGATGTCATTTCTCAGGCACTTCCACCCCCACCCCAAGTCATTGTCACCTATTGACCTATAATTGACAAAGTAGGCTAGGCTGGCTAGCCAGGAAACCTCAGTCTCCTTTTACACAGAGCTAAGATTACAATGTGGCCTCGGTCTGACTTTTAATAAACATGGGGTCTATGGATCAAACTCAAGTCCTTGTGCTTGCAAGGTGAACACTTTACTCTCCGAATGTTTCTTCATCTTTCAAGAAGAGATAGCAACTAGCTTGCAAGATCATTGAGAAATCAGAATAGCAGGTGCTTGAAGTAGTTTACTTTCCCCAAGGGCATGGTCCTCCTTCTGTGAATGTCAGAACTGCATGGTCTGCATTCTCAGACTCCAAGAGAGCTCATATGGCAAGATGCTCTCTACACTATCTGTGAGCAGTCGGAGCCAAACTTTGCACTGCAAATTCATCCACAGTGGAGTGAGAGAAAGAAACTGAACTTGTATACTCAAGCCAAGGGCTCAAAACTCGGGGACGTGGAGAACTCCTGTGGGGATTAGGGATAATGGAAAGGACTGGTGGTGCATGCGGAGGAGAGGGAAGTCAAGATGTGGTCAAAACTAAAGGGCGGCCACCAAGAAAGCCTGGACCCAGCCCCAGGACAGCTGCTTCAGAGGAAGTGGCTTTCCTGTGGTGTTGAGAGGCTGGAGAGGATGGTCTTCGGGTGAAAAGGGATGACATCAGGGAGGTTGGGATGAATGAGGAGAGGGCACCCATTCCAAAGTAATAAGAAAGATCTGAGGGGAAAGTTACACACTTTGAGGACATCTAGAGAGCTACATGTGGTGATCCATGAGAAAGACACTAAGTGGCTTATCTGGGGGAGGGGAGTCTGATCCTTCAGCACGTCTATAGTTTAGTCACAAGAAATGGGACCTTACAGGTGTCCAACTCCACCTGGGCTAAGGGCCTCAGAGATACACTAGGATGGGATCACTGGGCAGTCTTCTAGGGACTTAATCTGCTTTCTGATAGGATCTTCCCTAGGAGTTGGAGGTCAGGCCTGTAGTCTGGTTTTTCACTGATAAGTCCAGAGGCTTTGCTGCCTGGCTTCCAGCTTGCATGTGGCAGGAGAATAAGCAGGAGTTGAGGGCTCAGCTAGAACCCAGGAAGTCTTAGGGGTAAAGTATGTTGTTTGTGGGTCTAGGACTACAAACTATAGCTACAAGATCACAGAAAGTAAAGAAAGGCTTCCCTCCGGGAAGATACAGGGTGACACGTGCTGTCCCACAAAAGAAGGATTTGGGAGGGTATGTGGAGCCACCAAATGTGCTGATCTTTCCGCCTTTCTTAGTGGGTATGTTGGGATAACATTGCACTAGTTGTCTATGGCTTTGGCATACTGAGTTCTTTATGGTGGGCACTATAAAGTGTCGCCACAGGTGCCCAGAGCTGTGCATATGACTGTATATGTGGATGGCCATTCCATTCTACAGGGGTAGCTGAGACTTGTGGCCAAGGGATGATGGTGTTACTGAATGAGCGATCACCTCAGAGGTTTAGAGAACGGAGAGGAGTGACGAAGAGATACAGATATGGGGGAGGAGGCAGAACAATGTCCTCAGTTCAGTGAATTCACCCCGAGGAGGAAAGTTAGGACACAGCTCCTACAGATAGAGGTACCACTGCATTGGCCAAAAAGCTGGAGAGAGACATGGAATTCACAAGAGACCTGGAGTTCAACTAGCTAAAGTCAGGAGGGGCCAGAAGGCTGATTCCCCTTGCTGTTTTTGTTTTTTGAAACTTTGTTGTATATTTGGTCTTAAAGTTTCCAAATATCAGTGATAGGGATATGTTTTGGGAAATGCATTGTGAGGCAATTCTATCATAGTACATATTTACACAAACATAGACAAATATTACACTGTAAGCCCAGGCTATATGATACAGCCTATTGCTCCCAAATGATATATCTGTAGAGAATATTAAGATAGTACTGAATATGGTAGGCAATTGTAATATGATAACGAGCACTTGTCTGCTTAGACATAGTGGATCTACCAGGCAACAGGACATTTCAGCTCTGTTATATCTTACAATGGCACCATCGCCTATGTGGCCTGTTGTTGACAAAAACATCACTATGCAGCGCATGAATGTCTCAGCAGAGCCTTAGTTGATCAGCTTCTGTTTATGCTTTTTATCAGCATTTTATAAACAACTGTTCGCTTATTTATTACTCCATCTCTGCCAGAGGACAACTTTGCATGTTATTCCTCAGACACTGTCTACCTTCATTTATGTGTAACCTTTCTGTGGAGGGCTGAAGCGAAGGCATGGCCCAACTGAGCTGTCCATCTTGGATGGGGTCCAACGAGAGACAGGTGGGAAGAGGAAGAGGCTGTGGAGTAGAGAAAGAGGGAGATTGGAGGGCCAAAGAGAGACCAGGGCACAGGGAATGAGAGACCAAAAGGAAGAGAGGTGAAGATCAGAAGTTACAGAGCACGAGAGAGATGGGAACAGTAGTTAAGAGGATGTGGGGAAACGGGGCTGAACTGTGGGGACTGAGAGGGCATAGAAGAGGGCAGTTAGGGGAAGCTGAAAGATAGAGAAGCAAAAAGACAGAGTAGAAAACAAAGGAGAGTTAGAGGGCGAGTCGGGGACAAAGGAAGGAAGGAAGGAGAGGAGGGTGAAGGGCAGGGTGTGGAGGAGTTGGACAGCAAGGATGACTGGTATAAGAAGTTAATGAAGAGAGAAATATTTGTCCTCCGTTGATGTTCTTCATCATAAAGAGGTCCCATAGAACTTACTCTTCATAAATATAAGAATATTTGTTACATAAATTTAAAAAGCATATGATCTGTAAGATGCATTTATGTGTACCACATATATTCAAGAACCATACACTCAATAGCATGCTATACTTGACTTTTTCAAAGTACTGTTGAGCAGGTAAAGTAGCCAACCAAGCTGTCCTTAAAATCTCCGAATTTGTTAAAGCTGTTCCACGCAGAAATAGCTTATGAGACAAGGCCATTCCATGTTCTATCTTGGCTGTCCTCAACAGACGTCAGGAAACCACTGAATGCCTGACATTCAGGAGAACCCAGTCTGCAAAGGACTCTGTTCCTGACCTGAATCCCTATGCAGAACTCTTATGGGAATAGTGAGAGATGGGCAGCTGTGCAACTTGCTAACTGAATTAGTACTGTCCATTATTCAATGCACAGGAAGGGGGTGCTGGAAGTGACCTCGGACATTTGGACATTTATGGTGGCCATTTTCCCTGTTGTTCATGGCAACACTGGCGTTTTTCTAAGTTAAGTGGGACAGCCTTATCTTCTCAGCAAACATTTCCCCTAAGGTTCCTTTTCTACCTTTACCCAAAAGGGACGTCTGGACTTTGAAGATACACAGCCACAGAATGAGGAAGTAGCTATGGGTGCGCAAGACAAAGTATGTAGCAATTTTGCATCAACAGGAACTTTCTCAAAAGCTGTTTTCTTTTTCTTTCTTTTCTTTTCTTTGTTTTTTGTTAATGCTCTTTTTGCATTCAGCCATGGGACAGCAGCAGTTCCGCTTGACCTGCAGGTCCCTGTCTCCCATGGAAATATGCATGCAAATCTCTCGTGAAATTTGCCTCTGGGGTTCTTGCTGAGGTGTTTAATTGCAATATCACTTGAATATCTTTTCAGGTTGGGAAACAGAAAGAACAACGTAAATAATGAACAGAGCAGTGGTCTCACTTCCTATCCAGCCATCTACGATGGCCACACTGCTGTCCTCCTGGGGGAAATGACACACCATTGTGTGTCCTGTGCTATATAGCCTGAGCACACTCATAGTCGGAGCTTCAGTAGATATGTGGAGAAGGCCCCTACAGTCCATTTGTGAGGAGGAAGTAACCTGTCCTCTTTTCTTTTCCCGAGACACTGGGAAACCCCCAGAATAGTGAGAATAAACAAAGTGCTCTGAAGATTCCTTAGGTGTACCATCCCAAATGGATGTGACACTTTGTCTTCTGCAGCACAGTTCAGGGTCAGCTCCCAGACTGCAGAAACCTAGCATGAGATGCCATTCTGAGGCCCCCCCATACAGCTTTGCTTGAAGGGAGTTCAAGCCTGGTTAGTAGCTTGCAATTCCTGGCTGCCTGCCAGGTCTCAGGATGGGAGTCAAGTCTACTTAGAGTTTGGAATCCTGAAAAGGGGCTAACTGTGACTTCCTTAGTTTAGGCTGACCAGATCTGAAGTGAACTTCATCCAGGAAGTATTCAGTGGAAGCATACGAAATTGTGGATTATGTTTATCACAAACAGTTCATTTCATGTGGGTTGACTCAACCGTAAACTAAGAAGGCAGCCTGGTGAAATCCAAGCTTTTTGGGTGTGTTTTAAGATCTGGAGGTGGTAGGAGGAAAAAAGACACCCCCTGAGTACCTGCAATATGTCTGTTAGAGTCACTCACTGATCAAGTTTTATGTATTGGGCATGTAGTGGGATCCTGAAAACCGTGACCTGCCTGTGCTAGCTGTGAACTAGAATGTACACACCAGTAGCATTAACATCCAAGATGAATGGTCTCCCACACTGCCTGGGTGGGGCTGCAGATGCAAGAATACTGGCTACCTTGGCTCCTGAGTTACCAGACTCCAGAGTCTGCACAGGGGGAAAGAAGGAAATCTTCTGCCCCCACCCCCAAGGGAGAGGTTAATACTCAGGGAGGAAGTGTCCCCATGCATGTATCCTGCTGACAGGCTTTCCAAAGGCTGCTGTGCTGGGGTTTTCTGTCTTGAAATTCCTCCAGGGCTGGGTTCAGGGAATATTAGGATGCCTAGGTGTGGAAACAACTCCTGGATTCATTTCCAGACTAAATGGGATTGGACTTCTCTATGACTCATGGATATGATTGGACCTAACCTATTTTCCACCTGAGGTCCACAGTAGGGATAGAGAAGAGTGATCAGGCCCAAGTGGAACTCGGGGCTCTGGTTCCCCGACTTATACTGAACCCCTGCCTACACAAAGCAGACAGTTGTGTAATAGGGCTTTCTGTGCTTTTCAGTAGAATAGCTGAGACACAGAGACCTCAGAACTCCTCTCACAAGTACTGGGTCCCATTTGTGAAACTTTACGCCTGCTCCCATGGAAGAAACCAGCCCCATGCAGACTCCACACTGGCAGTCCATGCTCTCTTAAGGGATCCCGACTCCAGGAAGCACAGGGTTCCTCATTACCCAAGTCCCACTTGCCCTGACATGTGCGACTCTGGCGCTGCAGTCATGGTCCCAGATGCGCTCACAGTTGGGGCTCAGGCACTCGGATGGCTGCCAGCCCTGCCCCGCCTCAGGCTCTTTGCCAGTTTCCCCACCCTCCCGCCCCCTGCCCAGTCCTTGTGTCCCGAGCGCGAGCGCGCATCCTCACCGCACCACGCTCAAAGTCATTGTAGAAGGCCTTGTCCAACAGGTGCTTCTCGCTGCAGCCTGCAGAGCCAATGAGGCTGAGGTAGATGTAGTCATCGGTGCCCGCGAACCACTGGCTGCCGGTGGCTACCGTGACAGTGTAAGAAGGCATGACGCCGGGCAGTGAGTGCTGCTGGCGTACGTGCAGGAGCCCACGAAGCTCAACGTGGTAGCACACCAGCTTCTTGACCCTGTCACCCGAGGCAGCTCCCTGCCACAGTGGTCAGCAGCCGCCTAGCCCAGCATTTGGATCAGGCCCCGCCCAGGACCCCGCCCTGCCCTCTGACTCAGTCTCCGCCCCTGAATGGCTAGGTGCTATACATTGGTCATACCTTGGTGTAAGTCAGCTCTTTTTTGAAAGCGCTTATCTTCCTATTTCCACAAAGCCTTAGCCTATTTCCTCCCCTTCTGGTTTTCTCCTGTCTTCCTTCTCTATCTCTAGATCTTGTGCAAAGCCTTCCCAGATGCTGCTTCTTCCATGGGTCTGTTTGCCTCTCCTTCTCTTTGACTGGCATTTCAGTTTTTTTTTTTTTTTTTTTTCTGACACTTACTGGCACATTGCCATTCTGTCCCACCTGGGTATGCTGTATTCATTTCCCCCACCGTGTTATGAGGTACTTAGGGACTGGTACTGTATTTCAATCATCTCCTAGTGTAGCACGATGTGAGGCATGGATCCTAGTAGGGGGAGTTGCTGGGGAGCCTGTAGCTCGCTAAGAAAGCAGGCTTTTGTGGTTGGCAAAGCTGAAGGTAAGATCAGAGAAGTCCAACCCTTACCTCCCCTGGCTGGTGGCATGATTCCCTGACTCATGCACTGGCATGTCTGTGAGACATTAGGCCATTAATCTGGAAGAAAGCAAGAAGGGGTATAGGTATGGAAGAAATGGGAGGGGGAAATGGTGTAATTATGTCTTAAAAAATAAAAGAAAGAATAAAAGTCCAAATTATCAGCAGCTCAATCATAACCAAATTTCCAAGTTCCCTTACCAGGACAATGCAAATCCAGCAGTAACAATCCGGTCTTTTTCAGGGTTGGAGGTAGAGCCCTTTCTGAGGAGGATGCTGACACCATCAATGACCACTTGATGGCAAGCACAAGCTTTTGTTTTTGTTTTGTTTTGTTTTGAAGGGGGGTGAGACAGGCCTTCTCAGAGTAGCCCTCAATGTCCTGGAACTCGCTCTGTAGACCAGGCTGGCCTCTAACTCACAGAGATCCCCCTGCCTCTTAAGTGCGTGCTGGGATTAAAGGTGTGTGCCACCACAGTCTAGCTAAGCATTTGTTCTTTTAAGTCCTCGATAGATGTTGAATAGATGACTCTTGCTTTTGTGTAACTCCTGTTGTTCTTTGATGCTTTGTGTTTGTTCCTGTCATGTAACCTTATGTAACAAGCTCTGGTGTTTTGCTGCTGGGCCAGGGAACTAATAGTAAGTATCACGTCATTCTATCAACATTACACCTTGGTTCATAGATGCCTAATGCTTTCTCTGAGCATGACTTTTTACAAAAGAGATTTTAAATGACTTCTTTGCTAATTTTATGCTTCCATAGTGTATCTTGATCGCACTTACCCCTCACCCCTCCCCTTAAATCCTTCTGTATAAACCCTACCTCCTTCCCTTCACAACGTCATGTACTCTTTATTTTTGATTCCCTTATAACTTACTGAGACCAAATCTTGCTGCCCATATACACACTAGTGAGGGCGAGCATGGTCGGCTTACTGGTGACCACATCACTAAAGAAAACTGACTCTAGCCTACCCTAGCTGACAATAGCTCCTTTGCTAGGGCTGCCTGCTCCATATTGGAATACTGAGAGGCTTGATCTTGTGCTGTGATCTCCAGAAGACCCTGTTTTTTCCTGTCTTCACTGAACTCTGGTTCTCACAGCCTTTCTGCCCTTTACTTCATGATGTTCCCTGAGATCGGGGTGGGGGTGGGGTGGAGGGGTGGGGGAGGTCATGCTATATTGTCCTAATTATGGCTGAGAACTTCACAGACACTCTCTGCACTTTGACTGGTTGTGAGTTTCTAGGCAAAGGGCTGTCCCCTGTACAGTGAAGTTCCTCTAGTGAAAACTGAGAGCTGCACTCGTCTGTCTGTCTGTCCATCCATCTGTCTGTCCATCCTTCCGTCCATCCATTCATCTTTGTACCCATCTACCTATCTATCTAAGTATATGACAGTTTGATACTATGCCAAATTAGCAAAATAGTAGGAGTAGCTTTACTCCTGGAGCCTAGGATCCCAGCCACAAGTTCTTGGACAGATTTACAGTACTAGGTCTGTGTTTCTCCAGTGAAGTTGGGCCTCAGCCAATCAGAAACTTATTGGTTACTCCCATAACATTTATGTCATTATTTCATTCATGGTAATATAGTGTCAGACCAGTCCCAGGGTTCACAGCTGGGTGAGATTGTTGATGGCTTTTCTCTTCCAATAGCCTACACAGCACCATCAGGTACTAGCAAAGCTAGCTGGAAAGGAGACAGTTTTCCTGCCATTATTAGCTGGATTTCCCCAAATCCTGTGACCAAAGTATGTAGTGTCTTCAATAATTGCCATAAGTTCTGGTGGGCAAACAAGAGCAATGACAGAGATGTGTCTGGGACACCTATGATCAACAACTCGAGGGAAGTATTCCATACAAGGCACTGGGCTTTTCATTTCATAACCTATTACTTTTGGAAAGAGTGTTATTCCTCAGTAGGTTTATTTATTTAGTAGCTTACAGAACATTAAGTTCCATGTGGCTTCTTTTAGGGGGGAAGAAAGGGTTTATTTCAGCTTATATTCCACATCACAGTCCACAATGAAGGGCAAGAATTTGGCAGAGGCCACAGAGGAGTGTTTCTAACTGGCTTGCTCTCCATGGCATGCTCTGTCTACATTCTTTTTTATTTTAAATAATTTATTTATTTATTTATTTATTTTACATATTGTTCCCAGTTCCCTCTCCCTACCTCCCTCCCTTCCATGCCTCCTGACCCCACCTCCAGTCCCATTCCCCACCCACTCCACAGGGAAGGTGATGCCTTCCAGGAGGGGTCATCAAAATCTGTCAAGTCATTTGGAGTAGGGCCTAGGCCCTCCCTCCTGTCTCTAGGCTAAGGGAGTATCCCTCCATGGGGGATGTGCTGCCAAAGTCCTTTTGTGCACCAGGGATGCATCCTAGTTCCACTGTCAGAGGTCCCTTAAACTGCCCAGGCCTTCTAACTGAGACCCACATTCAGGGGCTCTGAGTCGGTCCAAGGCTGGTTTCCCAGCCATCACTCTGGGGTCCATGAGCTCCCCCATGCTCAGGTCAGCTGTGTCTGTTGGTTTCTGTAGCCTGTCTTTACCCCTTTGCTCATCACTCCTCCCTGTCTGCAACTGGATTCCAAGAGTTGGGCTCAGTGTTTAGCTGTGGGTGTCTGCTTCTGTTTCCAACAGAACATGGAGGTTGTAGGATGGCAAGTACATTAGTTATCAATCTCATTATCAGGGAAGGGCATTTAAGGTAGCCTCTCCCCACTGTTGTTCATATTGCTGGGGTCAGTCTTGTAGGTCTCTGTACATTTCTCTAGAGCCAGTTTTCTCTTCAAATCTATGATAGCTCTCTCTATTATGGTATCTCTTTTTTTTGCTCTCATCAATTCCTCCCTTGACTCAGTCTTCCTGGTCCCATGTGTTCTCCTCTCTCCCCTTCTCTCTCTCCCAACTCCCTCTCCACTCACTGCCCCCTCCCCCTCTGCTCCCAATATGCTCAGGAGATCTTGTCCCTTTGCCCCTCTGTGAGCGACCTTGTATGGATCTTTTAGGTTCCTCCTTGTATCCTAGTTTCTCTGGCGGTGTGAATTGTAAGCTGGTGATCCTTTGTTTTATGTCTAGAATCCATATATGAGTGAGTACATACCATGTTCCTCTTTTTGTGACTGGGTTACTGCACTCAGGATAGTTTTTTCAAGTTCCATCCATTTGCTTGTGAATTTCAAGATTCCATTCACCTCCACCACCACACCCCCCACCACTGAGTAGTATTTCATTGTATACTTCTTTTTCCATTCTTAGGCATCTAGTTTGTTTCCAGGTTCTTGCTATTACAAATAATGCTGCTATGAACATAGTTGAACAGATGTCTTTGTTGCATGGATGTGGATTATTTGGGTATATGCCTAAGAGTGGGATTGCCGGGTCCTGTGGTAAACTAATTCCCATTTTCCTGAGGAACTGTCATACTGATCTCTAAAATGGCTGTATGAGTTTGCACCCCCACCAGAAGTGGAGGAGTGTTCCCCTTTCTCCTTGACCTCTCCAGCATAAGCTGTCATTGGTGTTTCTAATTTTAGTCATTCTGACAGGAGGAATATGGTATCTCAGAGTTGTTTTGATTTGCATTTCCCCGATGGCTAAGGATGTTGTGCACTTTTTAAAGTGTCTTTCAGCCATTTTGGATTCCTTTATTAGGAATTCTCTATTCAGTTCTATACCCCACTTTTTAATAGGATTATTTGGTGTTTTGGTGACTACTTTCTTGAGCTCTTTGCATATTTTGGAGATAAGCCCTCTGTCAGATGTGGGGTTGGAGACGATCTTTTCCCAGTCTGTGGGCTGCCGTTTGGTCTTGTCAACACTGTCCTTTGCCTTACAGAAGATTCTCAGTTTCAGGAGAACTTATTAATTGTCACTTATTAATTGTCAATCTCAGTGTCTGTGCTACTAGAGTTATTTTCAGGAATTGCTTTCCTGTACCAATTTGTTCAAGAGTAACTCCAACTTTCTCTTCTAAGAGGCTCAGTGTGGCTGGATTTATGTTGAGGTCTTTGATCCATTTGGACTTATGTTTTGTACATGGCAATAGACATGGGTCTGTCTGCAGTCTTCTACACACCATCATCCAGTTGTGCCAGCACCATTTAAGATGCTTTCTTCCTTCCATTGTATAATTTTATCTGTTTTGTCAAAAATTAGGTGTTTGTAGGTATGTGGACTAATATCAGGATTTTCGATTGGATTCCATTGGTCTACCTGTCTATTTTTCTGCCAATCCAAAGCTGTTTTCAGGACTATAACTCTATAGTAGAGCTTGAAGTCAGGGATGGTGATGCCTCTGGAAGGTCCTTTATTATACAGGGTTGTTTTGGCTATCCTCAGTCTTTTGTTTTTCCATATAAAGTTGAAAAGTACCCTTTAAAGGTCAGTGAAGAATTTTTCTGAGATTTTGATGGGGATTGCATTGAATCTGTAGATTGCGTTTAGCAAGATTGCCATTTTTATTATGTTTATCCTACCTGTCCAAGAGTATGGGAAATCTTTCCATTTTCTGGTATCTTCTTTAATTTCTTTCTTTAAAGACACAATGTTTTTGCTATATAGGTCTTTCACGTGTTTGATAAGCATCACCCCAAGATACTTTATGTTGTTTGTGGCTATTGTAAAGGATGATGTTTCTCTGATTTCTTTCTCAGCCCCTTTGTCATCTGTATATAGTTATCTTGTATCCTTCTAGTTTGCTGAAGGTGTTTATCAGCTGTAGGAGTTCCCTGGTAGAATTTTTTGTTCACTTCTATAAACTATCATATCATCTGCAAATAGTAAAAGTTTGACTTCTTCCTTTCTAATTTGTATCTCCTTGATCTTCTTTTGTTGTCTTATTGCTTTAGCTAGAACTTCTAGCTTTAGCTAGAACTTGAAGAGATATGGAGAGAGAGGGCAGCCTTATCTTGTTCCCTGATTTTCGAGGACTCGCCTTAAGCTTCTTTCCATTCAGCTTGATGTTGTCTGTTAGTGTACTGTACATTGCTCTTATTATGTTTAGGTATATCCCTGTTATCCATGATCTCTCCAAGACTTTTATCATGAAAGGGTGTTGAATTTTGTCAAAGGCTTTTTCAGCATCTAGTGAGATGATCGTGTGGTTTTTCTTTTTCAGTTTGTTTATATGGTGTATCACATTGATAGATTTTTGTATTGTTGAACTATCCCTGCAACCCAGGGATGAAGCCTACTTGGTCATGGTGGATGATTTCTCTGATGTGTTCTTAGATTCAATTTGCCAGTATTTTATTAAGTTCTTTTTTTTTTTTTTTTTTTTTGCATCAATGTTCATGAGCGGTATTGGTCAGTAGTTCTCTTTCTTAGTTGTGTCTTTGTGTGGCTTAGGTAACGAGGTAACTGTAGCCTCTTCTTTGAATTTCTGGTAGAATTCTGCACTGAAGCCATCTGGCCCTGGGCTGTTTTTGGTTGGGAGTCTTTTGATGACTGCTTCTATTTCATTACATTAAATTGCTTATCTGTTCTTGATTTAATTTTGGTAAATGATACATATCCAGAAATTTCCTTTGAATTTTTGATTTTTGTGGAGTACAGGTTTTTAAAGTATAACCTGAAAATTCTCTGGATTTCCTCAGTATCCATTGTTATGTCTCCCTTTTCATTTCTGATTTTGTTGATTTGCATGCTCTCTCTCTGCCTTTTGGTTAGTTTGGATAAAGGTTTGTCGATCTTGTTGATTTTCTCAAAGAACCAATTCTTTGTTACATTGGTTCTTTGTATTGTTTTCCTAGTTTCTATTTTATTGATTTCAGCCCTCAAATTGATTATTTCCTTGTGTCTACTCTGTTACGTGCAGTTTTCCCACCAGCCTGATCCCAGAGCTGTATCAGCTCCCAAATAACACACAGAGACACTGTATTAGATATAAAGCTGTGGGCCTGTTACTAGTGTTTCTTATTGACTAGCTCTGTCTTAAATATTAACCCATTTCTAGTCATCTAAGTGTTTCCACGTGGTCTTATCTTACCAGAAAGAGGGTTCGGATCTCTTGTTCTCAAGTCTTGAATCTTCCCCACTATATTTCCCAGAATCGTCCTTGTCTCCTTGTCCTGCCTATTTTGCCTTCCTATTTGCCAATGGTGCTTTACTCATTAACTAATAAGAGAAACATATATTCAGAATGACATCTCCTATCACTACTCCTCCTGGGTGAGTTTGCTTCTTTTTGGAATAGGGCTTTCAGTTGTGCTGTTAATTCTCTAATGTGACTGTCCTCTATTTTCTTCATATGGACACTTAGTACAATGAACTTTCTTTGTAGTACTGCTTTCAAAGTGTCCTATAAGTTTAGGTATGTTGTGTCTTCATTCTCATTGAATTCTATGAGCTCTTTAATTTCTTTCTTTATTTCTTCCTTGACCTGGGAATGGGGCAATTGCACATTGTTCAGTTTTGATGAGTTTGTAGGGTTTCTGCAATTTGTGTTGTTGTTCAATTCCAAATTTAAAGCATGGTGGTCTGATAAGATACAGGGGACTATCCCAATTTTTTTTGTATCTGTTGAGGTTTGTTATATTGCCTTAGTATGTGGTTGATTTTAGAGATGGTTCTATGTGGAGCAGAGAAGAAGGTATATTCTTTTGTGTCTGGATAGAATGTTCTACAGATGTCTGTTAAACCCAATAGAGACATAACTTTTGTTAGTTCTTTTGTTTCTTAAGTTTCTGACTGGTGGTCCTGTCTAGCAGTGAGAGTGGGGTGTTGGAGTCTCACACTATAAGTGTTTGAGGTTTTCTGTGAGCTTTGAGTTTTAGTAGCATTTCTTTTACGAATGTGGGTGCCTTTGTATTTGGGGCATAGATGTTCAGAATTGAGACTTTGTGCTGATGGATTTCTCCTGTGATGAATATGAAATGACCTTCTTCATCTCGATTGGTTTTGGTTTGAAGTGTAACTTGTTAGGTATTAGGATAGCTACACCTGCTTGCTTCTTGGGTCCATTTGATTAGAAGATCTTTTCCCAACTCTTTACCATGAGGTAGTATATGTCTTTTAAGCTTAGATGTGTTTCTTGTATGCAACAAAAGGATGGATTTTGTCTTCGTATCCATTCTGTTAGCCTATGTCTTTTTATAGGCAAGTTAAGACTATTAATATTGAGGGAAAGTAAGGACCATTGATTGTTAATTCTTGTTTGTTTTAGATTTGTTGTTGTTGGTGGTGGATATATTTGCCTTGTTTTTTCTTTTGAGTCCTGGTAAAGTGGGATTATCTATTGCCCATGTCTTTGTGAGTGTAGTTAACTTCCTTGGGTTGGAGTTTTTTTCCTCCCAGAACTTTCTCTAGGGCTGGATTTGTGGATATATATTGGGAAAATTTGGCTTTGTCATTGAATATCTTGTTTTCTCCATTTATAGTGATTGAGAGTTTTGCTGGGTATAGTAGCCTGGGCTGGCATCTGTGGACTCTTAGTATTTGTATAACATCTACCCAGGATTTTCTGGCTTTCAGTTTCCATGGAGAAGTCAGGTGTAATTTTGATAGGTCTGCCTTCATATGTTACTTAGCCTTTTCCCTTCACTGCTCTTAATATTCTTTCTTTATTTTGTATGTTAGGTTTTTGATTATTATGTGGCAAGGGGGCCTTTCTTCTTTGGTCCAGTCTATTTGGTGTTCGGTATGCTTCTTGTACTTTCAAAGGCATGCCCTTCTTCAGATTGGGAAAGTTTTCCTCAATGATTTTGTTGAATATGTTTTTTTGCACTGTTGAGCTGGAATTCCTCAATGCCTATTATCCTTAGGTTTGGCCTTTTCATGGTGTCCCACATTTCCTGGATGTTTTGTATTAAGGATTTGTTGGATTTACAATTTTCTTTGGTCGATGAATCTATGTCCTCTAGTTTATCTTCAGCACCTGAGATTCTCTTTTCCATCTCTTGTATTGTGTTGTTTATGCTTGCATCTGTAGTTCTTGATTATTTACCCAGTTTTTCTGTTTCCAGCATTCCACAGTTTGTGTAGTCTTTATTGCCTTTATTTCAGTTTTTAGGTCTTGAACTGTTTGAATTGCTTCCTCATGTGTTTGATTGGTTTTTTTCTTGGCTTCCCTTTCTTTTTTTAAAAGAGATTTGTTCATTTCTTGCATTTTTTGCTTTGTCTTTTCCTCTATTTTTTTCCAATTTTTTGTTTGTTCTTTCTTCTATATCATTTTTGAGCTTCTCCATCATTTTTATGAAGATATTTTTTAAGTCGTTCTCTTCTGCTTCATCTGCTTTAGTGTGTTCAGGTCTAGTTGGTGTAGAGTCCCTAGAATCTGGTGGTGTCATATTGGTCTTTCTATTTTTGGGTGTTTTTTTTTTTTTTGTATTGCCATCTTCCCATCGATTCTTCCAGTGGGTGCAGGTGGAATGTCTCTCTCTATCCTGGTCTCCTGGTGGGTGTGGATGGGTCAGGAGTTCAATGTCCGTAATTCTGGATGGTCCATGCTCTCTCAATCAGAGGCCATAACAGGGCCAGTGATGTGGGGAAGGCAGGCTCAGGATGGTCTCAAGCACTCAGGCAGAGAGCAGGTGCTCAGGACCAAAGATCAGGTGAATGTAGGCTCAAGATGGTCCCATATGGATAGGCAGGTTCAGTATGCTCAGAGCCACCTAGGAAGTTCCAAGGAGGTGGAGGGAGTGTCGGACCTGCACTCTGGCCCAATGCTCACCCCGAGCAGTGGTCCCAGCAGGACCTCCATATGGCTTCTTCAATTGTCAGTGTTATCTTTCCCCGACCTGTCTTGTGGCCTGCATACCCCTCCATTCTCCACTTAAGCCCAATTCCCTTAATTAATTAAAGCTCTTGGGAAGGGTCTTTCTCTATCAATCAAAACAGAAAACATCCCCTCAGTTACCCAGAGACACACTTCTTAGTTGATTCCAGCTTCAAACAAGTTGACATTAAAAAAAAAAACTAACCTCTACAAGTCCACCCTTTGTCAGCGTAACACCCAATAAAATCTTATGTCATGTTGAACGTACAAAGAAGACAACAACAGTATCATAACTACACCTAAGAAAACACAAATATCCCATTGCACTGGCTAGTTTTATGTCAACTTGACCACATGCTAGAATCATTTTTAAAGAGGGACCCTCAACTGAAAAATTCTAGAGCCAGATTGGCCTGTTGTGTATGGGACATTTTCTTTATTGAAGATTGGTACAGTAGGGGCCCAGCTCCCTGTGGGGCATAGCACATCTGGGATGATGGTCCTGGGTACTACTAAAAAAAGAAGCTAAAAAGCCAGTAAGCAGAACTCCTTCTTGGTTTCTGCTTCAGTCCCTGCCTCCTGGTTCCTGCTCTGACTTCCCTCAGGTATGAACTATTTCCTGGAGATATAAGACAAGACAAACCTTTTTCTTCACAAGTTACCACTAGCTGTTTTTTTTTTTTTTTTTTTTTTTTTGCAATAAAACCATATTTAATTCAGGAATTTGAACCAGGAGTGGGGTATTGCTTGTGACAGATTGAATATGTATTGTGGGAAGAATTCTGGAAGAACTTTGGAATTTTGAGTTGGAAAAGTCACTGTGTGCGTACTTACAGCTTGGTGGATGGAGTATATTCTATGGGAACAGAGAAGATATTGTTGAGACCAGTACAGAACAAGGAAGCCTCGCTTGTAGTGTTTCAAAGAGAAGTTTGAGATTTCCTTAAAGACTTTATTGGCACAGCTGATGTTTTAAAATTAAGAACTACTGAAGTTAAATCTGTGCTTTACTGAGACAAGTGAACTTGTCAGCGGGGGCTAAACCATCAGCTGTGGTTAAGAAGAGACCATAATCATTAAATGATGTCTCTGGGAAGTGTTTCCTCAAAGTTAGCATGAAGACTTTGTGTTCCAGCAATGGCTAAATTTCCTCCTTATGCCACCAGTAGAATACAATAGCATCAGAATCACACAGATGGTACTGGTTTTGAAAGCATGGAGGGGTTATGGAGAACAGCTGAGATTTGGCACAATGTGGCAGAGTACAGTTCCTGAAGAGAGCCCAGGAGAGGCTCTTGGTGAAGGTGCCTGGTTGCAGTGGAGACCACAATGTTTTGGAGATGCCATGGGATATCATCACAGCCCTTAGCAGCAACACAGGCCTCACCATGGCCTAAGATGGCAGTGTAGACCACTCACATCAATTTCCTCCCCCACCCAGTGTCTCCATGGCCCATGGACATCAGCATGGCTTTAGGTGGCAGCTCAGGCGACAGACACCCACATATGGCCTTCGGTGTTAACAAGGCTCATGGATATTAACACATATCTCAGCTGCAATAGGACTACAGACCCAGACATAGCCCTCATCAGCTGCATAGACCCAGACATCATCATGGCCTCAGGTGGCAGTGCAGGCCACTCAGATTATCATGGCCCCTGGCAGCTGCAGGACCCATGAACATCAGTGTAGATTCAGGTGAGACTTTGGATATTTTAGAGAAACTCTGACAGCAACTTGGAATGTCTAAAGTTTGAAAGACTAAAGTTTTAAAGTGCTTAAATTTTAAAGACTATGGGACTTTTAAAGAAGGAATGTTTTATAGTGTGATTTTTATACAATATATCTGCCCTGTTTTGAAAATAGATTCTTTTCTCATACAATATATCCTGATTACAGTTTCCCCTTTCTTTACTCCTCCCAGGTTTTCCCCCACCTTCCCCTCCCCTCCAATCCTGATTCACCCCCTCTCTGTCTCTCATTAGAAAAGAACCTGCTTCTATGAGATAACAACACAATAAAACACAGTAAGGAAGGACAAACATCATCACATCAAATTTGGACAAGACAATATAATTGTGATATTAATATTAATAAGTCATCTTGGAGATAAATGAGAGAGGAAAGTGTCTCGATGAATATTGATGTGATTGAGTATCAAGTTGACAAGGGGTCAGTTGTGCTGGCTCCTTCATTTCCATGTGACACAAGCTAAAGTTATCTGGGAAGAGGGAACCACAGCTGAGAAAATGCTTCCAAAACAATGGCCTATAGGCAAGCTGCAGGTGATGGGGGAGGGTCCAGCAATTATGGATGGTGCCATTGCATGGCAGGTGGTCCAGGGCTGTATAAGAAGGCAGGCTGAGCAAGCCGTGTAGAGAATGTGTTTAAGCCACACCCCTCCATGGCTTCTGCTGCATTTCCTGCATCCAGATTCCTACCTTACTTCCTGCCCTGATGTCCATCAGGGTAAGCTGAAATAAACCCTTTCCTCCTCGAGTTGCTTTTGGTCATGGTATTTCTCACAATAATAGAAACTATATCTAATACACAAATCTTAGGCATATACCTAAAGGACTCTATATCCTACTACTAGGACACTTACCAGTGGTCATTGCTGCTCTTTCACAATAGCCAGTAGGAAGCAATATAGATGATGATTGACTGGTGAATGGATCATTAAAGTGTGGTACAATTACATAACAGAATACTATTCAGTTGATTAAAAAATAAAATTATGAAATTCACAGTTAAATGGATAGAGCTGGAAGCAATCAATCTGAGTATGGTACCCCAGAACTAGAAAAATAAATATTGCATGTTTCCTTTCTTAGTGTATATCAGTTTAGATATGAGTGTTTTGTTTGGAATGCCTATAGAGATTAGAAAAGAGCAATGGGCAAGGGAGACAGTGATTTAAATGTTGAAAGAGGAATAATGAGACAGGAAAGAATAGATGGGGTAGGAGAAGGGAGAAAAAAGTAATGAAAAGAATATGGGGAAGAATACTAGAAGCTTTTTAAAAAGTCATATGGAAACAACTACTGTAGAGCCTTCATAAAATATATACATATACACACACATACACATGTAAAAGTGTTTAAATGGAGATAGCTCATAATGAAGGAGTGTGGGGACAACATAACTGTTAGATACCATTCTAGCAAATAAAACACCTGTTACCAAGAATGAACTATCCCTATTTGAGATATTTTCCAATAGGGTCCCATGAACTACAAACAATATCAGGTATTCCCATTTCTCTTGGTTACAATCCATAAGCTGATTGTAAGACCCTATTGCTGAAAATGCTACATACATGAGTCATAGAACATGGCAAGATCAAGGTGTACTCATCTGGAAACTTTGTCCTACAGGCTAGCTTCCATAGTGGTGAAAATGGCCTTGACTATACCAAAAGATGAAACTAATTGTCAGTCTCACCCAGCTGTATGTTGTAAGAATTGCAATAATGGATGGCTTGGTAAGATTTGCCTACTGGTTCAGTAGTAGCTCAAATGTCATGATTGTGACTCAACACTCTGTGATTTGATTTAGAGTCTGCTCCACAAGATGGGACCTATATTGACATTATTATCCTTTGTAGTACAGATATTACTACCATCATTTTGATAAATGAGTATTGTTGTAAAAATAACTCCTAATGGCTTATATCTATACCTTTTGCCCTAAAAGGTGTTCTACTGCTGTGAAGAAACAGCATGACCAAGGAAACTCTTATAAAGGATAGCATTTAATTAGGGTTGCCTTAGAGTTTGGGGGGTTTAATTCATATTGTCATGGCAGGGAGCATGCTGGCACTCAGCTAAACATGTTACTGGGAGGTAGCTGAGACTTCTGTATCAAGATATTCAGGCAGCAGAAAGAGTGAAACACTGGTCCTGGCTTGGCCTTCTGACACATCAGAAGACCATCCCATTGACACTTCTGATGACAAGGCCATACCTACACCAACAAGGCAATATCTCCTAATAGTGTCACTTCCTGGTGACCAAACATTCAAATCTATGAGCCTATGGAGGCCATTCCTATTTAAACTATCATACCCATAGATTAGTTAATCTCTCAGCCCTCACCAAAGTATCTTCTTCTTCTTCTTGTAATAGACAGCAATGAACACACAAACCCACAAATTGTCATTATGCATAGGATAAAACTACCGGGTGCTCAATAATAAATGGGATATATATATCAAGCCCTTGTCCTGAATTTTTGTGGATCATCATGGAAGAGGGTTTGGAAAGATTATACAAGCCAAGGAAGGTGGATATTATAAGGGACATTCTTCTTTATATATGTTTCTCTTATTGGTTGATGAATAAAATGCTGTTTGGCCAATAAGGCAGGAAGGTAAGCAGGACTAGGAGACAAGGATAATTCTAGGAAAGGTTGGCAGACAGAGCTGGCTGGAACAGTTGTCATGTTGACTGCAAAGTAGTAAGAGTTTTGGACCCTTCTCCAGTAGGATAAGACCACACAAAAATATTTAGATTAATATTAATCAGTTAATAATTAAGACAGAGCTAGCCAATATGAATCCCTAGTCATCAGCCAACAGTTTTATAACTAATAATGTGTCTGTGTGTTTATTTGGGGGCAAAACAGCTGTGGGCCAGGTGGGACAAGGCTGGAAGAAAACCAAGCAACATGGATGACGATAAAGAAAGTGTTTTCTGGACCTAACGGGGAAATTGTCCATATGAACTCACAGTGGTTGTGACCTGCACAAGCTCAAATGAGATAAAATCCCAGCAAGAAGAGGTGGGGAGAGCATGAAGTACCATCACTAGCTGAGGAGATATTGACAATTTGTAGGTGTGGGAAGAGGGAGTGCCAGGTTTCTTTAAGGATGTGTGGGTACATGGTAGGGCAACTCTACTCAGTTACAAGTACCACACCGAAAAGTATTAAGACAGCACAAATAGTATTCAATGAAAGAACTGGGGGTAGGGAAGGGGAGGGGAGGGGATATTGACTTCTGGACAATGTATGCCAAATACCACAAATAAAATCAGACAAACCCTTTTCCCTACCTTTCATTTGAGTGTTGAGAACTGACTGAGCTTAGCTGATGGTTTAGGTGGTTTCCTCTCAGAGGTTTTCACAAGACTGTGATTAATAATGGCTGAAAGTATTGAAAACTTTCTATGTTCTCATGTCTGGTGCTTGGGCAAGATGGAGTCAAACCTCCAGCCTTTTTCTCACCCTCTACCCAGCCTCCCTAGATTTAGTCCTAGAAAATGTCTTCCAAGTACATGACTGTCTTGTGTTGTGATGGTTGACTCAGAAGCGACTATCTGGAGAGGACACCAGGCAATGGATATTGTGCCTCACACACACACTTTTCTAGTAAGTCACACACTTCTGCCACATTCTCCCCACTCTCTCTATTCTTATTCTTTCCTCATAGCCTCCTTCTCATTCCCACTTCTGTCTAACTTGTTAAGTTCCTCGTTTCTTTACACAAATACTTCTCTTTTAAAATCTATTCTTTGTAGATTTCGTTTGTGACAAGGGGACAGGTAATAGAAGGGAGCCTTTTCCAGCGGAAAAGGTCCGTGTGGCAGGTTGGAATATTGTTTTTGAAAATGAAAAATTTTTGTCGGATGACTGAAATAAAAGTCATCTGTACTATACTTATATGTGTGTCTTTCTCTTTTTGTGTTTTTTCAATTATACATCCTTCTTAAATAATAAAACCATGAAAGAGGAATTCTGCCACCCAGAAATCTACTTTACAAATTAAGGCTAGGATATGACTAAATATATAACAAGCATGTATGAAAATGTCATAATTAGTACAATCAATACAAATGAACAATACAGTGACAAGAGAGAGAGTGTTTTTACATTTCTTTCTCATTATGCACGTTCTGTAACATCATGCATGAATTAGTGTCCATTGGCTTAATACAATGCATTGATTTACAGTGGTTATTTTCATATGACTTTGAACATGATTTCATGACCACCTTTCCTGTAGCTTTGATATTTGATTTTTGTGAGGCTTGGGTATTGGGAGAATTTTCACATCTGAGTTACACTCAAGTAAATGTATTTGATTATGAATTTTCAATAAGCTGGAGCAATAAAGTATTTCCAGTGTTTACATTTACAGCGTCTCTCCCTGCTGTGCTTTCTTAGATGTTCTGTAAAGTTGTAAAACAAATAAAAACACTCTCACTTAGTGTACATTTAAAAGATTTCTTTCCTGAAGTTTACATAGATTTTAAGGAATGGGTGTTATAGTTATTTTTCTCATTGGTAGAATGAATGCTTGACAAAAACACTTATAATGCGGTGGGTTTACTTTGGCTCACAGTACAGTACTAGATAGAGCACAGTCAATCACAGCGTGAAAGGTAGGGAGGCAGCTGGTCACATTGCCTCTGCGTTCAGAAAGGAGAGGAAGAGGGATGCTTGTGGTCAGCTCATTTTCTCTTGATCCTTTGGATAGGTTTGGATGCAGAAGGTTGGTAATTCTAACCTGCTAGAGTCATGAGGTATTGACACCCTCATAATGGACAGAGCAACACCCAGAGACTGCTGGGGTTTCCCTGTCTGTCTGTCTGTCTATCTGTCTGTCTGTCTGCCTGCCTGCCTGCCTGCTGTCTGTCTATCTGTCTGTCTGATTTCCAGTGCTGGAGAACAAATCCTGAGCTTCCAAGTCACTTACTGGTGAGATCTAAGACAGTCCACATGCATCTTGATTGTAACATGGAGCAAGGGTAAGGAAACATTGCAACATGGTTTTGTCTATACACCATGGTTACAGAGAGTTTATTATGTACCTGTGCCCTCCATCCAGACGTGCCATGTATAGCAGTAGTTTGTTTCCACCACATCAAGAGGTTAAATTGGGTCAAGAATATCGAGAGAACAAGGGCCTGTGACTGGTGGATGATTCGAAGAAATGATGTGATTTCCTGGACTGATTGGTGCTATCAGAGATAGAAAACTGAGCAATGGGTAAAGTAGAAATTGTGCCACTTCCTCTCTATGGCTCCCCAGGTTAGGTAATGGGACTAATTTTAAGGAATAACACTACATGAAAAGAAGAACTGATCTCCCCCCCCCCCCGCCCCGGTCTGTGGGATATTGTCACTAGTGTAAGGGTTCAGGCATTAAGCTAGCCTGTCCCTGTCACCTGGCAGAATGCACTCAGCCCACGGTTCCATGAGTACTAGTTTGCAGGTAGGTGTAAAGGACCCCTTTAAAAGTCATATGCCTGCCCACTTATGCTCTCTTTTGCTCTATTTGCTCTCTTTTAGCTCCTTTCTCTCTCTCTCTCTCTCTCTCTCTCTCTCTCTCTCTCTCTCTCTCTCTCTCTCTCTCTCTCCCTCCCTCTCTCCCTCCTCTCCTCTTCTCTTCTGTTCCTGGTGCCCCTATGTCTCTTCCCTTTCCTCTCACTCCCCTTTCTAAAGAAACTCCTCATTCAAGCTCTGTCTGCCTGGTGTGTTATTCCTTCCGCCTTGGTCACCCTAACCTACTATGGAACTTGATATGCTCTCCCACGGGGACCCTTACCTTGGGACCCCATGAGGGACCATCCACTTCTCCAGCTTTATTCCTATAACTGTTAACAAAAAAACAAGACTTGCTTTTCAGGCTGTTGGAGGAAACAGACTCATATGTCCCTGCAATGCAAGGAGAGAAGGCAGAGGCATTCCACCAGACTGAGGCTTAAGCAACAAGACAAAGCAAAGGTCAAAATAGAGTTCAGTTGGTCGAGGAGGACAGAGTGATTTTAACACAAGAGTAAAGGAATACACAGACAGGAAAAACATGCACAGACAGAAAGATGGTAATGGGATCTGGGAAGGACTCAGACTAAGAGAAAGCTGAAACTGGTATCTCCAGGGAACTCTCCCAATTGGCCTCTTTTGAAAAGATATGGTGGTATTCAGAAACCTCCAGGTTACAGACACAAGGTTCACCTGTGGCATCAATAACCACTGGTCTAAGGTCTCTCATCTCCCAACCCCAGTTGCTCCTCTTCACTGAATCATTTCAGAGAGTTAACTGTGGTCTCGTGCAACATCACCCCAGTCATCCTGGAAGCCATCAATAGTCTGTTTGAACCAGGGAGTGCAATATTCATGCTTCCATACCTACTCTGGTCCTCAGTGACACTCGCTAAGAATGATTACACAAAACACTTGATATCATTATTGTCAGTAATTTCATTCAATCCATAGGTTGACATTGTCATTATTGTACTTAGAAAGAAACTAGAGTTCACATTGATTTAGTGCTTCTGTCACTAAATATCAAGGCTTTGCCACATTCTCACTTGCTCTCTGACCTTGGGTGACAACATTGCTTGGCCCTTGAGAAGCAGCACTGCCTTTAAGCCTGTATTTGCCATTTCTAGTAACTTTAATTAGGAAACTTTCTTCTTCCATATCATCTCAAATTTCTGCTTTATCAAATTCTTATTTGTTAATGCTCATTTAAGTCCCAAATGTATGTCTAAACATTCCTTTAAAATCCATTGTAAAATATAGAGATTGGAAAAATGAGTAGAAACTAAGGTATAAAAATAAATACTCTTCGTGGTGTACTGAAAATCTATTCATATCATACTGAGTCATCAGTAGCTGTTGACAATGTCATATTTATTGAGAACACTTAGAGATCACTGAAAGCATCAAGATATTGCTAGGGTGTCATAATTTTACTGTGGAGATTAGACCTATTCCATAAGAACCTGTACATAAAAGCCATAGTAAACTATAATTCATCTACTTCTCAAATTTCATGTTCAAATAAGTTTGCTTCTAATGAAAAGGATAAGAATATGGATGAAGAAAAAGGGACCTCTCATCTCTCCTAAAATAAATATCAACTTGTATTCTTGGTTTCATTTAATCCTGCAAATAATATGTGGCTTTATTTTTACCAAAAAATATCTAAATATTAACATTTTTCCTGTCATCATGACAAAGAGAGTGGATTTTCCCACTAGGGTTTTTAAACACAAGAACAGACTCAAGTTCTCCCTGCATGAGATACAGATTTGTCCACCCAAGTTCATTCAGAAAAAACAGATAATGTAGCCTTTTTACATTGCTTTTGTTAAATCTTACCCATGTCATATCACTTGTACCTAGCCCTGGACAATGAACTGGATCAGACCCTCAGAATTTAAGGTCAACTGAAGAGGCGAGAAACCATGGGTATTTTTCTAGGTGCATAAACCACATCATCATTTAATAAAGATGGAGTTGTCACAGTAAGGCAAAGAGGAAAACCAAAAATACCTGTCTCACCTTGAGTCTAATGTCAGTGAGAAGAAAAGGGAAAAGCAGAAACAATAGTTTACATTAACATAAAAAACTGTCATTTAGACTTCCAACAGGAAGAGTTGAGGGAGAGTAGAAGCAGTGATCAGAGGTCATCTGAAGCAATTCTACAGTCATGCAATCCTCAGAATGCTATGGTGTCCACATGTATCACTCAAATTCTAAGTGTGATCTTTACATGAAGGTTGTGAACCCAAATGAAAGAAAGGAATGTAATACAGATGTAAGACTAAGGCTCAGGGACACTTCTGTCCTCTTAAAGGGTTTTGTTCTTCTGACAATAAAGTGTACTATATCCCCCTGGGTTCAGGCACAGAGACCCCAAGTCTCAGTCTCAGAGCTGTGTGAGCTCCCATTCAACCACATTCTTCCATTAGTCACTGTCAGATCACCAGAACTTTGAGTCATCTCCAAATACACTGCATTGGGTGGAAAAGGTTAGCTTACTTACATTCTGTGCACACACAAACCCAGCATGTGCCCATGGGAAACCAATCCACCATGAACCCCAATCCCAAGACAAGAGCTCCACAAATCACATTTAATTTTTGAGGAAAGGGAAAAGTTTTCTGAGAGCTGCTTTGACCTCCTTGTTTCTCAAAGTATAGATCAGAGGGTTGAGTGTAGGACTCAGCATGGTGTAGAGCACACCAGCAAATTTGCTCTTCTCTGGGTTGTAGCTAGAGACAGGGCTTATGTAGGCATAGAAGACAGCAGTGTAGTACATGCACACCACAATGAGGTGGGAAGAGCAGGTAGAGAAGGCTTTCTTCTTCCCTTCAGTAGTTCGCATCTTCAGGATACTGGAGATGATGAAGCCATAGGACACAATGGTCATCAGGAAGTTTAATATGCCATAAAAAGCATCAGCCAAGACAATCATGACACTGTTCACATAGGTGGAGCTACAGGAGAGGAGCAGTAGAGGCGGTACCTCACAGAAGAAATGTGTAATGACGTTGGGGCCACAGAAATCCAGTCGTGTCATAAGTCCTGTGTGGATGGCGGTGTTGCAAGCACAGAGTGCCCACACTCCAGCAGCCAACATGCTGCAAAATGCTTTGCTCATCATGTTGCCATAATGCAGAGGATGGCAGATGGCTGCATAACGGTCATAGGCCATAACTGTGAGAAGGAGCAACTCTGAGGATGCGGACCATGTAAGGAAATAGAGCTGGGCCATGCAGCCACCATAGGAGATGGGGTTCCTCACTGACACCAGACCCTTCATTGCCTTAGGCATAACAGAGGATGTACAAATGATATCCATGGTAGCCAAATTCAACAAGAAAAAGTACATGGGCGTGTGGAGCCCAGGGTTGCAGGTGATGGCCAAGATTATAAGAACATTACCTATGAGGGCCACAGAGTAGAGAGAGAGGAAACAGATAAATAAGGGCAGCTGGTACTGTGGGTGCTCAGAGAAGCCCTGAAGAATGAACTCTGTCACCAAGGTCTGGTTTCTCATTGTCCGTGACTGGCAAGGATATCAGAGACTATTAGATGATCATCGACCCATGTTTTCATGAGATTCCGGGGCTAGAAAAAGAGGTGAAAGGTTTCTTAAGGGAGGTCATTGCCATGCTCCATTCACCCCTGATAACATGGCATGAATAAATGACAACACACAGCTTTCTTGTGATAAACTAAGAAATACACCCTACTGTTACATAAACATTCAGTTCATAAAAAATAAGTGCAAGTCACCAATTAGGCTCATTAATTCTCAGTATTCCTCAGCAAGAGAGAAACTAATTAAATGAAAGCTCTACTCTGTCATCCAGGACTGGATGAACTTAAGAAGCTGACAGACTTAGCATTCACATGGCATCAAAAAAATTGGAAGGATGGGCTTGCGCAATGGTGTTCAAAGTTGTCCTCCTGCCTCCATATGTCATATGCATTTGGACACAGGTATGTGCACATTTAAGTGCACCAGAACACACACACATAAACACACTTCAGTTTGGGCAATAGTGTCCAGAAATTTTTCTTGGGTAAATAATATAAAAAAAGTCTCAGAGCAATACAATTTAGGACTGGGAATTACAAGGCCATCTATCCTCTTCAAGATGTGGTTATCACTGTGGAGCTGGATACTTACAAAATGAGACATTGACAGCCTCTTACTTTTAAAAGATAATGGAAAATTTAAAAATAATATGTATAACTATTAAGAGTTAAAGCACAAAAATTAATAAACAGGCATTTGGTGTATATATGAGGAGGCAAAATAACATATAACAGTCCCTGATTGGTTTTCCTTTCATTGTTTTTGCTAGTGTATTTTCTGAATTTTTTCTAAAGTAGCTCTTCTGAAAAGCTGTTTATCATAAGAACTCCTTCTAATGATTCAGCAACTCCTCACTGTTGAGAGTGAATACTCCAATACAGTACAGAGGAATCTCCTCTGCAGACCCTTCTCACCTGTCTTAACCATCAAAGCCACAGAAACAGACACAGCCTTGGGCACAGCAACAGGCTTGGACACAGGCATGGTCACATATGTTGATAGAGACACAGACAGACAGAGTCATGGATACAGACACAGCCGTGGTCTCAGCCACGGACACATAAATGGCCACACCACAGTCACAGACACGGACACAGTCACAGCCACAGTCACAGACAGAGACACAGACACACGCACAGGCACACTCACAGACGCAGGCACAGGCTCAGACGCAGGCACAGGCACACGCACAGGCACAGGCACACACACACGCACAGGCACAGGCACACACACACGCACAGGCACAGGCAAACGCATACCCACAGGCACAGACGCAGGCACAGGCAAACACATACCCACTGGCACAGATGCAGACACAGGCACAGGCACAGGGCACGGGCACAGACACAGGCACACACACACGCACAGGCACAGGCACACGCACAGGCACACGCACAGGCACAGGCAAACTCATACGCACAGGCACAGACGCAGGCACAGGCACAGGCACAGGGCACGGGCACAGACACAGGCACACACACACGCACACAGGCACACACATGCACACGCTCAGGCACAGGCAGCTCTCTGCAAATGCACCAAGTCCCATCTGACTTTCAGTTCCTACACTCTCCCCAGACATGAGGCCCTCCTTCTCAACAGATAAATGGATCGTCTCTTCTTCTTTCCAAACATCTCACCCCAGGAAGAAAGGTCCACTCTCCCTTTTGTGAACCCTCTAGATGCTATGCTGACTGTTGTTCTCAGATCCACTACAGGTGCTGTTGGCCAGTTAAGAAGCTGCCTCTTGAAATGGGTCCAAATGCCCATGTATGTTGTGTGTTTTTGTTTGATTGTTTGTTTGTTTTGTTTTGTTGTTTTGTTGGGGTTTTTTCTGGAACAAGTGTTATGCCTTATATTCAACTCTGTTTGTTATTTCAAAGCCCAAATAACATCTAGCCCAAATAACAGCAACCACGTTTTTATTCTTCAAGCAGTGTGCAGTGTGGCTGGAGAGAAAACCAGCCTGTGTGTCACCACATCTGTGCTTTCCCTCCTTTCAATCCCTTAGTCATTAAACGTTTAAGATGCATTCTTTTCTACTAAAAAAAAATCTTTCTTGGAAAAAATTGGCAAAAAATTGGCATATTAAATGCTTACGAAAAATGCCTAAATGTCAGCTACAGCTTAAGTCATATTGATCTTCTGTAAGATGACAAGTGTCCTTTGAACAGAAGACCGGCTATCACAGTAATGTAAGGCAGCAGATGATGTAGGAAAGACCGGTGCTGGTGGACATGCTGGGCATTCACCTCAGTATCCTCCTGGCTCCTAGGATCAGACCCCAGCTCTTTGGAAGAATGAAGTAAGTACAATGTGTGTGTTACACTGACTTCATTTTTATTTGAGAGAAAATGACTACATAGTGGTTTTTTCTTTATTTCTGATTTGGATCAAGAGAAATAAATGCAACATTGTGTGTTTCTCACCACAGCCCAAAAAATTGAGTTTTTCATCAGCAAGGGAGACAGAAATGCCGAGTCTCACAAAGTAAGTCAGGATGAAAGGGAACAGTGCTGGCTCTGAGGGTCTAGGTGTCTGCACTCTGCACTAGAACTTCACACACTGATTCCTGCAGCCATTGTGGTCCCTCCACTGCATACACTACAGATTAAGCATAGTACTGTTGCCATAGCTACACCCAAAGGAGACAAGAGCCTCCTTCCCTACACTCCCAGAGCAGTAAGGACTTCATCTTCACACATGTTACAGGGCTCCAAGAAAACCCAGCACACAGTGAAGTTTGAACCTTGTTCTTTTTCCTCAGGTCCAGAGTGACAACAGGGAATCTAAAGAACCTCCAACACAAATGAAGGATCTTTATACAGGAAGAGAGTAGTCCCATCGAATTTTTTAGAGTGATTTCCAGGCTAGGTGGACAGTCCCCTGGTCCAACTAGCCAACAGAGAGGCAAGGGATCAGGATGCCAAGAGTGTTCATGGAAATGACCATGACATCTCCTCTTTTCCCTGCAGAAAAAAAGCTGACTCTCCTGTGTGAATTCTAAGGTGTTCAGTTCTCATCACAATTCTCATAATTATCACTAACGACGTGAGTGGACAGAGCAGGACTCAGGTATCAGCTACCCCTTGCACACTCCTGCCAGATCCAGACTGCACAAAGATCACACACGGGATAGTTAAACAAGGGTTATCCTACCCACATGCCGAATCCTCTAGAGGTTAAGCCTCTTAGAAAATAAACATACATTGTGGATTTCATCACTTCAGAAACACAACTTCACTGTAAATCCCCATTAATTTCATTTTTTCCTGAAGCTGTGTTGAATATTAGTGAAACACAATATACTTTTAGTGTAATTTAATTTTAGTTCCAATTTGTAGTTCATCATTTCATAAATAAAATATTACCGTCTTGTGGTAACTAAGAATGAAGAATTTACTATGTTTCTGTTTAAAATCTCTATAGGAGCTCAGGGTTTTCAGAAGCACTATATAGTTTATCCAATGTACTTTTATATTATATGAAGAAACATAATCACACTTTAAGTGGATTTTAAGAACAGAAAACTGAAAATCAGAACATGCTAAAACATCAAAGATTTCATGTTAAATCAAAGTGACTGTGTTCAGTCTATCTATAAGATCACTCTAAATGGCTTGACGCAATCATGGAGCATTAGTGGACAGGGTTAGTGTTCAGTCTCAAGCTGTTGGATTCCAGCCCAGAATTCTTTGTTGTATAAAACCAACCTACATGAAGTCCAGCAAATATTACAAAAGGTTCCCCCTCCCAAAAAGTAATTCCCCATCAACAACTAGCTTGGGTATTTTTATGGCTGTGATGTGACATACAAAGCTTAAACTCAGCCACATTTGGCATCTCATTTGCATGGTTGTCGTCACATTCATGCATCAAACAGTAATATTCCCTGGAAAAAATAATTCCATGTTGCTGCTGCTACATAACTAAATATATTTCATTAAATAAACATGGGCTGTTTTTTATGTCATTCATTGATATTAAGCAGGCAGGTTTACAAGTCAAACTTAACCCCACTGTTTTATGTCACCCCATGGAACAAATCATCCTTGAAATTACTCATAATTACCTTGACAAAATGTCACCTTTGACAGCTTACACATTGTATTTGTGAAGTTCTCTCTGTCAACCACAGATGAAGTTGGTAACATGAAGGAAATGAGTTCCTGTAACAGAGAGATGGACCTTTTTGTTGCTCCATTTAAGCTTGTATTTCCAAGAAGTTTAGGCTCATCTTTTGTACAATTTGTCCCTGTCCCTGGAAAATGCTTGGGAGGGATGTTCCGGGACATTTCTTTAAATGGACCCAGAAGGAGCAATTAAATTAAATTTCTGTGTGCTGGGGACTTGGCTGTCACTGATGGACACAATAATGCTAGTTTGGGCTTCATGCCAAATGTATGCAACAGGGTATCAACCACATTGGGAAATGGCAGGATATAGCTAATATCCCAGCTCAGAAGAGGTCAGACCCAGGCTCAGTTGCTCATAATGATATATTGACATCTAGAAAAAGTGTTGTTTTGCTTTCTCAATGTGAATGTATTTGTTGAGTATAATGCCAGTCATTTATATCCATCTTCCTACAATATTGGATAATTTCATTTATTGATTAGTGAATAAAACTTTATTTTCTATATATGCCACTTTTTCTTTATCTATTCATCTATTGATAGAAACCTAGACTTATTCGATAACTTAGGTATTGTGACTAGTGCAGTCAGATGCATGATTGTATAAGTATTTATGTGGTACATTGACTTATAGTCCTTTGACAATATACTCAGCTGTGTTATGGATGGTTCATATGATAAAGGTTTTTAAGGAACTTTCAGACTGATTTCCATGTTCTTTGGACTAGTATACATTCCCACCAACAAGGCATGAGGAATTTCTTCTCCCTACATCTTTTCCTGTACTTGTTGCTATTTATGCTCTTAATGGTGGCCATTCTGACTACAGTGAGACTAAATACAGTTTTTTTTTAAACTTGCATTTCTCTAGTATTTTTTTCATGTTTATTGATCCCTTGTATGTCATCTTTGGAGACTCAATTGCCTACTAGCCCATTTATTTGTGAATTGTTTAGTTTTGTAGTATTTAGTATTTTTAGTCTTCTTTTTTTCCTAGATGTTAATTTGCTGTCAATGCTATGGTTAAGAAAACCTTTTCTTCCATTGCATAGATTATATCTTCAATTGTTGCTTCCTTTGCCATGCAGTTGTTGCTCTTGTTGTTGCTAATGTCACACAAGTCCCGTTTGTCAATTCTTGGTTTTATTTCCTGAGCTATATTGGTATCCTTTTCCAAACATTCCTTGCTTTTGCCTATGTTTAAGTTTTCCACTAACAGTTTCAGAATTTTAGGTATATTGAGATTTTTTTGACATGCAAATATTTTATTATCTCAAAAATGTGCAGTTTTTATACCAAGATCCTTGATAAAGATATGAACAAAGTTTGTGTGAAAGAAAACAGCAAAGTCAGTGGCCACAGTCACCAGGCAGGGGCAAAGCTGTGGGGAGTACAAACAGATCAGTCACAAGGGTTCTACTGCCCCTTCACCTTTCCCCTATTCCCCTGGCTTCCTGACCTCTTCAAACATTCCAGGTTAAATATATAGATCTAAAAATTCAAAGCATTAAGATAACTGCTACATCTTGAATCATTTTTGACCAGGGTTAGAGGTAGGGAATCTAGTTTCATAATTCTACATGTAGACACCTAGTTTTCCCAGAAGCATTTGTTGAAAAGGTTTCTTTACAACATGGTTTGACACACTTTGTCAAGAGTCAGTTGGTTTTATGAACAGGGTGATTTCTACCTGTTCACAGCACTTGGAAGTTGAAGATGGAAGGATCAGGTGTTCAAGGTCTTCCCCAGCTATATTGTGGATTCAAGCCCAGCCTGAGCTACTAGAGACCCTGCGTCAATAAACAAAATATATCAGATGTGTGCATCTGTGTGGTTTCACTTCTGGTTCCTCTAAAACCCATTGGTATGTATTTCTGGTTTTGTCCAAGTGTTCTGTTGTGTTACCATGGCTGTGCAGTGTAACTTGAGGTCAGTGCGGGGTTTTTTTTTTTTTTTAATTTTTCTCTTTTTTTTTCAGCATTATTTTGGCTATTCAGAAACTTTCATACTTCCATATGAATTATATAATTATTTTTCTATTTCTTTGAAGAATGACATTGGAGTTTTGATGGGAATTCACTAAATGTATTTATCACTAGTAGTAATTTAAACATTTTTGTGATATGAATTGATAGATCTGTGACCTAAAAGGCCTTCTAGTATCTTCACGGTTTTCTTCAGTTTTGTTTTTTGTTTTTTTTGTTTTTTTTTTTAATGTTTTCATTGCAGAAGCTATTCACTTCCTCAGCTTTTTTTCCTAGGTATTTTTTAAAGTTATTATGTATAAGACTGTTGTTCTTATTTCTTTCTGAGCATGTTTATTACTTATATATAGGAAAGCTACTGGTTTTATATGCTGATTTTTTGCTACTATTTTGTCAAAAGAAAGTTCTTTGGATATGTGTGTTCATGATGTGCTGTGTGGGTACAGATACAGGTATATTCAGATGCCAGGAAGCAACCTAAGTGTCATTCCTTGTCTTCCACTTTGCTTGAGACAGACTCTCTGTTGTTTGCCTCTACAGCTGTCAAGTTAACTGACCCATGAGTTTCAGTGGATTCTCCTGTTTCCATGGTCCATCTCACTTGTAGGAACTACCGTGCCTGTCTTTACATGAGTCTTAGAGAAATTCAAGTCCTCATGCTTTCGTGGCAAGCACCTTAACCACTTCTCTGTTTCCCTAAGCCCAAGGTGAGTGAGTCCTAGGAGTTTTCCAATCTGTCTCTTACATACAGGATCCTATCACATGCAAATAGACATGTGACTTCTTCCATTTATAACCGTATTTCCTTTCATTCCTTCTCTTGTCTTCTCCTAGCTAAGACTTTGAATGCCATGTTGAATTAGAATTCAGAAAGCAGACTCCTTGTTCTGTTCCTTGTTTTAGTGAAAATACTTCCTGCTTTTCCCCAACTTAGTATTATGTGGCTATAGGTTAGTCACATATATGCTTTATCATGTGAGATAATATGTTTCTTCTATTCCTATTTTCTTGAGAACCATTTTTAAGGGGAAGTTTTAAAGCAATTATTATTAGTTCTTTGGAAATTTGGTGCACTGTATTTTAGTCTTAATCAACATTTCCCCTAGACCCTCTAAGATAAATCCCTTTTCACTACCCAGAAAACTGTGTGACACCCTCCGTTTTTAACCCATCAATCTAGTTTGTGCTGCCTAAATACTCATGGCTGTGGGCTTTCCACCTACTAGGGGCTACATCTTTGAAATAAAACCTGAATCTCCTTCTCCCAGAAGCTATCAACTGTCAGTGTCATCTCAGCTGAGAAGCCAACCTCCTATTTCCATCTTAGGCATTTGTCTGGGTTGGTCTTTTAGAGGTCTTGTGTGTGTGTCACAATAGCTCCTGTAAATTTACATGTACAGCGGCCCTACTGCATCTGGAAGACACCGTTTTCTTATAGTCATCCACCACCTCTGACTCTTACAGTCTTTCTGTTCACTATTCAGCCTGGAGAAGAGGGGCAGAATATAGATATCCCATTTAGTGTGGAACATTCCACAATCTCTTATTCTCTGTACCTTGGGCAGTTGTGATAATTGCCACCCACTGTGTAATGAAGCTTTTCTGATGAGAATTGAGGAGTACCCTGATCTACAACTATAGTGATAAGTCATTAGGAGTCATTTGAATCTTATGTTCATTTAACAGAATAGTAAGTAGTATATCCTTCTCAGTGTCCTATGGCCAATCTATCCACAGGTTCTTGGCCCAGATAACAGTTCCAGATATGGGTTCCGTCTCCTGAAGTGGGCCCTAAATCCAATCAGATAGTGTCTGGTTATAATCATGACATTTGCGTTGCTATTGCACCAGCAGCCATGTCTTGTCAAGCCAATCGTCATTACAGCTTTTAGAAATCCCAGTTGTGTAAGACTGATGATTACTTTTCTCATCCAGCACCATGAAAGCTAGCCAAGAGGAATGAAGATTGCAGGTGAATAACAGCTTGACTTCTCTGAATATATATATATTATTATATATATTATATATATATTAGATATAAATTTGAAACAAGCTTGTTTGCTTGTTTTACATATCAATCTCAGTTCCCGTGTCCTCCCATCCTCCCCTGTTCCCCCCACCAATCCCCATCCTATCCTCTTTCTGCTCCCCAGGGAGGGTGAGGCCTTCCATGGGGAGTCTTCAAAGTCTGTCATATCATTTGGAGCAGGGCCCAGGTCCTTCTAACTTCTCTGAATTCTATGAGTCAAATATATGGTGTCTTCAGCAATAGAATTATGGTGATTTGAATGAGCTGTCCCTCATTTTCAGGTATCTGAATACTTGGTTACCAGTTGGTGACAATATTTGGTAGGTTTAGGAGGTGTGTCCCGTCATTGCCCCCATCTGGTCACCCCCACTCATGCCTCCACCAAACTCCATGCTTGGACCAGTACTACATCCTGCAATTCAGCCCAGACACCTACATCTACCTGACTTTATCCCACTTACACCATAACCAACATTCAGGCCCAACCCTGTCCACACATCTGCTCTGTCCCAGCCTGCTGTGTCTATATCAGAAACAGAACTAACAAAGAAAACCCATATACCCAGGCCCATGCCCAAAAAAAGCAGATGATAGGTACCCCCAAGACTATGCAGAAGTTACCTGGGATCTTGTTGAAATGTTAGATTTGAAGATATTTAAGAAAGCAGTCATTTCATGTGGTATGTATTTGTGCTTTGTAGAGCAGACATTAAATTCATGGCAACTAGGGACAGAATTATTTCACATGACTGTAGAGATTTAGCTTCAGCAGTGTTAGAAGCCAGTCCACATGGTGAATAGAGGAAGCAAGGGACATAGAACAGCAAAATAGGGCTAGAGGTGTTGAAATTTTCCAAGATCAGCTTCTCAGTGAGAAGAAATATGCTGATTTGAAAAGACAGTCTAGACACCTTGGTGCAATGTCAAATAGCAACTTTGAATGCTTGGGACAGAGTTGAAGAATCAGGAAAGAGGACTGAATAATTTACTAAAATTATACAAGGTCCCAAGAAATCCTTACTGATTTTTCACAAAGATTGACTTCAGCTGTAAATAGAATGATATCAGATCCAGAAGTTAGAAAAATATTAGTTGAATCTGTGCTTTTTGAGAATGCTAATTCAGAAGGATCATTAGTCCTTTAAAGGAAAAATTGGAACCAATAGATGAATGGATTAGAAATATGAGTGATATTGGTTCTCATGCTTATGATGTTGCTTTAATAAGAAATAATTTCTAGAAATGTTAAAAAATTAAAACATTAGATATTTTAATTATGGTAAACAAGGCCATTTGAAAAGGGATTATAGGCAAGATGATCCTATAAACAATGTTTTTTATAGAGATAATACAAACAGAAGGTCTCAGCCTTATGCAGAAGGTGTGGCAAAAGTTGGTATTGGACTAATGAATACAAATCAGTAAGGGACAGTCAAGGTAACCCTTTGCCTTTGAGAAACACCCCAAGGGGCCTCCCACAGGCTCCAATATCAAATTTGGCTAAATCATTCCCCATTGGCATTGGAGAAATTCATCCACAGAACAATTAAAAGACAGTATTTGTTGCTGAAATCACAGTGCTATGGATATGACCAAAGATAGAACAATTTCTTATTTATTTATTTATTTTTTTATAAGGATAGTAACAACAAAAGGTTCAGGAGAGATCAGAAAACAAGTATTTTGGCAAACAGTTACGAATGATCAGACACCAAGTACTAATTATATTGAATAAGTACGGAGAGAGTCGACATCCTTGTCTTGCTCCTGATTTTAGTGCAATTACTGAGAGTTTCTCTCCATTTAAGGTGATGTTGGCTATGGACTTGAAGCTGCCTTTATTATGTTTAGGTACGTCCCTTGTATCCCTGATGTCTCCAGAACTTTTATCATGAAGGGCTGTTTGATTATGTCAAGGGCCTTTTCTGTATCTAGTGAGCTGATTATGTATTTTTGTTTATATGGCGGATTTACATTTATTGATTTTCATGTATTGAACCATCCCTGCATCACAAGGATGCCTTTGATCACCAACCTACCCTAGCAAGAAAGGCACATCAGCTAGTAATAACCAGGCTGCCTTGCTGCCTTTGTTCTTGTTTTGGTTTGGTTTGGTTTTTTTTTCTCAACAAGTCTCTTGACTAACCATTAAAGGTATAACTTTTTAACCTTTAAACTGTTTCTGAAGACTTTCTTCATCAAAGCCATTAACAAAAATATCTTAACCTAACTTTACTAACAATCTGCATGTCTAAATTCTTTCTAAGGGTAGTGGTTGAATCATTAATCTGCTTGCTTGGGTAAAGTTTATCACTAATTTATTGCAAGTACCAGTAACACAGCACAGTGAGGGGCTAGAAACGCCCTTAGAAACTCCCATACAAATCCTCAGTTATGAGGGACTTGATGACTGTGAAGGCAATAAGCAGAGATACATGGTAATATATTATTTATAATTTAATAAAACTTGTCTGAGGGTTCAGAATGCAAAGCTAGCCACAAGCCATAGAGCTCAGGTAGTGGTGGTACACACCTTTAATCCCAATAGCCATACTAGTTAGTTATAGAGCCAGAGGGTGATGGCACACACCTTTAATCCAAGGACTCACGAGACAAGCAGATATATCTCTGTTAGTTCAAGGCCACACTAGCTACATGAAATTGATCCAGTTTAAAAGAGAAACAGCTCACACAAAGGGGATCTCAACACTTGGGATCACATGCCTTTAATCCCAGCACTTGAGGTATATAAAATAGGAGCAGATATTCAGTATGGGGCTTTTGATTGCAGCCACATTCGAGCAATTAGTCTCCAGCCATATAAGAGGGAAGGAGTGCTTCAGCCTGGGTAGAGATAAGAGCTACTGGCTTGGCTGCTTTGCTTTTTGGATCATTCAGCTTGAACCCAAACATCTGTCACTCAGTTTTACTTTTCACGCTACAGAACTATGCTCAGGAACAGTATGAGATCCTCAGGACATGTAGTCCTTGGGGCTTTGCATCTCCAAAGCTCACTTGATAAGGTTTTGCTGTCCAACAAGTTATATCCTTTGTGTTCCAAAGCTGCTTGATGTTCCTTTCACATGGCTCCTGACCTAAGATGGTTCCATTTATCAGTTAGTGTCAAAAGAAGTGTCAACAATGAACATGGATATGCAAATGATTCTGGGAAAACTAGATATCTACATGTAGAATTATGAAACTAGATCCCTATCTCTTACCCTGGTCAAAAAATAATTCAAGATATAGCAGTTATCATAATGATCTGAAGTTTTAGATCTACGTATTTAACCTGGAATGCTTGCAGAGGTCAGGAAGCCAAAAAAAAAAAAAAAAAAAAAAAAAAAAAAAAGGAGCTTCGGGCTGGGGAATGTCTATACAGTTAAGGGGAAGTAAAACCCATGTGATCTGTTTGTATTACCCTCCCTAGATTTGCTCCTGCCTGGTGACTGTGGCCAGTGCCTTTACTGTTTAAGCACAACTTTTTTTCCATATCTTTATCAAGGATCTTGGTATAAAAACTGCACATTTTTGAGACAATAAAACATTTGCATATGTCAAAAACATCTCAATGTACCCCAAATTCGAACCTGTTGGTGGAAATTTTGAATATAGGCAGGAACAAGGAATGCTTGGAAAAGGAATCTCAGGAAATAAAGCCAAGATTGACATGTTGGACTTGCATGATATTAGCAACAAGAACAACAACTGCATGGCAAAGGAAGCAACAATTGAAGATATAATCTATGCAATGGAAGAAAAGGTTTTCTTAACCATACATAGCATTGACAGCAAATTAATATCTAGAAAAAAAGAAGACTAAAAATACTAAATACTACAAAACTAAACAATTCACAAATAAATGGGCTAGTAGGCAACTGGGTCTCCAAAGATGACATACAAAGGATAAATAAACATGAAAAAAATACTAGATTTTCTAGGCCATTAGAGAAATACAAATGAAAATGACATTGATATTTAGTCTCACTGTAGTCAGAATGACCACCATTAAGAGCATAAATAGCAACAAGTACAGGAGAAGATGTAGGGAGAAGAAATTCTCATGCCTTGTTGGTGGGAATGTATACTAGTCCAAAGACTATGGAAATCAGTCTGAAAGTTCCTTAAAAAACTTTATCATATGAACCATCCGTAACACAGCTGAGTATATTGTTGAAGAACTATAAGTCAATGTACCACATAAATACTTATACAATCATATTTCTGGCTGCACTAGTCACAATACCTAAGTTCTTGAGTAAGTCTAGGTTTTTATTGAGGGATGAATGGATAAAGAAAATGTGGCATATATAGACAATGACATTTTATTCAGTCATTAAGATAAATGAAATTATTCAATTTGCAGGAAAATTGATATAACTGACTGTCATTACACTCAACAAATACATTCACATTGAGAAAGCGAAACGCCACATTTTGTAGATGTGGATATACCATTCTGAGCAACTGAGCCTGGGTCTGACCTCTTCTGAGCTGGGGCATTGGCCATGTCCTGCCATTTCCCAATGTGGTTGATACCCTGTTGCATACATTTGGCATGAAGCCCAAACTAGCATTATTGTGTCCACCAGTGACAGCCAAGTCCCCAGCACACAGGGATTTAATTTAATTGCTCCTTCTGGGTCCATTTAAAGAAATGTCCCTGAATATCCCTCCCAAGTGTTTTCCATGGACAGGGACAAGGTTTACTAAAGATGAACCAAAAATTCTTGGCAATATGAGCTTAAATAGAGCAAGAGAAAGTCCATCTCTTTGTTACAGGAACTCATTTCCTCCATGTTACCAACTTCATCTGTGGTTGACAGAGAGAATGTCACATGAACAACGTGTTAGCTACAAAGGTGACATTTTGTCAAGGTAATTATGAGTATTTCAAGAATGATTTGTTCCGTGGGTGACATAAAATAGTGGGGGAAAGTTTGACCTATAAACATGCCTGCTTAATATTAATGAATGACATAAAAAGCCTATGTTTTTTTAATGAAATATATTTAGTTATGTAGCAGCATTAGCATGAAATTTTTTTCCAGGGGCTACTATTGTTTGATGCATGAATGTGACGACAACCATGCAAATGAGATGCCAAATGTGGCTGAGTTTAAGCTTTGTATGTCACATCACAGCCATAAAAATACCCAAGCTAGTTGTTGATGGGGAATTGCTTTTTGGGAGGGGGAACCTTTTGTAATATTTGCTGGACTTCATGTAGGTTGGTTTTATACAACAAAGAATTCTGGGCTGGAATCCAACAGCTTGAGACTGAACACTAACCCTGTCCACTAATGCTCCATGATTGCGTCAAGCCATTTAGAGTGATCTTATAGATAGACTGAACACAGTCACTTTGATTTAACATGAAATCTTTGATGTTTTAGCATGTTCTGATTTTCAGTTTTCTGTTCTTAAAATCCACTTAAAGTGTGATTATGTTTCTTCATATAATATAAAAGTACATTGGATAAACTATATAGTGCTTCTGAAAACCCTGAGCTCCTATAGAGATTTTAAACAGAAACATAGTAAATTCTTCATTCATAGTTACCACAAGACGGTAATATTTTATTTATGAAATGATGAACTACAAATTGGAACTAAAATTAAATTACACTAAAAGTATATTGTGTTTCACTAATATTCAACACAGCTTCAGGAAAAAATGAAATTAATGGGGATTTACAGTGAAGTTGTGTTTCTGAAGTGATGAAATCCACAATGTATGTTTATTTTCTAAGAGGCTTAACCTCTAGAGGATTCGGCATGTGGGTAGGATAACCCTTGTTTAACTATCCCGTGTGTGATCTTTGTGCAGTCTGGATCTGGCAGGAGTGTGCAAGGGGTAGCTGATACCTGAGTCCTGCTCTGTCCACTCACGTCGTTAGTGATAATTATGAGAATTGTGATGAGAACTGAACACCTTAGAATTCACACAGGAGAGTCAGCTTTTTTTCTGCAGGGAAAAGAGGAGATGTCATGGTCATTTCCATGAACACTCTTGGCATCCTGATCCCTTGCCTCTCTGTTGGCTAGTTGGACCAGGGGACTGTCCACCTAGCCTGGAAATCACTCTAAAAAATTTGATGGGACTACTCTCTTCCTGTATAAAGATCCTTCATTTGTGTTGGAGGTTCTTTAGATTCCCTGTTGTCACTCTGGACCTGAGGAAAAAGAACAAGGTTCAAACTTTACTGTGTGCTGGGTTTTCTTGGAGCCCTGTAACATGTGTGAAGATGAAGTCCTTACTGCTCTGGGAGTGTAGGGAAGGAGGCTCTTGTCTCCTTTGGGTGTAGCTATGGCAACAGTACTATGCTTAATCTGTAGTGTATGCAGTGGAGGGACCACAATGGCTGCAGGAATCAGTGTGTGAAGTTCTAGTGCAGAGTGCAGACACCTAGACCCTCAGAGCCAGCACTGTTCCCTTTCATCCTGACTTACTTTGTGAGACTCGGCATTTCTGTCTCCCTTGCTGATGAAAAACTCAATTTTTTGGGCTGTGGTGAGAAACACACAATGTTGCATTTATTTCTCTTGATCCAAATCAGAAATAGAGAAAAAAACCACTATGTAGTCTTTTTCTCTCAAATAAAAATGAAGTCAGTGTAACACACACATTGTACTTACTTCATTCTTCCAAAGAGCTGGGGTCTGATCCTAGGAGCCAGGAGGATACTGAGGTGAATGCCCAGCATGTCCACCAGCACCGGTCTTTCCTACATCATCTGCTGCCTTACATTACTGTGATAGCCGGTCTTCTGTTCAAAGGACACTTGTCATCTTACAGAAGATCAATATGACTTAAGCTGTAGCTGACATTTAGGCATTTTTCGTAAGCATTTAATATGCCAATTTTTTGCCAATTTTTTCCAAGAAAGATTTTTTTTAGTAGAAATGAATGCATCTTAAACGTTTAATGACTAAGGGATTGAAAGGAGGGAAAGCACAGATGTGGTGACACACAGGCTGGTTTTCTCTCCAGCCACACTGCACACTGCTTGAAGAATAAAAACGTGGTTGCTGTTATTTGGGCTAGATGTTCTTTAGCTTTGAAATAACAAACAGAGTTGAATATAAGGCATAGCACTTGTTCCAAAAAAAAAAAAAAATCCCAACAAAACAACAAAACAAAACAAACAAACAATCAAACAAAAACACACAACATACATGGGCATTTGGACCCATTTCAAGAGGCAGCTTCTTAACTGGTCAACAGCACCAGTAGTGGATCTGAGAACAACAGTCAGCATAGCATCTAGAGGGTTCACAAAAGGGAGAGTGGACCTTTCTTCCTGGGGTGAGATGTTTGGAAAGAAGAAGAGATGATCCATTTATCTGTTGAGAAGGAGGGCCTCATGTCTGGGGAGATTGTAGGAACTGAAAGTCAGATGGGACTTGGTGCATTTGCGGAGAGCTCCCTGTGCCTGTGTGTGTTTCTGTGGCTTTGATGATTAAGACAGGTAAGAAGGGTCTGTAGAGAAGGAGATTCCTCTGTACTGTATAAGAGTATATTCACTGTCAACAGTCAGAAGCTGCTGAATCTGTAGAAGAAGCTCTTATGATACATCTGCCTTTCAGGAAATACATTAGTAAAAACAATGAAGTGAAAACCAATCCTAGACTATTATGCATGTTACTTTGCCTCCAGATACATACATTAAATGATCCTTTGTTAATTTTTGTGCTTGAACTCTTAATGGCTGTGTCCATTATTTTTGAATGTCCAGTGTATTTTAAAGGTAAGAGACCGTCAGTCCATCATTTTAACAAGTATTCAGTACCACAGTGATAAACTCAACTTTAAGAATGCAGGTGGCTTTGTAATTCCATGTCCTAAATTATTTTGCTCTGAGATTTTTTTCTTTTAGTATTATTTACCCAAGAAAAATTTCTAGAAAGGAAAGTGTTGCTCAAATTGAAAATTTTGTGGGGTGTGTGTGTGTGTGTGTTCTGATATGCTTGCATTCTCAGATAATTGTGTCTAAAAGCATATGGAGCTCTCGGAGCAACTCCCAACAAAGGAGACCTGACTATCCACGTGGGACCACCTGTAATTTCCACCGGCTTGGTCCCTGACCCCGCCTCCAGTCCTCTGCTGGAGTCCCAGGCCCCTCCCAGAGATCCGCCTATCTCAGCGGGTCCACTTGGAGTTCCTGCAGGCAAGATCCTTGACCCCCAAATCCGGGCCCCTGCAAAAGAATGAGGTCTCAGCTGGAGAGCGCCAGTTTCCAGTGAGATCCCACTACCCTGCAAAACCTTCTCAAGTTCCAGCCCAGCCCTCGTCCTCTTCTGCCGGCTATTGGCCAGAGGTGAGTCTGGGCCCAATCGGGGCTGCCTGTCCCCTTCAACCTCTTTACCCCCCTCCCCCGCCTGAACTCCCTGGATTGGCCCCTGATCCTGCTGCTCCTGTCTCCGGTCCCCTTTGAGAGCACCCTTGGAGCTCTGATACACCCCCACCCATCCCAACCTCCAGCCTACCCCCCCCACCCTGTGCCCTACCCCACCTACGGTCCTGCCGCTCTGGTTGAGCACTGGGACAGAGGGTGGAGCCAACAGTCCACCCTACTTCGGAGACCTCTCGGAGCAACTCCCAACAAAGGAGACCTGACTATCCACGTGGGACCACCTGTAATTTCCACCGGCTTGGTCCCTGACCCCGCCTCCAGTCCTCTGCTGGAGTCCCAGGCCCCTCCCAGAGATCCGCCTATCTCTGCGGGTCCACTTGGAGTTCCTGCAGGCAAGATCCTTGACCCCCAAATCCGGGCCCTGCCAAAGAACGAGGTCTCAGCTGGAGAGCGCCAGTTTCCAGTGAGATCCCACTACCCTGCAAAACCTTCTCAAGTTCCAGTCCAGCCCTCGTCCTCTTCTCCCGGCTATTGGCCAGAGAGAAGCCTCCTAGAGAGCTTGGACCACACAGAGATACAGACATTGAATCTTTGATCCACATAAGCCCATCTGGGAAGGACCATAGAGAGAGGGAAGAGACACCACCAACACCTACAGGAAGAAACTATGGGAAGAAGGCAATACAAGAGAACACCTAACAACAGAAAGACAAACATGACACCACCAGAATCTAGGGAATCTACACCAACTAGAATGGAACACAACAACAAAGCAGAGGAAGCAGAAGGGTATGACTTAAAAATCACCATCATAAAAATGATAGAGGCCCTCAAAGAAGATATGAGAAAATCCCTTAAAGAAATAGAGGAAAAAACAAACAAAAAAGTGGAAGAAATGAACAAATTCCTTAAGGAAAGTACAGAAAGCCAAGAAAAAACAATTAACCAGGTGAAGGAAACGGTTCAAGATTTGAAAACCGAAATTGAGAAAATAAAGGCAACACAAATGGAAGGAAAGCTGGAAATTGAAAAGCTGGGCAAAAAATCGGAAACCACGGACACAAGCATAACCAATAGAATTCAAGAGATGGAAGAGAGAATCTCAGGCGCAGAAGATAAACTAGAAGAAATAGATTCATCGACCAAAGAAAACCATAAATCCAACAAATCCTTAACACACAATATCCAGGAAATGTGGGACACCATGAAAAGGCCAAACCTAAGAATAATAGGCATAGAGGAAGGTGAGGAAGCCCAGCTCAAAGGTGCTGAAAACATATTCAACAAAATCATCGAGGAAAACTTTCCAAATCTGAAGAAGGACATGCCCATGAAAGTACAAGAAGCATACCGAACCCCAAATAGGCTGGACCAAAGAAAAAAGACCCCTCGACATATAATAATCAAAACACCTAGCATACAGAATAAAGAAAAAATATTAAGAGCAGCGAAGGAAAAAGGACAGGTAACATATAAAGGCAGACCTATCAAAATTACACCTGACTTCTCCATGGAAACCCTCAAGGCCAGAAGGTCCTGGATAGATGTTCTAAAAGTATTAAGAGAACACGGATGCCAGCCTAGGCTACTATATCCAGCAAAACTCTCAGTCAATATAGATGGAGAGAACAAGATATTCAATGACAAAACCAGATTTTCCCAATATGTATCTACAAATCCAGCCCTACAGAAAGTATTGGAAGGAAAATTCCAACCCAAGGAAGGTAACTACGCCCACAAAAATGTAGGCAACAGATAATCCAACTACACCAGAAACCTAGGGTGAAGCAGAACAAATATATTCACAATACCACTGCCAACAACAAACCTAAATCAAACAACCATCAACAATCAATGGTCCTTACTCACCCTCAACATTAATGGTCTTAACTCACCTATAAAAAGACACAGATTAACAGAATGGATACGAAGACAGAATCCATCCTTCTGCTGCATACAAGAAACACATCTTAGCTCCAAAGATAGACATTACCTCAGGGTAAAGGGTTGGGAAAAGATTTTCCAATCAAATGGAAATAAGAAGCAAGCAGGCGTAGCTATCCTAATATCTAACAAGCTAGACTTCAAACCAAAACTAGTCAAAAGAGATGAAGATGGTCATTTCATATTCATCTCAGGAGAAATCCATCAACACAAAGTCTCAATTCTGAACATCTATGCCCCTAATACAAAGCCACCCACATTCGTAAAAGAAACACTACTAAAACTCAAAGCTCATATAAAACCTCACACACTTATAGTGGGAGACTTCAATACACCACTCTCAACACTAGACAGGACCACAAATCAGAAACTCAACAAAGAAACAAAAGAATTAACAGAAGTTATGTCTCAACTGGGGCTAACAGACATCTATAGAACATTCCATCCAAACACAAAAGAATATACCTTCTTCTCTGCTCCACATGGAACCTTCTCTAAAATCGACCACATACTAGGAGACATAACAAACCTCAACAGATACAAGAGAATAGAAATAGTCCCCTGTATCTTATCGGACCACCATGCTTTAAAATTGGAATTCAACAACAATACAAATAGCAGAAAACCTGCAAACTCATGGAAACTGAACAATGTGCAATTGCACCACTCCTGGGTCAAAGAAGAAATAAAGAAAGAAATTAAAGACTTTCTAATATTCAACGAGAATGAGGATACAACATACCCGAACTTATGGGACACCTTGAAAGCAGTGCTACGAGGGAAGTTCATTGCACTAAGTGCCCATATGAAGAAAACAGAGGATAGTCACATAAATGAATTAACAGCGCAACTGAAAACCTTAGAACAGAGAGAAGCGAATTCACCCGCAGGAGCAGACGCCAGGAAATAATCAACTTGAGGGCTGAAATCAACAAAATAGAAACCAGGAAAACAATACAAAAAATCAATGCAACAAAGAGTTGGTTTTTTGAGAAAATCAACAAGATTGATAAACCTTTATCCAAATTAACGAAAAAGCAGAGACAGAACATGCAAATTAACAAAATCAGAAATGAAATGGGGAACATAACAACAGACACAGAGGAAATCCAGACAATTTTCAGGTCATACTTCGAAAATCTGTATTCCACAAAAATTGAAAATTCAAAGGAAATGGACAAGTTTCTGGATAACTATCACTTACCAAAATTAAATCAAGAACAGACAAACAACTTAAATAGACCTATAACCCGAAATGAAATAGAAGCAGTCATCGAAAGCCTTCCAACGAAAAAAAGTCCAGGGCCAGATGGATTCAGTGCAGAATTCTACCAGACATTCAAGGAAGAACTAATACCACTACTCCTCAAACTGTTCCACAAGATAGAAACAGAAGGTTTATTGCCAATCTCTTTTTATGAGGCCACAATAACTTTGGTACCCAAACCTCACAAAGACACAACTAAGAAAGAAAACTACAGACCAATATCCCTGATGAACATCGATGCAAAAATACTCAATAAAATAATGGCAAACCGAATTCAAAAATACATCAGAGAAATCATCCACCATGATCAAGTAGGCTTCATACCTGGATTGCAGGGATGGTTTAACATACGAAAATCTATCAACGTGATCCACCATATAAACAAACTGAAAAAGAAAAACCATATGATTATCTCCCTAGATGCAGAAAAAGCCTTCGATAAAATTCAACACCCTTTCATGATAAAGGTATTAGAGAGGTCAGGGATAACAGGAACATACCTAAACATAATAAGAGCAATATACAGCAAACCAACTGCCAACATCAAACTGAATGGAGAGAAACTTAAGCCAATTCCTCTAAAATCAGGAACAAGACAAGGCTGTCCTCTCTCTCCATATCTCTTCAATATCGTACTAGAAGTTCTAGCTAATGCTATAAGACAACAAAAGGAGATCAAGGGCATCCAAATTGGAAAGGAAGAAGTCAAACTGTCTCTATTTGCAGATGATATGATAGTTTACATAAGCGACCCAATAAACTCTACCAGGGAACTCCTACAGCTGATAAACACCTTCAGCAAACTAGCAGGATACAAGATAAACTCAAAAAAATCAGTAGCCCTATTTTTTTCAGACGACAAAGAGGCAGAGAAAGAAATCAGAGAAACATCACCCTTTACAATAGCCACAAGCAACATAAAGTATCTTGGTGTAACGCTTACCAAACAAGTAAAAGATCTATATAATAAGAACTTTGTGACTCTAAAGAAAGAAATTAAAGAAGATACCAGAAAATGGAAAGACCTCCCATGCTCTTGGATAGGTAGGATAAACATAGTAAAAATGGCAATCTTACCAAAAGCAATCTACAGATTCAATGCAATCCCCATTAAAATCCCACCACAATTCTTCACCGACCTTGAAAGGATAATAATCAACTTTATATGGAAAAACAAAAGACCCAGGATAGCCAAAACAACCCTATACAATAAAAGAACATCAGGAGGCATCACCATTCCTGACTTAAAGCTCTACTACAGAGCTATAGTTCTGAAAACAGCCTGGTATTGGCATAAAAATAGACAGGTAGACCAATGGAATCGAATTGAAAATCCTGATATTAATCCATGCACCTATGAACACCTGATTTTCGACAAAACAGCTAAAATGATACAATGGGGCAAAGACAGCATCTTCAACAAATGGTGCTGGCACAATTGGATGAGGGTGTGTAGAAGACTGCAGATAGACCCATGTCTGTCGCCATGCACAAAACTCAAGTCCAAATGGATCAAAGACCTCAACATCAATCCAGCCACATTGAACCTCTTAGAAGAGAAAGTAGGAGGTACCCTTGAACAAATTGGTATAGGAGACCGCTTCTTGAACATAACTCCAGGGGCACAGACACTGAAAGAAACAATTAATAAATGGGACCTCTTCAAACTTAGAAGCTTCTGTAAGGCAAAGGACACAGTTGACAAGACCAAACGGCAGCCCACTGACTGGGAAAAGATTTTCACTAATCCTATATCCGACAAAGGGCTGATCTCCAAAATATACAAAGAACTCAAGAAACTAGTCAACAAAACACCAAATAACCCTATTAAAAAATGGGGTACAGAACTGAAGAAAGAATTCTCAATGGAGGAAATCAAAAAGGCTGAAAGACACTTAAGAAAATGCTCCACATCCTTAGCTATCAGGGAAATGCAAATCAAAACAACTTTGAGATACCATCTTACCCCTGCCAGAATGGCTAAAATTAGAAACACCAGTGATGACTTATGTTGGAGAGGATGTGGAGAAAGTGGAACACTCCTCCACTGCTGGTGGGAGTGCAAACTCATACAGCCACTTTGGAGATCAGTATGGCGGTTCCTCAGGAAAATGGGAATTAGTTTACCACAGGACCCGGCAATCCCCCTCTTAGGCATATACCCAAAGGATTCACATCAATGCAACAAAGACATCTGTTCAACTATGTTCATAGCAGCACTATTTGTAATAGCAAGAACCTGGAAGCAACCTAGATGCCCTTCAATTGAAGAATGGTTAATGAAGATGTGGCACATCTACACAATGGAATACTACTCTGCAGAAAAAAATAATGGTATCTTGAAATTCGCAGGCAAGTGGATGGCACTTGAAGAAACCATCCTGAATGAGGTAACCCAGTCACAAAAAGAGGAACACAGTATGTACTCACTCATATATGGATTTTAGACCTAGATCAAATGATCACCAGCCTATAATTCACATCACCAGAGGAACTAGGATACAAGTTGTATTCTAAGAGATTCATATAAAGTCCCTCACAGAACTGGGAAGGGACAAGTCCCCCAGACCTCAGGTATAGTGGGTGAGGACAGCTAATGGAGAGAGAAGTAGGAGAAAATGAGAGGGAGGAGAGGAAGGCATGTGTGACTAGGAGGATTGAGCCTGGTTAGGAATGGAAAATAGGAAAGAGAGAGAGAGACAGAGACAGAGAGAGAGAACATAAAAGAGGGAGCCAATATTGGTTTGAAGAGAAAGTTGAACACAAAGAAAGGTCGAGGGAACTACAAGACTGCTCCCAACTAACAATCTCAGCTTCCGTGGAAAGGCTATCATAAATGCCCTTCCCGGAGAGTGAGATCAACAACTAACTTCTCCATGGAGTCCTCAACTAATGCCTGTTGAAAACAGGAGCAAACACCCATACATAAACACTGAGTCAAACTAGAACCCAGAAGCAGATGGAGAGGACAAGACCATGCGGTAGAAGTACATAGAGACAGCTTACCTGAACAAGGAGGAGCTAAGGGCCACTAGACTGATAGCTGGGAAGCCAACAGAGGTCTGACTCGGACTCCCCTGAATATGGGTCTCAGCCAGAAGGTCTGAACAGTCTGAGAGACCTCAGACAGTGGAGCCAGGATGTATCCCTGGTGCACAAAAGGACTTTGCAAACATATCCCCCATGGAGGGATAACTGCCTTATTCTAGAGATAGGAGAGAAGCCCTAGTCCCTACTTCACAGGACCTGTCAGATCTACATGACCCCAACTGGATGGCATTCCCCCACATATTGTATTGTGGTGGGGGGTTGGGAGGGGAGGGTGTTTAGAGTGCATGGGAGAGGGTAGAGAGGGCAAAAGGGAGGGAAGGAGGGAGGGAGGGCTTGGGGGGAGGGAGGGAGGGAGGGAGAGGGAACTGGGATCGACATGTAAAATAATAATAATAAAAAAAAAAAAAAAAAAAACGCTTTGACTCCAAAATTTAAGTTGAAGAACAAGTTACTGGGGAAAAGTATTTCTATTTTTGTTTCCACAGAAAATGAAAAGATGTGGATTCCTTCCAGACTAATGTGGTTTGATCACACCAGACCGCCTGAAACAGAGTACAAGCTGATCCTACATTCCAAACAGCTGGACAAAACAGCCCTACAGACTACAGCTAGGATATCTGAATCTTCTTCGAATCCCCCAAGACAGCGCCCCTTACCAGCAGGAAGTAGTTTGGAAAGAACGACGCCCAAATTCCCAAATATTGTGTATAAATGTTTGTTTTCATTTAATTGGACTTTGTTATATAAAATTAAATAAAAAATACTCTATATGCAAAAAAAAAAAAAAAAAAATAAAAGCATATGGAGGCCAAAGAACATCTTTGGACACTATTCCTCAATCCTCATCCTTCCTTTTTTTAAGGCCATGTGGATGCTAAATCTGTCAGCTTCTTAAGTTCATCCAGTCCTGGATGACAGACTAGAGCTTTGATTTAATTTGTTTCTCTTTTGCTGAGGAATACTGAGAATTAATGAGCCTAATTGGTGACTTGCACTTATTTTTATGAACTGAATGTTTATGTAACAGTAGGGTGTATTTCTTAGTTTATCACAAGAAAGCTGTGTGTTGTCATTTATTCATGCCATGTTGTCAGGGGTGAATGGAGCTTGGCAATAACCTCTCTTAAGAAACCTTTCACCTCTTTTTCTAGCCCCGGAATCTCATGAAAACATGGGCCGATGATCATCTAATAGTTTCTGATATCCTTGCCAGTCACGGACAATGAGAAACCAGACCTTGGTGACAGAGTTCATTCTTCAGGGCTTCTCTGAGCACCCACAGTACCAGCTGCCCTTATTTATCTGTTTCCTCTCTCTCTACTCTGTGGCCCTCATAGGTAATGTTCTTATAATCTTGGCCATCACCTGCAACCCTGGGCTCCACACGCCCATGTACTTTTTCTTGTTGAATTTGGCTACTATGGATATCATCTGTACATCCTCTGTTATGCCTAAGGCCCTGAAGGGTCTGTTGTCAGTGAGGAACCCCATTTCCTATGGTGGCTGCATGGCCCAGCTCTATTTCCTTACGTGGGCTGCATCTTCAGAGTTACTCCTTCTCACTGCCATGGCCTATGACCGTTATGCAGCCATCTGCCATCCTCTGCATTATGGCAACATGATGAGCAAAGCATTTTGCAGCATGTTGGCTGCTGGAGTGTGGGCACTCTGTGCTTGCAACACTGCCATCCACACAGGACTTATGACACGACTGGATTTCTGTGGCCCCAATGTCATTACACATTTCTTCTGTGAGGTACCGCCTCTACTGCTCCTCTCCTGTAGCTCCACCTATGTGAACAGTGTCATGATTGTCTTGTCTGACGCTTTTTATGATATATTGAATTTCCTGATAACAATGGTGTCATATGCCTTCATCATCTCTAGCATCCTGAAGATGCGAACTACTGAAGGGAAGAAGAAAGCCTTCTCTACCTGCTCTTCCCACCTCATTGTGGTGTGCATGTATTACACCTCTATCTTCTATGCCTACATAAGCCCTGTCTCTAGCTACAACCCAGAGAAGAGCAAATTTGCTGGTGTGCTCTACACCATGTTGAGTCCTACACTCAACCCTCTGATCTATACTTTGAGAAACAAGGAGGTCAAAGCAGCTCTCAGAAAACTTTTTCCTTTCCTCAAAAATTAAATGTGATTTGTGGAGCTCTTGTCTTGGGATTGGGGTTCATGGTGGATTGGTTTCCCATGGGCACATGCTGGGTTTGTGTGTGCCCAGAATGTAAGTAAGCTAACCTTTTCCACCCAATGCAGTGTCTTTGGAGATGACTCAAAACTCTGGTGATCTGACAGTGACTAGTGGAAGAATGTGGTAGAATGTGAGCTCACACAGCTCTGAGACTGAGACTTGGGGTCTCTGTGCCTGAACTCAGGGGCATATAGTACTTTCTTTTCAGAGGAAGAAAACCCTTTAAGAGGACAGATGTTATGAGCAGGTTTTCCCACCGGCCTGGTTCCACAGGCATGCCAGCCCCAAATAACACACAGAGACACTGTATTAGATATAATATTGTTGGCCAGTTACTAGTTTCTTATCAGCTAGCTCTGTCTTAAATATTAACCTATTTCTTTTAATCTAAATATTTCCATGTGGTTTTGTCTTACAGGAGAGAGGATTGGGACCTCTGTTCTCTTGGTCCTACATGTTGAATCCTTCTATGTCTCCCCTTAAACCTCCTTGTCTCCTAGTCCCTCCTGTCTTACTTTCCTATTGGCCAACAGTGCTTTATTCACTAACCAATATGAGAAACATTTACTGAATGACATCTCTAATCATCTCTTTTCTGTCTAAAATAAAAAGAACAGCTGACCCGAGCAAGGAGGAGTTAAGGGGCCCCAGACTGATAGCTGGGAATCCAGCATGGGACTGACTCAGACCCCCTGAATATGGGTCTCAGCTAGAAGGACTGAACAGTCTAAGGGACCTCAGACAGTGGAACCAGAATGTATTCCTGGTGCACAAAAGGACCTTGTGTACACATCCCCCATGGATGGATACTCCCTAAACCCAGAGACAGGAGAGTAGTCCTAGTCCCTACTTCAAATAACTTGACAAATTTACATGACCCCACCTGGATGGCATTGCCCTACATGTGGAATTGGGGTGGGGGGATGGGAGGGGAGGGTGGTCAGGGTGCATGTGAGGGGGGGGGAGAAAGGGTAACAGGGAGGGACGAAAGGTGGAAAGGAGGGAGGGAGAGGGAACTGGGATCGACATGTAAAATAAAAAAAAAATTATAAAAAAAGAAGGGTTTTAACCTTAACATAGCAAAATATATAACAAAACAGTTATCAAATAGTAACCACAGTTAACAATATTTAGTCCAATAATGTTTAGTAAGATTTAAAGAAAATATTGTATCATCTATCCTATCTTTGTGAGTCTAAAGTCCTATATGTAATTTATCTTTAATCCAACTAAGGAAAACTATAACCTTAACTGTCTTCAACTCCGTCAAAGACCACAGAAGGATAATATGTAAACTCTAGAAATGACAGAGACATCTTGCTACCTGATCAGTCACCCGAAGTTCTTCTGTAATGTTTCATCTTCAACCTATAGGTGATAGTGTGTCTGGCAGACTCCTTGGCAAAGCAGGAAACTTTAAACTGTCCACCTGTATTGGCCGTTTGTCAATCACTTTTCTCTGTGTCCTGCAGACTGTCTGGCAGACTCTTCCATGAAGCAGGAACCCTGTAGCAATGCCCATCTTAAATCAGAAGTCACATTTCTGTGGGTCCCGCATGTCTAGTTTATACAGCATAGAGTTAAACAGTCTAGACATGAGCAGTATCTTGCCCAAATTGGAAGTAAACTCCATAACGAGTTTCTTTGATGCCCATCTTCCTTTTTGACACAGGTGGTGTTGGCAGGAGAAGCTGTGCCTCACTGTTAAGAAAAACCCTAAACCATTTTAAATGCCATATTCTGTAGGTCTTTGAAAGGTTTGAAGAATGCCTACCCATCTCAAATACAGCTTGAAAACCCAACTAACTTAACTCTAAGTTTTTACTTAGATAAATAGGTAACTATCTATAATCTGTGTTACATTTCTAAATGAGCTTTATAAACACAATACCTAAACAAGAGGAGAAATATACATATTACAAATTGATCTTAAATTTGCATCAATAAATGAAAATCTATTTCAAAACATTGTTCATATGTATACCATAATCCCCTTTTTAGCTTAAAAAAAGAGATTGGTTGTGGTCATTAACCACTTATAACCAACTCTATTTAAATGAAAATAAACATTTATAGACAATATTTGGGAATTTGGGAGTCGTTATTTCCAAACTGCTTCCTACTGGTAGGGGGCACTGCCATGGGGAATCCTAAGAAGACGCAGAATTCCTGGCTTTAGTGGTCTGCAAGGCTGCCTTGTTCAAGCTGTTTTGAATGGTGGATCACTTGGAACACTGTTTCAAGGGGTCTTGCTTGATCAAACCATGTTAGTCTAGAAGAAATCCACAGCTTTTCATTTTCTGTGAAAACAAAAATAGAAATTCTTTTCCCCAGTAACCTGTCCTTAGACTTAAATTATGAAGTCAAAGCATTTTTAAAATATATAAATTGAATTAATTTAGCAGCATTGATAATCAAGTGTATTGCAATTATTCCTGCCTTAGTAATTGAGCAATTCAAAGACAACATCATAGCATACCATATCCACATCCTTTGTGTGCTTTCCATCTTTACATGACTTTTTAATTACTCTGTTTCTTTTACTTCTATTTTTTTATTTTTTGAGAAAGGGTTCCTCTGTGTAATTTTGACTGCCCTGGAATTAACTCTGTATACCAGGTTTGCTTTGAAATCACAGAGATCTGTTTGCCTCTGCATCACAAGTGCTGGAAATAAAGGCATGTGCTGCTAATGCCCCAGACACTCTCTATTATTTTTTTTAAACCAGCTGCTCATATACAGTACTGAATTATTAGCAGTGCTTCTTAAAAGCTGTGCAGTTTTTGCCACTATGCTGAGTTAGGAAATCTCCCTTAAAGGAGCCACGCACATCTCTGCTTGTCTCTAGCAAAACAGAGTTCAACCGGAAAGAAAAAAAAAAAAAATGCTGCTACCAAGAAGCCTTGTTTGTCTCTGTTCTTTTGTTTTTAAAACCCTTTCTTAAGTTTTTGTTAAGTTTTAAGTGAAAGTTTTGTGCTCCACGTTGGAGGCCATTTGATACAAGCAGGTTTTCATGCTGGCCTGGTTCCACAGCCACGGCCAGCCCCAAATAACACACAGAGTCCTTATTAGATATAATATTCTTGGCCAGTTACTAGTTTCTTATTGGCTAGCTCTGTCTTAAATATTAACCCATACCTATTAATCTAAGTGTTTCCACGTGGTCTTATTTTACTGGGGAGAGGATTGAAAACTCTGTTCTCTTGGTCCTACATGTTGAATCCTCCTACCTCTCTCTGAAACCTCCTTGTCTCCTAGTCCCGCCTATCTTGCTTTATTCATTAACCAATATGAGAAACATGTTTATAGAATGACATCTCCCATCAGACAGAAGTGTCCTTGAGCCTTAGTCTTATATCTGTATTGAATTCCTTTCTTTTCTTTGGGTTCACAACATTCATGTGAAGATCACACTTAGAATTTGAGTGATACATGTGGACCCCATAGCATTCTGAGCATTACATGACTGTAGAATTGCTTCAGGTGACCTCTGATCCCCAAGGAACACATTCCATCTATTCTCCCTCAACTCTTCCTGTTGGAGTCCTCTAAGTTTAAAGGACAATTTTTGATGTTAATGTATTGTTTCTGCTTTTCCCTTCTCACTGACATTAGATTCAAGGTGGAACAGTTTTTGTTTTGTTTTTTATTTATTTTTTTTAATTTTTGGTTTTTTGTTTTGTTTTGTTTTTTGTTGTTGTTGTTCACCTCTTGGCCTTACTGTGATGATGTGGTTTATGCACCCAGAAAAATACCCAGTTTCTTACCTCTTGAGTTGGTTTGAATTCTGATGGTCTGATCTAGTTCATTGCCCTGGGCTGGGTACAAGTGGGTACATGGGCAAGATGTAACAAAAGCACTGTAAGAAGGCTACATTATCTTTCTGTTGTTTCTGAATGAACCTGGGTGGACAAATCCGTATCTCATGCAGGGAGAACTTGAGTCTGTTCTTGTGTTAGAAACCCTAGTGGGAAAATCCACTCTCTTTGTCATGATGACAGGAAAAATGTTAATATTTAGATATTTCTTTGGTAAAAATAAAACCACATAGAGTTTGCAGGATTAAATGGAAGCTAAGAATACAAGTTGGTATTTATTTTAGGAGGGATGAGAGGTCCCTTTTTCTTCATCCATATTCTTATTATCCTTTTCATTAGAAGCAAACTGATTTGTACATGAAATTTGAGAAGTAGATGAATTATAGTTGACTATAGCCTTTATGTATAGATTCTTATGGAATAGGTCTAATCTTCACAGTGAAATTATGATACCCCAGTAATATCTTGATGCTTTCAGTGATCTCTAAGAGTTCTCAATAAATACGACATTGTCAACAGCTACTGATGACTCAGTATGATATGAATAGATTTTCAGTACGCCATGAAGAGTATTTATTTTTATACCTTGGTTTCTACTAATTTTTCCAATCTCTATATTTTACAATGGATTTTAAAGGAATGTTTAGACAAACATTTGTGAGGCTAGTCCCGGGGAGTTTCATCATTCTCCAGTGAGTATATAGGCAATAGATATTGGATTTGTTTTGTTAGTTTGTTTGTTTTTCTTCTTTTTGTGGGTGGGAAGGTCCCAAGGGTTGGGGGTGAATATCTGAGAGGAATTGAACTAAGAATGCTGGGGTTTATGATGTGACGTTCCCAAATAGACAATAAAAATATTAGGGAAAAATCCAAAGTCTCACTACATTTTCCAAGTCTCTCTAACATTCTAAAGTCTCTCAACTCAGGGATTCTGTAGAATAAAATAAAAGTTAAATTATTTTAGGAAAGAAGAACCTGTACTCACTCTCAATCAAATTAAGACAAAATTAACACATCAGTATAAAAGGTTCAGTGCTTGGTATCTGGTACACAAGACAATCCTAAGTTTCCAAAGACTCCATTTATTCATCTCTGCCATTCACAGCACTTACAGCTTTCTCCTAGGCTCCGCCCAAGTCCATTCCACAGCTGCTTCTGCCCTTGGCAATTGTCCCATGGAAGCGGCATCTCCAAAACATTGTGGTCTCCACGGCAACCGGGCTCCTTCACCAAGAGCCTCTCCTGGGCTCTCTTCAGGAACTATACTCTGCCACGCTGTGCCAAATCTCAGCTGTTCTCCATAACCCCTCCATGCTTTCAAAGCCAGTACCATCTGTGTGATTCTGATGCTGAAGACGAAGGTGTAATGATTTCACTAGACCCAAGATAAATAATCAGTGGTGTTTATTGGGGACCACTTACACAGATAATAAAGAACCATGCGAGTTCTTCTCTGCCAGCCCTATCGGACCCGCTGACCCAAGAGAAAAAGAGCGCACAAGGGAGATCAGCCTGACACCTTACTCTTTCCACTTCTGCCTGCCGAAAACCAAGCCCAAAGTGGTGTGGCCACTGTTACAGGTTCACTGGAAAGATGCCGCTACAATGAGGAGCAAATTTAGCCACCTTGGAAGACACAGTCTGTGTGCTAACTCCCAGGAAACACTTCCCAGAGACTTCATCTTAGTGATTATGATTGCTTCTTAACCACACTTGATGGTTTAGCCCAGCTGACAAGTTCACTTGTCTCAGTAGAGGTTTAACTTCTGTAATTTTTAATTTAAAATATCAGCTGTGCCTATGAAGTCTTTAAGGAACTTTTTTTCTGGTTTTTTTTTTTTTTTTTTTTTTTTTTTTTTGAGACAGGGTTTCTCCATCTGTAACTTTTGGAGACTTTCCTGGAACTCACTATGTAGACCATGCTCACCTCAGCCTCACAGAGGTCCTCCTGTCTCTGCCTCCTGAGTGCTGGGATTGAAGACATGTGCCACTACCAACTGGCAACCACAAGCAAGGCTTCTTTGTTCTGTACTGCTCTCAATAATATCTTCTCTGTTCCCATAGAATACTCTACCAAACTATAAGTACTCACTAAGTGGCTTTACCAGATCAAAATTCCACAGTCCTTCCACGATTCTCCCTGCAATACATAATCAGGTCTGTCACAAGCAATACCCCACTCCTGGTATCAGTTCCTGTTTTAATTATGGTTTTTATTGCCGTGACAAAATACCGCAACTTGTGAAGGAAAAAGTTTGTCTTGTCTTATATCTCCAGGTAACAGAGGGAAGTCAGGGCAGGAACCTGGAGGCAGGGACTGAAGCAGAAATCAAGGAGGAGGCTGCTTACTGGCATCTTCAGCTTCTTTTAATAGTACCCAGGACCATCAGCTCAGGTGTGCCATGACCCACAGCGTGCTGGACCCCTCCTAAATCAATTCCCAATCAAGAAAATGTCCCATACTGTTGTAACTTATGTAAAATTAAGTTTGTATTCCTTTCTTGGATAATTTGTATATTATATTTTGTCATGTTGTGTAAGATCTTCTGTTTAGAATGTTTTGTACAAAAATATCTTTATTTTATTCTATGTGTGTATACTTTTACATATGTTCAAGATATTTTATATATTGAATCAGTTTAGGATTTTTTTTTAATCATGTTGCACCATACAGTTCTACCTCTCGTCAAGACATTTCAGTTCTACTTCTGTTTCAGAGAGTTACACACACACACACCCCCACACACACACAGTTATATTGCTAAAATCATTGCCCTTGCTAAATTACTTAGGTTATTTTAACCATTTGCACAGCTATGTTCCTGAGTTTATCTTCACCCATGTTTCTTATACCTATGAGATTAGTGTCAGACATAGATGTTTGATCTTCAAACGCTTCCTAGACCTAGAGAACATGGCATTTAAATGTTTTAATAATATTATTCCATTGACATGAGACACTATTACTCCTGACATCCCTGAGCTATTCCTGAGAGTATGTTGGGCACTGATGTCACTCCTTCTGGAGTCTATCCTTTCCTTAGCTAATGGTCTCTTGGGCAAAGGACTGCCCCCACCTCGACTACTGACTTTGGACATGCTGTCCTACTGTGCTTGCAGGAGACAAACATAGATTACTGAACCTTGCCAATTCATAGTAAGACAGCCTTTATACCTCCCTGCTTCTGTTTTGGTATGTCAGATACTCTAGGCCTTAGCAAAAAACTGGTTGCCCTGACATTGCTGTGAGACTTTGGGTGGCTGTCCAGGTAGCCTGCTGTTTCTACCTTCGCTGCACCTTTTGGAAGCTTCTTGCCTGCCCTTCCTGCCTACCCTAGTATTGTTATCTTCCTTCTCAGGTCTTCGATGAGGTTGCAGATTAGATGGTCACAATTATTGTTCTCTCTCCATAGATAGAAACATTAGATACAAGGCTTAAGCTTTCCAGCTTAGGACAACTCTATAGTAATCTCTGTTATGCCTTCACCCTAGGACTGGGTAGTTCTTGCCATTTATTCTTGTTACCTCACTGGCAATAGATCTTAAGTGTATATGTTCTTAATTTTCCTTTTCCTAGAGCATACTTGATATTTACTGTCTTTGTATATAGTTTTATATTAAGCCTAAATCTTTTCTTTATACTAAAAGGGGAATTGTAGTGAGATACCTACCCTGCTCACACCTGTTGCACTGACCATGCCAGCTGGGGCTTGGAAACAGGCGTGGGCTTGATCTGGGGGGACTAGGTTGGGGGTCTGGGACCCCAGCTTGCTCTCTTACTTCCTGTTCAGAGATAGAGAGCATCTGGAGGCATCCTAGGAACTGGAACCTGTGGCGGTTATCTGTTTCCGGTGTAAGTGATTTCTCCCCGAATAAACATCCATCAGTCTATTGTTTCCCAGATTCTTATTTCCTACACTTTACCATACACAACAGGCCATTCTGGCTGAGTCAGTTTTCAGTTGAGGTTTCCTTTTTAAAAATAATTCTAGCATGTGGTCAAGTTGACATAAAACTAGCCAGTGCAATGAGATATTTGTGTTTTGTTAGGTGTAGTTATGATATTGATGTTCTCTTCTTTGTAAGTTCAACATGACATAAGATTTTATTGGGTGTTATGCGGACAAAGGGTGGACTTGTAGAGGTTAGTTTTTTGTGTCAACTTGTTTGAAGCTGGAATCATGAAAATATTCATGAAAATATTTTAGTGTACATATAATCCCCCAAAGTTCATTAATTTCCAAGTTGCATAATATTGTTAATGTAGGGTTGAAAGGTCAAATGGAGCCAGCTAACACAGCACATGCCTGTATAATCATGCATTCATGTAACTAAGGCAAGAGGATTACCGTGAGCTTGAGGCTAGCCTAGAAGGGTGTCTCTGGGTAACGGTGGGGATGTTTTCTGTTTTAACTGAGAGAGGAAGACCCTTCCCAAGAGCCTTTTAGCATCCTCTGGTGTTTATCCAATCTGTAAAGAGGACTGGAGAGGAACCAGTTCTTTGGCCTGCTTTCCTTCACTTCTCGCTGATGAGTGCATCAACCTTGCTGTCACACAGCAGCTTCATCAGCCTTCCAATGTGGACGGAAGACCAGCATGTCTCTAGGAATTATCCCAGCTTTCAGCACCAAATTAGAACTGCAAAGGCAACATGGATGATGGGCTGAGCACATACTGAGTTCTCAGGATCTAGCCAGCCATTGTTGGACTACTCATACATATTGTGTAAGCCAACCTAGTGAATTCTCTTTGTAATGAGTGTTTTTTTTTTTTTTTCAGTTACCACTCTTTCTCTGGATAAAGCTGACTTGTACAGGGACCTAGTGATCCAGTTCTCTATGAGACTTTAAAAAATAGATCAATGCATGTTATCTAGCTATCCAGTCCTGCCTGGCTTGGTATTCACTGTGAATCCCAGGCTAGCCTCAAGCTCACGGTAATCCTCTTGCCTTAGTTACATGAATGCATGATTATACAGGCATGTGCTGTGTTAGCTGGCTCCATTTGACCTTTCAACCCTACATTAACAACATTATGCAACTTGGAAATTAATGAACTTATATGTACACTAAAATATTTTCATGAAGACATTTGGGAGCTCATACTATATTTTTGTACACAAGGAAAGGGCAACCATTACATTTAGTAATCATCATATATTATCAGACACAAAAATGCATTACACAAATTTACTATTATTGTTACAATTAATTGAGTGGTATTCCATTCACAACCATGTTACATTACCAATTATGAGGGACACAGGTCTGTGGATGGCTTTGTTCCATCTACTAATGATACTTAGTGTCCCTTGGTGCCACCCACTGGACCTGGAAGACCCTGATTAGTATCAGGAGACAGTCCAGGGCTAAACATATGTTGGAACAAATTCATGCCCCTTTCATTTCTGCCTCTGGTGGTGTAAGTATCTTCTCAGTCTGGAAACATGTACGTGTTGGGTGGCAGTGTTGGGAGTAGCAAATCCAGTGCCTTAGAGAGCGTTTCACAAAAAATACGGTCTATGTAGAAATAGCTTGCATTCAGTTTGAGTGGTGAGTGTCTTGCCTGTACCCTAACTGGAGTATGTCCCTTGCTGCATGGTGCTTGCTGACACTGGAACATGCAGGATAGGGTGGGATGTGGGGGCCTGGGGATGTCCATGTGAACTCATTTCCCAATTCTCAGAGAACAATGAAGAGATGTGTGTTCTCGTTTTCCCGTGCTGTCACCATGTAAGATTTCCACTGAGATAAAAGTTTGCTTTAATCCAGTTCTCAGGCTGTAAATTGAGTGGAAAAGAAGAGCTGGCAGATGTATGCACATGCTGAATTTATCTCTTGAAAATTAGGAACGATTATGTATGCACATTTTAGCTGTCCAGACCAATGTGCTGAATTTTTTCAGAGAGTGAAAATAGCAGGGAGCGGAGTTCTGGTGGTTGTGAGCTGCTTGTGGCAGGGGTGTGGCCTCTGTGTGAGTGCTGTGATTGTGGCATGGGTGTGGCCTCCGTGTGAGTGCTGTGATTGTGGCAGGGGTGTGGCCTCCGTGTGAGTGCTGTGATTGTGGCAGGGGTGTGGCCTCCGTGTGAGTGGAGTCTCTGGTCATTTATTGGGTTGCTGTAAATGGCAGTGTGCTTTTATTCCCTCTGGTTTCACCACAGCTCTGACAACAAGAGTGAGAGTATGTGGTTGTTCTAAGTCAGACATGGAGGACTGATATGTGAGATGGGTTCCCGTTGACCGGAGACAAAGGTTCACACACAGGGTTTTATTAATTTAGGGGCAAAGAATATTTATCCTACTAACATAGGGGTTAGAATGAAGAATGCATCAGAATATTCATTGGAGTTAGTCATGAAACCTCTTTTACTCTGTTAGGTGTTCTTGTTGTTGTTGTTCTGTGTGTATGGGTCTGGGCATGTGTGTGCATGTGTGTGAGTGTGTGTGTGTGTGTGTGTGTGTGTGTGTGTGTGTGTATACATACCTGGGTTCATGTGTGTGGTATTCAGAGTACAACCACAGGTGTATTTCTCAGGCACCATCAACTTTTATTTTTGAAATTTGTTCTAGAACTTGCTAAAAAGGCCGGCCTGGCTGGCAAGCAAACCCAGGGATCTGTCCATCTTCCTCAGCTGAGCAATCAGCTGCTACCATGCTCTTCTTTCCTCTTCCTTCTCCTTACATTTGGGCTATAGGGAACAAAACTCACACTGTATACTGAGCTATCTCTCAAATTTGGGCATTCTTAGTTTTTCACTCTTTTCTTTGTGCATATGCATGTGCGTGTATGTTCTAATGTGTTTGTGTGTTATATGCATGTGTGGTATATGCATGTGTATGCATTTCTGTTTGTGTATCTGTGTGTTCTGTGTGTGTTAGATCACCTGATAGAATTTCCCCCCTGGACTGACCATCAAGCATGGGGTGGAGGAGAAATATTTCTCTTTCACTGTCTATCTGGGGCCCTAGATGAGAGCAGCCAGACAGGAAACTTTGACAATCCAACCAGAGTTACTCATGTGGCTCTTCTAACCTAATTCACTTCATAGGACTACAGACGGGATTATGGGACGACAGGATATTTTGCTAATAATAATATGGCCAAACATGGAAACAAATGCTAAGGTACGATGAATGAATATATTTTGTGGGATGAATGGCTTCTGTGAATTAAAATTTTGAATTTTTTTTTATTTTATGTGTATTGAGTATTTTTCTTTCCTGTATATATGTATGCAGCCTGCCTGCCTGTTGCCCTCAGAAGTCCGAAGAGGACACTGAGGCCCCTGGAACTGGAGATACTGATGATTATGGGTTGCCATGTGGGTTCTGGGATCTGACCCCAGGTTCTCTGCATAAACAACAAATGCCCTTAGCTGCTGAGCCATCTATTTAGTATCTATGAATTAAATTTTATTTTGTCTGCCTTCTTTCATTTTGCATTGGTGAGAATTAAAACCATAGTTTCACACATATAAGAAAGGTACACTACCTATGAGCTACACCCCAACATCTGGGTTGATTTTTAAGTTGTCGTTTCCTTTTGCAATGCTTATCTGTGCCTGTATGACATGAAAGCTATTTTACCAGAAATGTGTATTGTGACTAAATAGACAAAAGTAGGCAGTGAACCACATGTAAAAATCAACACTGTTGAAAGACATTATTCCTAAGGAAGGTGTGTGGCACATACAATTTTTCTACAGCTAGTATTTTAGGGTCCATGCACTATAAAGTCAGTCATCATTTAAAATCAGTTATTTTTCCTTAACAATGAGCAAAATGACATACGGAATGCACTGTTTATGAGCCAGATCACCTTCCCACGTCGTTTACAGTTGTAGTAACACACAGTTCTCCACCTTTCAGTCCCGATTCTGCAAAACCCCTCAGTGACAGACTGAAGAATAGACATGCTGATGCCAGAAAAAACAAGAAACGGAACAGCCATTCAGGAGTTTATCCTCGAGGGGTTCCCTGCAGCTCAGCACCTGGGGATGCTGCTTTTTCTAGTGCACTTGCTGGCCTACCTGGCTTCCCTTATGGGCAACATGCTCATAATTGTCGTCACCTTTGAGGACCACCGCTTACAGATGCCCATGTACTTCTTCCTTAGCAGTTTCTCGTTTGTCGAGTGTTGTTTTATAACTAGCGTTATCCCCCAGCTGCTAGCCATCTTTCTTTCAGGGAGGCAGAAGATTTCCTTTGTAGCTTGCTTCACACAAGCCTTCGTCTTCCTCTTTTGGGGGGCAACTGACTTTTTCCTTCTGGCCGTGTTATCCCTGGACCGGTATCTGGCCATCTGCAAACCACTGCGTTATCCCACCATCATGAGCCCAAGGATGTGCTTCGTTCTCGTTACTGGTTGTTTGGTTCTGGGATTCCTCTTCATGGCCATTCCGGTTGTGATGCTTTCCCAGTCATTTTACTGTGGCCCCAATGTTATTCCTCACTTTTTCTGTGATTTTGGACCACTGGCAAGTCTCTCCTGTTCAGAAACCAGGTCTATTGAAATGCTGTTTTTTAATCTTGCTTTAATTGTGCTTTTTACAACCCTTCTTATAGCCATCTTTGCGTACAGCAATATAGTTGCCACGATAGTGCGGCTCCCATCCGCTAGGGAGCGACAGAGAGCTTTTTCCACTTGTTCCTCTCACCTCCTTGTACTCTCACTGATGTATGGCAGCTGTGTGTTTATATACATGAAGCCGGAGCAGTCAAGCAGGCTGGACACCAACAGAGAGGCTGCTCTTGTGAACACGGTGGTGACACCGCTTCTGAACCCTGTCATCTACACTCTGCGCAACAAGCAGGTCCACCAGGCTCTCAGGGATGCACTGTCCAGGGTCAAATTGCACACATATCACAGGAAGAATGCACTTCCTCATTGATTTAGTCTAACTCCATTTTAATATAGATGTTCTGTATAAATCATCAGGTATGTTATTTTTTTTCAAATTCTGCCTTATTTAGTCTTAAAATGATGGCTGATTTTTCCAGTGATTCCATCTGAAGACTAATAATCTTGTGATGAAAATCTTTCTATATATGCTTTGGTGGCAATTAAACTCAAAGCCTCATGCATATTACATAGGTGTTACATTTTCAACAAAGTGTCTCAAATTGTCCATGCTTTTATTTGATATATGTTGGGTCTGGGAAGCCATGGTTTCACAGATCATTTGTAGTCATAGGGAAACTAAGAGATGCTATGAGGATAGAGTTGGGAATGAAGAATTGAATTCGGGAATACCAAGAATATAAAATGTATTCAACAACAGATTTATGTGGTCATCATACCAAAATTTGAACGGAACGATGCATAAACAATAACTTACAAATTAATAAATTATTTAGTGCCATTCATTATAATTATTTCCCATGAAGGACTTTTATTCGTAAACAGACATTGTTACACCTCTAGTTTTCAGCACTATGAAAAGCATTGAAATCAGAAGTTCCCATTGCTTTCATTCATTTGCCAGGCTGATTACAGTCTGAACCTCCAAACCTGAAGGACTAACAAAGGGCCAGAGGAGCTATGGACTGTGGAGCAGAGTGCAGTTGTTATGTTGGCTACCGTGCTGGGGAAATGGCAACAACTCAGAAGAACTTCTGAGGGGAAAGAAGTCTACTTGTGACGATAATACTCTTGAGATGAATTTATGGACAAGGTCATAACGCAAAATGAAGCTATTGGTTGATCAGGAGTCATGAGACAAACTGAATAGGTGACAAGGCAGGAAAAAACACCCTTGTCCTGGTTAGTTTGGTTGTCAGATTGACACTCAGTTGAAGAATTGCCTCCGTCAAATGGGCTGTGGGCATGTCTGAGGGGTATTTTCTTGATTGTTGACTGATGTGGGAGGGACCATCACACACGGGCAGTGTCATCCTCAGCAACTGACTGTGACCTTGGGAGTAACCAGCAAACCATATCCCCATTTCTGCTTAAGCTCCCCACCCTGAGTTCCTTCCTTGGCTTCTCTCAATGATGAACTGTAACCTGGAAACCAAATAAACCTGTTTCCTCCACAAGCTGCTTTTGGCCACGGAGTTTATCATAGCAACAGAAAGCTAAGTAGGACACATATATATATATAATAGAAAGGACAAATTGAAATAAATACTGAGGCCACAGAGATAAATCTAACTTTGCAATTATGATGAAATGTAAGTAGATTAAGATCCCCCCCCTTTTTTTTTTTAAAAAAAAAAAGGATGGTTTGACTATGATTGGTTATGGCATAAAATTTAGGGACATAGAGACAGCCTTAAGTTCAAAATTGCAAAATTTCAAGGAAAAAAACTAATAATACTGAATTAATACTAATCCAAGTAGACTGAACAAAGAAGATTGGTAACTACACATGTATGATAGACAATGGAAGTTTAAAAGCATATGAAAAAGTGGCATTACTAACCAGATAATAAAGAACACACAATGGAAGTTTAACATTGTTGCAGTGATTAAGGGGTAAATAATGGCAAGTGTTCAGACTTACATAAGTCTGTTAGTGAAAAAAATGGGCTTGACTAATTATTGCAGGTTTACCAGTTTGAAGCATGCATATTGCTTTCGTGAGCACATGGGGATTTTATCGTGACAGAATTTCTACTGCGTTGTAAACTCAACCTCAAAACCCTTGACAAGAATGGAAATATAGGATATGTTCTTCAGCCACAGAGTAAAAGAGAAATAAACAACAAAATAAGAATAAATTATCTGAGAGAGCTTATCATTGGCTGTAAAGAACTCATTGTAAATAATGATTTGATGACAGAAAATATTACTAACAAAATTTGAAGGCATTTTTCAGAAAAAGAAAATAATAGCTCTTATCAAACCTTGTGCAAATGTAAGCATTTAAATTTAAAGGGAAAAACATAATTTGAATCCAAATGAAGGGGATTTGAGCATGTTTTCAACTAATATGTATTCAATCAATCAAAGAATCTGGAGGCAGAGTGAAAATAAGCAAAGCAGAATTTCATTCTTTGAAGTGACTCATAATGAAATTCATTAAGTTTAAGCAGAAACAGAGTGAGAGGGACAGAGAGGACCAGGAAAGGTTTCTATGTGAAGAAGGGGTGCGACTCCATATATCCTAAAGGTTTTACAAGAACAATAATATCATATGATAAACATCTTCATGCAAACAAGTTTGATAACCAAGGTAAAATAGAACTTTGTCTTTGAGAAATAAACTTACCTAACCAACAGGAGAAGAAAGACAGCACCATTATCCTCTTGTCCATTTGTTATTTCTATTCCAAATTTGTATTTGTGATACCAAACCTTTCCTGAAAGCTTCTCCATTCTTCTACCCTAAGGTGCTATCTACTGATAGTGAGGTGTGTATCTTAGAGGCAGAGAAAAAGATTGATCTTGTCTTCTGATTCAATCCATTAGTCTGCGTCTTTTTGTTGGGGAATTGAAAAACTAATATCTAGAGTTATTATTGATTAATAATTCCTATTTATTTATTTATTTTGGAGGGTTTTTTTTTATTGCTTTTGGTTAACTGTTCTGGGATTGTTCTATTCCTTGTGCTTTCCTGGATATTAAGTTTTATCTTCTCTTTAGCCCCAAGTATTCCTTCTAGTATCTACTGTAGAGGTGGTTTATGAACGTAAATTTTTTAAATCTGTTTAAATGATGGAAATTTTTTTATTTCTTCTTTGATGATGACTGATAGTTTTGCTGGGTATAACAGTTTGACTTGGTATCCATAGTTCTTCAGAATTTCTAAAATATCAGTCTAGACTCTTCTGGCTTTGAAAGTTTCCATCAAAAAGTCAAATGTTATTCCACTGTCCTGTCTCTATGTGTGTCATTGTCTCTTCTCAATATCCATTCTTTGTTTTGAATATTAGATTCAATTTCCTTCTATGGTTCTATTAAGAATATTTTCTGTGCACTTAAACATGTTTTTTTTCTCCTTCTTGTATACCAATATTTTCAAGTTTAGTCATTTTATAGTGTCCCATATAACCTGCATATTAAATTCTTGGTTTCTTTTGAGATTTAACATTTTCTTTGAACATTCTATCTTGACACTAGATATTCTGTCTTTTATTTGATTCAATCTGTTTGAGATACTTTGCTTTGAACATATTGTTTGACTTCATGAGTTTTCATTTCAAGTTTTATTTCACTTTGGATAGTATTTTAGAGATTCCATCTCTTTATTAAATGCTATTTTCATGTCTTTAATTGTATTTATTATTCCATTGTTTCTTTATGTTTTCATTGCTATTGTTCAGGCATGAGTTTATTGAATGTTTATAATTATTATTTTTAAATCATTGTCCTGTGTATACATTTTCTAAGTTGGTTTTTCTCAGATATTAGTATATTTAAAGTACTAATGTCTGGAGGAGACATACTATCCCAGTTATTCATTGTTTGTTTGCTTTTTGTGATATGATCTAGGCATCTAGAATTAGGTCTTTGACACTAGTTCTTGGTGTGAGTATCTGGTCTCTTTTTTGCTAAGCAGTTGTTTGGACACTTGATTGGCATTGTGCCCAAGCTGTCAGATTGTGGCCCGTGAATGGTACTTGTTATTCAATGTTGGAGCTACCCTCTTTGGCTTGTGATTTGGGTATCCAAAGAAGTCTGAGTGGTGGAAGTTCTGGTCAGGCTCCTTGTGGTACAGACATCCGCCTGGGTGGTGAGTGTGACAACTAGCAGACAGGCATAATAATACCATTGGTCAGACTAGGGATTCTCTCTTTTGGTGGGAAGTTGCAGGGCACCAGTGCCTGGCTGGTTTGTCGTGGGGGTGACTGGCAGGCAGGTAGAAAGGAAGAGTGGGTGGCGTTCATTACAAACTCTTTAGGTTGGAAGCCTCATGTTTCAAGTGCTTTGTGGGCGTCTTCATTTTTAAGTTAATTTTGCTAATCATTTCCCTTCTCTGACACTTTCCTTTATTTCATTCACTCACCATCATCTTAACTTTTATTAATTTCTAAACTTATGGTTTACTCTATGTTGCTTTTGCCATTATCTTTTCTGTTGTGAACGATGTAATATTTGGCTATGTCTTTATTTCTAGTGGTATGATTTCATGAGATCAAGTACACCAGATTTTGATGCATCTATGTTTAAGATAATAATGTTCTCTTGGTTAATTGTTTCCTTGGGTAAAGTGAAGTGTCCCTTTCTACCTCTTTGGATTAGTTTTAGTTTAAAGTTTATTTTGTATGATATTATGCCAGCAATGATGCTTTGTTGTCCCATTTGATTGGCGTTCTTTTGTCCATCCTTTTATCTTAAGGTAATGGCTGTCTTTAAAGCTAAGGCCTTTTTTTTTAGACAGCAGAAGGATGGATTTCGTTTTTTAACCTATCAGCCAGTCAAGTGTCTTTTGATCAGAAGATTGAGACACACACACACACACACACACACACACACACACACACAAAATTTAAATTTGAAACAAGTTTCTTTTACATATCAATCCCAGTTCCCACACCCTCCTGTCCTCCCCTGTTCCCCCCACCAAACCCCATCCCATCTCCTTTCTGCTCCCCAGGGAGGGTGAGGCCTCCCATGGGCAGTCTTCAAAGTCTGTCATATCATTTGGAGCAGGGCCTAGGCCCTCCCCCATGTGGCTAGACTGAGGGAGTATCCCTCTATGTGGAATGGGCTCCCAAAGTCTATCTGTACACTAGGGATAAATACTGATCCACTACCAGAATTAGGGTCCAACAGTAGCTTTTCTATACCTCAGTAATAAATATGCTGAGACAGTAAACATGAAAATAGTGCCATTCACAATAGCTTTACCATTATCTAAGAATAAACCTAGGGGTAGGAGCATCTGCAGCGAAAACATTAAATATCAAAAGGGACAATTGAAGACACCAGAAGGTAGAAAGTCTACAATACTCCCGAGTTAATCAACTAATATTGTGAAAACATCTATATTATAAAAAATCTACAAATTCAAGCAATTCTAATAAAAATTTCACTGACATTCTCACAGAAAGTTAAAACTACCCTTAAATTAACACAAAGGAACAAACGGTTTGGAATGGCTGAAGTATTTCTAAGTCAAAAGAATAATGCATCAGAATAGTGAATTTTAAATTGTATTTCAGAACAATAACAATAAAAACAGCACAGTATGAGCACAAAAAATATACCCAGCTTAATGAAATAGAACAGACTATCCAAAAAAAAAATCTTAAAAGAAGAAACACAAATGGCTAATAAATACATGGAAAAACTTCCAATATACTTAACATTAGGAAATTGTTAACCAAAACCACATGGAAATTCCATGTCATTCAAATTATATTGGCAATGTTCAAATAAACAACAAATTCTGGGGAGGATGTAGAGAAATGGTGTCTCTGTGACACTCTTAGTGGGAATTTAAGTATTGCATTTGCTAAGAAACCAAGTATGAGCTTTCCTGAAAATGTTGGGTGTGGTGGCTCATGTCTGTACTCCTAGCACTCGGTTGGATAATGAAGAAAAGGGAGATTTCTGTGTGATCACAGCCAGCCTGAGCTACAGAGCAAGACCCCCTTCTCCTAAAAACACAACAAACTCCATAGAAACAGAACTACCAATGATTCAGCAGTTCTTCTGCAATCCTGAAGAGATCTGGTTAGCACACTACAAAGATGTCTGCATGTGCTTGATTGTCATAGCAGCAATGGAAAGTTTATGGAATCATCGTAGATATCTATCAGAAGATGAGTGGGTAAAGAAAGTGTGCTACAGAAAGTAAGATACACATGCCATTTGCAGAAGGAGAACTGGAGATCACAATGTTAAGTAAAGCAAACCAGGCATGTGCCAATGTTACATGTATTCTCACATATTCAGAATCTAGATTTAAAAACAAAGGTGCACGTGTAAGAAAGGAAAGCATAGCAAGAAGATAACCAATGTGTATATAAGAGAGAGTAATGGGGCTCTCATGATGGGTAAAGTATATGATACACAGACACACAAAAATTGCTGTAACGAAACCAATATCTTTGTACGATGTACAAAAGATCCAGCCCATTAGTTATATCTTGTACATGCTGTTAATTGAATATTAGTTACTCAAGAGCATCAAATCCTTCTGTTTTCCTACAACTTGTAGGAAATAGTCATGGCATCTTGCCTCACTGTAGCCTGGAACTGGACTGCACATAAATGTCCTTCAAGGGAGACTGGAAAGCTGTGGCTTATGACAGCGAGTATAAAAGAATAGGCTACTGACACAGTATGAATGGACCTCAGACACCTGCTGAAGGGTAACAAAGGCTTAGCAAGATGGACACCTACTCTGCCCTGGTCATGGACAGGCAAAAGCAACTTTGATGGTAGAAATTATAGTAATTTTCTTCTGTGAGCATTATTTATTGTCAACGGACAGAGAACTTTACAGCAAAGTGGGAAATGTCAAAGTTTGAGAAGTGGTTATATACCCTTCCTTCGTATAAAAATCCACCTGTATGCTTACATTTCTTTATTTGAAAATATGTGAACTGTGCGGCCAGAGAGATGGCTCAGCACTTAAGAGGACTCATTCTCTTACAGAGACCCCAGGTTCACTTCCCAGAATCCATATGGCAAATCACTGCCATCTGTAGTTATAACTCCTGGGGGCTCTGACTCCATGTGCTGGCATCCATAGGTAACAGGCTTGTACATGGTACACATATATACTTATAGGCAAAAACCACATAAAATAGAAACAAGTAAATCTTTGAAAATGTGATAAACTATGGGCATTGTAATCCTGTGTTTCCTCACATATGTAATTTTGGGAGCCATGGGAAATATACCACTAAAGACTTTTACAGAGGACTGAATGAGGTCAGAAGTTGCCATATGCAATGAAATGTTAATTATAGTATTCTCCTGAAATTTTCTATTTTCAGCAACGAACAATGAACTGTCTCCTGGGATTCTGTTGTTTTAGTTTTGAATCTTTTTCTCATATTTCTCTAATGAATGTCCTAGAGGTTTGTCCTTTTAGACCTTGTGTGACTTCCCATGATAGTAAACAATCCTGTAGCAATATATCATAAGGTCTATAAATGTAGTCTCATTCATGACTGCAGTTACATAATGGTCTTCCATAACTAGTTAGCAAGAAAATAGCTACTAGCCTCCATGAACAAGAGGATTTGACATTTATTGTCTTCTTTCCCTAAGTTTCTTTGAATGGATGTGCCACCAGATAGGTATGATGTTCATGTTAGTCTATGTCTTCAGGTCCAATATAATGTTAATATACTTTGTGGAATGAGTGTGCTATCATGTCCCAGAGAATTGGTGACAATTCCATAGAACAAACATTTATAAATCTCCTTATTTCTTAAAAACAAGTAGTCTTAATAATTTCCTGTCTTGAAATAGAAAGTGTATATTATTTGTTTTGTTGGTCAAAGACATATAGCTCTTAATTAAGGTTTTTTTTTTTTTTTGTGCCTAGGAGGAAGATTTTGATTTCTTGGAAGAAGGAAGATTTAACTAAAACATCTCTTTACTGGGAGCTGCTTCCAGGTAAGTGTGTGGCCACAGGGAGGATGTGCAATTTGAAACAGATTGCTCGTTAAGCTAGTACTGTGGTTCCTGCACAGTTAAAGCCGTAGATCTGGGCAGTCAAGAAATTAGTAGACTGAGCAGTGTTGGGTTTTCCACTTGGAGCACCAGCTTTCCTCAAATGCCCAGACTCTTCCCTATAGAGCAGATGCAGGCCATTCTGCCAGGCAGTGGCTTTAAGAATATTAACGTGCCTTCAGCTGTTGATTTGAACCACAGTAGCATCTTCTATTAACAATGTTCACAGGAAGGGAAGGACCATGAACAAATTGTGAAGGACAGCAGAATCAGAGACTTCCACTCTGCAAGGACAATAGAGAGCACAGGACACGAGTCACACATTATGGTTTTCTTCTTTGTGCCTGAACAAAACACCATTGACCTATTTTGCCATAATTACACATAGTTCCTCTTAATCTCATTGGATAGTTATGAGAATATTATGGTAGCAAGCATGTGTGCCCCTTCTGTTAAGTGGGAAATAACTCATTCTAAACAGACTTTGTTTAAAAATCAGCTTGGTATGGGATAGTTGGAGCATAGCTTTTTCCATAATATTTCCAGATGCTACAATCAGCACATACAAGCCATACAAGTCTGCAGTCTAGAAACAAGCATTGTTTTCTTGCAATGTTCTGTGATACTTGTATGTTTCATCTTCAAAAGAATGATTCTCAGTTTTTATTCTTTACCTGATGTGATATTATCCAAAGATAATATTTTTAAGGATATAAAATTCTAAAACTCAACATAAAACTGCACATTTGTGTTTTAGAAATGAGAAAATAAAATATTTCAAAATTAAAATATGACTCCTTAGAGTAACGAGGGCAAGCAAATTTTTTTTGAACATTTTAAAACTGAAAATACGTTCTTTCCTCATACAATACATCCAGACCACAGTTTCCCCTCCCTCAATTCCTCCAAGCTCTTGCCATCTCCACTCTCCACCAGAGCCACTCGTTTTCCATTTCCCTTCAGAAAAGATCATGTCTCCAAGAGACATCAACCAAATACAACAAAATAAGATACTATAAGACAAGACAAAAGCCCCCATAATGAAGCTGGGCATGGCAACCCAACAGGAGGAAAAGAGTCCCAAGAGCAGGCAAAGGAGTCAGAGATACATTGATCCCACTATTAGGAGTCCCACAAAAACACCAAGCTGATGGCCATAACATACACAGAGGACCTGGTGCAGATCCCTGCAGGCCCTATGCTTAGGGCAAACAACTTTTAAAAGCAGTGGCCACCAATTACATTATTTATTCTTTGGTGATAGCAGATTTGCTTAGCACATCAAAGAAGGAGTACGGATGGAGACAAAGAATGAGACAATGGTCCTGGCATTTGTGCTGGAGGGTTTCCATGTGGCTCAGCACCTGGGCAAGGTCCTGTTCTTGGTGCACCTGCTGGTGTATCTGGCCTCAGTCGCAGGAAACACACTCATCATTGCCATTACTTGGACTGATCCTCACCTGCAGACCCCTATGTACTTCTTCCTCAGAAGCTTCTCCTTCTGTGAGTGCTGTTTCATCTCTACTGTGATCCCCAAGCTGCTATCTATCTTTCTTTTTGGAGACAGAGCAATTCATTTCACTCCTTGTATCATGCAAGCGTTTTTCTTTTTGTTTCTTGGGTCAACGATTTTCTTCCACATGGCTGTGATGTCCTTGGATCGCTACCTGGCCATTTGCAAGCCTCTGCACTACCCAACCATCATGAACCCCAGGGTCTGTTTCCTTCTGGTTTTCTTCAGCTATGTGATTTCCTTCATCCTAATAACTGGTTTAATTCTGAAGCTTTCCTGGTTGTCTTTCTGTGGCTCCAATGTCATCCCCCATTTCTTCTGTGACCTTGGCTCCTTAATTCATCTCTCCTCCTCAGACACCCAGTCTCTTGAAAGAATGGCATTTGGCGCTGCATTGTTTGTCCTTTTCACATCTGTCATTACAGCTGTATTTGCATATAGCAACATACTAATCTCAATAATGCACCTTCCATGTGCCAAGGATAGACAGAAAGCTTTCTCCACCTGCTCATCCCACCTCATCGTCCTCTCTCTAATGTATGGTAGCTGTGTATTTATATATGTGAAACCAAAGCAAACAAGTAGGCTAGAATCCAACAGAGAGGCTGCTCTTGTGAACACGGTGGTGACACCACTTCTGAACCCTGTCATCTACACCCTGCGCAACAAGCAGGTCCACCAGGCTCTGAGGAATGCACTGTCCAGGGTGAACTTACAGAAATAGTACCACTTGCTTCAGAAGGTGAGTGTTCTTCATCATCTAACTGAAGCTCCCCCACAGTGAAAACCTTCTCTATAAAAATGCCTGTATGGTGTTCTAGTTTATGTTAATCTCATTAGATCTCTGCTGTCTTATCTTACAAAGCCCTTTACAGTTTGAAAGCAATATATATTTATATATATATATTCAGAACATTCTCCTGAAAATATCTTCCATCATTTCTACTCAGTGGCTTTATATTCATTCAGCCTAGATAGTGTTTACAGAGAATTCATATCTGTGAACCATATGTCTGCAGGCTCCATAGATTGTATGCAAATGTTATGTCACTTTACATATGGGTCTTGAATATCTATAGATTTTGCTACTCATGAAGTTCCTGTAAACAGTCCTAAAGGATGTTGACAGATTGGACTCACACTAAATATAAGTTACCAGTCAGTTTCAATATTTAATGTGTGTGATACATTATTTTGCTTGATTTTTCTGATATTTAAGGACAAATTTGTAAAATTTCTTCTTCACTACTTTATTTGCTAAGTTCAATTTATAAAACCTCAGAAACAAATTGGGTTTGAAACAAATCAATAGTAAACATATTATATTTCTCTCTTTGGATCCATTTATTTTAAAGACATAAATAGTTTAGTGTAGCTCTGGGTGCTTGATATGCATACTTTAAATTTATCATCATCCAGATGTGCTATAGATTATTAATATTTTGCTTTAATGGATTCTTGAAGCAAAATAATGCAAAACATCTTAGTATATGAATCCTTTTCCTTAGAATTTATATTGCAAAGCCCTGCAGAAGTTAGGTTGCTAAGAGATGGTCCTATACCAGTTTCTGTCTTCTCATGTAGGAGATATTTCTGCTAATACAATTTTGTGTCTGCCAGTGATGTTTTGGGTTAAGTCAAGTTCTGGCTGCCAATTCATAACAGATTAGTAGAGCTCACAATCATGAAAGTTTAGTACATATACAAACACATGACTTAGTAATAAAATGTATTAAGATAAAGTCAGTCATGGTTCTTTGATTTCCTGAAGAAGTGACTTGTAGTAAATCTAGGCTATGGTGTGTATTTGATATGTGTGTGTGTGTGTGTGTGTGTGTGTGTGTGTTATTTAAGTGTACATTTCCTTTTCTGGATATTTAAAATTAATTATTATTTATTTATTTAAGGCATATTAAATATTAATTACTTTAATGCATAATCTGATAAAAAAAGCTTTATACTTTTAAAGACAGTTGAGTTACAAAACTTTTTATATATGGAAAAGACTTGATTATAAAATGTCCTGAGACTTACATCTGCTAAGAGATCCATCTGTGTCTTTCCTGTCTACAAAAGACATTTCTGAATCAGCAGGAAAGAATTCTTAGGAGTCCTGACAGTGTGCACTGCCATCTGTAAATATCAGAAATCTGATGTACATTCTTACATTCTTACAATCCAGGTAGAGAGGGACCATGATACCCCACAGGAGAGTCAGTCATTCACTCAGGAACTTTGAACTCAGTTTTCTGTGTGCATTTGTTATTAAAAAGATGCTGTCTTTCACAGGGTACCTATCAGACACCTGCACTGGAATCTCTCTGGGGCATGGAAGTCACAATGAACAACACACTTCTTTATGGTGTTTTGGGAAATGCTGAATAGAATTCTGGCTGTTATTTCAGTGAGCAAAACGTGGTTCCCAGAGGATAGGCTTTCCATAAATTACCCTGAAAAAAAAGGATGAACTTTGAAAGTGATTAAATTTTGGGGTAACAAGATGGCTTAGTTGGTAGATATGCTTGCCGCCCGATTGCCATAGTTTGTCCTAAAACCATGTGGTGATGCCCTCTGACACCACACATGCATTGTGATATTTGTGACTCCCACTAAATAAATAAATGTAATAAAATAAAAAAATATTTTTTAAAAATTAAACTTTTAGGTATCTTATGAGATGCCTCAGTAGGTAAAGGCACTTGCCATCAAGATGGATGACCTGAGTTTGTTCCCTGGGACCCACATGGTGGAAGGAGAGAATTGATTCCTTCCTTCGGGTTGTCCTTCGACCTTGGCATACTCTTTGTGGCATGTGTGTATGTGTACCTCTCTCTGTCTCTGTCTCTCTCTCTCACACACACACAGAGGCATACACTAGTGAGTAAATAAATTGAAAAAACTAAACTTTTAGTTTTAGGATATTTATAGATTAGTGTTCATTCTTAACTAATACAAAGTGTCTCCATAATCTCTTGACCTAATTTTCTCCAAAAGTAACATTTGATATCTATCTAATATAATTATATATGTATGTATATTACATACATTGACACTGAAGAGGTCAAATTAAGGCCATTTCTATCATCACCATAGAGTCTCACAGAGCCATGCTCACTTTTTTCCTGACATAATTACTATTCAGGTCTCCATTTCAGAAGACTTTTATTTTACAAATATATTTACATATGCATATGTGTGTGTATATATGATTATGTATATGCTAAGAAGTATATGTGTATGTATGTAGTCATATAGGATGCAACCTTTGGAATTGTTTTTTTTTCTTTTTTCATAATTACCTGAAGATTCATTTAAGATATTGTATATATTATTAGATCATCCATTTTTATTGTTGAGTAATGTCTCATAGTATGCATATATGGCATTTTATGTATACATACATATACACATATGTGTACATATATCATATTTTATATGATGATCTACCTGTTGAAGGATATATTCCCTGTTTTCAATTTTCAGCTATCAACTTCTCTAAAGATTTGAGCACATGTTTACATATAATGTAAGTTTTTGTTTGTAATAAATGCACAAAATGGAATTGTTGGTTGTACTTTAGTTGTATATTGCACTTTTATGGTAAACTGAAATGCTGTATTCCAAAGTGGCATACTATTTTGCATTCTCAACAGCCATCAATGAATAACTCAGTTTCTTCTTTTGTATACTTGCTGACTTTTGGCATTACTGTCTTAAACTACTACCAGATGTTAAGATTCTATTTCTATTAAGAACTGGAATAAGGGTTTTCTGCCCTCCTAACCATCAGTGTTGAAAGGCAAGCGGTTTGGGGGCCTTCAGTTGCCCTCACTCACTTTTGCTACCATCCCTAGCTTTCAGTACCCCAGGTCACACAGGTAAGGGATCCCTGGACCCTCTGACTCCAGCATGAGCTTCTGCCTCCCTTCCAGCTCTTGACATAGACAGGTTGTTTATTCCCTTCCCCCACACCCCCATTCTCCATTTCCATAGACTCAGATCTATATTTGAAGCCCAAAGTGTGTCCACCAGCCACATTTGCCTGGTATCTTAGTGAAGGTTTCTATTGTTGTGATAAAACACCATGACCAAAAGCAACTTAGCGAGGGAAGCCCGCCCCCCTTTATGTTAAACTGGAGTTTTTACTCAACATATATAAGCAGGGTTTTTTTCCTTTTTATTAAAATAGTTTTTCCCTCATACAAAGCATCCTGATTATGCTTCCCTCTCCCTGAACTCCTCCCAGTTTCTCCAACCTCTCCTCCCATTCATGTCCATCTTCTCTTTTCCTCTCATTAGAAAACAAACAGGCTTCTAAGGGATAATAATAGAATAAAACATTACAAAATAAAGCAAGCACATCAGAATAGGAAAAAAATAAACAGAAGGAAAAGAGCCTAAGAAAAGTCACAAGAAACAGATATAAACACAGAGACTCACTCAGTCCTACACTCAGGACAACCATAAAAACACAAGACCAGAAGATCATTTATAGAGAGAGAGTATACATATACATACATTTTTATATATGTATATATATGTATGTATATATATATATATATATATATATAGAGAGAGAGAGAGAGAGAGAGAGAGTAAGAAAGAAAAAAGTAAAAGTAAAAATAAAAAATAAAAAAGAAGATAATAAAGGAAAACATTATGAGTCAAGGAACTCCAAAGATACCATTGAATTTGTTTTCTGTTGGCCATCTACTGCTGGACATGCAACCTTGCTTCCCCAGTGAGACTCCTGAGAAAACTAAAGTTTCACTTGCAAATGGTTATCAGTTGGAGGTAGGTTTGGGTTAGGGTTGGGGACATGTGTCTACTTCTTCTTTTAGATGTAGGACCCCAACTGATGCAGACTCATGCAGGCCCTGTGTATGTTGCCTCTGCCTTTATGAATTTAAACATGTGTCTGTCATACTGTGTCTACAGGCTTTATTATTTGGGGTCCTCCTGTGGTGATGTATTATTTATGATTTATTAAAGCTTGCCTGAGGATTCAGAAAGCAAAGTCAGTCACAAGTCCTAGAGGTCAGGCAATGATTATACACACCTTTAATCCCAGCAGCCATTGAGCCAGGCAGTGGTGGCACACACCTTTAATCCCAGGAGGCAGGCAGATGGAAGAGTGAAGAGTAACAGAGCTCACGCCTTTAATCCCAGCACTAGGGAGGAGGAGACAGGAGTGATATGGCTGGGAGGAGAGAGGAATATAAGCAAAAGCAGAGTCAGAGAGAATTAATCTTTAGCCACGTTGAGGAGAACATATCAGTCTGGGTGAATCTGAGGAGCAGTGAAGTTGGGAGCAGTTTGAGGATCGCCCCTTTGGTGTGACCTGAGGAAGAGGTAAGAGCTAGTGGCCAGCTACTTTGCTTCTCTGATCTTCAGCTTGAAGCTCGAACCCCAGTATCTTCCTCTGGGTCTCTTATTTGTCGTGTTACAGCCTCCATCCCCTCTGGCTCTTACCTGATTTCTGCCTCCTCTTCTCCAGGGTTCCCTGAGCACTGAGGAGAGGGATTTGATGGACACATCCCAGTTAGGGTTGAGTGTTCCAAGGTCTCTCACTCTCTGCATGTTGTCTGGCTGTGAGGCCCTGTATCTGATCCCATCTGCTACAGGAGGAAGCTTCTCTGATGATGGCTTGTGGTAATATTTTGTTTATGATCTAACAAATAAAGCTTGCCTGAGAATCAGAGCGCTGAGCTAGCCATAGAGGTCAGGCAGTGGTGGCACACACCTTTAATCCCAGCACTAGGGAGGTGGAGACAGGAGCGATATGGCTGGGCAGAGAGAGGAATATAAGGCAGGAGAGACAGGAGCTCATTGCAGTCTGAGGAGATGCAGTCTGCAGCAGTCAGTCTGAGGAAGCAGTCTGAGGACAGGATGGCCCCTTTGGTCTGAGCACTGGTAAAGGTAAGAACTCTCTAGTGCCTGCTCTGCTTCTCTGATCTGTCAGCTTTTACCCCTGATAGTTGATTCTGAGTTTTTATTATTAATACCAACTGTAATTCGTGCTACAATGGCTGGGCAAGACACTGATCTATGAGCTTTGCAGAATGTCATTAGAAGTCATTTTATTGCTACGCTCCTGTTTCTTTAGTAGAACAGTAGTATTTGGTTTTATCCTTAGTTTCCTGGGCTATCTAGTCTAACGCTGTCGGTCACCAAGCAGTGTCCAGTATGGATTCCATCTCATGGAGTGGGCCTTAAATCTAATCAGATACTGGTCCCACAATCTTTGTGCCACCACTGCACTGGTGTATCTTGTAGGCAGGACACCATTGTAGACAGGAGGGTTTGTAGCTGGGTTGGTGTTTATGTTTCTCCTTTGGTAACATGGAACCTTCTTCTGCTACCAAGGACACTAGCCAGTGGTGGTGAAGGTTCCAGGTAGACACCAGCTTGACTACTCTATGAATTGTGCAGGTGTTGTCTTCAGCAACAGGGCCTTGCTGTTGGTTTGTGCAGAGCAACCTACATATAGGCTTGACCAAAGCTTGTTTGGGGGTTTCCATGGAACCCCTTTGGCCAAAAACCCAATTAATTGTAACACTTTTCTGGTACTGAAGCTTCACTTGGTGATAAAGGATGTCCAGTTTGGCTCTGTATCCCCCATTATTTGGTAATTTTATTTATGCTGTCATTATATATATATATATATATATATATATATATGTATGTATGTATGTATGTATATGTATATGTATGTGTGTGTGTGTGTGTGTGTAATATAAATTACACATACACACCAAAGTTTCTACTGTGTTATGTTTCTATACTACCCCCCAAAAGGTCATTCATCTTTGCTGCCTCTCCCTGTATTCCTTCAATCACCCCCTTCCCTCCCCTTCTTCACCCTTCTGTTCTGGTCCCCAACCACCAATCAATCCATATCTATTCTATTTCCCTTTCTTAGGGAGATCTATCTGTACTCTGCTAGTTCCTTACTCTACCTAACCTCTGTGGTTCTACGTATTGTAGCTTGGTTATCGTTGACTTAACAGCTAATATTCACATGTAAATGGATACATGTAATATTTTTCTCTCTCTGGTTCTGGTTTACCTCATCTGGATGATTTTTCTAGTTCTATCCATTTATCTGTGAATTTCATGATTCATGGACGAGTAAATATTCCATTGTGTGACTGTGCCACATTTTCTTTATCCATTAATCTGTTGAGGGACATTTAGATTGTTTCCTATTTCTTGCTATTCTGAATAAGGTAGCATTGATCATGGTCGAGCACCTGTCACTGTGGTAGGATGAAACATCCTTTGGGTATGTGCCCAAGAGTGGTTTAACTTGATCTTGAGGTAGTTCAGTTCTCATCATTACATAGTGGCCCTTCAAGTTAGCAGTTCCAGCAGCAATGGATGAGTGTTCCTCTTACTCCCCATCCTTGCCAGCACTTGTTTTTACTGATTTTTAGCAATTCTGATGGGTATAAAATGAAATCTCAAAGTAATTTTCATATGCATTTCCATGATTACTGAGGCTATTGGACAATTCTTTAAATGCTTCTCAGCTATCTGAGTTTACTTTTTTGAGAATTCTGATTAGATCTGTACTAGTTTTAATTTGGTTGTTTTATTAATATCTAGTTTTTGAGTTCTTTACATATTTTGGATATTAGTCCCATATTATATGCATACCTGGTAAAAATTCTATAAGCTGCCCCTTTGTCTGAATGGTGGTGCCTTTTGTCTTGCAGAAGCTCCTTAGTTTCATGAGGTCCCATTTTTTAATTGTTGTTCTTGGTGCCTGTGCTAATGGTGTTTGGTCCAGTAGTTCAAGGCTTTCTCTTCTATCCGATTCAGTGTATCTGGCTTATGTTGAAGTGTTTGATACATTTGGAGTAGAGTTTTGTGAAGGGTGATAAGTATGGCTCTATTTGAATTCTTCTCCCTGCAGCTATCCAGTTTGACCAGCACCATTTGTTAAAGATGCTTTCTTTTTCATATGTATTCTGGCTTATTTATCTGTCTGTTTTTGTGCCAATACTAGCACTGCAGTATTATTTGGGATGACGATACCTCTAGCAGTTCTTTTATTATTCAGGATTGTTTTAGCTGTCCTGGGCTTTTAATTTTCCATATGAAGCTGAAAATGTCTTATCAAGATCTGTGAAGAATTGTATTGGGATTTTGATGGGGTTGCAATGAATTTGTAGATTGATTTTGGTAGCATGGCCATTTATACTATACTAATCCTACTGACCCACGAACATGGGAGATCTTTCCATCTAATTTATTTTATCACTGTCTTAAAGATTTTATCATACAAGTCTTTCACCTGCTTGGTTAGAGTTACCCCAAGATATTTTTATATATTTGAGGCTATTGTGAAAGGTGCTGTTCCCCTAATTTCTTTCTTAGTCTTCTTGTCATTTGAGTCTAGGAAGGCTACTGATTTTTGTATCCAGCACTTGCTGAAGGTGTTGATCAGCTGTAGAAGTTCTCTGGTTGGATTTTTAGGGTAACTTATGCATACTATCATATTATCTGCAAATACAGATACTTTGATATTTTTCTTTCTAACTTGTATCTCCTTGGTCCTCTTCAGGTGTCATATTGCTCTAGCTGAGATTTCAAGATATGGAGAGAGTGGAAAACTGCAAGCCTCAGTGCTTACTTACTGGGTCAAGGTTCCCTGAAAATGTTTGGTGAGGAATGACTCTTAACCAGGCTGTGATGAAAGGGCCTCAGCAAGACTGAGAGGCTGAGACAAGTTTATTGCAAGCACTCAGACTTTTTTGTCTCCTTATCAGAAACAGTGTAAATGGTGGCTGCCAGGAACAATACATTAGTAGTTGCCAAGATATAATGACATTTACAAGCTATACAGGGTACATATGATTAATTGTCCTGTGAAGCTTCTATATGCTACCTTGACTTCTAGGGAACACAGAGGGACACAGAGCTAGCTACCCGAATGCTTCACTGCCTGAGGTAGTGCCTCACTTATAAGGAATTGAAAACCACACAGTATCCCAGGAGCCATGGAATCTAATCTGAAAAACCTATGACACATACTTCTCAGGGCAGCATGAGCAGGCCAACTCCAAGATTCCCTACAGAAAACCTTGACTTGCTATGGGCTTGTTATAAACCACCTTTATTATATTAAGGTATGTCCCTTCTATCCCTAATCTCTCCAGAATTTTTATCATAAAGGGGTATTGGATTTTTGCCAAAAGGACTTTTCTGCATGTAATGAGGTGATTATGTGTTTTTTCTCTTTCAGTTTGTTTATATGGTGGATTACATTTACCAAGGTATGTATGTTGAACCATCCCTGCATTTCTGGGATGAAGATTATGTGATCATGGTGGTTGATCTCCTTGATGTATTCTTGGATTTCGTTTGCTAAGTATTTTATTCAGAATGTTTACATCTAAATTCATAAAGGAGATTCATCTGTAATTCTCTTTCTTTGTTGGGTCATTATGTGGTCTGGGTATCAGGGAAACTGTGGCCTCACAAAACAAAATGGACAATGTTCCTTCTATTTCTGTTTTGTGTTATAAGTTGAGACATATTGGTGTTAACTCTTCTTTGAGTCTGGTAGAATTCTGTGCTAAAACCATGTGGCCCTGAGATCTTTTTGGTTGACAGTCTTTTAGTTACTGCTTCTATTTCTCTATGGGTCTGTTTAAATTGCTTATCTGGTCTTGATTTAATGTTGGTATGTTGTATGCATTGACAATACTATCCATTTCTTTTGGATTTTCCAATTTAATGGAGCGCAGTCTTGTAGAGAGTCTCTTTATTAGTCTCTGGATTTCTTTGGTTCTATCTGAAGAAATGTTGTTATTTCGTCCTTTTTATCTGTAACTTCACTAATTTGATTCTTCTCTGTCCATCTTTTAGTTAAATTAACTGAGCGTTTATTGATTTTTCTCAAAGAACCAACTTTTTGTTTCATTGATTGTGTGTGTGTGTGTGTGTATGTGTGTGTGTGGTATGAAATATCTATAATTTTTTATGTAGACAGTTGGTGCTATGAACTTTACTCTTAAAATTGCCTTCATTATGCCTCATTAAGTTTGGGTATGTTGTGTTTTTATTTTCATTCAATTCTAGAATGTCCTTATTTTTTCTTAATTTCTGTCTTGACCAGTTTTTCATTTAATAGCAAATTGTTCAAATTCCATGAGTTTGTAAGCTTTCCATTATTTCTGTTGTTGATAGCCCTCTTTAGTCCACAATGGTCTGACAGGATTCAGGATGCTATTTCAATTTTCTTGTGTTTGTTGAGACTTGTTTTGTGTCTGAGCATGTAGTCAGTTTTAGAGAAAGTCCCATAAGCTGTTGAGAAGAAGCTTTTTTGTTGTTCTTGTTTGGGGGAGATGTTATATAAGTATGTTATATCACTTTTGTTCATATCAGTTAGCTGCAGGGTTTCTCCATTTATTTTTTGTCTAAATGACCTGTCTACTGGTATGAGGGGAGTTTTGAAGACACCACTACCAGTGTGTATGAGGGTCATTATGTGATTTAAGCTGTAGCAGCGTTTCTTTTATGAATTTGGATGCCCCTGTGTTTGGTGCATAGGTGTTAACAACTTCAATGTTCTCATGGTGGATTTTTGTTTTGGTGAGAATATAGTGTCCCTTCCTGCCTTTTCTGATTAGCGGTAGTTTAAAGTCTACTTTTTAGATATTAAAATAGCTACACAGGCTTGCTTCTTATTTCCACTTGCTTGAGATATCTTTTTCCATCTTTTAATTGTAAAGTGATGTTTATCCTTGATATTGAGGTGTGTTTCTTGGACGCAGGAGGATGGATCCTGTTTTTGCATTCTGTTAGACTGTAATTTTCATTTCTATGTTTCTTTTAGTCTGGATTTTTTTGTGACTCTTTTTAATCTGTTAAATTCTACTTTCATGTTTTGAAATGCTGCTTATGTTTGTGTTTTTGTGCTGAGATCTATACATCTGGAGTTAGGATGTTACAAGTGGTTTTGCTTGTTTGTTTGGTTGTTTGGTTTTGGTTTTTTGAGACAGGGTTTCTCTGTACTGCTTTGGAGGCTGTCCTGGAGCTAGCTCTGTAGACCAGACTGGTCTCTAACTCACAGAGATTTGCCTGCTTCTGCCTCCTGAGTGCTGGGAGTGCATGCACCACCAATACCCGGCTTCAAGTGTTTCTTAGTGTACATATCTGGTGTCTGCTTGTTGGGTGGGTATTCCATTCTTTGCTCTCTGTTGCCCACTCTGGTTCCTCACCAATGTGGTGGCTCTGGAGTCTCTGGTAGAGAACAGTTCTGGGGTTGGGGGAGAATCACACACACACACACACACACACACACACACACACACACACACACACACACAACAAAAACAAAAGCCAAACAAACAAACAGCAACAACAAAAAACAGAATTGCACTAGAAGGAATGGCTGAAAGGGACAGTGGTGGATAATTAGGAGGAATATGGATCCTGAGTCTGTCCCAAGAGGCCAAGTCCTGTGGATGGAGGTGAATATGAAGAGAGATTCAGGAGAGTAAGAGGCAACATGTTTAAGAATTACCTATAAAGTAGTTCTTTCTAGGAGATGGGTGGGATCTGAGGGAGAGGAAGGAGAATGCAGGTAGCTTACCTCGATCCAGCCAGTTTTGATGGTTGTGGGTCCCTGGTAGAAAGCTGTTCTGTGGGCTGGCTGAAAGTCACTAAGGAAAGGAGACAGGCTATCATGATATCATGAGAGGCTGAAATTGTTTGTGTTGAAGAAATGGGCATTCTTGGTAAGCCTCAAGGGGCCCAGTCATGAGTGGATGGAGGTAGACTGGGAGGAGGTGCAACCTCTTTCTCATATCTTCTGCTTGACAGCTGTAATTAGTTTCCTTGAGCAGCTTGGTCAAGTATTTTAGAATACTTTTCCCCTCATAGTGTGACAGTCCCGACTAGGCAGCTAGTAGGGCTCCAACAATTCTTGAAGGGAAGGAATGGTTTGAATCTTCCAGCCTTGTGTGTTGGATGGAGAGTCCTTTGTGAGGTTTATGCTGAGTTAACTATTGAGTCCTGAAAGGAGGGAGAGGGGTTAGGAGGAGGTTATAGTCCCTAGCAAGCAGCCACGGGGCTGCCAGGATGGGTGGGGGCTTTGAGAGGAGAAGGCTAACCTACTGCAGTGTCACTTTCAACATAATCCAGAGGACTGGCTTGTGGGTCACAAACTGCTCTAGCTTGGGTTTGTGCTTGGCTTGAATTATCCTCCTCTCTCTCTCTCTGTTTAAATGTAGCTCCCTTGGATATAGCAATCACATTTTTACTTCCAGGTTCAAGACATGCATTCTATTTCTGCTGTTGTTTGGATTGATGAAGAGAGATCTGATGTTTTGCCTTCATAAGGAAGTTGGCATTTTTCACTCATAGCTGTTAATATTGGGTTGTTTGCTTTGTGTTTTTGGAATGTACACTATATGGTACAGAATGTTTCTTCTACATGTCTCTTAAGTTTGAATGTTCCCTTCTTTCTATGATTCTGAAGTGTTCCTTTCCATGAACAGATACTAGGCATGTGCAGCTTTCCCACATCATGACACCACATTGCCACATAAAAGTCCATACTCAAGAACCACACAACTGAGTTCAAAATATTGCAAATGATCATACACTGTTTTCAGTAAGTCCATATTTTGTGTTGTCTATATGTGTTACATGTAGCCTGCTGGCCATGGGTTGAATACGCCTGCAAGCTTTAAACATTTGTATCAGTACTTTCTTCTCTATGTGAATTCATAAGTTTCACATTTTTATCATGAACCAGCATTCTTGGATGTTCTGGTAATGCTTTAATTATTTTATCCATATTGATGTGTAAACATAAATTTTCATGAATCTTGTCCTCCATCCTTGATGCTTTTTATTCCCTTTGGTCTTCAGGGATGCTTTCCACAGTGTTTACTTGATTCGCAGAAGTTTCACTTTCGACACATCAATTTGGCTTTTCTTTTCAAGATCTCAAAATTCATGGTGAACTCAGGTTAATTTTATCCAGAATGTTTTTCCATTTTGTTGCAGGGTCCCAACAGGTGTCCCTTGGGGTTGGAGGAGAGTAGGGTCAGCACGGGCACCAATGATACAGGCATCGGGCACCAATGATACAGGCATCGGGCACAAGTTAAAACAACAAGCTCAATTTTTCCAGGAATGGGTGAGCATTATATACTCCCCAACCCTGCCCCGGGAGAGGAGACCTACTGAGCTGGCATCTGCTGAGGTGACATGGTCACTGTCCATAGGCCCACATCATCTCTCATCTGCTATTATAAGGCCCTCTGGCAGACCCAGCGGGGCTGTCAGGACCGCTCATGCTCCGGCTGTCACTCAGGCCCATTGAGGCTTAGTTATCCCTCACCATTTCATTGATTTTTTTTTTCCTGTGTGTTTCTGACTTTCTACTCTGGGCCCTGGCTTGGATTCTTCTGAACATTTGTATCTTCTTTCAGGCCTTGTCGTTCATAACAGAAAATGTCTCTCAGTGCCTTTGAGTTTAGCAGGTGTGAAGGTGGGATTTTGGGATGTGACATGCTGCCTGCTTTCTCAGGTTCCATAAATTTCTTCACTGAGACATACGCATCTTTGACTTTTTGAGGGGGCAGTCTTCTGTGCCCTTGAAGGCTCAGGCCCAATACCACTCAACAGGAGAAAATAAATGGCTGGATAAACATCGTAATGATATTGAATAATCCACACATGATATTGAAATACACTTAAAACCAATACAACCCATCAACATGCCATCAGTGACAAGAAATGCAAATAGTACTGCAGAACGGAGTTAAATGTTCTATTAACTTTGATTAAGCGTGGAACCAGTAAGAAAGGAGGAAGGTAAGTGAGGAGCAGGTTAGGCGGATGAAAGAAGTGGGAAGGAGAAGAATATCGAGGCAGGAAAGAATAAATAGTAAGAGATTAAAAAAAATTCCCAATACTGAAAAAGTTAAAAGGCAAGAGGGAGAGCTAAAAGTTAAAAACGGTGGTAAAGCAAAATAAAAACATTACTAAATATAGGGGCGAAGAAACACAGGAAGCAAACTTGAAAGAAAAACTTGAGAAAATGAAGGAATATTGAATTCGATCAGGAGCAGGAGCGGAGAGTGGACCCCAAGGAACCCAGAGAGCCCTGACAGCCCCACCTCCTAGTCAGTGGGCATCACACTGGAGGAGCCACAGTGGTCACAGCAGGCCCCAAACACCACCACTCCAAGGTCAGCGGCGCGGGTAGTGGCGGCCCGAGTGGCCTCACATCGGCAGTTTTGGGAAGGTTTTGGGAACAGTAAAATGGTTCAATGTAAGGAGCAAATACGGTTTCATCAACAGCAATGACACCAAGGAAGACGCATTTGTACACCAGACTGCCATAAAGAAGAACCCCAGGAAGTACCTGCGCAGTGTAGGAGATGGAGAGACTGTGGGGTTTGATGTAGAGGGTGCGGAGGCAGCAAAAGTTACAGGCCCCCTGGTGGAGTTCCGGTTCAGGGCAGTAAATAGGCAGCAGATTGTAACCATTACAGACGCTCTCCACGTCGTAGGGCTCCTCCACACGATTGCCAGCAAAACTCCCAGAACAGCAGAATAGTGAGAGTGGGGAAAAGAACGAGGGATCAGAAAGCGCTCCTGAAGGCCAAGCCCAACAAGCTGGCTCTAAGGTCCCCACCTTCGTGTGGGCGTGGACTCTGTATTCCAACCCTCCCGTGCAATGAGAAGTGATGGAGGGTGCTGACAACCAGGGTGCAGGAGAGCAAGGACCAGTGAGACAGAATATGTATCGGGGTTACAGACCACAATCCCGCGGGGCCCTCCTCGCCAAAGACAGCCTAGAGAGGATGGCAATGAAGAGGACAAAGAAAATCAAGGACATGAGACCCAGGGTCTGCAGCAACCTCAACGTCAGTATTGCTGCAACTTTAATTACTGACACAGATGCCCAGAGAACTAAACCACAAGATGGCAAAGAGACAAAAGCTAATCCACTAGCTGTGAATTCGTCTGCTTCCGAGGCTGAGCAGGGCAGGGCCGAGTAAATGTCCGCTTACCGTCTCTACCATCATCCGGGTTGGTCATCCAACAAGAAGAAATGAAAACGAAATTCTAGCAATAAGAAATGAACAAAGATTGAAGCTGAAGACCTTGCTTTTTGCCCGTTGGCCGGATACACTAGAACTATCAGTATTATCTGTGCAGCATGGGGTGTTTATTATTTTTACTTAAAGATGTCTCTTTTTGGTAATGACAAACATGTTTTTGTTTTTAAAGGTCTGGTTTTTCTCAATACACATTTAATGGTTTTAAAATTGTTTCATATGTGGTCAAGTTGAGATTTTTAAGAACTTCATTTTTAATTTGTAATAAAACTTTACAACTTGATTTTAAAACAAGTCAACAAACTGCAAGCACTGTTACTAAAAGTCTTAAATAATAAAAAAAGGAAGGAATATTGACCAATAGTGGAACTAATCCATAAAAAGAATTAGATGGACATATGAAGAAGAATAAAAAAATTAAAAAAATTAGAAAATAATGTAAAAATCCTGCTACACGCGTACTTTTTAAAAGTGGGACTCGCTGTGGAGAGAAATTAAAAAAAAAAAAAACAAAAAACTATGAGGTCTTGGAGAATCGCTGTGTCCTCAAAACTTGAAGACTGCTTTAGGTGTGAGGAGAGTGCGAATCCTATAAGGGTGTGTGTGTAAGTGCCTATGCTCCTGCCCATGATGTCCTGTAAACTGTAGGCAGACTGGCAGATTTACTCCTTTGTGTACTAGCGACCTCTACTGGCCACATTTAGCTTTGCGCCTGTGATGTGGCGTTTTCTCACAGATCCACCCCCTGGAGTAATTAGTGTCTTGGGTGTGTGGGACTCAAACAGGACTTTGCGGTGATTAACTTGTCTTTGTACTTGCAGGGAGGCCACTATGCTGGAGGGGTGCAACTGTAAATATCAAGTGCATCGTAGAACTTCATAGTTCTTAGGTTCTCCGGTTTGATCCAGCTATTGGTCTCAGCTCAGAGCTACCAAACTGCAAGGTTTTGTCCCTTGATGAGATCTATTCAGGATCGCTGAGGCTGAAGCGACTGACCTTAAGAACTTCCCAGCGGGAGTTTGCACCCTTTGTCTCAACATCTGACCCTTCCACCCTCAAGACTTGATCTATGAGCCTTCCCTTTCCCAGAGAAAGTGACTGGCCACACTGGCCACACTGAGCCCGGTTCCTTGATCTCAGGTCCCCAGGACACTCTAACTAGATTCTTTCTCAAGATGGCACCTGATCACTGCTACTTGAATCACAGAGCCAAATAAAATTGGCTTTTCTTCTACCACTAACCTGTCTGTCGGAGGAATCCTGTCTTATCAAAAGCCACAGCAGATTCAACTCTTACAGGTTTGTTCTGAGACTTGATTACCCATCTTTCATCTAGCTTACGTTTTAAGGAAATTCTGTTTCTTCTTGCCTGCCAGAGGCTTTAATGAGGCCATGTTCCCATCGCTTATCCATGTCACCATCTGCTTTCCATCATAACCTGGTGTCCTTTAACTTTCTTGTGCATTTCCAATCCTCTTCCCCTATTTCTCTCTCTGCGATATGATCTATTTTTTCTTATTACAACTTCCTATCTTACTGGCTAATGCAGTAACAACGTCAGCTATTTTACCCAGAGTCCTTTGTTTTTCATATATAATAGTCATATATGTGCATAGGCACAGTAGTATACTTTGATGCATGTATGTTTTGTGTTGATCAATGGAGGGTAATTATTATGTCCATCACTTCAGCTATTTGTTTTTTTTTTGTTGTTGTTGTTTCTTTCTGTGAAATACTCAAAGTTCTAAATTTTAGCTATATTTTACCTATATCTAGATGTAAATTGGTAACATACCATAACAAAAAGACTGTGCAATGGCATGAGCACAGCTTGGAAGAGAGACCCGTTTCATAGCTGGGCCCTCATACATAGAGGTTCTTCCCTCCCCTCTGTAGAAGTTCATTGAGCAGACTTCGGCATCTACAAGTACACTGTCCTTCCACACGACTGAAAACTGTATTTTTTCCTAGTTTCCCTGGATGCAGACATCACCAACTCCCAACATCATTTAAAGAAAACTTAGCATTGGAAATTGTTGCCATAGCTTGATACAATGCACTTTTAGCTACTTTGGAAAACCAATATATTTTCATAGACTGTAGCCATCCTGCTATGCCACTTGAACTCTGGGTCACATCATTCTATCTACTGTGTGCATTGTACCAGTCAGTCAGCCTCTCTCCACCCTCCTGCTACTTCCAGCTTCTGCAAATTATGTTTTTTTATATTGTTATTTTTCATTATTTGTGAGAATTTTATACATGTGCACATGAAATATGTGCCCACTCTTACCCACTCCATATTTCCCTCCCCTGTCTTTCCCCATCCTCCCAACACATCCCCTGTAACTTTGTGTCCTCCTCCTCACCTTCTTTTCTTTTTCCTTTTCCACTTCCCCCTTCTCATAACCTGAGTCCAGCTAGTGTTGTCCAAATGTGCATGAGTGCGGGGCCATCACGGGAAAGCTACCAGTGAGAGCACTCTCAGAATAGCATGGTCCCACTTCCGCCAGCTATCAACTGCCAGCAGCTTTCCGCGGTGGGCATGGCCTGGAGAGGACCCTCTCCCACTCATGTCAGACTTGTGGCTCGCTTGTGCAGGTGACCATGGCTGCTGTGTGTTCACGACTGTAAGAACCATGCCATGTGCAGAGGATAGCGTTTCCCAGTGGCCCACACCCTATCATCCTGCTCTGACATTCAGCCTCCTCTTCAGTGTTCCCAGAGTCCTGGGTCAGATACAGTATTCCCGTGAATCACCACAAGTTATGCTTGTGCTCTCTAATACCGTGGTATTTTCAATTCCATATTATGGCTTTGGTCATGTGATATTTTTATCTTTATGTTCCTCAATTATTTCACTTAATGTGCTTTCCAGGTTCAACCATATCTAGATCACAGTGCATTCTGAATGCCTGACTGTAACTCCATTATGTACATATACCACATTTTCTTTGTTCGTTTTCCTGGTGGATATATGGTGGTTGTGCATTTTGGTGCTGGATAAAATATGAGAATGCAGATATCTCAACATGCTGACTTTATTTTCTATGGAAATACAGCAGCCAGTGTAATTCCTCTTCAATCAATTGATGTTTCTTTAGATGGACACATGCCTTTTAGTTTTATGAGGCCCCGTTTGTCAATTGTTGATCCTAGTTCCTGGGGGAAAAGGAAAGAGTCCTTTCTTACATATGTATCATGTAGGGCACTGCCTATATTTTCTTCTGGAATTTCAAGTGTTTCATATCGAGATCTTTGGTCAATTTATTTCTTGTGCAAGATGATAGATTCAGGTCAAAAGCTTCTTCTGCATCTATTGAAATAATCTTTCGACTTTTGTCCATTTATATAATTTATTATATTTATTAACTTATGTTGAACCAACCCTACATTTTTAGTACAAAACCTACCAAAAAGTTCTGGATATGTGCCTACATTCAGCTTGCAAGTATTTTATTGAGCATTTTTACACGTACACTGAACAAAAATATTGGCCTGTAGTTTTCTCTCTTTGTGGCGTCCCTGGGAGAGTAGACTTTGGGGTTTTCTATGCTCAGAATATTCCACTCACTGAGTCAATCAGCTTCCTGCTCCTTCTGCCAAGATGTAGCCATCACCATGTATGCCTGTATGCAGCCATGTTCCTGGTCACGATGACAATGGACTGAACCTCTGAAACTGTAAACTACCATCTTAATTAAACTTAGATGTGTTCTTTATGAGTGTCATGTTGTCTTTTCATAGCAATAAAAGGCAAACTAAGACACTTACTGCAACTGAGCTGGGTTTTTATCTGTATCTTTAAGTCTCATAATGTGCTTTTTATGACATTGAGTGTACTAGAGTTTCGTGCACCTATGTTTAGGATTGCAATGTCTTCTTGGTTAATTCCTTGATTAAAGTGCCCTTTATTTCTTCTGAATAGTTTTGTTTTGAACTCTATTTTAACAGATGCTAGAATATCTCCAAATATCTCCAAATGCTCACTTCCAGATCCTTTTTTTTTTTTTTTTTTTTTTTTTTTTGCTGTCAACTTAAAGTGGATCCTATCATTAATCCCATTTTCTTGTTATCAACTTAAAGTGGAGCCTATCATTAAAAATAAGAGGTTTTTTGTAGACAAACAGAAAGAAGGGTTTTTCTTTCTTGAGCTAATGTGTGTCTTGATGGGCAAGCTAAGTTTATTAACATTTAAAGTTATTGAAGGTTATGTGATGATTGCATTATTGTTTGACTCCCCTTCATGATTGTAGGAATTGTGGCTTCACTTCTTTGCTCTGTGTAGTGTCTTGGCTATGCTTATCCCTCTCTTTAGTCTGAAGTGTTGCCTCTAATATTCTCTGTAGGGCTGATATGATGAAAATGCATTCTTTTGGCCTGTTTGTACCTTGGAAATGCTTTCTTTCTTATTCAACTGGTAGATAGTTTTGCTGGATACAATAATCTATGTTGGCATGTATGATTCTTTTTGAACTTAAAGTATATTCAAGGCTCTTCTGGATTTTAAAATTTCCATGGAGAAATCAGCTGTTATTCGGTTTTATATTTATGTGGCTTGGAGTTTTTCTCGGCATTTTTCATTAGCCTCTCTTGGATTTGTATCTTTAATGTTTCAATTACAATATGCAATGAGGAGTTTCTTTTTTAGGTCTATTTGGTTCCGTGTGCTTCTTTTATTTTATGGCTGTGTTTTTCCTTTATTTGGGGAATGTTGACAATTCGGTCTGTGATTTGGCCTGGGATTCTTCGCATTCATCCATGTTTATAATTCAAAGACATGATATTTTCATGGTGTCACACAGTTCTTGTGTATTCTTGTCATATTCTTTGCTTGAGTTGTCCAGTTCTTCTGTTTTACTTTTGAGTCATGATATTTTATCACCTGCTTATCCAGCCCATCTCTAGGGCTTTCCCCCACGGGTTTTAATTTGGATTGTTACGTTTTTTTAATTCAATCTTAATTTCAGCTTGAATCCCCTTCAATATTTTAATCTCTTTACTGAGTTCAACTTCTGAATCCTGTATTGTCTTCATCATCTCATCTAGCAGCATAGTAATGATTCCTTGTGAATCACTCTGACATTTATTGTTTAGTCTCTCTAATGTGGTTGCACTGATTTTTGTGTGTCTTCGTTAAAGCCCTTGAATTCTTTGATGGATTTATAATTGTTCTTTTAAACTCTGCCATAGGGCTCATCTAGGACATTCTTATTAGAGAGCATTCTGATAGAGGTGGTGGGTTTGAGGTGGGACACACTGTCTTGTCCTATCATTTGTGTGTGTGTGTGTGTGTGTGTGTGTGTGTGTGTATGTGTTTGTGATGTGACCTGGGCATGTGAACTTATTTCATTGGACATGTGTCTGAGGTAAAAATCTAGACTACCTCAGGTTGGACAGGAGCCACATGACTGGATTTAGGCCATGTTCAATTACTATAGAAGCTGCTAGATTGGGTCTAGGCTGCTGTTATGGAGATGTAAGATGCATAGTTTAGGATCAGGAGAGGTCATCTGGCAGAACTGGTGTGTGAGCTGAATTTGTAGAGGTGGGCCTAGGATTGTGGAGATGGCAGGGGCAGACTTGGTTCCAAGAGGACCCACCAGGCAAAGCAGTACGGGTTTTGTGTGTTCAGAGATAGGTCTGGAAGCATGAACATGGTGTGGGCAGGCTTAATTTTGAGGGGACCCACAAGACCAAGCTAGAGCAGGAACTGTGCAGCTGGAGTTTGTAATTTGGGCTGTGCCTGTGAGTTTGGGTGAAGTGTGAATTGTGATTTTCAAGGCCAATCATGAGCCTAAAGTAATTTCATAAAATGTTATTTGTGGTTGTATAATCATTTCGTTCAGCTAAAAGGAAAGATCTGGGCAAGGTGCCCCATTTCGGCTATCACTGGACTCAGGTGTCTAAAGCATAAGGCACATGAAAGTCCAAACCTACCACATAGTGAGAGCTGATTTCAAAACACACAATAATAAATCATAACCTTTTCAGAGGTATTTCTTCTAAAGATAAGACAGACTTACTATATCCTGGACAATTGGACCAACTGCATGCAAAGTAAAAATCTGAGCAACAGGCTTTAAAGTAGGTAATTAATTAGAAGGTAACTGTAATTGAAAGCACAATTCTACCAGGAAACACAATCTCTAATTGGTTTAAATTATTTTGACTAATAACTCCAAGCAGATAAACAACTACCCTTGAATCTGAAGAAACTCCTGCTAATGAATATTAAGTATGACCTCTCTCAACCAGCTTATGTACATTTTTCTTAGTAACAGATCAGAATAGAAATTACAAAGAAAGAAAGAAAAAAAAAGAAAGAAAGGAAGGAAGGAAGGAAGCTAGGTGTGGTGGTGCATGCTTTTAATCCCAGCACTTGGGAGGCAGTAGCCAGTTTCACATTTTGAAGAATGAACTGAGACCACCCCAATGGTGTATTTCACTTTAGCATTGGAATGAGTCATTCATATACAGTTGAGCCAAGTTAAGAGAAGAGACATGGAGATGACACACACTATGACATCTATTTTACAAGGTGAAGGATTCTGTGACCACATTCCCTCCAACTAGTTACACAGGGAATATGGGCTAAGCATAGGTGATTTCCACTAATATTTTCAAAGCTTCAATTCAAATAAAATCACTAATTGTTTTAGTTATTTTACCATCATTGGTAAATAACTATTATTTCTGCTAAACTATACTAATTCATGAAGACCGCACAATTTAAATGATATAGTTCAATATACTTCAGATATTTCAAGCACACAGTACCTATCACTTGAATGAAAAAGTTCAGTAGATTTTGCAGTCAAAGTCTATTGCCTGGCTGGGCAGTGATGGCGCACATCTTTAATCCCAGTACTCAGGAGTTAGAGGCAGGTGGATTTCTGTGAATTTGAGGCCAACTTAGTCTACAGAGTGAGTTCCAGGACAGCTAGGATTACACAGGGAGACCATGCCTTGAAAATTGAACAAACAAAAAAATCTATTACCAGACATATGTGTAATAAAGAGAATGGATTAGGCACATGGTGCATTAAAATGTACCATGAGTTGACAAACATGGGCATCTTATGGATATATTCACATGGAAGGCATGTGAATTCTGTGTTCTAAAATGCTAAGGCTTGTGCACTTGTTAAATTGCAGAAAATTTTTTGATGATTTCCACCCCAAGAACACATGGTGTTTTCTTATCTTGATATTTTTATTTTGCTCACAGTTTCCCTCAGAGCTTGGTGGACCTGCTTGTTGCGCAGGGTGTAGATGACAGGGTTCAGAAGCGGTGTCACCACTGTGTTCACAAGAGCAGCCTCTCTGTTGGATTCTAGCCTACTTGTTTGCTTTGGTTTCACATATATAAATACACAGCTACCATACATTAGAGAGAGGACGATGAGATGGGATGAGCAGGTGGAGAAAGCTTTCTGTCTCTCCTTGGCTGATGGGAGACGTACAATTGTGACTACTATGCTGCTGTATGCAATGGTGGTTATAACGAGGGATGAGAGAATGATAACAAAAGCAAGGCCAAAAGTCAGAGTTTCAGCAGATCTGGTGTCTGAGCAGGAGAGATGGATCAGAGGACCAATGTCACAGAAGAAGTGTGGGATGACATGGGGGCCACAGAAGGATAACCGTGATACTTTCCCTATTATGCAAGTGATAAGGGCGAAGGTCATAGTAAGGCAGGCTATGACTAGGAGGGTGCAGGTCCTCAGGTTCATTATGGTGGGATAATGCAGAGGCTTGCAAATAGCCACACACCTGTCCACTGACATCACAGCTATGAGAAGAAAACCAAATGCCCCAATGAATACAAAGATAAAGGCTTGTATGAAACAGGCAACAAAGGAAATTGTTTGTTTCCCTAAAAGAAATATAGCCAACAACTTAGGAATAACAGCACTGGTAAAACAACACTCAAAGAAGGAGAAAATACCAAGGAAAAAGTACATGGGGGTTTTCAGATGGGTACTGGTACAGATGACGGAGACAATGACTACATTTCCTGTGATGGAGGCCAGGTATGCCAGCAGGTGCACCGAGAAGAGCAGCCTCCCCAGGTGCTGGACAGCAGGAAATCCCTCCAGGGTAAATTCCTGGACAGTTGTCACATTCACCATTTCTACTGTCTTATGGTAAAGAGATCACAGAGAGCAGAGATGTTCTCACGGTGCCCACAAATGGGTCATTCAGCAGCCTGTTCAAAGTGTAATGAAGATTAAATATGAGGAAACATGTTACTCTCTTTCCTTTTGACATAAACCCATATGTTCCTAAATTAAGCTATAATATAATTATTGGCATATTATTCTTGGGGTCAGCCATCACAGTCACCTTTAACTGTCACCATCACCGCTTACGCTACTATACCAACCACCTGAAGTCAGTATTCCTCTCTGTCCCCACAGCATCATAAGCATTAGGTTTTTATCAACCCTGTTTCACCAGGAGGAGAGATCAAAATTTTCAGAGTCTCAGAGAGGTTGGCTCATATACCAGTTAAAGACTGAACTCCTACTGGATTCCAAAACTCCTGCTGTTTCTCAATATTATGACAAAGTCTTTTAATGTATTACATTTGTATTTATTGTTAGAATAACTGTACATGTGGGGGACATGTGTGTGGAGGTAAGAAGACAGTTTGCAGAAGTCAGTTTCTTCTTGCACCTTATGGGTCCTGGAGATCAAATTCATGTCATTAGGCTTGGAGACAAATACCAGAAATGATATTCTTTATAAGAGACTTTTATACCTGATCTTTCTCCTTTGTAATCCCACATAACTGAGTGCGGAATTGTTTGTGTTCACTTACACCAAGAACGAAAATTTTTCCCCACAAAAATGTCCAACTGACAATCTCTCCAATATATGTGATAGGTACACTCTATTGACCCCACTTTCTCATCCAGTGATAGTAATGGCATAGGGTGGTCCTAAGGACACTATAGTTCTTAGACCAGATATGTCTCAGCACACACAACCACCTAACAGAAGGACATTGAGATGACCGGGCACTACTGTTACAGGGTAGATCAAAGACTTAACCTGGCACTTCTGGCACAGATGAAGATGTTGGTGGAGGTCTTCAAAGCATTAACCTTCACTCATAGCAGTGGTCCCCAACTTTGTCAATTTCTCTTCCATCTCATCTGAGTGCCAAGTTGCTGGCAGCAGGGTGTAATATGCGTGTGTCCCACACTGCCATGGCCAAGACCTGAATATACTGATTACTTCACTCTCCTTCATGCTTCAGGACCCGAGGAGTAGCCTAAGGAATATTATGGCACACTGTTCATCTCTTGGGTGTGCAACTGACCTTCCTGCTACGTGATTTTCTCCTTTGTAATCCACATAACTAATCACAGAATTGTTTGTGTTCAGTTTTATCAAGAATGAAAATCTTGCAAAACACAGGTCTAATATGTCTTTGATGATTTCCCCACAAGAATTTGGTCACTAGCATGATGTCCCCAGCCAGGGAATAGGGTGCTCTCAGAGCTTGTTATGAGTGGAAGGAATAAGAAAAAAAAATTTTTGAACAGTTGGGCCCCCTAGAGACGTCTAATTGGTCACTTTTGAGAACAAGAGTTCTTGGTGGAACAATGTTTCCTGTCTGGGTGACAGGAAGTGCATACTGTCCTCTGCTGAGACATTTTCCTCTAATTCACTAAGGATTTCTCAGATCTCAACTTGCAAAAGCCAAAGTCCAGACTTCATTTTCTACATGTGATATGTATACCGAGGCCAAAGCAATGTACTAAATGCAAACACATGATCATAAGGAACTCGTCTCTGTCTCTTGTTTTTGTCAGACTTATGGAGAAGGAAGGTGTGCAAAAGAGAGTGGATTTTACCTTCATCTGTTCACCTATGCGTGTGAATATCATTTCCATTATATTTTAACCTGATAAACAATTGGAGTGGAAATTAACATATGTAAGGTTAATATTTCTTCTGCACATGCTTATATGGGTATATATGGGTACCAGTCACTGCAGTTTCTTTCTTTCTTTTTTTTTTTTATCAGCCGAGTACTTTCTTTGCTGGCCCAGCCTCCTTAAATAGGGAAATGTAATCCTTATTTCTCCATAAAGATACATGGAAGGTCATGTATCTCCTGGCACGCCCAAAGGCGTATGGGCACTAACACAAATTCACTGGCAAGGCCAGATGCTATTACACACCATGCAATCAGTTTCAAGGTACCTATCTAGTTTGGCAGCAGCCCATGAAAGGAGGTCCAGGGAAAGCCCACTAGGAGAGAAGAAAAGAAAATCTAGCCTGTAGGAGGGTGACTCCAGCTGCATGTAGCTCTGGCCTATGCTGGTGGCTGCAAAGTCACAGGCAAATGGCTGTTTTGTGAATTTGTACCCCAAAAGTTGGGTGCCAGATGTGAATTCTAATTGTTCTCCACAATAAGAACCTGGAGTCAGATATCTCTAACCTCTACCTCAGACTGAATGGGCAATCTCTTCTCCACAAATCCCCAGACTGATTCCTCAGATTGCATCCCCAGTCTGTCATGAGCTGCTGTCTCCTCCCACCTTACATTCCTCACTATGCCCAGCAACATCCCTTCCTGTCTCCACCTCCCTAGTGCTGGGATTAAAGGCGTGTCACTCCAAGGGTTAGGAAACAACTTTGTGTGAGTTGTTTCTCTTTTAGACTGGATCAGTTTCCTGTAGCTCAGGGTGGCCTTGAACTCACAGAGATCCATTTGCCTCTGTCTCCCCCAGTGCTGAGATTAAAGGTGTGTGCTACTACTGCTTGACCTCTATGGCTAACTAGTGTGGCTAACTTTGCACTCTGATCTTCAGGCAAGCTTTTTAGATCATCAACAAAATATCACCACAATCATGTAAGAATGAAATCAGAAAATGAAAGAAAACAAATCCAGACATTTAATAGATCTAAAATAAATGGTTTAACAATTTACTATTCAAAAGAAAATATTGTAGAATGTCTTTTTATTATTTATTTTATTAAAACTTTTAATTGAAATATAATTACACCATGTCCCTTCTTCCAATCCTTCTCATATCAACCTGCCTCTAAAACTCCCTGTACTGTTAGTCCTTCTTAAATTCATGACCTCTTTTTTATTCTTATTACACATAAATATATACATAATTATATAACTATAACCTACTGAGTCCGGTTAGCATGGCCTGTGTGTGTATAATTTCAGGGCAGATCACTTTGTATTGAAGGACCAAGTAGGGGGCTCATCCCTGGGAGATGTTAATATTCCCTCTCTCTGCCATCATTAGTAACCTGTAGCTCTTGTCTAGTCTAGGTGTAGTAATCTGTGAGATTTCTCCCTTCTTCATTAGCATACCCACTGATATTATCATTGCCCACACCTTGTTTAAGCATCCATATTGTTGAGGTGTCATGAGTGTAGTTTCCCAGTCATTTCAGGGAAATACAATCTCACAGAAGACTTCCTAGGATTCTGGATCTTGTAACCTTTTATCCCCTCTTTCCCAATGGTCCCCAAGTCTTAGGGTCAAGAGTTGTGTTGTAGACATAATCATTGAGGCTGGGCTCCACACAATCTATTGATTTCTGTTCTGTGACCCATGTGATGTTTTGTAATTGTCTTCATTTGCTATAAAGAGGAGCTTCTTTGATGAAGGGTGAAAACCATATTTACTGTTGGGAAAAGGCTAAGTTTTCTAATGCAGCTAGTGATCAGTTGTCTAGTAAAGTGGTTATAAGGCACTGCATGGTAAAACCACATTTAAGCAATATCTAGCTACAAATCCAGCCCTACAGGAGGCATTAGAATGAAATTTTCAACAGGAGGAGAATAATAGCAGCTCCAAAATAATGTGGAATAAATATTTCCAGACAAGCAAATAAAAAGAGAGGAAACACACACACACACACACACACACACACACACACACACACACACACCATCACAACACCAAAAAAATAGGAATCAACAAAGACTATTCATGACAACTCAACATCAATGGTCTCAACTCCTCAATAAAAGGACACAGGTTAACAGATGGATGCAAAAACAAGACTCATCATTCAGCTGTATATTAATATCAAGGATAGATGCTACCTCAGGATTAAACAATAGAAAAAGATATTGCAAACAAGTGGACCCAAGGATCAAGCCAATGTAGCCATTTTAATATCTGACAAAACGGACTTCAAACTAATATTAATCAGAAGAGTTTGGGAAAGACTCTAACTACTCATCCAAAGGAAAAAAAATCTACTGAGAGAGCATTGCAATTTCAACATCTATGCCCTGAACACAAGAGCACCCAAGTTCATAAAAGAAACATTACTGCAGCTTACCTACATACTGATCTTCACAAAATATACTGATAGTGGGAACATCAAAACTGATCACCTATTCACACACAGAGCAAGTCTCAATAGATGCCAGAAAATTGAAATAACATTCGGAATCCTATCTGACTACCACAATTAAAGCTGGGTATCAATAACAACAACAAAAACCCAGAAAGTTTACAAACTCATGGAAACTTAACTCATTGCTGACTGAAAAAATGGGTCAAGATAATTTTCATTTTAAATGTGATATTTTGTGCTCTAACAAATAAAGCTTGCCTGATGATCAGAGGGTAGTGCTAAGCCACTAGTTAGCCATGGAGGCCAGGCAGTGGTGGCACACACCTTTAATCCCAGCACTTGGGAGTTATATACCTTTAATCCCAGCACTAGGGAGGTGGAGACAGGAAGGGATGTGGCTGGGTGGACAGATGAATATAAGGTGGGAGGAGACAGGAGCTCTGGGCATTTAGCCTCAGGAGTCTTAGAAACAGGATCGCTCTTTTGATCTGAGGCAGAGGTAAGAACTAGTGATTGGCTGCTCTGCTTCTCTGATCTTTCAGCTTTCACCCCTGATAGATTACTCTGGGTTTTTATTATTAAGAACAATTAGAATTCAGGTTACATCAAGAAAGAAATTAAATTCTTTCTAAAATTGAATAAAAATAAACACACAACATACACAAATTTATGGGGCACAAAGAAGGGTCTAAACAGCAAATGCAAAGACTAAGTGCCTACATTAAAAAAAAAAAATCATGATGTCTCATCTAACAGGAACCTGAAAAGTCTAAAACAAAAAGAAATCACACTCAAAGGAAATACATAGCAAGTAAATAAGCAAACTCAGATGAAATTAAAATATAAACCAACAAAAGCAATATAAACAATCAATGAAACAAAGAGTTGGTTATCCAAGAAAATAAACAAGATTGACAAACCCTTGACCAAATTAAAAGGCAGGGAAAAATCCAAATTAACAAACTTAGACCTGAAAGAGGGGACATAACTGACACTGAGGAAATCCTGAGAATCACAAGGACATTCTTCACAAACCTGTACTTCACAAAATTGGAAAATCTACAAGAAATGGATAATTTTCTCTGTACAAACCACTTACCTAAATCAAGATCAGATAGGCAATTTAAACAAACCTTTATCCTCAAGTACAATCAAAGCCATAACAAAAACACTACCAATCAAAAAGAGCCCAGGGCCAGATGGTTTTAGCGTAGATTCTAGAAAACTTTCAATGAGTTAACACCAATATCTCTCAAATTATTTCACCAAATAGAAACACAAGGAACACTTCCCAGTTGGTTTTATGAGGCAATAGTTATGTAGATACCCAAACCACATAGAAACCCAACAACAACAACAAAAAGAGAATCCACCATTTCCCTTATGAAAATAGATGCAAAAATTCTTAATAAAATTCTTGCAAGCCAAATTCAAGAACACATCAAAAGATCACCCATTGTGATCAAGTAGGCTTCATCTTAGAGATTCAAGGATGGCTTAACAAATTTAAAACAATACATATAATCCCCAAACTGAAAGACAAAGCCACATGCCCAAAAATAGATGGCCAACAGAAAAAGGACTGATTGAACAGCATGTTTGGGAGTTTCAAACAGAAAATAGATTATCAGGATCTGTAGATAAATTAGACAATTTAGACCCAATAAGCAAAGGATATGAGAAAATTAAAGACATAGGACAAGAACACTGAAGAAATGTGGGATTAAAAACAAACAAACAAACAAACCTAAATCTTCTAACTACAGTCATAGATGAAGGAGAAAATTTCCAGGTCAATGGGATAGATCAGATCTTCAACAAGCACATGGAAGAAAACTCCCCCCCAACCGGGAAAAGCCATTTGTCCCTATGGAATATCATAGTTAAAACACTAAGTATACATGTATACACAACACAACAAAGAAAGAGTATAGGGAGCTGCAAGAGAAAAACCACAATTCATTACAAGGGAAAATTCATCACAATAACAGTTGATCTCAGTAGCAACTTTGAAAGCCAGAAGAGCTTGCAGTAATGCATTTCAAGTCCTAAAAGACCTAGATTATCAACCTAGACTATGGCACTCAGCAAAAGTTTCTGCCACAGTTGAAGGACAAAGGGGAAATTTCCATGATATAAACAACCTAAAAATATATACCCATATCCAATAGACCAAACCTGAAGAATATACAGAAAATCATATTTTGGACTAAATTTTTTAAAAAAATGAGCATAGACAAAGGACTGTAGCAAGGAAACAAATGAAACTGTATTACTGAAACAGATAGAACCCACAAGAACACAAACATCATCAAAAATCAACAATGCAATGAATACAACTAATACATGCCTTTCAGTAATACATTTAAATATTAATGGCCTTCATTCTCCAATCAAACGACACAGGCTGGCTGAATAGATTATGAAACAAAATCCATATATTAGTATTTAGGCATTTGTACTGGCCTGCCCTGGGAGTCCTGACAGGATAAGCCCTGAGCTGCTGCCACTAAGAGTACAACCTGTGCACCTTCACTAGGTTCCCTTTTCAAAGAGCCCTGCCCACCTCCCATTCTCCTCTCTCTCTCTCTCTCTCTCTCTCTCTCTCTCTCTCTCTCTCTCCTCCACCCCTCCTTCCCTCTCTCCCTCCCTCTCTCTCATCCTCCCTTTCTCTCTCTCTCTCCTCCATCCCTCTCTCTTCTCCCTCCCTCTCTCCCATCCTTCCTTTCTCTCTCTCTCTCTTTCTTTCTTTCATTCCTTTCTCTCCCTCCCTCTGTCTGTCCTTCTCTCTTTCCTCTCTCATGCTGTTTGTCCCTGGGGGTCAGTCTCCCCCCTTTCCCCTTTTTACAATCCGTTTTTCCTCATTTAAAAAAAAAAAAAACAACAACAACAACCTCAACCTCCGTTTAAACTCTGTCCCATGTCATCTTTCTCTTGAATGACACTTTCTCAAAATTACACCATGTATCTGTTGTCTGCAAGAAACACATCTTATGTGGCATAAGGAAAAAACATTCCTCCATTGCTGGTGGAAGTGCAAACTTGGAAATTGGTATGGTGGCTTCTCTTGGGACTCAGTTTACCTCAAGACCCAGAGATATCACTCTTTGGGATATACTCAAAGGGTGCACAAGGACACTTGCTCAACTATGTTCATAACTGCATTATTCCTAACAATCCACAGCCTCAGTGAAGCTAGATAAAAAGGAGGGCCCAGGAAGGGTAAATAGTTAAGATCTACTGGCTAAACTGTGGGGTGGATAAAAGGGAAGGGATGGGAACATGAGGGGTGGAGATGGCTGAGTTGGGGGAGGGATAAAGAGAGACAGAGCAATGAAAGAGATATCTTGACAGAGGGAGCCATTATGAGGTTAGGGAGAAACCTGGTGCTAGAGAAACTCCTAGGAATCCGCAAGGATGAGCCCAGCTAAGACTCGTAGCAATAGTGGAGAGGGTGCCTGAACTGGCCTTTCCCTATAATCAGATTAGTGACCACCCTGTCACCAGAGAACCTTCATCCAGTAACTGATGGAAGCAGATGCAGTAACCCAGAGCCAAACACTGGAGCTCTTGGAGTTCAGCTGAAGAGAGGGAGGAGGGAACATATGAGCAAGGTGGGGGCCAAGATCATGATGGGGAAAACCATAGAGACAGCTGACCTGAACTAGTGGGAGCTAACTGGGACACACTCTATTCATAAGAGCTTAAAAGAAAATGAAGTGTCTACAACATACCTAACTGAAGATGTTAAAGACTCCTATAATAGTATCTGAAGTCTCTGAGGAAAGACATTGACAAAGACAGTAGGAAGTAGAAAGACACCCTATTAATTAATGAATTGTAAGAACTAATATGAAAATAACCATTCTACCATGACTCATTTACAAATTCAATTCAATCCCAACTAAAACCCCCATCTCAGCACTGGCTCTTTTTTTTCTTACAAAATGCCATATTTTATTTACTATTTTGATTCAGTTGTGACTCTAAAACATTATAAATTCACATTCTGTCTTCTAGTGCTTGTGAATATAACCTTATTTGAAAGTTGGGTGTTTAGAGTTTTAAAATAGAAATGAAAATGTCAACACATAACTTGTGTTATTCAAAAGGAGATTCTGAGCCTAGATGGAAACAAATAGAATGAGCTACAGTGGGACCAGACTGAGATCAGAGAGATGAGCGGCAAGCAAAGCACTGCCAAGTAGCAGAGGCAATGCCAAATCACACACAAAACATTCTCTCCTGAGCACGCAGAAGGAAATGTTCTAGAACGTTCGCACTGTTACTTTAAGCCATTCAGCTTCTGATAATATATGCTCTAAGTAAGTATTCTATAAATTCACTATAACATTACTGTCATTATTCAAAACAATGTGGAAACTTCCCACAGAAGCTGCTTTAGGTGACAATAAATGCTCATAGTGTTCTCTACCCTAGGAAAATATTCATGGTTTTTGTGGCCATTTTAATGCATTAAACAGCTCTAACCTGACTGCTCCATTTTATAATTCTTAGATTTAGTCATTAGGAAATTCTAAAAATGTTTTAATAATAAATTATAAAAGCTAATGCTTACATAGACTTTTCAATATGCCTAATACATAACTGCTTTAAGTTCAGGGTCTCATTGAGAGAACCTTTTTCCAGACTTCACTGTATGTTACAGATGAGAGTAAAGAAACGTGCAGATTATCACATCGGTATAGCACAACTGTATCCGCCATTGTCAAATTATAGTTAAGTAAGTACATATTGCACTTAACCTTTTAGAATCTAAAATACTAAACAATATGAACAAAATGAGTCATAAAGCATCATGGGTACAACAGTCTTTAAAAAAAATGAAAGGACTAACTCACAGATCCTCTGGCTATTAGAAATCTTTCTGCTCCTCTTCCACAACCCTAAGCCTTAGCTTTGGGAATTATCTGTAGATATAGCCACTAGGACTGAGCTCCACAAGTCTGCATTTTGATTGGTTGTGGTTTTCTGTAATGGCATTTTAAAAAACTAGAAATAGAACAAATTCTCCTAAAGCTCATCTAGAACCACAAAAGACCTTTGGCAGCCAAAGCAGTCCTGAGCAAAAGGAACAATACTGGAAGGTTTACCATTCCAGATCTAAAGATATATTATAGAGCCATAGTAATTAAAAAATGCCACTGGTACAGAAACATACATGTAGACCAATGGAAAAAACCCAAATATGTGAAATTGTAACTATAACATCTGATATTTGACAAAGATGCCAAAAAAATATACACTGGACAAGTATCTTCAACAACAACTGGTACTGAAAAAACATAGATGTCCATAAGTGGAAGGTATCATTAGGTTCATATTCATCATTTTTCACAAAGACTAACTCCAAATGTATCAAAGATCTCAATGTGAAACTTGAAATATAGGAACTACCAAAAGAAAAAAATAGGCAGCACCCTATAGATTATAGATGTAGAAAAGGCCTTTCTGGATAGGACACCATTTGCCCAAGAATTAAGGCCAACAATTGACAAGCGTTCTTATAAAATTAAAAAAAAAAAGTATCTGTACAGAAAGGGAAACAATCAATTGAGTGAAGAGCTCACAGAATGGGAGAAAATCTTTTCTTTCTATCTATAACCCTGACAGAGAATTAACAGCCAGGATATATAAAGAATTCGAAAAGCAAAGAATCAAGCAAACAAACTGTATCACAGGTTCTGATAGGCTTTAATAATAAAGGCCCAGAATCAGATATAGGGGTAAAAGCTGAAAAATCAAAGAGATGAAGGAGCAAGCCATAGCCACGCCTTACCTTTCTAACTTCCCATCTGGAAAGAGAATGAGTTACTGTTTCCTCCTGCCTGTAATCCTTTCTCTGCCCAGTCACCTCACTTCCTGTCTGTCTATCTGTTAGCTAGTGGCAAGCTCCGCCCCCTAATCTTCAAACAGACACACTTTGTCTAAACAAGATATCACAACAGCAAACAACCCATTCAAAGAATGGGCTATGGTTCCAAATAGAGAGTTCTCAAAATGATAAATAAAGATGGATAATAAGTGTCTTAAAATATATTCATCATCCCTGGGAATTTTGGAAATGCAAATTAAAACAACTTTGAGCTTTTTATCTTACTCCAGTATGATCACCAAAACAACAGACAACAATTTCTGGAGATGATGTGAAGAAAAAGGAACCATATTCACTCTTGGTGGGATTGCAAACTGGTCTGTCACTCTGGAAATCAGTGTAGAGAACCATCAGAAAGCTGAACATAAACCTACCATGTGACCAACCCAGTTACAGCATTACTTCTCTTATGCTAAAAGGATTCAACATCCTTCTCCACATATATTTGCCCATCCATTTGAACTGACTCTCTACTTGAAATAGATTGGAAATGAAAACTACCCAAACATCCTCCAACTGATGAATGGATATTGGAAATGTGGTGAATATTCACTATGGAATACTGCTCAATTTTAAAGAATAGTAAAATTGTATATTAGATGTAAAGCAAAGGATAACCAGGCTACAATCCACGATGCCAGAGAAGCTAGGTAATAAGGAGAACCCTAAGAGGGGCACATGGATCACCCTTGGAAGGGAAATTAGATGTGTTTTATGGAGAAAACTGGGGATGGGGATGGGGGCAAGGGGAAGAGGAGGAGGGATGAGAACAGGGGAAACAACGAGATGGCTAAGGTGGGGAGGTTTACAAGGGAAGAACAATAAAAGAGATATCTTAAAAGAGAGAGTTACTATGGGCTTAGGGAGAGTTACTATGGTGCTATGGTAACTCCCAAGAATCCATAAGGAGGACCCCAGCTAAGACTCCTAACAGTATTAGAGGGGATGCTTGAACTGGGCTACCCCTGTAACCAGATTGATGAATACTCTATCATCAAAGAGCCCTCATCCAGTAATTGATGGAACCAGATACAGAGATCTACAACCAAGAACCAAGAGGGAATATATGAGCAAGGGAGATTAAGATCATGATGGAGAAATCTAGAGACAGCTGAACCAAGCTTGTGGAAACTCATGAACTCTAGAGCTACAACTCTGGAGACTCCAGGGGTCATTTCTTATTCATCACAAGAGAAATCCATCAAGATGAAGTCTCAATTCTGAACATCTATGCCCCAAATACAAAGGCACCCACATTCATAAAAAAAATTACTAAAACTCAAATCACACAGAAAACCTCACACACTTAGAGTGGGAGATATCAACATCCTACTTCCAATACTAGACAGGTCCACCAGACAGAAACATAACAAAGAAACAAAGGAACTAACAGAAGTTATGACCCAACTGGGTTTAACAGACATTTGTAGAACATTCCATCCAAACACAAAAGAATATACCTTATTCTCAGCTCCACATGGAACCTTCTCTAAAATCAACCACATACCTGGCAATATCGCAAACCTCAATCGGTAAAAAAAAAAAAAAAATGGAATAACCCCCTCTATCTTATCAGACCACCATGCTTTAAAGTTAGAATTCAACAACAACACAAAGTACATAAACCCTACAAACTCATAGAAACTGAAAAATGTGCAATTACATCATTCCTGGGTCAGGGAAGAAATAAAGAAAGAAATTAAAGACTTCCTAGAATTCATTGAGAATGAAGACACAACATACCCAAATTTATGGGACACTTTGAAAGTAATGCTAAGAGGAAATTTCATAGCACTAAGTGTCCACATGAAGAAACTGGAGAATAGTCACACTGGGGAATTAACAGCACAACTGTAAACTCAAAAAAAAAAAAAAAATGCCCAGGGCCAGGTGGTTTCAGTGCAGGATTCTAATAGAAATCCAAAGAACAGCTAATACCAATACTCCTCAAAGTGTTCCAAACAAGAGAAGGAGAAGGATCTTTGCCAAACTCTTTTTATGAGGTTATAATTATCGTGGAACCCAAGCCACACAAAGACACAACTAAGAAAGAGAGCTACAGACCAAGCTACCTCATGAACATTGATGCAAAAATACTCAACATAAATTCAGCCACATTGAACCTCTTAGAAAAGAAAGTGGGAGGTACCATTGAACAAATTGGTACAGGAGACTGCTTCCTGAACAAAACACCAGTAGCACAGACACTGAGATCAACAATTAATAAATAAATAGAGCCTCCTGATATTGAAAAGTTTCTGTAAGGCAAAGGACACAGTCAATAAGACAAACGGCAGCCCACAGAATGGGAAAAGATCTTCACCAACTGCACATCTGACAGAGGGCTGATTTCCAAGATATACAAAGAACTCAAGAAGCTAGTTACCAAAGCACCAAATAATCCAATTAAAAAGTGGGGTACAGAACTAAATAGAGATTTCTCAATAGAGGTATCTAAAATGGCTAAAAGACACTTAAGAAAGTGCTCAACATTCACAGCCATCAGGGAAATGCAAATCAAAAGAACTCTGAGATACCATATTACTCCTGTCAGAATGGCTAAAATCAAAAATGCCAAAGGCAGTTTATGCTGGAGAGGATGTGGAGAAAGGGGAACACTCCTCCACTGCTGGTGGGAGTGCAAACTCATACAGCTACTTTGGAAATCAGTATGACCGTTCCTCAGGAAAATGGGAATCAGTCTACCACAAGATCCAATAATCCCACTCTTAGGCATATACCCAAATGATGCACATTCATTCAACAAAACATCTGTTCAAATATGTTCATAGCAGCATTATTTGTAATAGCCAGAACCTGAAAGGGACCTAAATGCCCCTCAACTGAAGAATGGATGCAGAAAATGTGATACATTTACACAATGGAATCTTGAAATTGGCAGGCAAATGGATGGAACTAGAAGAAACCATACCGAGTAAGACAAACATGGCATATACTCACTCATATATGAATTTTAGACATAGAGAAAAGGATTGCCAGCCTATAAATCCACACTGCCAGAAAAGCTAGGAAACAAGGAGGACCCTGAGAGAGACAAAATGCTCCCCCAAGAAGGGGAAAGGGACAAGATGTCCTGAGAAAATTGGGTGCATGGGGGAAGGGAGAGGGAGTTAGGAGAAAGAGAAGGGAAAGAGAGAAGAGGAGGGAAGAGGAGAGGAGGGCATGAAGGAACAGGAAGATTGAGTCAGGGAAAGAATAGAGGAGAGCAAGAAAAGAGATACCATAATAGAGGGAGCCATTATAGATTTAAAGAGAAATCTGGCACTAGGGAGGTCCAGAGATCTACAAGGATGACCCAACCAACAATGTAAGCAATAGTGGAGAAGCTACTTTAAATTTTCTTCCCTGATAATGAGATTGGTGACTACCTTATATGCCATCCTAGAGCCTTCATCTAGTAGCTGATGGAAGCAGAAGCAGACACCCACAGCTAAACACTGAGCCCAACTCCTGGAATCCAGTTGCAGAGAGGAAGGAATGATGAGCAAAGGGGTCAAGACAGGCTGGAGAAACCCACAGAAACAGCTGACCTGAACAAGGGGGAGCTCATGGACCCCAGTCTGATAGCTGGGAAACAAGCATAGGACCAACCCAGACCCAGACCACCTGAACGTGGGTGTTAGTTAGGAGGACTGGGAAGTCTATGGGGCCTTTGGTAGTGGATCAGTATTTATCCCTAGCATTCAAATGAACTTTGGGAGTCCATTCCACATAGAGGGATACTCTCTCAGCCTAGACACACAAGGGAGGCCCTACTCCCAATGATATAACAGACTTTGAAGATCCCCTGGAGAGTAGAAAGGGAATGGGATGAGGGGGGTTGCGGGGGAAGGGGAGGAGGGGAGGGTGAGGTAACTGGGATTAATATGTAAAACAAGATTGTTTCAAATTTAAATAAAAATTATCATAAATAAAAAATAGAAAGCCAAAAACAAATCATAAAACAGTAACATCATGAAATTTGCAAATGGGTGGAACTAGAAAAAAACATCCTGAGTGAGGTAACCCAGACTTGGAAAGATAAACATGGTATGTACTCACTCCTAAGTAGATATAAAGCAAAGGATAACCCGACTACAATCCACAGCCAGTAATTGATGGAATCAGATGCAGAGATCCACAACCAAGCACCAGGCTAAACACCAGGAATCCAGTCAAAGAGAGGGAGGAGGGAATATATGAGCAAGGATGGACAAGGTCATAATGAAGAAATCTAGAGTCAGCTGAACCAAACTCGTGGAAACTCATGAACTCTGAACTGACAGCTGTGGAGCCTCCATGGGTCTGATCTAGGTCCTACGTGTGTGGGAGATAGTTGTGAAGCTTGGGCTACTTGAGGGGCCCCTTGAAGTAGGATCAGGATCTATCTCTGGTGTATGAACTGGCTTGTTAGGGTCCATTCCCTATAAATGGATGCCATGCTCAGAAAATGTGGAGGGGAGGGGCTTGGTCCTGCCCAACTAAATGTGCCACACTGTGTCAACTCCCCATGGGAGCTCTTACCAGCTAGGAGTGGATAGGGGATGGGTTGCAGAAGAAGGGAGAGGGCCAGGATGAGTGGTGGGAGGGGGAACTTTGGAATGTAAAATGAAATTTAAATAAATATTTTTAATTGAAAAAAAATGAGATCTGTTCATTCTAGGTCCTTCCAGCCTTGTCTTTTACTTATAGTTTGATAGTTACCTTTTTACAAAAAATTATTTCTGTCAAAAACACAGACCTCTGTACAAGAAGGACATCTTCTGCAAGAGGAAGAGCATCTTTGAATTAAGATGTTTCTTCTTCTTTCCGGTACATTTTCAAGTAGACTTTAGATATTCAAATCGTGTTTCCTCGATATTATTGTCCTCTTTTGACCTTTCCCTTGATTTCTGTGCTTCTCAGATGCGCCAACCAAATAAAACAAATCTTACTAAGACAAAGAAAAAAATAAATAAAAGGACTACAGGCTATTAAAAACCACTGAGACTGTGAGAGTTTGTCTTCTCCCGAGATGATTCCCTCAGTGGTTATCAAATCCCAAAAGGCCAGTCTGAAATATATCTATACAATCAATACCAAATGGACTCAGTAGGTTGATTTATACACTCACACACACACACACACACACACACACACACACACACACACACACACCAATAAAAATTAAAGAAAAAGAGGCCATGAATTTGAAAGGGAAAAAGAAAACATGGATGTTATTGGAGGGATGAGAAGGAAGGGAAATGATTACATTTTATTAAATTAAAAGAAAAAATGGATGTATCTCTGGTGCACAAAAGGACTTTGGGAAGACATTCCCCATGGAGGGATACTCCCTCAACCTAGAGACAGGAGAGAGGGCCTAGACCCTACTCCAAATGACTTGACAGACATAGATGACCCCTCCAGGAAGGCATCACCCTACATGTGGAATGGGGGGGGATGGGATGGGAGAGTGGTCAGGGGACATGGGAGGGAGAGAGAGGGAGAATAAAGGAGGGAGAGGGAACTGGGATGGATATGTAAAATAAAAAGAAAAATGGGCAAATGTGTCACAGTAATTCCCCATTAAACTAGTACCAGTTTCTTCTTAGTTTGTTTTCTATTTCTGTGGTAACTCTGACCAAACTGAACTTTGAGAGGAAGGGGCTTATTTGGTTTACACATTTTGATCACAGCCCATCATTGAGGGAAATCAGAGCAAGAACTCAAGCAGAAGCCGGGATCATAGGCATGAACTGAAGCAGAGGCCATAGAAGAACACTGGCTTGCTCCCCATGGATCACTCAGTTTGCTTTCTGATAACTAAGGACCCCCTTCACAAAGTCACACTACCCATGGTGTGCTGGGGCCTCCCACATCAATATGTAATCAATAAAACACCTCATAGACTTGTCAAGAGGCCAGTCTTATGAAGGCATTTTCTCAAGAGGTTCCCTTTTTCCACATGATGTCATCTTACTTCAAGTTGACAAAACACACACACACACACACACACACACACACACACACACCAAAAACTAACCAGCACATGTGTGTGTTTAAAATAGAGTACTTGCATACATTAAAAACCCTACTACGGAGAGAGCTGGAGAGATGGCTCGGCTGTTAAAGGCTAGGCTCACAACCAAAAATCCTACTAAGAAGAATGATGGGGCTGATTTCAAGGGAAGGGGGATAAAACACAAATGGCATAAGCGGGGAAAGAGGAATAATGGAGTAGGAAAGATTAAGTGGGATGAGGAGTGAGAGGGAAGAGTAGAAGGATTATGAGGAGGGATAACTAATAGTAAAGATCTTTGAAAAGGACATATAAAAACCCACTACTGTAGATCTTCATTAAATAGATGTATGTAAATACATAAATTGAGTTTAAATGGAGTTATTCTATTATAGAAGGTCCCCTATGGTGTCTTCTAGACACTATAGGTTCTCAAATGAAAAGCTCGGTGTCAGGTACAAGTTACCATTTTTTTTAAAAAAAATGTGTTGTTCAGTGGGGTCCCACGAACCATCCAAACATTACAGAATATTGCCTTTGCTCTTGGTTACTCACCAGATCATGATGGAAAGACTTTATTGCCGAAAATCCCATGTCTTAGTCACTGTTCTAAATTGAAGGCTGGCTTACAGTGCCAAAGGTTTAGTCCATCGTCATCACGGCACAGAGCATGGCAGCGTGCATGGCACTGGAGTAGTAGCTGAGAGCTAAATCCTGATCCAAAGGCAGAGGGGGTGGGGGTGGGGCCAGGCCTGGCATATGCTTTTGAAAATCTCAAAGATTTCTCAAAGCCTACTTCAGTGATACACTTCCTCCAAGGAGGTCACACTTCCTAACCCTTGTCCTCTTTCCAAACATCTCTACTCCCTGGTGAAGAGGTGTTCAAATATATGATCCAAGTTCTTGTCCAAATCATATTCCATTCCCTGGCCACCACAGGCTTTTAGCCATATTGCAATGCAAAATGTATTCAGTCCAACTTCAGAAACCCCACAGTCTTTCAGTCTCAATACTATTAAAAGTCCAAAGTTCATAGTCTCTCCTGAGACTCATGGCAATCTCTTAACTGTAATCCCCTATGAAATCAAAATAATAATAATAATAATAATAATAATAATAATAATAATAATAATAAACAGATTGCATACTTCCAGCATACAATGGTACAGGTCATACATTACCATTACAAAAGGGAGGAAAGTGAGAATAGTGAGGAAATACTGGACCAAAGATGACTGAAATCTAGCAGGGCAAACACCAAATTCTGCATCTCCATGTCTCATGTCAAAGGACTCTTAGAACTCCAAATCCTTCCAGCTTTATTGGGCTGGTTCCACACCAGGTCTGAAACTCTTCTTAGTGGATAACCCATGACTCATGACTCTGGCATCTCCAACATCTTGAGGTCTCCAAGGAAATGCAGACTTCACCTCCACTGCTTCACATAATGGCTTGTCTTAGCATCACTACAGGACACCCCTGCCACATGCTTGGCTTCAGCAGCTTTCCTTAGCCACAGAGGGAGATTTTACAATCCCTTTCTTGTAGCTTTGACTCTAAAGCCAGAGCCATGTAGCTGAAGCTGACAAATTCTACTGCTTGATGCTCTGGAACTTGGGTCTGCTATTCAATCACATGTGTACTAGGTTTCTGTTGTTGATAGTTTCCTTCACTGCTTAAGCTTTTCTTTAATTCCTTTATACAAGTTGGAAGTTTAGCTGGGTGGGGTCACTGCTTCCTTTACTACACTTAGCACCAGGCTTGTTTTTAAACTTCTTACATCCTTGAGCACCGGACTGAGCTCCATACACTTTGCGATGCTCCCTTTCTTCTCCAACTGTGCACTTTGTGTTTCTCTTTGTCCAGCTTGCTTTCTTTCATCACAGATTTGGATAAGAGTGCTTACTAATAGCCACAAGAGTCAGCCAATATGAGGCTGTTTTGAAATCTTCTCTACCCATACCATTAACCCAAAACTCTCAGTTTAGCCTCAGGGAGAATTTTAGGACAAGATAAAAAAAAATGGCCACATTGTTTGTCAAAATATCACAAGAATGACTTTTAGGCCCCTTACTAATACTTTGCCCTCTTTAAAACTTTTTGAGCTGAGTTCTCACAGTTCAAGTTGCCCTCAGCCCTGGCTGCTAGGACAGCCCATTAAGCCCCAGTTTAGAGTGTTAGCTGTTTTTGTAGTCCAAAGTCCTAAAGGTTTCCATATTCCTTCAACAAATAACATGGTCATGCTTGTCACAGTAGTATCTTTCTTTTTGGTACCCATTTCTGTCAAAGTCACCATTCTATTGCTGGGAAGAGACACCATGACCAAAGCAACTCTTATAAAAGAAGACATTAGGGACTTGCTTACAATTTCAGAGTTTAGTTACCATCATGGCAGGGAGCATTGTGACACATATGGAGTTGGAGCAGTAGCTGAGGGCTATATCCTGATCCAAGAGAGGGGGATGGGCTAGGCCTCACATGGGCTTTTGCAATCCTAAAAGCCCACTTCTAATAACACACTTCCTCCAACATGTCCATATCCATTCCAACAAGGCAACACCTAATCCTTGTGAGCCTTTCAAATAGTTTCACTGCCTGGTAAGTGAGCATTCAAACATATGAGCCTACGGGGGCCATTCTTATTCAAACCACCACAGACCATATATCTGAGTCATAGGCCATGGGAAAATTCAGCTGGTAATTACTTGGAAACTTCATCCCCGATGGATAGTTTTCATAGTGCTAGAAGGTTCCATGTATGCTACTGGGGGAGAAAAATGATTGGTGGTGTCGCCCAATTATGAATCCTGTGAGCTACAATAACCTGATAAGATATGCCCACTGGTGTAAATGAGACACAAATGTTGTGGGAGTAATCAAGTACTTTCTGATTGGCTTTAAAGACAGAATGCATACCTACAGTGTCTGGGCTAAAGACCCATGGAAGACCAGGACATAGGCCATAGCGGAGAACTTAGTATTAGTTTTCTAAGGGACTTAGTTATAACTGCCCCCCCACAATTCTTACCTAAATAGAATATATTAATGCATCTCTCAATCCTTATGAGAAAAATCTTTCAGTCATAGATGGTGATCCATGTTGGTCAACATACAGAGAATAAGAGCGAGTAGAATGCTTAGCTATAGTCTCAGGGATCATCCAAAAAGGGGGCAGACATGTTGTAAGATCCATACATAGTGGACATCCACAGTGAAACAATATTTGCTGGATATATCACACACAAAAACCAATAGCAGATAAGACTTCGTGCTCCAGACTTACACAAGATCAGGCCAGCCAAACTCCCAGCATGGATGTGGAGACACTAATGAAGTCCCACCCCTATCTGAGAAACGTTTGGTAGTTGATGGTTGCTGGGGGAGGAAAGGTCCATTTTCTTCAGTGATGAGGACTATCAGAGACTACTCATGTTCTAGTAGATGGTTCCATATCAATGCACATAATAGCAGAACTAAGTAGATTCAGTGGGTTTAAAAAAGGTGAGGGGGTAAAGTGGTAGAGGGTTAGGGAATTGATTAGAAGGGGTGGATTAGGGACAAAGATCTGATTATATATGCAAGTAAGAAATTCTCAAACAAAAATAAAGTTGAGTAAAATAAGTCAGATGTATAAAACCATCCATATCTCAGAAATTATACAAATTTCAAAAATGTCAAAAAGCAATCTATGATGCTAGAAATTAGGATAGTATCCATCTTTGAGTATATAGTTACTATTGTTGATGGAAAGCAGAATGTTGATGTGAGCCCTAAAAAATAGGGACCCCACACATTGACATAGACATAGATAGTCAGCATGCACTATTCCAAACCACCAGGAGTGAAGTCTGGATAAAGAGGAAGGCTACATGGCTTCATCTATTCAATGGCTGTTAGATGGCATAATTATTAATCTTCCTTCTCTCAAAAGTCCTAGTTAAATAGTGAATTATTCAGTTATTCTACCTCATACTTAATGATTCTGAAAAGACAAGACAGTGATTGTCAACATGATTCATAAAATAGCCCCAGCAATCCCAACAAATTAAAAAGGGAAGGGTAGTACAGAGCTCCACTCTTGGGCTCATGCTCCATTAGGAAACGTTTCAATGAACTCTATCCCTCTAAAATTACTTTAAAGTGAAAGGGTTTGTTGTTGTTGCTTTTTGTTTTGTTTTGATAAAGGCATTTCTTGGGTGAAAGCTAATTTGAATTGAAATAATGATTGAGTCACAAAATAACCTTCATAACAGGACTGTTTATATTACAATGGTTATGAAGTTAAATCTACACTTAAATATTTAATTTACTTTGGATAACTTGTATTGTAAGTGGTAAAGTAAATGGAATCACACACACACACATACACACTTCTGGAAGGATTAGTAAAAGGCATAAGAACAGGAAGGAAATTCATTACCATAATTTGGAAAGCAGAACCTGAAGCAAGAATTTGAGTGTAAGGCCCAAATAAATGAAAGGCATTCCATAATTACAAAAGGGCATTGCTGGTTTAGCAATGTTCCTCAACATTAATCTACAAATTTATGCCATCTGTTGTGACTATAATCAACTGTGACATGTGACAGCAACACTAAGAAAAGTTCTAGAATTAAGTACCTACATTAAAAACCTTGAATGGCTCATATTAATAGCTTAATGACACACTTGAAAGGTTTAGAAAGACAAGAAGAAAACAAAACAAAACACCCACAAAGAGTTGATGAGAAGAAATAATCAAACTTAGGATGTAATTAAGAAACTAAAAACAAACACAAACAGGAAACAATTTAAAAAAAGCATTGAAATTAACAACTGGTTCTTTAAAAAAAAATTAACAAGATTTGCAAACCTTTACCCAAATTACCTAAAAATTCTCAATAAAATATTTGCAAAATGAATTTAAGAGTACATCAAAATATTACCCACCATCATCATGTTAGCTTCATTCCAAAGATACACGGGTGCTTCAACACATGTAAATTAATAAGCACCATATTCAGCCTAACCATACTAAAAGACCAAAAGCATAATTATCTCATTAGAATCAGAAAAGGCCTTTGACAAAATCCAACATTCCTTCATGATAAAAGTCCTAGAAACACTATGGGTATGAGCAACACATCTCAATATAATAAAAGGAATTTACAACAACCCAGAGCCAACATCATTCTAAATGTAGAGAAATTCAAAGTATTTCCACTAACTGAACAAAACAAGGTTGTCAACTCTCTTGATACCTGTTCAGTATAGTACTTTAAATCTTATCTAGGGCAATAAGACAATTGAAAGAAATAAAGAAGATACAAATAGTAAAGGAAGAAGTCAAAGAATTCTTATTGCAGAAATTATGGCTTTATACACAGAGGACCCTAAAGACTCCCAGGAAATTTATACAGAAGATAAACACTTCCAGCAAAGTAACAGAATATAAAATCAACACACAAGAATCAGTAGCCTTCCTAGACAGACGACAAACACTGACAAATAAAGAAGGGAAACTTGTGTGGTGTGGTAGCACACACCTTTAATTCCAGCACTCATGAGGCAGAGGCAGGTGGATTTCTAAGTTCCAGGGAAATGTGGTCTACAGTGCAAACTCCAGGACAGCCAGGATTTCACAGAGAAACCCTGTTTCAAAAAAAAAAAAAAAAAAAAAAAAAAAAAGCAAACAAACAAACAAAAAGTGTGGGGGGGCAGCATTTCATAATGCCCTCAAAATTACATTTCAAGAACTCTAATGAAGCAAGTGGAAGACATATATAATAAAATCTTCAAGTCATCAAAGAAAGAAATTGAAGAGGACGTCAAAATAGTCAAAATATAGGCAGACTGCCCATGTTCTCAGATCAGTAGAATTACTACTGTGAAAATGGCTGCCTTACCATAAGTAGTCTACAGATTCAGTACGATCTCCACAAAAATTCCAACACAATTCACACAAATTGGAAAAACACATCTTTAACTTCATGTGGAAATGTGAAAACCAAGTTAGCTAAAAGATAACCCTGAATAGTAGAAGAACTGCAGAGAAATCACCGTCCCAGATGTCAAGTTATACTACAGAGTTATAGCGATAAAAACAGCATGGTGTTGGCATGAAAATATTGATCAATAGAACAGAATGGGAGACTAGTATGTAACTCCACATAGGTATGGGCACTTGATTCTTGACCAAGAAGTCCCCAAATGCACCCCAGAGAAAATATAGCATCTTTAAGAAGTGGTACTGGCTAAATTGGGTAGTCATATGTAGAATGTAAAGGCATGAAACCCTAAATGTGATGGTGGAGAGAGTAGGGGATGTGCTTAACGCACTGGCACGAGAAAAAAACTTTCTGAACAAGACCTGTTACATTAGTTACTTTTCTGTTGCTGTGGTAAAACACCATGACTGAGGTAACTTATAAAAAGGAAGGGTTTATTTTGGACTTACAGTTCCAGAGGAATAGGAGCCTATGGCATCATGGCAGGCAGCATGGCGGCAGGTGGGTAGATGTAGTGCTGGAGTAGCAGCTGAGAGTTCCCATCCAGAGCCACAAATGGGAAAGCAAAGAGCATAATGGGAATGGCAGGAGTCTGCTGGAGTCTCAAACCAGTCCCCAGTGATACATCTCTAACATGGCCATACCTCTAGATCCTTCCCAAAGGGTTACACCAACTGGGGACCAAGTACTAAAATATATGAGTCTAAGAGGGCCCTTCTCATTCAAACCATCACTCCTTGGCAGTACAAGCATTATGACCAGTAGTTAATAAATGGTAGGTTCATCAAGCTCCAGTGGAAGGCCACAAATCCATAATAGATGGACAGCACAAATTGTACTTGGTGTTTTTTTTTTAAAGACAAAAGTTAGATGAGTAGGAAATGGAGATGGATCAGAGAGGAAATGGAGTGGGGGATGAATATGATCCAAATACATTGTACAAAATTCTCTAAGGACTATTGAGAAAAAGGGACTATACACTAGGACCAAATAATACATGTTTTTGCAAAAAGATACACTTGTGAAGCAGTTTTTAACACTACTTACAGAGAAGAGTGGAGTTTTATTAGGAAGATGTTATTTGGGGTAACAGTCAAAGATATTATTTGGGGTACCAGCTAAGAGATTCATGCTTCTAGAACCAGAAAGTAGAGAGGGAAATGTAGGCTTTTCTCACTGTCCACCCATCATACCCAGCATGGATGTTCTGCTTATCTACTCTGTTCTGCAACTTGGTGCAGTGATAAGTTGACTTCCAAACACAAAGGAAAATAATTTAATAGGTACTAACAACACATACTTCTTGCTCATTATACCACTTCTAGCCAATTACTAAGTTCCCACTTGTAGAAATTTTGGACATCAATATCACCTGGAGGGTTGTGAAATCACAGGTTTCTTAGTTAAAACCCAAGAGTTTCTTTGTCTATATATGGCACCCAAGAAAGCCCATTTAAAACTACTTCCTATAGGAGAAATAGCTGCTGGCCATAGAGAGCCTATGCCCAATTTCATATTCCTTTGGCTCTCATTTCAGTCCTCTTAAGTATAAATCAGCTTTTCAAGAAGATTGGCCACGAGGGAAACCAGGCTGAAGAATTAATGAAAGTCTTATGTTCGTGGACAAGGCAGGGTATAAACAAATCAACATACAAGTGGGAGGTGTAACCGAGTACTTATTCAAGTAGGGCTGCTTGCAAGGAAGTGTGGGTTTGAGAGCATGAGACAGAGTAGAGGAAGAAGCCAACTTATTTTTGACTGTTTCATGCCAACAGCTTCTGAAACCCATGAATAGTTAGCAGTAATGACAATAGAACATCTTAGGGAGGAAGTGCCATTCTCTGGGGCTTCCCAAATCCCATCACACAATGCCTCACCTCTTAGTCACTATGGTGTGGTAACTCAGTGGATAATTAATCCCATGGGAGCTCATTTTCAGCACTTAGTTTGACTTCAAAATGTTTTCTGTGAGACTCACACACCTTTGGGAAATCATAAAAGATTGCCCTCATCATTTGCCTATACCATAAGTAATTAGAGAAGAGATGAACTTAGTAGGTGTTTGTTAAACTATCTTAATGAACCTGCCCTTTGACCTCGGGGTAAGACTATCTAAGACAGGTATAATATATAAGTATTTGACAGTACACTATCAGTAACACCTGCTATAATATATGCATGCTATTGTAGTTCTACCTATGATGGACGTTACATGTTTGTTATAGGATTGAGTGTTAGGCCTTCACAGAGGAAGAAGGAGAGAACACCAGAGTTATAAAAAAAAAAAATGTAAGGTCCAATATTGTATGCAGGCAAAGGGTGTAAATAAAGAATAAATGAGTAATGGCAGGAGCTAGAATCAGAAAGTATGGAAAAATTCATTTCTGGATACAGCTCTAAAATAGAATATATGAAGTATCCACTAAAGCTTCTGAAAATCAACAATGGTAGAGGGTTTGGAAAGAATAGCAGAATCAGAAATGCTATCAAGACAGCTGTACACTGACTATGGTTTCATCCTCTCCAAGGACTGGTTTCGGCCACAAACAGAAGCAAGAAGGAAGATAACTGAGACCTGTTTCTCTGCTACATTATGGTAAAGGGGGAACACATGGAAGTTTATGTGCTGAGAACCAGTGATGAGACAGGAGAAACTGTAAATTGTACAATCATGCATTATTGAGTAGAGAGGGCAAAGCCAATAAGAATAATGGGATCAATACACAACCAGTATTGTAATCTTTCCTCTAGGTCAACTAGGTCTTAGCTATCTATACCAAGAATGTACTTCAGGATTGCCAGCTTAAGAGCCACTTCTGCATCTTAGTTTTTGAAAATTGGGCCTAATTTTTTTTTAAAAAAAGGAGTTTATTAGGACTAATTTCTAGACTCCTGTCATTTACCCTCTCCCCACTCTCTTACAACATGGTATCAAATTAGACCAACTGAGATGGATCCATAATGGCACTGTGGGAAAATGGACAACAAACCATGTAAGATGGTTAATCGTCAACATTTTCAGAGAATATTTTTTCAGAGTGGAGAAGTCATCAGAACTGAAATAAGGTCATGCTGGACATCAAGCTCTTTCCTGTACTTGAGAAGCTAAAGCATGGAGTTATAAGTTTAAGGACTGGGGAGGGACTAGGCTTCATGATGAGACCTTGTCTCAAACCAACAAGATGGAGTTGCTTGTGCCAGCTCTTCCAAAAGTAAGAGAAACCCAAGAGGTTATTTTAAAAAATTGTTCTTATACATGGCTACCTGACACTAACTAAATACTCAAATCTTGGTCCCTCCTGGCATTGTATTACGTATGTTTCAGATACAAACATATTCCATTTTAATCTTAAGGTGTTAAGACATAGTAGAGACCTGTAACTGGCCTGACAGAAATGAAGACAGCCTGAAGACACACATGTGTTCCCAGTCTGGTTGCCAAAATAGTGAAGCCCAAGAAACAGGAATTGCCTAAGAAAGCTCATGCTGGGAGAAGGGAAAGGTATCCACTAAAGGGCGACTATGCCTCTCAGAAAAAGATTTCTCATAGTTCTAATAACTTTTTAGACCATGTAGCATGGTTTGACTGAAGCCTAGAATATGCTGGAGAGTGCAGGGTGGGACCACACTTTAACCAGGAATGCTTAGATGCATATATCCCTGCCCTCTATTTTAAAGTAATGGGTGTTTCAGAATTTCATATGTACATATAATGTGTTTAGATCAAATGCACATCTCATCTCTCCCCTCCAGTTCCTCCTTTACCTCCACATCTTCTTTACAAACACAGAGTACACTTGGATCCGCCAGTGTGTGTATAAAGTGCAGGGGCATCTACTGGAGCATGGGCATCCTTGCAGGCAGTCAAATCCTTTAAGAAAGTTGACTTTGTCTTCCAGAAAACATCAATTGACAAAGCTCCTCAAGCTCCTCAGCTAAGTGGGACTCCATGACCATCTCCCTCCTGCACACTGGGATTATTTTTTATTTGATCATGCTCAGATTTTGTGCATGCTTTTACAACCACCGTGAGTTCCTATGTACAAGTGCACTGTTGTGTATGTCAAACACCGCTCTCTCTCTCTCTCTCTCTCTCTCTCTCTCTCTCTCTCTCTCTCTCTGTGTGTGTGTGTGTGTGTGTGTGTGTGTGTGTGTGTTTAAGCCATGTAAGGAAGCAGTGAGAGGAACCTCCCGCAAACTGGGAAGGCAGGATTCACTAGAAGCCAATATTGCTAATATTTTGGACTTTAGCTTCTCTCCTCTAAAAGCACAAGAAAATCATAAAATCAGTATCGATTTCTGTTGTTTAATATTGTGATATTTTAGTACTACAAGATAGTGGCATTTTTGCATGTCTAACATATACAACTGGCCCATAATATTAATATTAATTTCACCACTCAATATCTTTTGGCCTCTGGGCACTTACACACACACACACACACACACACACACACACACACACACACAAATAAAAACACAAATAAGTAAATATTTTTAAAGTACCAGAAAATGGTTAAAAATGAACAGAATTTCTAATATTTTAATCCTGTTGCATCTACCCAAGACTTATTTATACACACTGTATTACACATGTCACATGTCATAGAAACTTACGTGCCAGACAATGTCCATTTACAGCCACTGATGTTTCTTTTTTTAAGTCTTATGTATTCTTCTCTCATACCATATATTCCAACTGTAGCTTTTCCTCTCTCCATTCTTCCCAGTCCCCCCTCCCGCCGCCGCCCCACACACACTTCCACTCACCCTTCAATCCAGGCCTGCCAGGGACATTAAACAAACATGACACAAGATGCAATAAGGCTAGGCACAAGGCTGGGTGAGGCAACCCAACCCAGTAGGAGAAAAATGGTCCCCAAAGCAGGCGAAAGAGTCAGATATACCCACACTCCCACTGTAAGGAGTCCCTCTAAAACAACAAGCCAACAACCGTAACATGTATGTAGAGAACCTAGTGAGGACCCATGCAGGCTCCAGGATTACCATTCAGTCTCTGTGATACCCATGAGCCCTTTGGGCCACACTCTCCAGTTGTCCTCGACCCTTCTTTTCTCACAATTCCCCTCCCCTCTTCGGTTAGGTACCTAGATCTCTGAGGTGAGGGAGCCAAGAGAAACCTCCAGTTTGGTCTCTCTCTCTCTCTCTCTCTCTCTCTCTCTCTCTCTTTCTCTCTCTCTCTCTCTTCCCCTCCCTCCCTCCCTCCCCCCTCTCTGCCTAATGCTTGGCTGAGGGTCTCTGCATCGGTTCCTATCAACTGCTGGAGGAAGTCTCTCTGATGATGATTGGACTAGGCATCAATCTATGAGTATAGCAGGGTATCATTAGGATTCACTTCATTTAGTATTTAGCATCTATCTATTTGTGTATGTATGCATTTATTTGTGCCAGTTGTGTTTGATTCTACTCTAGGTCTCTGGGCTGTCCAGCCTCCAGCCCCTGGTTATCCTGGCAGTGCTAGCCATGGGCTCCCTCATATGGCATGGGCTGCCTCAAATTGGACTCATTAGTTGACCACTCCCACAGGTTCCGAAGTACCATTGCTCCAATACATGTTGCAGGCAGGACAAATTACAGGTAAAAGGTTGTGTGGCTGAGTTCTTGTTTCGCTGTAACCACTGGAAGACTTGCCTGGGTTCAGAGCATGACTGGTTCAGGCTCTGTATCTTTCATTACTAGGAGGCCTCCCTCAGTAGGATCACCCCCTAAAGTCTAGTCAGTGTCCACTGCACTAGGTTTCCACGCCCCCCATGCCATCCAATTCCACTCTGCAGTCCTTTCTCTCTCCATCCTCTGCAACCTGATCCCTCCTGTTCCCACACCCACAAAAATCTATTCTGTGTCCCTTTCCTGGGGAGATCTATATGTCCCCTGCCAGAGCCCTCCTTGTTCCCTAGTCTTTCTGGGGCCATGGATTGTAGCACGATTATCATTGACTTCACAGCTAATACCCACTTATGAGTGAATACACACCATGTCTTTCTGGGTTGCCATTTTTTTCCTAGCTCTATACATTTGTCTGCTAATTTCATGATGTCATTTTTAAAAACTGCTAATACTCCTTTGTGTGATGTACCACATTTTCTTTATCTGCTCTTATGTTGTATCCACTCTTATGTTGAAGGACACATTGTTACATTAAACCAACTGTTTTACACTTATTTGTGTGTGGGGAGACCAATGTAAAGAAGACATTATGGGAGTCAGTTCTCTTCATTATGTGGGTTCTAAGGACAAAACTCAGGTGGTCAGGTATGGGGGTAAGCACATTTACCTAATGAATGAGCCATCTTGTCAGTCCAACAACATTTTTTATAAAATGTTTCAAAATGCAAATTTATCTATGGTAGTTAAAACAAAAAAGCCCAGCAACAATAAAACAGTTCCATGCATCCCAGGTTGGTCTCAAACTCACTATGTAGCCAAAAGTGACCTTGACCTTCCTGCCTAGGGTTACAGTGCTGGGATTATAGACATGTGGCACATTCTACCTTCTCTCTAACCAGTCTCTACCTCTGCCCTCTAAGGATTGTCTAAGGTCAAAATTCAATGTACAGTGTAACTGGCTACTACCTCTGTTATCTAAAGCAATGAGCCTTTAAAATGCTATTCTGCTCTTAGAAATATAAATGAATTCTCAGAAAAGATTTGATTACTTATTAAAGTAATTGCTGTTCCGTGCTAATTTTGCTAGACTTTTGATGATTTAGTAAACTTATCTTAAAAGTCTAAGTTCACTTAAGATATCTGCGTAAGTCTCCTAGATGGCTACTTTACAAACAACAACTTTAGGTGATTTTCCTTCATTTAATACTGTATGGAAATGTGTAGATATGCATATCCGAGCTTGATACTTATTATATGGGAGTTTGCAGAGTTAAAGACGAGTACTGAAAGCAAAGTAACCTGTGCTCCATTTTATACAACAGGCCTGTCTGGATTTTCAACACATAAAGTAGACAGTGGAATTCTTTTGACTACGTTTGTTTGTTTTTAAGACAGGCTCTCGCAAACACTAGGCTGGCCTCAAATGTGTCCTGTAGCGGAGGACAACCTTGAGCTTCTGTTCTCTGGCTTCCATAACGGGTTTTTGCTCTTTTTAATTAGTTCCATTTGGAGAGAGTGAGAAAGAGAGGGAGGTAGGGGGAGGGAGGTAGGGAGGGAGAGGGAGAGAGAGGGGGGAGAGGGAGAGAGGGAGAGAGGGAGAGAGGGAGAGAGGGAGAGAGAGAGAGAGAGAGAGAGAGAGAGAGAGAGAGAGAGAGAGAGAGAGAGAGTCCTGCTATTTAAAAACCTGGCCGACATCTATTTGCCTTATTTTGATTTTGTATGTGAGGCCACCTGTAGGTAAGAAATTAATGTTTGTGATCACCAGCACTGTTCCCTGATGTGCAAGCATCCTAAGGTTTTGATTTTCACCAGCTATAAATTTACTGTCCTACTAAGTCAAAGAGTAAGTTTTGCTTCAGAGGTAGAAAGTAAATACATAAAGGACTTCTGTGTAGTTCCATGTAATGATGCTGTAGCTGCTGGCTCCTATACATGCTTGTGTATTCTATAAGCTGGTGTCCTCTGGACTAGAAGTTTTAGTGATAACATTACCCAGGTCTCTGTTCATGCATTAATTTAAACTAGTTTTCTTAAGTATTCTTGTTATTTTATATGCTCCCCATGAAACTTTGTAACTGCTGCTTGTTATAGTCTATAGAAGTACAACTTCTATCAAAAGGACTCAACAGTGTTATTTCTTTTTCTTTTTTTCTTTTCTTTTTTTAGTTTTAGGGTATCACAAACAGGAAGAATTTAACACTGGGCTCCAGGTAGACAGCCTAGCAGCCCTATCTGCACACCTCTAACATTTGCATACCTCTAGCTGCTTGAATGTGGTATTAATTCTTAGCTCTGTTACCCTCCCACGTGAGACTAGACAGACTAACCAAGGTGGATCTCATTCCTGTGACAAGGGATCATCTAGGTCAAGCTACATGATGATTAACCAATTATGTCTGCAGAGTAAAGTGTTTGGGTATTGGAGTCAAAAAGGACGTCAAGCTGGGCCTGGCAGCACTCATGTGTGCTTTTGGTCTCGGAGGGTTCAAGCAAGGGAATGAATTTAAAGGCAGCCTGGGCTTCGCACTGAGACCCTACCACAGCGCCAACAGAAAAGGAGTCCGTGGTGTCGGTCCTTTCAGCCGGTTGAAGACAGCCAAGATGCATGGTTACCTTGGGCTTCTAAACTACCTTCCTATTTCTGTAGTTTCTGCCACTGGTTTCAAGCCAAGTCACTCTTAACTCCATGCCTTACTCCCTGGGCAGAAAACATTTTGGGCATACTTAAACAACATAGAAAACAAGTACAAAACCCCTGGAGCTTTTCTTGTTTTCCCAATAAAGCACCACGTTAAGGAGTCTGGTGGAGCTTGTGATGTGGCTCCTGGGTTAGATGAAGATGTCTGCAGTATGACAAGAATTGTGCTGGTAAACACCTGACACTGGAAACTCAGAATCCAGGAGTTGGGGAACATAGAGTTTTATACAATGAATCTACATTCTCAGAGGTGGTATCTACTAGACTCAAGTCAGTATCCAGTCTCTACTAGTATATTTCCTTATTAACTTTACACATTTGTGATCTTTCCATTTTATTAGTGTCTAAAAAGAAACACAGATACACTGGTTACCACAGAAGACTCATAGAAATCACTGTCTTTGACGCCCACCAACTTCAGAGTTTTCAGAATATATACAAAACCTGAAGGGTTTGTTTTAATAGGGAGCATAGGTAGATCTATTAGGTAATAGTGTAATAGAGAGGCCTTATTGTTGCAGGAACCCCATGGTTGGCACCAGAATGGGCTATCCCCAGAACTAATGAAAACGGTGTAAATTTCCCCCACAGAAGCATCTCAGAAACAAATCTAACATTGACAGATGCTCCATGGCTGTAACGATTTGGCTATAACAGGATGTGAAGGACCAAGTCTTTTGTAAAAGATGACTGCAATAGTTTTATACTTACAAGACATATTGTGTATCCTGTTGGATATAACTACTGTCAACAGGCTGCATGCTATGACTCTCCACTTACGTGCATTGGGGCAGGAGGGAGGTGAAGTTCAGATCTGAGGAAATCAGAGGAACAGAACAAGGGTCTCCTAAAAGCTGTGATTTGTTTTCTAACTCACTGAAAACCATTTCTCACAAGAAAAATAGAAGATGGTAGTATGCAAAAATATCTCATTCTTTATTTTGAAGGATAATTGTCATTAATACAGGAAGGACTGATATTATAAAAATCAGAAAAACATTAGCATTCATTGAACCAAAATCCGAGCTCAAGGCCAATCAAGAATGCATGTTTGGTATCGTTCAGATGGAAGAAGGATGTATGCTAGTCTTCTTAAACAGCTGCTATATATAACGTAACAGAGGTGAACTCTAACAGGGCTACAGTACGCTGGCCGGTAACTTGTGGACAAACATTTGCTTCAGACAGTCAGTGTTATTCAAAGCGCAGTCTATGACACTGTAGAGCTTCAGCCAGGAGCAAGCTGAGGCTCTCTTGGTAAAATACAGTTTATTCATGCAGGTGCTGTGTAAGAGAACAAGGGAATGCCAAGAGGACATTGGCATGACTCAATATAAACCCAGTCCAATTTCAAGACAGCAATGACACGATCACAAACGGTGTTAGGAACGGGAGGTTCATGGTAATGACGCGATCACAAACGGTGTTAGGAACGGGAGGTTCGTTGTCTCTCATTTTGGATTTAGAATCTCTAAGAATATGTTAAACAAAATAAAACAAAAGAGAAAAGCCACATGGGGACCTTTTGTCCCCTTTACCCACTTAGTAGGATGGAAAAAAACAAACATAAATGGGTTGTCATTAAAGCCTTTGAATGCTACAATAAACTATTATTTGTCCCCAAACAACAAAATCATGTTTGGAGAAAAATGGAAAGATCTGGAGATCATTATGTTAAACCAAGTAAGTCAGACTCAAGAAAATAACTGAATACATTTTCTCCCATTTACAGGGTCTAGGGCAAACATCTTAAGCAGAAAGGGAGCTGTCTGGGAGGAAGAAGAGAACCAGGAGGTGGAGGAGAGGGTAGGAAGGGTGGATACATCATATAGATACATCATACACACTGAAAAAAACAAAACTCATTACCTCATACAACATACACTGATAAAAAAGAAAAAAAAACACCTATGAACTTGAATGCATTTTATGTCAAATACTTATACTAATGGTTAATAGACTACAAAACATTAAAAAAAAAAAATATAGCCCATCCCACAACTTGAAAACTCATTCCTTCTTCCTTAATGATTTCCTACAGAAATCCCTAAAAAACAGAGTAATCATTGGCACACTTGTGAATCATGAGAACATGATACTTTTTATCAAACTATAGTGGAGAAATTTCAACTGAGGCCAGGGACATTAATTCTCACCAAACATGTTTTTCAGCTCTTTGTGCTCCATGTCACATAAGCGTTATTATTATTTTAAAGAAACGAGGGCAGCTCGACTCAAGAGTTTCAGCCCCATGTCATGAAACTCCTCAAGTCTCCATGCTAGGGAAGGATCCAGTACCTAAATGCTCTACTATAAAGCAGCCTCGTTCTTAAGAGAGACAGCGTTTGCCTCTGGCTCTCACTTTTTCTTTTTAAAACGGCCTGAAGCGGCACCCTTCACCTGGCGGAGCCCCGCCCCCGCCTTTCTTCCTTTACCAGCTTTCCAGGGCACTGGGTGAGTTTTGGCCCTGGCATTTTTCCCCCTTTTATGTGGCTTCTTTTCTTTGTGCACCTTCAAGTGCTGCCTCAGATGGGAACTCTGGCTGAAGCATTTGTCACATTCCTCGCACTGGTAGGGCTTCTCTCCAGTGTGTGTTCGCTGGTGCTGAATGAGGTGCGAACTCTGGCTGAAGCACCTGCCACACTCATCACAGCGGTAAGGTTTCTCTCCGGTGTGAATCCTCTGGTGCTGGATGAGATTGGAGCTCTGCTTAAACCTCTCTCCACACTCATCACACTTATAGGGCTTTTCCCCAGTGTGGACCCGCCGATGCTGGATGAGGTTAGAACTCTGAAAGAAACTTTTCCCACAATCGGCACACTTATGGGATTTCTTCCCTGTGTGGATCTTCTTGTGCTGAAAGAGGGTGGAGCTCTGACTGAAACTCTTCGAGCATCTAGTACATTTGTAGGGCTTCTCATCCCCGTTTCTTCTCCGCCTACTTAAGCCCGAGTCGAATCGAATGGTCATCCCCCATTTCTGGCGCTGGTGGGCTGTCTTACGCTTGGTCTCATAGGCTTTGCCTTGGTTCGAGCTTCGAGAAATAGCCCCTTTAGGCTTTCCTAACTTCATGCTGAATAGCCAAATGTGTTGTCAAGAGATTCTGTTGTCTTCTGAACTAAGATCTCATATCCTAGAGGAACACAGCTCAGAATTTTCTGCATGTAGAAGAAAAAGGAAAAGACAGATCCGCTGTTACTCAACCTTAACACCTCTTTAGTCTATCCAAAATGCATCCATATTTAAATCAAAGCACACCTAATGCAAATAAAAAAATACAAGTTTAAGAGACAAATACTTGTCAGATAATTCTGACTCCACAAGTTCAACTTAAAAAATATCATTAATTTGCAATTTTACTGTGTTTGGGCTGGCAAAAGAAAGGGTAAGAAAATCATACCTGCGTTAGGGAGCAGCAACGCAGAGTATTGAAGGACTAGAAAGGAAAAACAAGACAAAGTCTCAGTGGGGATAGAAAAATAACTGCCAAAGACCATCACACTTTCTACCACAGAGTAATCTGTTTCAAGTGTTCACTCTAAATTTCTCATTTAATAGCAGTTACCTTAGATGTTCAAATTCAAAAGGAATGACAGATTACACTACATTACCATAGATTCCTATTTTTATTTGTCTGGTTATTTCTGTCGATGATTACCTAGTAAACTGTGTTGGAGATGGAAGCTACTCTGTAAAAAGAATAGAGTACTAGGTAAGAAAAATCGAAGGAGATGCCTTACTTTTCTTTCCCTGGACTGCAATAGAGCCAAGAAAGAAGACACAATTCTAACTTTTAAATTAATTTTATTTGTTTACATTTAAGGTCGTTTGGAGGGAGGCTGTTTAAAAAGTCAAAAATACCCCCCCCCACACACACACTTCCAAATGGGTGGCAATGTGGGAGAAGTCGGGGTTGCAAAGCCAAACCTTTATGGTGTCTTGGGTTAGAAAGCCTACACCTGCAAGTCGTGATTGTCTTGAGTTTCTTTGCATACAAGCATATAAAGTAAGTAAATAAAAACACAAAAGATTTTTTTTCCTTTCATTTTGTTGTATAATAACTCTCCACGTTTTAAGAGTGCACAGGACTTGTTCTGTGTGTTCAATCATTTTTATCCGCTGTAGTTGCAGCAACAAAAAAGAGCAACCTGCATCTAACACTAAGCAAGAACATTCACTGCCCATTAACTGTCTCAGTTATGTACAGACCACCTATTTCACAAGAGACTCTGTGGGGTACCTGGTACTCAATAAATAGCTATGATGCTAATCATACATTTTAAAGCACATCTCTTTTAAATTCTGAGGAAGTCACAACTGATTGGAAGCTGATGGATTATGAAATCTACCTCTGGATGAAGTAACCATTCTTGGTAGCCTGTGTGCCCTACCTTATTTTTAGGGGTTTTATGCAGCTTTATGCCGTCGTCTCCGTTTGTGGGTTTGCAAACACAGGCACAAAGCTAGTTAGCACACCCATCCCAAGCCAGGAGCCGCCGCGGGGGCCCGATTTCTCACTGGCAGTTCTGGGGGGACATCGCCCCCTCCTCCAACACCAAGTCCGGTGTTGTGAGTTCCCCAGCAGGAGAGAGGCTCGGTAAAGCTGGGCGATGGAGCCCCGGTGCCGGAAACCTGTCTAGCCGCCACGCACCTGCTTCCTCGCCGTGCATTAAGGAGAGCAACAAAGCGTCCACCGGCTCCTCTTAAGTCGCTCACAATGGCCCGGTGCAGCCTAAGAGTTCCTACAATGGAGTCTGTCTCCGCGATGAGCGGAGGCGCCGAGCCTGACGCCAGGCCGGGGCCGCTCGCCCTGGCCGCTCGCACGGCTCCGTGCCCTGCGCTGCCCCACCGGACACCCGCCCAGGCCGACCCACAGCCCAGGCGCACTCACCGCGCAGGCCGCCACGGTGCTCGCCTCCCGCCTTGCCCGCCGGAAGTGCGGGCTGTTAGTGGCGCTGCCGGCCGCTCTAGGAAGAGGCGGAGGGACCCTCTATGGCACGCACCACCGAGTTGTGCCGATTCTTCCGGTGGTCCTTTTGTATTCCTCTCCCGCCACTCCAGGACCGCCAGGCCTGTTACGGGCTCTCCGTGTAATCCGGTCGACCTACACAGAACCTGGCAGTTGTTAGGTGTTTGTTTGTATTTTCAGACCAATCTGTTCAACTTGTAAATTGCCTTCCTAGTACTGTATATCTAGTATAGAGAAATAACGTCAGCGTTATAGTCATGTTTTTCATGGGTCGCCTTTTATCACGAAAAGGCCCTGTGAAAGAGAATTTCTGGAGACACTGTCTGAAGAGGCTGATTGAGTGATTAAAACTGCAGTGATAAAGAGAGTTGGGATGTTGCAGGTCCGGAGCCTAATTACTATTTACCTTGGGCGGTGTTTAGCCCTTTACACATCTATTCCTTGCCCACCTCTGCAGATGTACGTGTAACATGCTGACAGATAGAATACCTTTGCAGTGTATTACATGAAATCCCATTTCCAGTCAAAAGGCCAAGAATGCTATCAGGTAACATCTACAGGTGAGATTGCTTCACGGGCGTAACCCATCTCTGATGTTTCCACAGATATATTTAGAAGTGTCATGACTTTCTTTGTTCTGTTACTGCAAAACCTTCATAAAACTAGTTGCAGGTTGGAATGTGAAATTTGGGTAATCTAAATGGTTGTTCCCTGGACCATGGTCACTCAGGTTTGACTCCAGGGTGAACTGTTAAAGGCCTTTGAAGTGACATCTGTGATTTTGCATCAGCCATTCCTATCAGAAGGGAACAAATACATCCAGTTTACTGGGCAGGAACCTCAACTGGGAGAGGAACTTTGCTGAAGTTCACCCTGTGAGTAACAGTCTAGTTTGGAAAGGTTCTGGTTTAACTCCTCTCCTGAGGAGTCCTTCCAGTCTGAAGATTTCGGATCCAACCCGAAAAGTTTCCAGACTCCGGAAAAGTTTCTACATCGCATAAGGCCTCTCTGCCGATGCAAGGACCCAAATCCCACCAAATCAAACAGAATTAGAAAAGGCCCGCGTTTAATGGATACAAGGTCCCCCCCCCCCAGAAAGAGACCAGAAAAACCCTGAGTCTGTTTTCTGGGGGGCAGTTTAAATACTCTGTGGGAGTGGTCTTGAGCATCTCTGGGGGAGAGATCGTAATTTGGCTTTCTGAGATGCAGCAGGGTTTGGAAGGAGATAAGGGAGGAGGGCTTGACTGGAATCTCCACCACATCCCAGACTCTTTGGGTATGTGGATGCCAGGGGTTGGGGCAAAGCTTTCACTGTCACAACTCCCTCACTGGCGACCTCACTTGGATCCTGAAAGGATCCCCAAGATCTAGTTCTCAGCACAAAGGAGATTTATTTGCCCAAGAGGGACAGAGGGAATAAGAGACAAAGACAGGAGATAGAGGACAAGGGAGAAGGGGAAGGGAACAAGGAAGAGCGGAAAGAGATTTTGTCACAGAGGGGAACAAAGGACGGCTTCTGGATAGAGAGGAGATAGGCGTGCCCCATAGGAAAATGGCAGTTTGTGAAGATAAAGGGGGAAATCCTGTGTTGGGATGAGCTGTTTAATTTTCGTTGGGCGTGTTATTTAGGTGAGCCAAAATGGGCTTTTGATTGCTGGGTTTCAATACTTTGATAGCTGGACCTTGGTAGTCAGCCTGCAGCCAAATACGGGAATATGAAGGGAGACTAGCCCATTACGGCATGGCTCTAGCAGACCTTGCCCTTCTCCCCACCCCCTCTGCCTTGCTAAAGCTAGCTACCAAGTTCTAGTCCCTTATTTGGCCACCTCCTCATTTTGTTGCCCACTATCAAAGTCTAGCTCATATATCCAGTTGGGTAACTTCTTGGGCCCCATATTTGAATGTTCAGTGGGTATGACACATCCAACACATCCACCCACAATGGTCTTCAGTCATGCTGTCATCTAAGCTACACAAGCCAACATCCTCAATGCCATTGTTGTTATATTTCTCCCCCACTCCAAGCTTACAGCCCTTCTGTTACCATCTAGGGGGCTTGATTGGATGCATTTTTTTCTCACCAATTAACAAATTAAAAGACAACAACAACAAAATCTCAGACACAACAGGAAGCAACAAAAAAGGGAAAAAAAACTTTAGTGTGTGTGAGAGAGAGGGAGAAAGACGGGGAGAGCGTGAGGGAGCAGGATAATGGAGGAGGTGTTCAGAGAGAAAGACTCTCCACAAGGTAGAAGGGAAATTCAGAAACCAAAATCTGAAGGCAGCAGGAAGTGAACTGGCTTGAGCTTCTGAGACCACGCCCTAGTGACATCCCCCCCCCCCCCCACAAATCCACACCTACTCCAACAAGGCCACACCTCTTAATGGACTAAGCATTCAAACACATGAGTCTACAGAGGCCATTTCTATTCCAACCACCACAGACCCTATGGTAGTTTGAATGTCATTGGCCCCCATAAGCTCAGTGGGAGTGGCACTATTAGGAGGTGTGGATTTATTGGAGTAGGGTGGCCTTGTTGGAGGAAGTGTGTCACTATGGGAGTGGGCTTTGATGTCTCCTATGCTCAAGGCACACCCAGTGCCTCAGACCATTTCCTGCTGCCTGCAGGAAATGATGCAGGAATCTCAGTTCCTTTGCCAGCACCATGTCTTCCTTTATTCCATATCTTACACCCTGATGATGATGGACTAAACCTCTGAAAATGTAAGCCACCCCAATTATATGTTTTTCCTTTATAAGAGTTGTCCTTGAAACAATTTAATGTATTTGCTACCCTAGAGACTATGTAAAAAGCACTCAAACTTTGGGGGAGAAACTGAAAACTGAATTTTAAAATTCCTTGTGATCCCAAATCACAAGGATGTTGCTGGTTGCTTTCCATCTTTGAGGTAGGTTGGTCATTTGGCAGCTAGGATTCTGCCCTCTAGGCTGCATGGGTTGGGTGGGTGTCCTTGGAGAACAGCTTTACTCTGAATTTAAAGCCAGTTTGTTAAACCACAGGGTGCACTCAGCATCAAACTAATGGCCATTTATATGTTCTGTCCTATTCTAAACTTTAATAAAACAAATTGTGATCCTACTAAAGCAATGTTTTTCAGCTCTGAGATAGTGGAGAGTCTGTCTCCTGTTAGACAGGTCTCAACATCTCTTTGTGATAGTTTATTTGCATATATCAGTGCCTCTGGGACAGGTGTCACAGGGTTCCCCTTGCTATGCCTGTTGATAATGGTACTTGTAATGGCACTGCTTCTAAAGGAAGCAAAACATTTTAGGTGAATTACCAGAAGTTTACAGACTCCTTACTGTTTCCTCAGTCACTCAACTTAACTAGTTCTGTGTTTAATATCTGTTTTCTTATCACTGGGATAAAGAGTGAGAATCTTTGAGAACCCTACTTTCACAGAAACTTAATTTTAAACATTATTTTGCCTAAAATTAGCATTCCAATGCTTTCTAAAAGAAATATTTTATAGACTAATTTCACAAAAAAATTCTAAATTTGTACAGAAACTTACAAAATTGGACTTATATTAGCAATTGTTTTGTAAAGAACTTAATGAATTACATGTAAATCTCTTCTGACATTTAATAAAAATTTATTTTAGCCCAAAAAAAGAAAAACAAAAAGAAAAAAAAAATAGAGTCATGGTGTCTCTTCACAGCAATAGCAACCCTAACTAAGACAGACTCTTTTACTATGTACCTGTCCTCTCTCTAGCTCCTCATCCCCTACTTCCATGGATCAACTTCTGTTGGGCCTGTCTGCACAATATGTTCAGAATCAAGCTCCTTCCAATGCTCTATTCCTACAACCTCCACAGAGCCTTGGTTCCCCAAGTCGGAATTAGTACATTTGCTTCCTGATAAGAGACCTTTCACAGTTCAGCATGAGCCTCTAAAAACTGAGTTAAATCATGGCCTTTATGTGTCCAAAACATTCCAAAGTCTTCCCATCTCCAAAAAGAAGCTGAGGACCTGATTGTGGCACACAGAGTCATATGTGGTGTGTAGTATTGTTTGTATTCATCCACACCGCTAAGAATTGTGCTCAGCAAGCAGTGGGTTTGCAATACACATTTGTCCCATGAGGGAGCCAGGAGGATGCTTCTTTGCATACAAAATGCATTATGTCAATTCTTTTGTCGTTCATCTTCTATCTACAGTTCCACAAAGCTGGGATCACCAAGTCCGTCATGGCAGAGAGCTTAATGAAAGCCAGACAGTTGCTTCAATTCTTATCTCTGGCTAAGGAGATCTTGCCAGCAGGAGGAGCTGCTTTTGCAGATGACTGACAGCTGAGCTTAGTGATGTATGCATCAAGGGCATCAACCCAATAATCCAGACACTACCTGGATTTTCTTAAAGGTGATATGAAATGTATGTGGCTTTGTCTTCATTAGTTTTAATTGTCAAGTTGACACAGTTTAGAGTCATCTGATAGGAAAGATTTGACTGTGGAATTTACATCAGATCGGCCTGTGGGCATGTCTGTGGGGAACTGCCTTGATTATTAGTCAATGTAGAAGACAGCTGGCTGTGAGTAGCACCATTCCCTGGGCAATGCTCTTGAGCTATATAAGAAAGCTAGCTAAGAATAGGCCTGCGAGAGAGCCAGGAGACAGCATTCCTCCATGGCTTCACGTTCCTGCCCTGACTTCCCTCCATGATGGACTGTGTCCTGCTAAGTTGTTTGCAGTTATGAAACAGGGTCAGCAACAGATCATAAGAAACATGATTTGTTGTTGATTTTATTACTAAATTGTTGTTACATGTCCTTGGTGCTGGTGGTGAGAGGGGCAACAGCTGTGGGTGATGATGAGATAGGAAAAAAAATCAAGAGCAAAAATACACTGGAACTACCAGTCATGAATTATAATTCTTTTGATGCCTAACTTAAAGGTAGATTATTCTTTTTCCTGCATAGAAAAACAGCTGGACCAGCTCCAGAAGGCCTAAAGGTATTCAGATTAGGGAGTTAGTCAAAGGATGATGGATTTTTGAAAGGAGAAAAATGTCAGGAATGACAAGAACAAAGCCAGTGCAAGTTGGTAGAATGGGAGGTAAGCAAGGAGAGAGACCCTGGCCAGGAAGAGACATGGGAAAAGGGAAAAGATGAATAGAGCTTGAACAATCAAGGTTCCATCCCCTAAGTCATGTGTTAGTGTAATAATAGTTTATTGTGTGCTACAGCATGAGGAACTATATTAAATGGTCACAGTGTTAGGAAGTCTGAGAACCTAGTGAGGGGTGTGTACATCTGCAGATAAGGACTTTGTGAGGGGACTCACCCTGGCCAAGAGCAAGAATGGGTGTAATGTACACAGTGGCCCAGAAGCACCCTTGAGACACATGCTCTGCAGTCACTCTGATCTTTCCCTCTGCTTCCATAATTACATGGCCCAAGGAGCTTGGGACACAGAATGAGAACACATGTGAAAGTGAGCCACATGAACATATCATGGCCACTGTATAGTCTCGAAACTGTGCTGCTGAGACTTCTGGCATTGTTTGTTACTGCAGTAAAGCTATGACCCTCATCACCCTCAAGATAAGAGCCATTAATACCCACAGTTTACTGACGAGGAAAGTGAGGCAAGTATCATGTATAGTATGGGATCTAGTTCGACATGACCATATCCATGTAATCCATGAACACCATGTTGCCTACCAGCTGACTTAGGCTTATATCACCAGCCCTGTAAGACAAACAAAGCCGATAAGATGTTCAAGCATTCTGCATTTGTTGTGGGATAATCTTTTTGCTAAGGCAGCTTCTCAGCTTCTGATTGGTTTAATAGAGAGCTGAATGGCCAATAGATAGGCAGGAGGAGGGTAGGCGGGACTTCTGGGCAGAGAGAGAGAACATGAGATGATGGACAGGAAACAGAACATACAAGATAGAAGAGAGGTTAAAAAGCCATGAGCAAAACATAGATTAATATAAATGGGTTAGTTTAAGTTATAAGAGCTAGTAGGACAGGCCTTAGCTATAGGCTGAGCTTTCATAATTAATAATGTCTCTGTGGGTTTTTTTTTTTGTGTGTGTGTGTGTGTGTGTGTGAGTTGGTGGCATACAGAAAAATTCAGATGAATTTTCTACATGCGTTGGTCACCCATTAATTTCTTAGCTGACACTGGACATGTCAACAGCTTTGGAGAAGGACCTGGTATAAACGGGCTAGCTGCACCCATGCCTGTCTGGAGTAGTGTATAAACTTCTATCTACTACTTGAGATAGGAGGATCCTTCCACCTTGCTGCTGCTCAAGTCACGCAAGCCTGTAAATCTGTGACAAAGTCGCACTCTCTACTCCAGGGTCTACTGTACCTTTCTGTAGTTTCATGACACCTTCTGCTGTTGGCTCCAGTTAATGTGTGAGGACCAGATTCTGGGAAACACCCGAATGTATGCACCTACAGAGTCAAGCTTTGGAGTCATGTCATGTTTAAGTAAATTAAATTATGAAGAGCAGTGGCATGTGGTATTTCGACAAAAGGGAAAGGGGACAAAGGGTAAGAGGAGAGGCCACAGCCCTGGCACTTGGCAGATCTTTCTGGGGGTCTTAGTGAGAGAAGATGGACTCTGTCAGGGGCTGTAGCTTCTCTGGAGAGCCAACCCACAGGGGCCACTCATCCAGAGTGGGCTGGATATTTGAAGGGTTCATTGTAGAACAAAACAATCTAGAACAGCAACAACAACAGAAGCTGAGAAACAGCCTATCTAGCAAGACAATGTTCCTTTCCTGTGGTTTTGTTCTTTCACACATGTGTGTTCATGCACACACAGATGCACATGCATACACATAAATGAGCACTGTATCCGTGGGGATGCTGCTGTCATTGCTAGGAATGACCCACAGTTCAGGTGCAGCGGGGTTGGTCATGGGTGGCCTCAGTATAGGAGCAAGTGTCTGTTTATCCCAAAGTGGGTCTTTCCGCACAGGACTCTGAACAATAGCTCTGTCAGATAAGCCGGGTGTTGTTTTGTTTCCTTTGGACTGGATAGAAAAGGATACGCTGGAATTCCCCACTCCCCAACCTGCAGAAAACCTGTTTCAGCCCTGCTGGCACAAGACACCCCCGACCCTGGGCTCTGTGAGGTTCCCAGCATGTCAACAGCTGGCTAATACCCAAGTGCGGTTCTTGGGGCTTAAATATAGCACCTGGGTGTTTTTATGCTTGCTATTTCTTGGCTATGACCTGCCAGGCTTGATGAGTGCCAGAGTCTCTAAAGACCTGGCAGTCACACTGCCCCTGATAAGGATAGCCCATGGCCTGCCCTAGCTGCAGCTGGGCCTCACAGCACAGCTGGCATATCTCCAATTCCTACCAAATCACCTGGGCAGACTACATGAGCCCCTTCCCCTTTCCCCAGGACGAAGGAGCCAGATGTATCCTGGGAGAAAGGCTTTGCTTTGTCACCAAGAAAGTCTAAAGGTTATCGCTTCAGAAAAACAAGTCTCTCCACACCCCTACCCCACCTCCCTCTTGTTCCCATCTGTTTGGTCATTTGTTCTGGACAGACAATCCTGTTTGTCCTGAGCTTAGAACTTTTGCAATCATGTAACCATGCACATTTCACCCTGTACTGTTTTTATTCTGAGCTCTGAAGACAAACCTAACTTGGAAGACAGCACTTTCTTGGTGGGATCTTCACTTTGTCTCCAGATACCTTTTCTGTCTGAGATAAGGAGGAATGCAGGAGAAAGGCTGTGGACTCCGTAGCAGACTGTAGCCCTAATGCACTGTGAAACCACAGCCTCTGCAGCCTCAAGTTCTCCAGTCGCTATGCTCTGCAATGGCGAGTTGGTCTAACATCTGTGAATGCTTCACAGGGTGCAGCGGAAGACAGTTCTCCTTGCCTTTGCTAGAATTTCTCCTGTGTTATTCAGAAATAAGTTTTGATAATATTTCAAAAGTAACACATCTAAGGGAGCCTTAAATAATATTTGGACAGCTGTGAAATGCCATGTTGGCTGCTGCTCCCAGGGTTTCCTGTTTGCAGTGGCTTCCCCAGCTCTGAATCCCTGTCCTGCCCTAGTCCTTCAGCAGCACTCAGTCTTAGCTATCTGCTCTATATCTGGCCTCCTTCTCAGGTACTTAACTGTTTCTCAGAGTCTGACTGCTTCTCCGGAAGAGGAATCACCATGGCTCTATCTTTGTTCCTCCAGGATCCAGTACAGGCCTGGCATAACACAGTCAAGTTGGTTAATTACTTCTGAACAAGGGACAGGCAGAATTTCCTAGACCCGAGACTATAAATTCAGGCAGCAAAATCACCTGGGATTCCTGCTGTATTCATTTTCTTGACTCATGAGCCCCTGTTGGAAGATTCCTGGTTCACGTCTGATGCTAAAATTCTGCAATGCAGGGTGATTCTCTTGCTCAGGCTACCCACCCACCATCGTCAGTCGCCAGTTAGTCCTTTCCTGTGTACTAAGGTAGGGCAGCCTCGCCTCAGGCCTTACACCAGTCCTCAGGCCATTCATGAAGTGAAGGAGTCCTGTCAATGTCAAGGGGCTTATGGTTTCTCTGCCAACTGCAGCTCTTCATAGTGTGGTATAAAAGTGTCAGGGGTTAGGAGAGTGGGCCAAGGCAATAAACACAAAAGGAAAAAGCACAAGCAAGCTTGGCCCTTGCAGCTTCTGTTCAACACAAATGATCTTTACTAAGCACCTAAGAGAGTACAGTGTCAAAAGGGAGAGAGGAGGCAGGAGTGTGTCTCCATAAAGACAGGGCTGGGTCTGGGAAATCCAGTTGTGACATCTGCCCTGCCCAGGGGTTCAGCTCTGCACAGCTGTTCTCAAGCTCCACTCTTCAGGGTTCCATGAGCAGCTCCCATATGCACTGCATTGAAGATGGAGCTCCATCTTTTCAGGCCTTCATCATACTCCTCTTTAACTACATTGTCCATAGGCCTCAGGGGCAGAAGCTGGCCTTTAGGTTGCTCTGTTAGACAAACACTTCCATGACTGATGTTGCATAGTTTTACAAATGAAGTTTTCTCATTCATTCCAGAAATTTCCATCAGTCAGCAAACATATTGTTCTGCATCTAGCCTGGGGAATTAGAAGCCTTTTGTCCCCAAACAGACATTTTCCCTTATTGCTAGGCTTTGATGGGAAGTACTGAAAGCTGTTCCTACTCACTATCTAGAAGCTCAGTTCCAAAGAAGGCAAGAGGCATACAGCCATCCACAAGATGGCGAAGAATGAGACTGAGAACCGCCTTCTGGAGCCACTGCCAGCCAGTATTGTTTCAATGCTACACGGATCAACTCCGCAACATGATTGGTTCAACTGACATATTTCTTGAAGACAGCTCCTTTCAAGGATTTCTTTGGATCACACTCCGAAGCCAGGGCTGACTTGTGCCAAGAGCTGATGGGATCTTGATAGTCCTCCTCCTGATCTAACCTCTAGGCCAGGACCGTTGGCTACGAAAGGAGGCTCAGGGGCCAGGATACCATAGTGAAGCGTTGGTTAGACTCAGGACATGCCTCACAGCTGTTGGCAGCTCCTGTTCCAGCAGAGTTCCTGAGTGGCCTTAAGGAGTAAGGGAAGATGGGGGCTTCATGGTTCACATGGATGATAAGGGTGGGGACTTTTGGCCATGCAGAAACTCTGGATAAGCACTGGGCAAGCAGATGAAGCCCATTCTCCAGTGGCTGGGTGTAATACTTCCCTCTTAAGCTGAAAATATGCATGAACAAGGCTGGACATGCTATTCAACCATGCACTGTGGCTGGTGTCTCAGTTCCAAGGCTCTTTACTATCTAGAATGGCCTTGCACATTATTCCTAGCTATCAAGTTCCTGGGTGTCCCCATGCATGCTCATAAGACTAGAGACACAGGATGCTATGTGGTCTGTGGACAGGTTAGAAGAAGCATAGGTACTGGGCTCCTTGAGCAGCAGCCATTGGTCAGTAATCAGTTAGGGCTGGGTCCCTGAATCTCCATGCACACTTGGTATCACAGGCATCCCCAAAGGCAAGCACTGGCTAGTTACTTGGCCTCCACCAGCTGCTCCAGGCGCTGCAGGATTGTCAGACGTAAGGCTTGGAACCTGGGGAGAGACAAAAGCCAAGGGGTCTCACTTAAGCTGGAGTGTCAGGGAGGGTGAGAACAGTGAGAGTTGGGACTACGACTCTTAGCTGGCCGGCCAGAAACTGTCATCTCTGTCCTTCACCAAGAATGCCGAACAGAACTGCAGACTGTGCAGGGCCTTAAAGACAAATGCTGGCAATTCCATTCCAGATACTCTACTAGGACGGGTGTGCTGGGATGCTGATCAGGGCTCTAGATCAGGTTTCAAAAAGACAGTGTCCCAGCCAGGGCCATTCAAATAACTTGTGCTGTATCCTTGGTCCGGGCCCCAGATTGCTCTTCCCACAATGAATCCACTGGCCAGATGATTCCCAGGTCCTGTCCATCTTTAAAACCCTACAGTGACATCACCAATGGGCCTCTCACTCTCCAGTCTTCACTGACTCTGAGTGAGGTCGAACTGCACAGAAGGAAGCCCGTGGGTAGATGTGGCTTTCCAGGGATCATTAGTGGGAAGCCAGAATCCAAACCATTCCCTACTCGAGGGCATGTCCCAGAGCCGCATGCCCTTCCCTGCCCAGACCTTGTAAATGTTCTTCACACACCCTGCCCTGTGCCACACATCTCTGAGGCACAAACAGATCGTTAGCATCATTAATGTAACAGCCTGTCCTTCACTGTTGACCCTTGGTCTACCAAACAGCAGCCAGAGATTGAATGTCAATAATCACTGCTTCCCACTGGGTAGAGACTTCCTGCTAGCACAATAGCCTTGGACTAGGCTGAGGTTCTACCCAGCAGACTCAATGTGGTTGCTTTTCCAGAACCTGATCACTAGTAGAACTAGAAAGCCAACCCAGGCCCACCAACTCCTGCCTCTGCCTTTCCTGTCCAGTTTCTTACAGCTCAAGTTCCTCGCTGGAGAAGAGGCCCAGGCTGAATGGGTGTATCATCTAATTCAGAAGGTTACCACCCCAGTACTGAATGCTATGAGTAGGTGGGTAGGAGGCAGTTCTGGGAAGCATGGTCAGTAGGTCTCCCCACTGCCCTTGGTGTCCACAGAAGGGAGAAACCTGCCTTCTTGGACAGAGGTATGCCCTGCAGATGTCCTCTAATGGCCAGGACCATGTCTGGCTGATGAAGATCTGCTTACTTCATGGTCAGTTTGATTATTTCTCTTTCCTCCTCTTCTTTTAATTTTTCAACAAAACTGTCCAGCACTGGCATTTCGAACTTAATGTACTGGGCCACCTAGAAAATCCAAGAACATTAAAACTTGCTTTAGTTGAGAAGTCTAAGATGTGTTTTCTCATCCTGGTGTTTACATAGTGGTCAAAGCCAAAGTCCTGTACCCGCAGCAGTCCCTTCCCAGCCTCTGCTGGCATTGCTCTGCTGTGTGGTGGGAGAACGGGAGCTGCTCTTATCTCAAAGGCAATGATCATCCATTGGAGGAAACGCTGGACTGAATATTAGGAAAAGCATTCAGTCCTGTGGCATTGTCACACTGAGTGTTCTTGGCATGGGTGGGGAGTGGGAACATCATTGTTCTTAACAATGGAATGCAGCTTTACCAGCCCTGGGAAGCTGAAGGAGACAGCCACAAGGCTTGGGGACCCATACTCCACAGGCCCTTTTGTGTAGGGTCTGGACATAGGCTTATAGCTTGACCATTGAGATTTAATGCCTGTTGCCCTTGAATTGGTCTAGCTGAGGAGTCTTCTGTGGGTCTCTAATGTGATAACAACAAAAGCATACCACAATGAAGGAAAGGGCCTTTACTTATGGGGAAAAGGGCAGGGCTGAGGTCTTCCAGGACCCCAGTTCTTCTGTCCCCTAAGCTGACAGGTCAGGTGTGGAAATCTAAGATACATTGCCTGGGAGGACTCTGGCCAAGAGCTTCTTCAGGGCCCTAAGGGGCCCCTCTTTGCCTCCCAGTCCCTCCCCATGGAGCAGGCTTTCAGCTTCAGCTCCACTTACATCATGGGGTACTTCCTCGCTCAAGTCAGCTTCCATCAAGAAGATCTTGACAATTTTCTCACAAGGCCCATTCAGGATTCTGGATATCAGCGGGTACTCACAATCTTTTAATTTTGTCTGCTCTGAAATAGAGGGCATTTTACAAAATTCATGGGATGTTAGGTTCAGCCACCCCTTGTTTATTTATTTTACCAGGACAAGGGCATGATAAAAAGCAGATGTTCAGGGAATCTTTCTCAGACCTCTGTGGGTCTGTATCTTGGGAGACACGTGATCCCTCTGAAGAGTAGAAGAACTGGCCAACCTAGGTCAGCTACCTGGGCTCAGGATTGTGGCAGCAGAAGTGAAAAGAACCAGATGCCTTCCTTCATTTGTCTGACAGCAAGACATAAATCTATTGAAGCCTTTCATCTACTTCCTACCAAGGACAGAAGTTAATCACCAGACACAACTCTAGAACCCTGTTAGCCCAGAGGCAGCAACAGAGAAATCCACATAGTGAATGCTGTCTTCATCTTCCATATACTTGGCCTTCACCTTGTTCCCCATCCTGGTTCAAAGTCCCGCCTACCCCTCTTCATCTTCTCATTTCTCTAAAAGCTGATTTCCTTGCTATGGCAAAAAAGTTCTGGGCATCCCTTTGAGAAATTCATCTCTCTCATGGCTATATGTGATGACCCATAAACAAATCAGTTTGTTTTCCTCTTGTAAACCTGCACTTGGTTCACGTACTTTGCAGGCCCATCTAGTGAGGGTAAACATAGGGAAAATAATTTTCTTGTCCTATAGTATTACTTAATAAAGACTCAGATCAGAGAGAATAGGGACAGAGTAGGCAGAGTGGACCACAGACTTGGGGATGCTGGAGCTGCTCAGTGACAAGAGGCTGCCGATGGACTGCAGAGGGACCCAGAGGTGCCACAGGAGCCGATCCAGGCTTCAGCCACTGGCACACAGCCCTACTGAGCTACACAATGGTCCACTAATGGAAAGAGCCCGGAGAGGGTTCATCTACGCTGCTTTAGAGGAAGCCTCAGAATGGAGCAGAGTCTAATGGTGGAAAGGAGGGTGTGAGAAGAAGACGGCAAGCTTACCAAATGAACACCGGAAGATAGCACTTACCCCCAGACTCATGGACAATGTACAGTGCGAACTCACTGGGGCCATCTTCTACCTGTCCAGGCCAGCACGAGAAGTCAGACCACATTTTTAATGAAAGAGAACAGAGCACCCCATACCCTTCCTTGCCTAAAATCTCAGCGACACTGGCTCATCAGAGGAAATCGTGCTAGACTTTCCCCAAGAGCCAAGGCAGCAGCTAATGGCAGCAACCCCACTCCTCCCACCACTCATGGAAGCGCTTCCTGCTTCCTGGCAAGCCTGCTCCCCTGTGGTCACACTTACCCGGAACTTGTTGAGCAGCAGGGTAAGCACCTGCTGGGTGGTCATGGTGCTATTAACCCGGACATTGGTCACGGACCCGTAGGCAGGAGTGAACACAGAGGTCTGTGTAGGACAGATGGATAGCTTAAGGTGGGCCCAGAGGAGACACAGTCTACATTAAAGTTCTAAGCAAACCCACGCAATGGGATGGGGAGGGGAGCTCCTTCTCAGAACACCTGTCCCTGTCCATTCATGCAGGGGACATCCAGGGAGCAATTATATATGTGTCCTCAGAGCACTCTGAAGAAGATGCCTCACACTCTACACACCCATCAATAGCAGCGCTCTGAATCTTGGGAACCAGGACCCCAGAAGTAGTCCACTGGGGTATGACATGGGGCTCTCCTTCATTCTCACTGTTTGCATCAGCATCACAAACATCCATGAATGTAGGCTGAAAGCTTCCACATCTACCTGCTCGTCCCCACGTGCTGTCCAAGCAGAGGCCTCCAGTCACACTGTGCAGTTTGCCAACAGGCCCCTCCTTCTCACCTTCTAGCATCTTCTCCATACTGCTGCCCATGGTACCACCATTTAAAATACCCCGAATAACCAAGTGTGGTCTGGCCCAGCCTCCTGAAATTCTACCTTGGTCTTCCTACATCTTTCACTCCAAAAGAGACCCACTGGTTCAGAAATTATCTCTGGAGAAGAATTCCAGGCCTGTAACCTGTGTCGTACAATGACAGAATCCCCATTTTATAAAATGTGTGAAGGCTTCCCATGGCCTGTATGCCTCAAGCATCAACTCTCACTCAGACACAGATGATGCCAAGACCCCACCACTACCATAAGCACCCTGTGCTCCAGCTACATGACTCTCTTTATAGTTCTTTATGTAAGTATCTGTACCTACTTTTTGAGACAGGTTCTGACTATATAGACCAGGCTGGCTTGGAACCCAAGACATTTTTGCCTTAGCCTCCTGAGGGTCAAGATCACAAGTGAGTATTGCCATGCTAAGCAGATAATGTTTATTCTTCTGTGGTCCTGGGAATTGAACCCGGGGCCTTGCACATGCTAAGATACAAGTACTCTGCCCCTCTGAAGCGCATCCCCAGCACTCTTTTTTATTTTAATTTATTCTTAGGTAAGGTCTCACTCTGAGGCCCTGAACCAGTTACACAGCTCAAGCTAGCCTCAAAACAGGATTACAGTACCTTATCACCATGCCTGGTTTATTTACAGTTATTTTGCATGAGAGGCATGTTAGACTTTTGCCAATATCTTGTCTTTTCCTGTAACACATCTATACAGATAGACCCTAGTTTATGATGGTATGACTCATACACTTTTGACTTTAAAGATGGAGCAAGAAATATAAACATTCATGAAAGCACTTCTTAAATTTAAAATTTCAATCCTCCCATTCCACCGCAAGCATTGTGGAGTATAATGACACTCTCAACCACTGGGCAGCAACAGTGTCTACAACTCCCAACTGGCCACCTAAGCATGTGAAAAAGGAACCCACATTCTGCAGGGGACTGTGCTTCTGAGCCATGATGTACTGAGGCTTGGGAACTAGATCCATTTTGACCTCATGCTTCCAACTTATGATGAGCTTATCAGGACACAACCTGACTGTAAGTCAAGATCTTCTGTGTAGGAAATTAACCAGGACACCATCTGAGGCTCAGGAAGCCCTATAAACACAGCCACCACACATTGAACTTGTGGAACATCTTACAAACACTCTTCATTCTCACAACAACCCTCTGAAGTACCATCAATGATTCCTGTTTTCTGAGAAAGGAAGGCTAGGGTTGGGAGGTTAAATACCCAGTCACGGTCACCCATCTGGAAAGGACAACACCATGATGAAGGATTCTGCAATGCTTGAAGCTTCATGTGCTACCTACCCTGTTAATGCTGGTGCCTCCCAGCAAAACTGCAGTGGGTCTGCTAAGACTAGCTGAAACCTAGAAGCACTCCAGGTTATAGATTCTACAGAAAATGGCCTGTCGTGCAGTGCTTCTCAACCTTTCTAACGCTATATGACCTTTGAATACAGTTCCTTGTGTTGTGGTGACCCCCCAACCATAAAATTATATTTGTTGCTATTTCGTAACTGTAATTTTGTTATTGTTATGAATCATAATGCAAATATCTGTGTTTTCCAATGGTCTTACGTGACTCCTGTGAAAGTTATTCGACCCCCAACCAAAGGGTTGTGACCCACTGATTGAGAACCGCTGCTTTAGTGCCTAAGAAACACGGAAAGTTCATTCAACTACTTCAAGGGGAAGAAAAGTCTTGTCAACAAGGCTGTGTTTGTTCTGTGTAAAGCCTGAACATGAACTCAGCCAACCAAGTGGATCACATCTGAATCCACATAGCAGGGCAAAGCAATTGAATACCTATGATTCAATGAGTCTGGGAATAAAATTCATGTTGTCAGTCATAATGGTGTGGGGACATGATAGAGTGAAGTACTAGTACACAGTCCTCAGAAAGGCAACCCAGAACAAGTACCCCAGAAAATCAGTTTTGGGGATTAGTAGTTTTCATCATTGTCTGTGGCTTAAGGAATCTGTGCCCCGATTTCTAAGAACATCAATTGTGTATAGAGGTAAGAGAAGGTGAAAAACTGTCCTTTTGTTTTGGTTAAAGACTGTCTGTAGTCTATGCTTCCTTCCTATGAATCACCCTTTGAGACGCACAACTGCTTCAACTGGAAGTCTCCATCTTTGTCCCCTGCATTGCAGGATACGGCCTGTCACAGTACACTCCAGGCGGGGCCTCACTCAGACAGCCACTCATTCCATTTTTAGTAACAATCAGCTTTTCCTTTTATAGTTCATGTGTTAATGGAATGATGTAATTAGGGGAAGGTGATCTTTTCCTCAGGTCAGTACAATGCATACTTGTACAAAAGAAGAACTACTGGGAACTCAGAGATCCCCAGGTTCTCTGGGAAAAGACACGCATGCTCTGGTCACACCTCAGCAAGCCAGCTTAATTTCCCAGATAGAGGGGCTGCTGGGTACATGATGTCTCGTGGAATGATCAAGTGACCCTGAGTGGAACCCTCACAGAATGGTGTCATTAAAGACAAACTTGGCATTATTGTCTGCTTAGGGCTTCCTTGTCCCAAAGCTACAGAAGTTAGAGAACTTAGATGGTAGCTGTATGGGGAGCCCTGGCTGTGGGTGGGAATGCTATGCTGTTGTGGTTTTGGGTCACCTTCTCGAGCTTTCCCACAGGCCAACAACAGTTGTCTTGAAGGCAATTGGAGTATCGGGACTAATGCTGAATGTTATGGGGGCTGCTCTTCTGTGCTAGGAAATAATTCCTGCTCTCTCAGCTTCAGGGCCCAGGAAAGAACAGATAGAGACATCACCTTGTGGTTATAAAAGTGCCCATTGATGGAGTACCGGTGCCGTCGTATCTTCTGGGCTTCACCCGGTGCCCGGGGCCTGGGCCTCCGCTGGATTATACAGCTGGCATCACTCTTTGTCCGCATGAGCTGGGGGACATCCTCTTCCTCCTCCAGGGGTCCTGCAGAAAGAAATAGACAAAAAAGTGGGAAGGTGGAGGGCGGTGGTAGCAAGTGTGATGGCTCCAGCAGACACTGTCTGTTGGGTTTTGTGGCTCCCTGAAATCCTGTAGTCACAGCACACTGTAGTGCATTGTTCTGGTAAAGCTGATCTTTGGTTGGAAGATGGGGCAGGGGTTCAGTCAGTACACAGTGCATCTCATGGTACCCACTGAGGTCACTCTAGCCCTCAGTCAGGGACAGGTCCTTCTCTATGTGCTAAGGAAAGGGGACAGAGAGCACAGATGAATGATCATGATCTTAGAACATGAGGATGAGGTCCTACAGCCTTGGAACAAAGGGGAACAGAACCCACCATTGAGCCTCTTACTTTTTATAACACAGCCCATTGCAGGAGACTCAGGCCAAGGATACAAGGTGACACTTCTACAAGCCTCTGCTTCCTTTCCCATAAAAGGAATGAAGACCAGTGTGGCACCTGTCTCCTACTGTACTTATGCTTAGCAAGGGTCTCTCATGAGACAGCACGACAATTCTTCCACATGGCTGCATGCATCCCCAAGACAGGCTGGGGTTCTCTAAGCTTTGCTTACCTGAGCTATCCCTGGAAATCTCAGCAGGCTGAGCACTAGGCTTCTCCATAGTGACTTTGCTGTCCTGAGTTGAAGCGTCCTTTCTGAAAAGAGAGAAGTACAGCTCCCAAGTGGCTGTGGACAGGGAAGAGCTGTGTGGAGCAGCCGAGGCTGAGTGGTTAACTTGTATCAGTATAATAGAAAGCTCCCACAGCATCTATTGGAAGGAGTGGGAGTCCCATCCTTAGAAAGGGTAACTGTTCTGGGCTGAGTCATAGAGCCCATGCATTAGGATGCAGGCTCAGCCAGGTTAGTGTTTGTAGCTGGGTACCAAAAGAGCTTGCTGGGTTTGTTGAGTGTGTTTCAGGCCTGAGGGTTAACCCTGAGGATCAAATCTCCAGGCCCCTTGGGAAGGACTGATTCTCACCCAAGCCAAAAATGGTAGCATCAAGCTAGAGAAGGAACAGTGTAATGAGAGGTAGGTAGCATTCAAGTGGAAAGAATGAGAACCGAGAACTCTAGATGACCTGGGCTGTGGGCAGGATTGCTAACATGGCTGCTTTTACTGGGGGGGGGGGGGGGTGAGTCACTCTGGCAGCCATTCCAAGGAGCCTGCATGCTTTAAGTTTATGTGGCTCAGCATTTTGTACCAGTGACCAGGGATATCTGGTGAAAAGAGCTGGTGTGTCTGCATTCTCCATGCTCCCAGAGTACTCATTTTATCTGCATCTATTATCTTGTAAGATTCATTGATTGACTGATTGATTTAATGTGCATGTGTGTTAGGCTATGTGAGTCTGTATACAAAACATGTTGCAAGAAGCTCATGGAGGCCAGATAGGGCATGTATCCCCTGCAATTGGAGTTATAGGCAGCTTTGAACGGCCACATGCATGCTGGAAACTTAACCCAGCAATTACTACTGAGCCACCTCTCCAGCTCCTTCAGACAGTGTTTTTAAGGTAGTGTCTCAGCGTGTAGCCTGAGTTCAGACTCACGATCTCCCTGCCTCAGTTTACTGAGTGCTATAATCTCAGACACACCTATGTCACCACACCTTTCTTACCTGCATATTTAACAGGAACAAGATTCTGAACGTTTGCCTCTGAAAAGTCATTACACGAAGAAGCAAAGCCCAGCCTACCTAATTGCCTTTCCCCTGGCGGTAAAATAAATCTAGGCTGTCACTGACAGGAGTAGCAGGAAGATAAATCTGTGTGGATGCCTGACGTTCCCTTCTGAGGCGATCCCACTGGGCTGAGGACATAGCTCATTGGTATAGTACTTAGCCCCGAGTTCAGTCCACAGCACATGTGTAAAACATTTGTTGGGAGCATGACTATTCTGGAGGAGGGAAGAACTGTGACATAATCATCAACAGGGAGGGCACCCCTGGGTGGGACTGCGTGTTGGGGTGGACAAGGTTAGAAAGGACTGAGGTAGTCACTGAATATGAGAGGGTGACTGATCTGTGCTCTTGCGCCTAAGCCCCATACAGCACAGTGGGGCATCTGTTCTCCAAGGCTGAGAATACTCCACATAAAAGCTATGCGGCACTCATGATCATGGATGTCATGGAGGTCCCTGGCTCTGCCCCACGTGCCAGGCACTCACTGGAGGTAGCTGGACTGTTCAGGCATCCATGAGGGGGACGGCAGGTGCACTCTCTCACGATCATCTTGCATCTGGAGCCGGATGGGTCGTCTGAGTCCCCAGGAGATGTTGAGGAGTCCTTCGATGATCAGAGCCCCTTCTTCCTGTAAAGCCCACACGGGTCAGCCTCTTCACAAGCAGCAGCTGCCCTAAAGGTGACCCTTCAGAAACAGGAGGCTCAGCCTGCCCCACCCACCCCCAGGGATGAGCAAGCCGTGTGCACATGCTTCAGTGCATGAGTGCAGGGGCCCGCAGGAGGAAGCAGGAGTTGTTCTTTCCGCTGCTGAGCCCAGGCAGAGCGGGAGGCAGCACGAAGCTGCTGAGTCAGGAGTCCCCCAGGACACGGCAAGTGTCTGGCAGGCACGTCCACACTGCCGGGAGGAAGCAGAAAGAGCCCAGCCCAGGGAAGCATGGCCTGGCCACTTGTGCTGGGCGAAGCTCCTTGGCTCACACTGCACCGGGACGGAGAATCCCACAGTCACCAGGTTCTACTGGACTTCGTGCCCCCTGTGTGCCCTGCCTTGTCCTTCTGTCCATCCCGACATCCCGACAGCAGCAGCACCAATGGGTCTGGCTTGAGCTCACTCCCAGTTACACTGACTTTTTTTTTTTTTTTTTTTGGCTGCTGGTGGGTGCATGCATGGGGTACACAGGCAGGGAACAACACTCATACACATAGAATAAAATACATAATTATAAAAATGCTTTAATATTCAGGCAAGTAAGAAAGCAATGATCAAAAACAGGCTTAGATGTGAAACTCAACTCCCATAAGATAAGGCTCGCTGGCGTCGATCTACAGTTTAAAATGTCTCTAAGGGAAGTAAGAAAAGCCCGCAGCACACTTGGAAATTCTCAGTTCGCAGCTATCCATGGAGACCCCACCATCCTTAGTCCCACCCACGGCTCAGAGAATTGAGAGATAACGAAGCCATGGCTTCACTATGAGTGGCTCACAAATGAATGTAGAGGAGGGCTGGGGGGGGGCACCTGAAAATGCACTGGGCCCTGGATGGTAGTTAATGGGGATGTGATTGGGTAAACAGATGCCCCAAACAGCAGGGCTAGCCTTGGCAAAAGAAGAGGCAAGATGGCAGCCTGAAGACTGCTCGTGGGTGCAGGGAGCGCGCAATTAGCCAGCACCTGCTGATGAAGTCTTTGATGGAATCAAACGAAAGCTGAGGCCAGGACAGAGCTGCCAGGATACAGTACACTGGTGAGGGCTGCTGCCCCTGTGGTAAAGACACCCAAGAGAGGCCTGAACTGAGCAGTGAACTCTTCCTCTCTTCTTTAGTTTGCTTGGTTTTATTTTTGTTTTTTGGAACAGGGTTTCTCTGTGTGGCTTTGAAGCCTGTCCTGGAACTCACTCTGTAGACCAGACTGGCCTCGATCTAATGGAGATCTGGAGATCTGTTTGCCTCTGCGTCCGTCTGGAGTGCTAGGATTAAAGGTGTGCACCACCGTGCAGCGGACTCAACTAATCAGCCATCTGCTAATAAATTCTAAGAGCCAGAGAAACAGACACAAGTCCCACGGAGTCCTTCAGCTGTAAGCTGGGAGTGCCACCTGACGTAAATGATGTTGGTAGCTCCGTGTCCACATCTTTCCCTCGGCATTAACGCCAACCCTAGAAACCATGGACAAGGGACCAGCAGTTCTCCATGCTGCCAGAGTATAGGGTCTGCCCAGCCCTCACATATCCGACCTGAGCAGTACTGTCCCCTGTGACTCCCCTTCTTCCCGCTCCCGAGGGCAGAAGACAGATGTGTTCCAGGCAAGTAGAGGTACAGAGGCCTGAGACGCGGACTGCGGGATCCTTACCAGGAACTTTCCCAGGGTTGGCCACTTTGACTTCCCCTGCTGCTGCTGCTATGTTGTTGACATCCCTGGAGTCCCCTGGTTCCCGGAGCCACTGACATTAGCCTGCGCATGGCCGCTGGCAGAAGCTACACTGCTGCCCTGTATGTAAACGTGCAGTGCCCTGCCATTGCTTTGCTATCTCCTGACCCCCTCACCTGGGCTGAGCACACAGGCTCTGGCTGTCCCCAGAGCGTGCCCAGCACACCATCATCACAGGACCTTTGCATTTACTGCCCCATTGTTTTTGGGTTCATCACCAATGTCACCCCTTAGAGAAGGTGTTTCTGACAACCCCACTTACGGCAGCAGCCTTTGACCCTGCCGCATATCCCTACGGTACTTTTTTTGCAGCCATCATGAGCGCTGAGTCACTGCACCTGCTCACAATGGCATGCTTCTCTCTCACTGAGAAACAAGCGCCAGGGGTGGTGATTTGTCCCACAGTTTGCTATGCCTTGAGCAGTCCCGGGCACACAGTAACATCACACATCTGGCAAACAATGAGTAAGCAAAATTCCCCTCCGAAGCATCCCTTCTGAGAGGTTTGGAGAGCTGGCCAGCCCCCCTCCCCCAGGCTGCTCTGGTGCTTGAGTAAGGGGGTGTCCCTCACTTTGCAGCAGGCCCAGGAAGACTCCAGGCTAGAGCCTATGAGGCTCATGTATTATCAGGGTCACAAGTGCAGGTCCTGGTGCTCAACAAAAATTAGGACAAGGCCAGAATGCCACAGGATCACAGGTGCTGGTGTAATATCTACTGTGCCACACCAGGCAGGGGCGGCAGACCTTGGGCTCCCTGTGAAGGTCCCGTGGTGCCCCCAGGCTCTCCCAGCACCCTGTAATTCAGCTTTGGTCTCTACCTATAGAGAAACTGTCTAAGTGGAGGCTAGGTGGCTGCCAGACTCCTCACCCCACAGTGTAAACATTTCCCAGCCTCCCACAGGCACAAACACAAATACCAGGCTGGCAGCTGGGCCAAGCCCCGCCCTCCCGGTGCTGTTTTCCTCTGAGAACCTTCCTAAGCACTGCTATTTTGAGCTTTCCTGACAGTGATTGATGACTGGAGGAAACATTTAAAAGCAGCAAAGCCAGACAGAGTAGGGGCACATTGCCTTCTTCCCAGTGATTGAGAGCTAGAGCCTGGCTGTGCCTGCCCACCTCTGGGTGTTTCCTTTTGATTAGACAATCGTTTCTCATCCAGACTCCTGCCATGCTGTCTGCTGACCCACAGGTAAGAGGAGCGACTGCCCTCTGGCTTGATGCTTTTAAAACAGGGCATTTCTCACCCTGAGCTTTTACAGCCTAGCTACTGGATAGAGACCAGGGTGGTGGGTGCCACTGACCGCTGTGATAATATGGTGTTTGCCCAAGGCTTTCGTGTTTACAAAGAACTCAGGGGCTGTGGTGTTAAAAGCTATGACTTCATGCATTTCCCCCAATGTCCCTGACAGTGGGCTTTATATAACCCTGTTTTTCAGATGGGTAAGTAGAGGTCTAGAGAGGTGAAGTTGCCAAAGGTCTCCAGGTCATAAGTGACAGATGGGTTTAAAACCTGGGTGCTCTCAGACCCCACATTAGCACCCTCAGTTCTCTTATCTGTTCATTCTTTGTTTTAAATTTTTAAATGAGTTTATTTTAATATATGTACTTTGCCTACAAGAATGTATGTGTACTACATACTTGCCCATAGGTTCCCTGGAACTAAATTTATAGATGGTTTGAACCACCATGTATGTGCTAAGAATTGAACTCGGGTCCTCTGCAAGAGTAGCCGCCGAGCCATCTCTCCAGCCCCGATTATTGGGTATCCTGAAACTGCACTAATGATGAGGTCTTAGCATGTGGGTTACGAAGGGCTGGGGGATGAGCCCTGGTCTCAGACCCACAGGTTCCTTCGTGCCTTTTGGGTAACCTAGCTCTACATGGCTTCTACGGTGATGGGGAGGGTGCAGAAGGGTGTTGGGAAGGCGTCAGGATAGCATGGTAGGCCACTATTTTCTCTTGGCCAACAGCTTGTTTTTGCTCTGTTAGCAACAATGAGGTCCCGGCTTCTGTTGCCCGTGCCACACTTGCCAACGATTCGGGAAACTTCCGAAGAGTTATCTCATGGGGCAGCTGGACAGGAACCCCCAACTTCTCCCAGCCTGGATGACTATATTAGGTCTATTTGCCAGCTGGCTCAGCCCACCTCAGTGCTGGACAAGGTCGCAGTCCGGAGCCGACCTCATAGCCCCTACCGGCCAGCCTGGACTAGAGAGAAGAGATGCCAGGCTGAGTCTCTAGCAGACAGCTCTCCTTGCTTCAGCAGCCTACCGCCCCCACTGTCCTCTCCTGGCACTGACAACCCCCTGGACTGGCTCTTCGGGAAGTCCCAGGAGCAGCAGGCAGACGGAAGAGATCCCACCAGTGGGCCCGGCTCTTCTGATCACGGCAGTGTGCACAGACAGATGGAGGAGTACACGGGGCGGCTCTGTGAGACCAGGCTACCTGAGAACTCTCCAGGAAGAACCTCAGGGCCTAGGCAGCAGACCTCCAACCGGAAAAGCTGGACTGCCAGAAAGTCTCACCAGGCCTTAGCCACTGTCTCCGGCTCTCGTCCCAGCGGTATCCTCAGCACGCTCTGCTTGCACCTCCCAGTGATCCATGAACTCTAACCCCTCCCCAGACAAAGTTCATAAAGACTGTGGTGGGTCCCGGTGCCACCCCATCCCCCCTCTTCTGAAGGCGCCTCCTGGCAGGAGGCAATTCCCAGTGAGAGCCACTGACTAAAGTGATGACAGCCTGGCTCCCACAATGCAACCTGCCTGGAACCATCTGCCTGTGACTGGCTGGCTGGTGACCTTGAAGGAGTGGCTTGGTGTCTCTGTTCCTTGGCTTTTCATGGTTTAAATGGCTGTGAGAGGACTGACCACCTCCCAGATTGTGCTAATGAGGAACTGTGTGCTGTACTCTGGGTGGCTGCCACAGTCTCATGTGAAAGCAAGAGTCAAGGACCAAGGGGGGTGGGGTGGTCTCAGCTCCCTGGAGCAGTGGTCCTCAACCATCCTAATGCTGTGACCCTTTAATATAGTACCCCGTGTTGTAGTGACCCCAAACCATAAAATTATTGTTGCTTCTACTGTAATTTTGCTGTCTGTGTTTTCTGATGGCTTTAGGCGACCTCTGTGAAAGAGTTGTTCGACTCCCAAAAGCATTGCAACCCAGATTGAGAACCACCATCCAAAAGGCTTCCAAGTAAGAGCCTGAGCTTCATCCTCCACCTTGAGGTTTATATTTCCTGGGGCCCAACAAAAGACATGAGGTCTCAGCAGATGTCCCACTATGTTTGCTAGGGACTGTCACCTAGGCACTCCGAGAACCTGCTGTCTTGGCTGCAGTGCCCAGATCTCTTAGTACCAGAGACATGCTCAGGGCCCAAACTGAATTCCCAGCACACAGTCTAAAGGCTGCCACATAGCTGCATCGTGGCCTGGTCTCTACTTGTCCTTCAGTGTACCCACCTTCTTCACTTGAGCCCCTCTTACAGGAAGGGACTCCCAGGAGGAAGTTGTCTAACCGCCTTGTTCTAGCTAAGCCTGGATGCTCTAAGGCATTAGAAATCCAGTCCAGCTTACGGGGGGGGGGGGGGGGGGGGGAGAGTGTATTTACCAAACATGAGTGTGAAGATGGGGAGTCTGTGATGGGAGGATTTCCTTTCTCAGAGAGGCAGGTGTGTTCGAAGAGAGCAGAAAAGAGACAGGACTCAAGGCCCAGCTCCAGGTCCCTTGTACTGGGCTAAGGACAGCTGGCCATGCTCAGGATGGAAGGGTCCAGGGGAGAAGGACAAATCTGGGACTTGGGACTTCATCTGGGTTTGCTCAGTGCACTGCCAAACACACACATTCTCTCTCTCTCTCTCTCTCTCTCTCTCTCTTTCTCTCTCTCTCTCTCTGTGTGTGTGTGTGTGTGTGTGTGTGTGTGTGTGTGTGTGTGTGTGTAATTTTAACATCTTTGCTGTCCTCTTTTGCATGTATTTTTTTTCCAGAAACTGATTATAAACCACATACCCAAAAGAAAATGTTTCAGACAAGCCATCTGTTCAGTTTTCTTAGTCATAAAATCAGGACACCCTTAGCAAAAGTTGGATAAGTGGACATGGACAGAGAGGCAGTTTGTATCTGTCAGCCTGCTGGGTCTCCTCAGTAGCCTCAACCCGGCCTCCTACAAGGCATCCTTTAGGCACAATGACCCCATGTGTGACAGGAAGACTGACCTACTGCAGAGGGGGTACCTGTCTGTAGACTAGGTGGGCAAGGCTTGCTTCACCCGCCTCTTTATATCCCTTCTGCAAAGCAGTATGGAAACTGGGTAGGGGGAGATACCTGGCGATTGTCACGGCACGAGGGGATATCCCACATGCTCAGAAGTCATGCTACTGCACAGACAGTCATGGAACTTGCTCCAATATTCTCTGATATGAAAGATGCTAATTGTTAACTTGAGAAGGTGCTCTGCCCCACCCTACACACCCCCACACTATCAAGCCCACTAAAGATTTGGGGAAGGCTGAGAACAGGGTGGTGTAATAGATACTTTGCAGCTCCCAGGGGACAGATGTGCAGAAGGCCACATACTCACTCCAGGGTTCTAGGAGGGGGGCAATCCTTCTAGGGAAATGTGGGTTTCACACACTGTAGACCTCAAATGCAGCAGAACTGGATGCAGTGTGGCACACGGCCACCAGGGGGAGACTGTGAACCACTAAAGGTTTAGTGGTTGGGAAAACATTATCAGATGTCCTGGGTGGGGTTAGTACAGTTCTGCTTTCATGGATCGGTTTATGCACCAGCATTTCCAGAAAGCCACCAACTTCAAAAGGTACTGATTGTTCTTAGAAGTTACACTTTTCATTGTGACGGAAGCAAAATTATCCCCAAAGCAGTTTTACAGTAAACTGGCTGACCATCTTGCAGAGAGCTCCCCCTACTTCTTAGTAATTGAGAGAAAGGTCATTGGGAAACAGTTGTCCCAGGGCGTGGCCCCACCCACAGATGTACCGCATCTCTCTACAGGCATCCTGTGTTCAGGGCGGGAGTGTCTCCAAACTGTACACTAGCCTGTAGTTGCTATGGGAAGGGGCTTATGGCCACTAGGAAGGTCTCTTCCAGGGCACGCCCAAGTGGTGAGTGCTCCAGCAACTTGGAGGTACCTGACGGCCTGGGGATCAAGAGTGACAAACTGCCCAGTGCCGGAGATCTGTTTAGTGAGACCCAGTTCAGATTCTACACCTTAACAGTGGCACTGGGGCTCTGGAGCGATGCCAGCCAGCCGCATTTACTCCATGTCCTGTGACTTGAACTATGGCCTCCAGGAAGGAGAAGGAAGGTCGAGATGTTCTGGAAGTAAACAAACTGAAAGACTGGGAAAGCTGAAATCAGGGCCACCCCAGGGCTATGGATGCAGTAACAGCTGCCGGAAGGGAAGGAGACTCACCAGCCAGCTGCACAGGGCTGCGTTTCCCCAACCTACAAGTTGTGTAGAGCTTCTCAGGGTTCAGCTTCCATGGATTATCTTAAGGTGTATTACTTTTGTTTATGTTGTATTGGTTTAACTCTGTGAAGCTGTGTTACTTTGCCTGTCTAAAACACCTGATAAAGAGCTGAATGGCCAGTAAGTGAGGCAGGAAAGAGAAATAGGCAGGACTGGCAGGCAGAGAGGAGAAATGTGAGGAGGGATCTGGGAGAAAAGGAGGTCTGGGAACGAGAGAGAAGGAGGAGAACGTCGGGGTCCAGCCACCCAGCCACAGCCAGACACAGAGTAAGAAGGAATAGAGAAAGAGAAAACCTCCGAGGCCAAAGGTAGGCAGGATAGTTTAAGTTAAGAAAAGCTGGCAAGAAGCAAGCTGAGTTAAGGCAGGTATTTATAACTAAGAATAAGCCTCCATGTGTTATTTATTTGGGAGCTGGGTGGTGGGCCCCTCAAAAAGCCAAAAGAGCAAAACACCACACAACAGGACATGGCTATAATTGTTACTTTGGTCTATAGTGGATTATTTTTCTGGGGTGAGTAGGTATCTGTATATGCTGTATCTTCCCAGGGAAAGCTGCTAAAACAATACAACTAGGGCAACTTCTGAGAGCCTCTTTTTTTTTTTTTTTTTTTTTTTTTTTTTCAGGAATAGGTCCACGGTAATAATTAGAAGAGAGGCAAAGTGGTCAGTGTACCAGACTCCCCCTGGTAACTATAGCTTCCTCCATCTGCCTGTCCTGATGCCCAAGGACATCAGGCTTGTCCTATAGTGAGTGCTTAGCACATGGGTTCCTGGACAGCCAACTGCAGGTCTGAGACCCTTGCACTGGGTGGTAGGTAGGTAAATCACAGGGACTCTGTGACATGAGTGGGCATCAACCCAGGGACCAATCATGCCTGTCTGCCAGAATTCTGGGATTTTAGATGTGTGGGTTTGCTTCTATGATGGTTGTTACCTTGAAAAAGCACACACTTCCTCAGACTGCTAGCTTCCTGAGTCTGTTAATACTGCAGAAGTCTCTTGAAAGGTATTTATTTCCTCATTCCACAGAGGTCAGGTCTGTTAGAAAGGCAAAACTAACTGTGGTTAGTTCTCTGTCAGGAGCAGAGGCTGTTAGGGATGAGTTCCGGCAGCTGCACAGTTCGGTGATTTTGGTTGTGAGCCTAGCCTTTAAAGGCTGAGCCATCTCTCCAGCCCCAGCTGTCTGGTTTTCAAAGAGGACTGTCCCTCACAAAAACCATGACGTGCTCAGGGCTATGTAGCTGGCCTCATCCCACACAGCCACTCCCACAGAAAGGATTGCATTGGGCAATGCCAAGTGACAAAATCAGGGTCTTGTCATGGAGCTTAGGCTGACTTGAAACTTATTAGGTGACACAGACTGGCTGTGAACTCACGACAATCCTCCTGCATCAGGTTCTGAATGCCAGGATTAGAGTAGTGTGTTAATTGTTCTCAAACTTGACCTTTTATAAGAATGCCCTGAAAATTTTGCTAAAACACTAATGGGAGAAAGTTCTCTCTCTCTCTCTCTCTCTCTCTCTCTCTCTCTCTCTCTCTCTCTCTCTCTCTCCCTCCCTCCCTATGTGTTTGTGTGTGTGTGTGTGTGTGTGTGTGTGTGTGTGTGTGTGAGAGAGAGAGAGAGAGAGAGAGAGAGAGAGAGAGAGAGAGAGAGAGAGAGAGAGAATGGGCACACATACATGGAAGATTTCTGTTTCCAGTCAGTTCCTTCGTGATACTGAGGATGTTGACACAAGGGTCCCAGCCTTAGTAACATCAGTCCCAGAACACCTAAAGGGAAACCCAGCCAAGACCCACCCCCCATACCCTGTGCCCATGCCAGGGACCTGGGGTAGGCACAAATCCCTCACGTGGTGGCACAGGTCAAAGACCGAAACTCCTCAAACCCCATTTGTCTGCCTCCCTCCCTTGCTGCCCATCACACTGGAGCTTGTGACTCAGGATCCTTTTCTCCTGAATGGCCCAGGTCTACACCCACCCAGCTGTGTACAGAGTCTGACCTGGCATCTGCAGAACCAAGTGGGACCCAGTCCCAACTCCCAGAAGTTCATCACCCAGGTGAGAACAGAGACAGTGGAACCCAAGATGGCAGGGCTATAGGACAGGAGCCAGGCCAGAGCAGTAAGAGGCTCTGTGGGGCTGGGGGGCTGGAAGCCGGCAGGGTGGGACAGCCCGGGAGACAGCTGTGAAAGCGGAAGAGGATGAGAAGGAACCACGAGGTACCGAAAGGAGGAGACAGAGGGGAACACGGAATGAGCTGAGGAGTCAGGAGGACACAAGAAGAAAAGGCAGAGCATGGGGCTTTTTTTTGGGGGGGGTGGTTAAGACAGGGTTTCTCTGTATTGTTTTGGAGCCTGTCCTGGAACTAGCTCTTGTGGACCAGGCTGGCCTCGAACTCACAGAGATCCACCTGCCTCTGCCTCCCGAGCACTGGGATTGAAGGTGTGTGCCACCAACACCCGACTAGCACAAGGCTTTTGTTAGAGATGTCATAAGTGACTTGGCCCTGCCTGGACCAGGAACCTACAGCCTCTCCTCTGTGTGAGTGGAGGAACCAAACACCACGGTCCTGGCTCACAGCCTGCCATGGCGCCTGCCTGACACTGTTTGGCTGGCTCTAGTCTTGTACCACAGAAGGTTGGGGGCTGATGAATACGCAGGATGAGGGAGGTTCAGGGACCCAGCAGAGGCCTCTGTGAATCATGAAGGGGCCAGGCTGCACAACTACCCTGGGGACAACGGATGCACACTTCAGCAGTACGCACAAGCCAAGCAAATGATGACCCTACAAGCACAAAGGGTATAGGTCTCACCTCACGGGATCTTAGCTGGAAGCTCCTGCCCTCATGGTAGCAGTTGTAGGTTTTGAGCAGGCTTAACAGTTCTGACCTAAAAAGACACAGACACGGTACACGTGAGGGGTTGGGGCGGAGGGTGGACAAGACATTGCCACCACTGATCTTACCTTCTTCATCGGTAAAATAAATACAGAAAAGCATTTTTGCCAACCACATTGGCTCAACCAAGAGACCTGACTGTCCCATCATAACACTTGCTTTTTCATCTTCCAGCAGCCTCTGCATCTGGGCCCTCGTATGAGTTGGAGGAGGAGGGCAGTCAAGGTGGGGTGTTGAGAAGGAAACACAATTCCCAGGGAGGTTCCCAGGGTATATACACACGTCCACTATTGCTATGAGCCCCTCGGGGATGCATACACATTCACTATTGCTATGAGCCCCTCGGGTATGTATACATGCTCACTATTGTGTGTGAGCACCTAGGGTATGTATACATGCTCACTATTGTGTGTGAGCACCTAGGGTATGTGTACCATTCACTATTGCTATGAGCACTTAGGGTATGTATACATGCTCACTATTGCTATGAGCAATGCTAACAGCCTCCCTTTGCTCTCCTCTGACCTGTTGCCTCCAAAGACCCTACTGGCTTGGATTACCAGCTATTGTGGGACCACAAGAAAGGCGGAGGCTGCCTTTTTCATGTCGTGATTGTCCAGGGGTACAATCCTGGGATGAGGGTGACAGCGCCCAAGCAGGCCAGTCTGACCAAAGACTTTCTCCCAGCACATCGGGAAGCCATAGTGCCCTAGGGATGGTCAGGACAAGTGTAGTATTGATACAGGCTAGAGGATTATGGGGTGTGAGACATGCAGGTGATTTTCAGTCTCCCATTAGGTTGAAAGGGGGAAAAGGTAGGGAAACTACCATGGTTTGAGTGTTCAGACTATCGACATGGGATCAGTGAGGGCTGGCATATTTTTGTGTGTGAAGTGGTCGCGACCAGTATGTTCTGTCCTCCTGGCTATGGTGCCCCGCTGGACCCCAGTGCTCTGTCACCTTCCCAAGGAGCTCCCCAACCCCACACACAGCGTAAAAAGAGGACAGGGACATTTGGGGGCTCAGGCGGGCATGTGTTCTGTGTACGATGTGGAGATGCTAGGAACTAACAAGGGCAACAAAGTGCAGCTTAGTGGCAGCAGCAAGCCAGGGAGGGTCCATCTTGCATTTGTCCTGTGCCCACAAATAGCTAAAGGTCCGACACAAAATTATTGGGAAATACACAGGTATGTGAAGTTAATCATACCCAAGTGTGGAAAATATTCATACTCAGGATTCAAAATGGGGGGAAATCTCTAAAAATAAAAAATATGCTTCTTGGCTGGGCAGTGGTGGCTCACACCTTTAGTTCCAGCATTCGGGAGGTAGAGGCAGGCAGATCTCTGTGAGTTGGAGGCCAGCTTGGTCTACAGAGCGTGTTCCAGGACAGGCTCCAAAGCAATGCAGAGAAACCCTGTCTGGAAAAACAAAACAAAGAAAAAATATGCTTCTCAGGCTGGCAAGATGGCTCAGCAGCTAAAGGTACTCACTGCCAAGCCTGGTGGACTGAGTCTGAGCCCTGAGACTCACATGGTCTCATGGTGGAAGGAGAGAATGATTCCCAAAAGTTGTCTTTTGACCTCCACATAGTTGCTGTGGCAGGCACCCCACATCCCAGAGACACACAGACAGACAAATACACAAATGAGTAAATAAATGCGTGAAGGAAAAGACACTTCTCTTTACTTCAGAGAAAATATTCCAAGTAGTTATTATGAGACCAAGTGAATAAAACTAAGCAAAGTTAAAATGCATCAATAAACTTCACCTTTTCCATTAAAACCCACAACCAGATTTTTAAACGGTTTTTATACAGTAAGAGTTTTCCTATGATTCCGGTCTTTAAATAAATTAAATACTGTCCGGGTAGGGCCCATGGCCATCGCTTTCTTGCTCACACCCATATCCGGAAGAATACCTTGATCTCCATAGAGGGTCGCCCCCCAACGAAAGCATGTACTGCTGTCCCTAGGCACAGTGCTAATCTAAAGAGTTCTGCCACCCACATCCTGGCCTCCACAGGTGGTTACAGAGCGCCCCTAAACCCCAACATTGTCACTCACGCTTACTTCAGAATAGACTTGCTGTCACTGACGGGCACATGAGAGCTGGGCGAGCAATCTTCCTTCATTTTCAGCTCTTGTCTTCAGACTCAGAAGTCACCTGTCAGAAAGACAGCAAAGAGTGCTGTCTTAGTGCGGGTTTCTATTGCTCGGATGAAACACCATGACCAAAGGGACTTGGGCAGGACAGGGTTCATTTGTCCATATTATTGTTTGTCATTGAAAGAAATCAGGACAGGAACTCAAGCAGGGCAGGAAGCTGGAGGCAGGAGCTGATGCAGAGGCCATGGAGGTATTCTGTTTACTGGCTTGCTCCTCATGACTTGTTCAGCCTTCCTTCTTAAAGGCTTTTCTAAAGTTTCCCCCTACCCTGGTCCTCTCTTTTCCTTTCCCACTGAGCTGGGGCAGTGATCCATCAATGACTTTGGGGTCTACTCCCTTGGGCCAACTCTCCCAGGAGGGATTAATTTATATCACACGTATTCCTTCTGGTCTACAGAGCAGTTCCATGAATTGTCTAGCCCTTACACTAACAGTACGAGGCATTAATCAATATTTCCATTTTATGGTGAGAAAAAAGGACAGAGGTAAAGTCCAAAGTCAACCAATGAAGAGGAGTAAGAGTCTGGGTGCCTGATTCTGGCCCCTCCACTCCTCCACTGTACATGCTCTTGGTAAGTTCTTAACCCTATAAGCCATGTGGAGCCGTGTCCAGCATCCAGTTTCTGTGGCAGACTCACACGTGAAGTTCTCTGTGTCTCCCTCCACCCACAGTCAGGAAGCATGAGGGTCTTCAGGCCTGCCCACGCTGCTTTCGTGGAAGATAAAGTACAAGAACCTCTCTCTATCTTTCTGGCATCTTCTGAGTTATAGTTATCCCCTAGCATATAGCGGATTCCTGTGAAAGGTGCCACATCCTGGGACTGACGGCCTTCTCAGCTACAGAGTTTTTAAACAACTTACAGAGTTTTAGCTGAAGACAAAACTCACATGGGTTCTAATTCTGTCAGAAAATTGGTGGGCAGAAGACTAATTTTACTAGATCCTAGCAACACAACACACCACTATTTCTTACTGAGTGGAGAATTTTCTCCCTTCCACTTCTCCTTGGTGTCTGACTAGACAGCATGACTGTGGAACATTAATAGCCACATTATTAAATCAAACAGGCAAAGCAAGGGTTACATTACTCAAGCACTGACACTTTGACAGTCAGCCTGATGACATCGTTGGCTACTGGGAGGCTCTAACACCGGGTTGCTTTGTGTCTAGGCAGGGAGAATGCATCATGCTCCTTGGAATGGCTTTCAATTTAAAACTTACCAGATATCTATGTCCACTTAATAATTTCAGAACAAGGCTGTCCCCAGTTACAGGAAGTAGAGATAGACTAGAGCTACTGCTTCCTGGCTGAGGGCCTTCATGAGGGTCCTTCCTATTTTCTGGGCAGTAAGATGAAGCCCAGCACACCCTCAGTAGTGATGCAACCTCTACCCTTTTTCTCTCTGACCCATCCAATGTGCTCCTCCTTTCCCTGCCTGATACCCACCAGAAGGATATCATTCCTGAATAGGCATTTGATTACAGAGGCAGGTAAATTACTGGTGGCCAGGAGAAAGGAAGGATTGGGGGGGGGATGGGCTTAATGGCAACCTTAGAAGTATCTCATCAACACAGCTCTGCTCACTCTAAAGCAAGACCAACAGAGAAGCCAGGCCCCTTGCAGGAAGGCTTTGACTAACATAGTAATGAAGCATTGCCCCTTGGGATCAGAGCTGGGGGCTACCTGTGTATTCTTGTTGGCCCAGCAACGGGGTTTTCAAAATAGGGCTGGGTTTCCTGTGCATGGCTTATGGAAAGAATGGATGTTCTCCATGTCTGGGTAGTTCCTCAAACTCGCCAAAGCAGAGAAGTGTTCCGCCCAGGGGAATACCCTGTGTTGGGGTTTCTGGGCTGACACTGGTTGCACAGGCATACATAACAGTGAAACGTTTTGAGCACGCTCATTACAGGAAGGGCTGCAGTAACTCCGGAATGATAGGAAATGGGGTTTCCCCTTGCTGTCCTCTGCATCTTCAGCCAGCTTTTTCCGACTTCTTGCCTGAAGCCCCAGCTTTGCTGGAGCTTGATGCCCTTTCCTCTCAGATGGCTTTTGCTGTGTTACAGGAGAGTCTTCCTCTCAGCCTATCCTTACCTGCCCCAGCACACCAGTTACAGAGTGAGCCCTGGCCAGGGAAGGGTGAGCTGGAGGAGCTTCTCACATGGGGTCTCTTCAATATTTATAATCCCACTTGATTAATCGATGCTCCCAGGGGCACCAACGCCCCGGGGATGCTCGTCCATGCCTTTCTGCTTCACCCCTTGTCTTTCATACCAATAATGGCTCAGCACTTTAAGGGGTGAAGTGAGTACAAGATTCACAGGCTCCCCCACAAGTCAGCTCTTTCAGAGCTGTACATACATGCAGCAATGTGTAAGTCAGGTTAGTTCCTCTAATCCCAAGCTGAGACGGGAGGATCACTGCAAACTTAAGTTTGGCGGGGGCTCCAGAGTAAGAGTATGTCTCAGAAAGAAAAACAAAAATGTAACCATGTCCAGGGACTAAGGGGATGGCTTAGTTAAGGGACAGTACTCACAGAGCCCACAGAGAGTTGGGGACATATCCTTCTTTTTGAAGCATAGATCTTCTGGTTTACTCATAGGAAACCAGAAATCTGGGTTTTCCCATCACTACTTAAAGTCAGGAGCTTTGCACAGAAACACTGGCTGCCCCCAAAATAACTATGTAAAATGATTAGCAGCCTTCCCAGCTCCCTGGACGTGAGGTCATGCTTCCAACTCTGGCCTTTCTGCTACAAAGGGACATGTGCGGATCACCTTCCTGATGGCACTAGCAAGCAGTTTCCCAATGTCTGCCCACAGTCACTCCAACATGAGTGCACACATGTAAAAATTAGAAACCAGGTTCTGCATATGAGAGCAAATGTGTATGCATGCAGCATTTGTCTCTCTGAACCTGGGCTTCCACCTTTAATGTAATGTTTTCCAGTTCTACCCATTTTCATGAGATTCCCTACATGCTTTGACTTTTGGAAGCTATCATGAGCTATGCTCTTCCTTCTCTGGTTTCTTCCTTGGCAAGTCTGCTATGATTCTATAGGAAAACTGCTGGCTTTTTATCCTGACTTCTTATCCCATCATTTTGCAGGGAGTGTTTATAAGTTCTGAGAGTTTTCTGAAGAGTCTTTAGTGTCCTTCAAGGACAGGGTCAAATTGTCTGCAACTGGGAACGAATTGGCTTCTTTCTTTCTAGTTCGTATCCCCTTTTCCCTTTCTCTTGTCTTACTGTTTGTTGGCCCCCTTATCTTGTTACAGAATTTTCTGGAAATGCTTTCAATTTCCCCCCATTTAGTTCAGTGTTGGTCATGGGATGTCCATCAAGGACTGGCCAACCTATTACTCACAATTATTTCATAATAATCAATTTTATGAAATGACTACATTACCAAAGGCTATGTGTAGATATAATGCAATCCTCACTCAAATCTCAATGACATTCTTCACAAAACTAGAAAAAAATAATTCTAATATTGATATAGACAAAGATAGTCAAAGAAATCCTCAGCAGGATGAGCAATGCTGGAGGTATAATTGTACCTGATCACAGTAGATCATAGAGCCACTGGACCTGATCTCAGTAGATCACATAGCCACTGCACCTGATCACAGTAGGTCACAGAGCCACTGTACCTGATCACAGTCGATCACATAGCTACTGTACCTGATCTCATCATGTCACACAGCCATCATAACAAAAATAGCAGAGCAGATATTATATCAGTGGGCAGAATAAACGACCCAGAAATGAAACATGCTGCTATGGCCACCAAAGTTTGACAAAGGTGTCTTTCAAAACCACATTTCGGAAAAGACAGCCTGCCTCACAAATGTGCTGGGAAAACTAAACTCTCATGTGTAGAGAAGAATGAAACTAGCCCTTTCTAATAGCTTGGAACTTTGAAACCACTAGAGAAAAATGGGTAAAACACCTCATAAGCAAGGACATAAGCAAGGACTTCCTGAAAAGACTTTCCAACTGCTTACAAAATAATCCCAAGAACTGACCTATGATGCTACATGAAAAAGGAACAAACGGTAAAAGGTCCACCTAAAGAATGAGGGGAAATCTTTGCCAGTTACACATCATAGACTGATATCTAGAATACATAAAGAAAGAACCAAAAACTTAAACACAGAAATCCGACTCATCCAATCAACAAATGGACTAACGACCCAGAAACACAAATAGCCAATACATACTTGGAAATGTATTCATCATCCTGGGCCCTTAGAAAAATGAAAATTAAAACTGCTTTAGAGTCATCTCACCCAAGTCAGAATGTCTATCATCAAGAAAACAAATGCTGGCAAGAATGTGGGGGAAAGAAACTCACACACCACTGTGAGAATGTAAATCTGTGCATTCATAATAAAAGTCAATATGAGATTCCTAGAAATGTAACTATAAACGAAGTAGCATATGACCCAATTATGCTACTCCTGTGTACATGCCTGGAGGGTTCCAAGTCAATGTATCCAAAATCATTTTTGCCATTGCTGTTCTTTGAAGAAAAAGAACAGTTCCTGTCTATTGCCACGGGCCATGGACACAGTGGTACACCCAGTGGAATTTTATTCAGGTGTAAGAAAAAGAAGAATCGTGACTGTGCAAGAAAATGGATGGAGCTGGGACCATTGTGGAAAGTAAACAGACTCAGAACGACATTATCTCAGATTCTCTCATATATGGGGCCTAAATTTAAAAGCCCCCTTCTCTCTCTCACTCTCTCTCTTTCTCTCTTTTTCTGTCTGTCTCTCTGTATAACTAGAATGAGGTAGAGAAAGATCACAAGGGAGGGTTGTACAGAAAAGAGGGTGATAGAATAATGCGACACCAACAAAGAAGGGGACTGTCTGGAAGGAAGGAGGGAGCAGAGCTGGGTGGTGGGCAGGATGCACAAGGTTGGGCAGTGGGGAGGGGAAAGAGTGGCTTATGTGTATAGAGATGCCCAGTGAAACCCGTTGCCCAATGTGCTAACATAAAAATTTAAAATTTTATTTTAAATGGTGTGCGTGTGTGTGCGTGTGCATGCAAGAGGAGAACAGAAGCATCAAATCTAACTGAGCGGGAGTTACAGACAGCTGTGAGCTGTCCAAAGGGTTGTGGGAGCTGAACCCCAATCCTCTGCAAGAGCAGCATACACTCTTAACCACTGAGCCCTCTGACCAGCCTCCCTAAAAGCTAAAAGTATCTTTAAATAAAATTTAGACTTATTTACTTAATTTTATGAATATTTTGTATGTATGAATATTTTGCCTGTATGTATGTATGTATGTATGTATGTATGTATGTATGAATGCATGCATGCATGCATGCATGGTATGTGCACCACAGGCATAGTACCCACGGAGGCCAGAAGAGTGTATCAGATCTCCTGGAAGTGGAGTTAACAAATGGTTGTGAGCCACCATATGGGTGTTGGGAATCAAACCTGGGCCACCTGGAAGAGCATCCAGGGCTTGAAGCTGCTGAGCCTTCTCTGCAGCCCCCCACAATTCTTGTTTTTTTTTTTTTTTTTAAAGAAAAAGAATCAGTGCCTGTCTATTGCCATAGTTAGCCAGAAATCCATGTGTTCCGATGATGGTGAGTGATTCTGTGGCTCTGCATCCTTGACCCATCCACAGTGGATATGCACTTGCAAAGAGAAGCAGTCTCTGCTGGGCTAAGACACCAGTGTTTCAGGTATTTCTTACTGTAGCAGTCAGGGCTACATAGTGAATTTTTAAAAAGTAAATAAGTAAAGATAAGAGGAAGAAATGAAGCACGGCACACACTTGCAAGACAAACACACTTAGGTATGGGACTTGTCTGTGGCTTCAGACTCATGCCTGAATGTCTTTATCTCCCCCAGAATGAGAAAATCCCTTTCTTTTACTATGCATCAGAAGCACCTTTAAGTGGGATTGCCTTTAAGTCAAGCGGTGGCTGCATATTAACAGAAAGGCCTTTCTAAGGGGCTTGGGCTCAGAGCTACTAAGACTTAGGTGGCTGCATATGCATGTCTTGTCTTTTGAGTCTTGATTTTCCAAATCTGTACATTAAGAATATTGCCCGTCAATGGCTTTGACATTTCCTCAGCTGCAGAACTCTTTATTCAAATGGGAAACTTATGCAGGTAAAATTTAAGGGGACTGCTTTGGTTGAAAGTAAGGCAGTTGTCAGTCCACTAGAGCGCCAAGGAGTTAGTGAGACACTACCTTCCCCCTGTTTCCCCTCAGCAGGTCCCTGAGGACACACCCCAGTAGTTGGTAGTATCTTTCACAGTGCAATAGCATCAGGTGTTCAGAGAAAGGGTAGAAGGAGGAGGGAACTATGTTTCCTATAGGGCTAACAGAAGCTTGACCGGGAAGGAGTATGCCCATCCTATCCAAGGGAGGGCAAGGGGGCAGTAATCATAGGGTGGGAGAGTAAGAAGGGGCCATCTCAGCAAAACAGGCTCTTCCAACTTTCTATAGGTCATAGTTCTCATGGGCAAGGAGCCTAGGTCCTTAGAAAAACACTCTCTGTACTAGAGCAACATGTTATTTCATTGTCTTCTTCAGCTACAAGGCATTTGGTGAGTCACTTAGTTTCCCCAGCTGTCAAACGCCTCCTTCTCTAGAATGAAGATATTCTCCAGATATTTTGTGTGTTTCAATCTGACTATAGGACTATTGAAACAACGAACCCCAAATAAATGGGAATTTCCCCAGAAATCTCATGTTGGGAGAAGAAAAGGACAAGCAGAGAGGAACTTGTCTCCCAAAGAGAGATTTCATACAGTTCTAATAACCTGTCACACAACCTTACAAGATCAGACTGAAGCCCAGACAAGGTTGGGTCAAAGGTGGATGGGACCACATCTTAACCAGGACTGGCTAGATGTGCATACCCAAGACCCTCTATTCAAACTCACACTGCACTTCAGGACCCTGGAGGTGTTGTGGAATAGTATTTTAACTAGGCAAAGGTGTGTCACATTTGTTTAATATTACTTTAATATGTGAAGGTGTGTCACATTTGTTTAATATTACTTTAATACGTGAAGGTGTGTTACATGTGTTTCTGCTGCCTTTGTTGACAATGTAGAGATGTATCAATTTGCTTGTGCTGCATTTGTTTTACCATGCCTGCCTGAGGCACCTGATTGGTCAACTAAAAAGCTGAACAGCCAATAGCTAGGTAGGAGAGGGATAGGCAGGGTTAGTGGGCAGAGAGAATAAGCAGGAGGAGGGCTCTAGAGAAGGAGGAGAGAGAATGAGGGAGGAGAGGAACACCCCCAGCACCAGAAGCCAGGCAGCTGCCAGGCAGCCAGACAGAGAAGCAGTCAAAGATGTACAGAAGGAAAGAAAGGTAAAAGCCCCAGGCAAAATGTAGATGAAGAGAAACAGGTTAAGTTATAAAAGCTAGCAAGAAATACGAGCTAAGCTAAGGCACATTCAAATCTAATAAGTCTCTGAGTCATGATTTGGGAGCTGGTTGGTGTTCTAAAAGGAAGCCTGTTCCACTACAGCTGACATGGAGGACTTGTGGAGCTCACAGGCTTTCTTTGTCCTTCTTCCCAGTGTGACCGCATTGAATATATCTCCTTTTTCTGTTTTCCACCTTCTTTCTTTTTGGGGGTGGCCTTGAACTGTCAGATGTACCTGTCTCTGCCTCCCTAGTGCTGGGATTAAAAGTGTGCATCACTACACCCAGGTTCTGTTTTCCACTTCCAGTTTAGCTTTTTTAATTAGCTTAATTAGAAGATGGGCGGCCAGATCCCAGTTGAGACACAGGTTGTGACTACCACATTGGATAACATGTGAACACTGTTTTGCCTTTAAGATCTTTTACTGCATTGATCTGCTGTCACTCATTCTCCTTATAGTGTCTTAGTGAGTTTCACAGTATACCTAAGGGGTGGTCTGGAAACTTGCTGCCAGGGAGAGCTTGAAGAGAGAGCACATCCACTCTTGTTAGGGAATAAAGTAGAATGTCTCTCTATGTGGTTCATTTTCCTGTGACTGCTTCCCTAGTGCGAATCTCCCTGTGCCCTGGCAAACATCTTCAGTGACCTACTCTCAACCCTTTGTAGTGAAGAACTATGATCATAATCTTATGATCATGATCTTGGTTTTTGTAATAAAAACTATGGATCATAATTGTAGATCATAACTTAGACCTGAACCTGAGGCGGAGGCTCAGTGTGCAGATAGATAGATGCTCCTTGGGAGAAGTAGATGGAGAGAGGATGTAGCTGGCCTGTCCTGGCCTGCCACCCTGCCAAGTCTGAAAAGCAGCCACAGATGTGACCAGACAGAAGGGCTGCTCCCCTCCCCCAGCAGCCTTTGTCCTGGTCCTGCCCCCCACCCCCACCCCATCCCCCAACACACAAAGCTCAGGCCTCCAAGCTCACTCCTTGGGCTGATAGATGCTTCCTCTGCTCCTCAGAGGGGCCTCAGGAGGCAGTGTACCTGGTTACCTTCCCCCAGTGAACCGACAATGGGTGAGTTGTCCCCACTTCACGCTTCAGCGACTGCTCTGTTCCACCAGGCCTGTGGAGGCAGCGACAGCTGGCACACAGCCTGCCATGGAGTGACAACGGCCTCAATCCGAGGTCTAGGCCTTGTCCTTTCCTCTTCACAGAAGAAGGCCAGTTCTGATTCTTTAGGTCACTGTGGGACCCAGTCCCTCTGGATGGGTTGCAGGAGGAGCACACTGGGACACTACTGGACTGGAATATTCAGGAAATGAACTTGAGTGGACCTAACAGCCTTTCACTGTGAATCTCTGTGTGGCCCTGCTTTTCAGTCTTAGAGGGTCCTCCCCACACCGTGAATGGAGATGTACTGTCCTCACTTGGCAATATGGGCAAAGGGTCAACATCTAAAGTAAAATGTAAGTTGGTCAGTGGAACAGGAGAGCTTGGCTGCCTCTGTCTTACCCTTCCCTGGCACAATTCATATTTAGCGTGATTCAAACCAAGTAAGAAACAAAGTGGCGTGACCCGCAAGACAAAGGAGGACACAGCCAGGCCCAGCCAAGAGCCTCCAGTAGGGCTGTTAGGCTACAATGGGTTAGACTGCCCTGCACAACTGGTTCCTAACGCTAGGGATAGGAACCCAGGCTCTGAAAACAATGAGCCTCTAAAAGGCCTTTCCAGCACCTGTCAGCCCTCACAGGCAGAGCTTCCCCAGAGGGAAGCCAGCTGTCTGTGGAGGGAATCTGGCTGGACACAGGTGTCTGGTCTGCCCTCAGCAGGACAGCCACCTAGATAGCCAGCTACTTAAGCATGAACAGCAGGCAGCCACTTAGCAGCTGCTGACCTCTCCCATTGTCCAGTTCCAATGGCTCAGCCATATCCCTTCTGCCCCAGTCCTAGGCTGCTCAGTCTCACCAGCAGGGCAGCCCTGAGAACATGTACACACTGCCAGTAGGAGATGATGGGGGTCCAGGGAAACAGACAAAGTAGATACACAGCCATTGGCATTCCTGATTGACTATGGCTGGCCACCCTATGCAGGCCATCTCTGCTATAAGTCCCCTATAGTCCTGGTCTGCCACATAGGCCTCCTTGACAATGTTCCCCTTTCCTTTGAAGAGACCGACTGGTCCTTGTCCTTGGTCCCTTTGCAGACTGTAGGCTGTAATCTTCCCTCCCTTGTGACTTCCTGATATAAACTGTAGCCCAGAGGCAGTGCCTCACCCACACACCTGCAGGGCAGGTTGCTGGTTTCTGCCCTTGCCCTCCAGTGTTCTTTCCTGTAAGCTGAGGCAATAAAATCATTTCCAACCTTCCCACTCTGCCTAATGCAATATGCTCACACTTCCTGGCCGTGCCCCCCCCCCCAATCCAAACTCACACCCTACCTATGGAAGGGAGGAGTCATGGAAACTGTTATCCACACAGCTATGGCTGGAGAGCCAAATAAGTACTCAGATGGCCTGGGTCCCGGAGTACAGCACAGCTGTTCAGACCCCCTGACTACTCGGTGCTAACTACTGCCAGGTTGTCCTGGGTACTCTGGTATCTGCTATATCCATGCTGCCTTTGCCCTGGCCTGTGTGCTATGTGCACCTGCTGGCGAAGTCTCTCAGGAGACAAGGCGCTAGGTCTTAGAATCCTTTGGGACATGGGTTCTTTGAAAACATAACACCTTTATCCCAAACCAAGAAAAATGTGAGTGTGGTTGTGCCTATGTGTACATGTAAGTACATACATGGATTGTCATACTACCATAAGTGAGTCAGGATTCCTGCCTCCTCTTGCCCTGGATCCCTGGCTGAGGATGTCTGCTGCATCCCAGAAAACATTCTGGCTGAACTTTTCTTTGACATTGAGCTGGTGTGTACCATCACTAGGTCCTGGGTCCGTTGTAGTGGCAGCTGGTCTAGAGTGACCCACTCCTCAGAACTGAAGCTAGGGGATTATACAGCAGCCCACATGTCTGATACTAAAGGTCAGGCAAGGGGATGGCTTCAATTCTGTCCCAGGGTATGTCCCGTGTGTCCCAGAGGAAGTCCCTTTGGGTTGGAAGGAGATTTGGGGAAACTAAAAAGGCTCCGGGCAAGCAGCCACTTCCTAGTTGTTGAGTGTTTACTTTTAAACAGTTTTGAGCACCAGCAAGGTGGCTCTGTGTGTAAAGGCACTTGCCATCTAGGCCTGAGGACCCAAGTTCAATCCTCAGAACTCACAGAAAAGTGAGTGGAGATAAATGACTCCACAAAGTTGACCTCTGACCTTCACATGTGCAGCATGGGATTGCACGTGACCCACACGCAGATATACATGTAATCCACACACGCGTGTGGACACACACACCACTAATAATAATAATAAAGATAAAAGCAATTTTGAAATGTTTTCTTCATTGTACTTTTCAGAGGTTAAACAACTCAGCCTCTCCACAGTCTGGACTCAAAGCTTTACCCTTCCCCAGCTGTATGACCCTATCAAATCCTTCCCATTTTTGAACTGGAGATCCTCACCAGTTAAAAAATTATGTTCCTAAGGGTTCATCCATAATAAACACCGCCGACATTAGGCTGCAGGCCCCAGGAAAATAGCAAGGTTCTAAGAAGAGGATGTAGAACTCAAAGAGGAGAAGGTCTCCTAAGAGTCAGGAGACAGGTGGAATTTAGCCCTGAAACAGGGACTCGGGTGGCTAGGGGCACAGAGCCGAGGGCTTCCCGGTAAGCAGGCTGTCTGCTCTGAGACTTGCTTGCACAGGGGCTGAACTTGTACTTCCACATCCTGTTCTTGTTCTGTCTCACAGTCCCGTTGGCTCTGACTCAGGGAGAACTGGACTTTAATCCTGTTCTCAACCTCACATCACCCACTACACTCTCCTCTCTCCTGGGTTTCAGAGGGACACTTCAACATTGGGCATGGAGTCCCCAAGTGTGAGCACTAGAGAGGGCTATGACTCAAGCTGATAAAAGGCCAAACAAACACCACAACGTGCTGAAACACACCCCAGCCTAATTTCCAGCAAGCAAGATTTTAATCGAAGATGAATTTCATCTTCTCTTTTCCACCTTCCTCTCTAGTCCCTCTCCCCACCTGCAGCCTCCTGGGGGAACAGGAAGCTATAGGCAGGTCTGTGTTTACCTGTTCCACTGTGCCTGGCTGCTCTCTTTGTTTCCCATGGTTTCTGGTCCTGAGAGATAACCTAGTACCTGCAGCTGAGCTGCAGCTAGGGCAGCAAGGATCTCTCCTGCCAGCTTAGTGTGTCACTTTGGCTGCCAGGGTTCGATTCCTGGATTGCAGCCCTCACCTGCTGTATGAATTCCTTTAATTCCCAGTGAGGTGGGATTTTTAAGCTCCCTTACAGGATTTTTTTTTTTTTTTTTTAAACTAGGCTCTGGCTGCCTTGGCACTGTAGGAGTTGGGAACACAGGCCAACCACAGTCCAAAGAGAGAAGTTAAGGAGGCTTGGAAGTACTGTTCCCCATGGAGGTACTGTTCCCCAGAGTTCTACCCCCACCCAGCCCACCTCCCCCACCCCCGACTTGATTTATGCTCCGCTAGGGATGGATTCTAGGTTTCATGAGTGCTACACAATCACTCTATCAACTAGGCAAGAACCCCAACCTCTGTAACGCATCTAGACTCGGATTCACATTTGAAAATGGGGATAAAGAAAGCAATATTGTGGCCACACAGTGAAGAGTGAGCAGCATATAGCGTTAAAGCCCTTTGCTCACAGCCAACTGTCACAAACAGCGACGGAGAAACAAGTGCCTGGGCAAGCTATCATCCCAGTGTTGGGTTTCCATCTGTGAAATCAGACAGTTGGGCTGGAAACTCTCTTCCAGCCTCTAAGACCTTGTCTCTAGGAGTCTGGCTGAGAGGAGGGACGAGGTGAGCACAGCTGTAGACGGCAGTTTTGTTCACTGGCCCTGCTAAGATTTAGCCCCTAAAGTGCCTTATCCTAGGAGATAGATACGGTGCCACTGTCAGCTCTAGCTGGAGGCCCGCAGTGCGCCAGGCTGGCAGGGGGAGGAGACTCGTGCACAGCGGCAGAAGGGCACAAGTGCTCAGGCTCTAGCGCGCTCTGCCTGATCGTCGCCTCAGAGTCGAGGGTAGAGTGGTCCGAGGACGTCCACTACCTCCGTATCCTGGGCATCACTCACCGTCCAGTCATCGCGTGGTCCAGAGGCCACCAGCAAGGCAGTCTCTCCGCCTGTATCAGAGTTGTGCCTGCACCAGGCTCCAGAGCCTGGCCTCTGCTGCAGGGGGTCAGGTCCGCCCCTGCCCGCCCTAAACACACCTCTTCCCGCCCCCGGACACGCCCTCTCTGCCCTGGGAACGCCCCTCTCTCTGGTCAACGGCGTTTGCTACAGTTGCCCCTCAAGAAGACCCCGGGCATTGTCTGCTTGTTTGCTTGCTTGATCTCCATGGACAACAACGAGCGCTCCGTGTGTCACTTAAATTCCTAATCCTGGAGGGCACCTCAGGAGGCAAAGAGAAAGCAGCCGGATTGGGCCCTAGGGACTAGCGGGTCTACAGGCAGTGGCCAGGGATCCTGGGTAACACAGACCCTTGGGTTTCAACAAAGGCCTCTGCGCAGGCGCTGCAGCTTCTGCTGTGTGCGTCCTGGGGAGGGTGGAGTGTGTGAGGTTGTGTGTGTGTGGGGGGGGGGGGGGTGGAGTGTGTGAGGGTGTGTGTGTGGGGGGGTGGAGTGTGTGAGGGTGTGTGTGTGTGTGTGTGTGTGTGTGTGTGTGTGTGTGTGTGTGTGTGTGTGTGTGTACGCGCGCGCCCAACATTTATTTATTGAACAGATAGCACCTGCAAGCAAAAGCTTCTCAGAAAGCTCCATTAAAAAATCCAGCTGGTGAATTTAAAAAGTTAGTTTCCTCTCTCTGGCGCTGCCTAATGAGCACCAATTTGCCAATGCTGAGGCAGAGCCTCAGGCTCTGTGGGAGCTTAAGGGGGCTGGGCAGCATGGATGCCGGCCTGTTTGGCTATGGAGCTTTGTTGGCTCTGTTTTATGTCACTATTCCCAGTCCTGACCCCAGGACCTTTTGGCTGCCCCTGCAATGTAAATCAGCCTAACTCAGTCCTTGATTTCTAATCCTCTTGGGGTCTCATGGCCATTTTAAGAGTATGGTGTGGGTCTTCTAAAAATGTATTTGAAAGCCAACCTGGAATTTGAATCCCAGGACCCAAAATCAGCGGATTTTGCTAGTTATTGTAGCTGGTGACTGTGAGCATAGAGATTGCACTTTGTCCTTCCCTTCCTGGGTGGCAGACTATCCATGTCTACTCCCCTGCCTGCAGGGGGCTAAAGGTGACCAGCTCAGAGTCCCTCTTCAACTCAGCCCGTGCTTGTATTCTTAGAGAATGATCCATTCTCTGCCAACTCGGGGTTCCTATGACTACTGGCCTGTTGAAATACATGTTTCTTTCCACAGTCCAAATGCTGGGCATCTTAAGAACTAAGACTAATATTTGGGTGCTTCTAAAAGCTTTCACAAACCAAGTGCATGAAATTCCACAAAACTCCTGACTGCTCCAATCCATTCCAGCCCCAGTGAGGCAGTAAACAGCACATGACAGGGTAAATCTCCCTGGGGCTCTTTAGCATGAATCACACTCTCTGCCCCAATTCACACTATTGCCTCACCTGGCACAGGCCTGAAGTGTCCTGAGCATTCCTTATAGGTTTGACACGCGCTGTTTGTTGGTCTGGTCTCCTGTAGCTCTTGACACTCAGCTGCACTGGCTACTGCTTACATTTCATCTGGAGTAGGAGGAGCTGCCCTGCTGCCCAGTGTTGGCTGCCTCTCACTTCTGGTGAGTGCCCTGGTTCCTGACAGTTGCCTACTGAACACCCACTGTCTTGTTTGGAAAAGGGAGGGAAGGAGAGAGGGAGAGCAGAGGGGAAGACAATAGAGGGAAGCCTGCTTATTAGGAACAGCAGCTTGCTGGCATCTAGTGATGGCTCATGACTGCCTGTCATTTTGTTGCTACACTCACAGCTCCCAACAGAATGGTATGACTGGAACTTCAACATGCAACTGGTAAAATGGCAGTGTACAGTACGCATTGTATGTTGTACTTTGTAGAACATTTGCTTTGTTATTTATGCTTCAGCGGTGTGATGTAAAATGGGTACCACAGTGGGGGAAGAATTGAAAACAGTAGTTTCAGTCAATCTTGACAACCCTTGTCATGGCTTTCCTGTGGCTGTTTGAGACATGGCCCTCACTCTCACTTCTGGATATAGAGAGGAGAAAGAATTCATGGAAGAAGGGACTAGAGGGGAGGGTGGAGAAAACTAGTTTTCTTAGTTGAAAGAAAATCTGACTGCCCTCCTTTCTTGTCTCATGTGGATATAACATGCAATGTGTGGAACCTGGCAGTCAGTTTGAGAGCATATACAGAAAAAGCAGCCTTAGTCTTAGAGTTTCTGTACTGTCTTCAGTAAGACTTCACAACAATGATGGTGCAATATGTGTGGCACACAGGCCACTGTGACAATTACTTCCCATCGATCTTGCTTCCTTTGTTCCCTCCTACCCTCCCTCCCTCTGGTCTGGTCACACTGAATGTTCCTCTCAGCCTTTGTACTTGGTGGTCCTTTATCCCTAAGTTTCTTCTGCAGATACTGCCAGGCTGACTCCTCACCTCCTTTGAGTTTTGACTCACAAATCATTGTCTCTTCCAGATCTTTCCTGCCCCTAATACATCCCTCCCAACCCACTCACCCCCTCTCTATGTTCCATGCCTTTATCTTGGGCTACCTACCCAAGAGACGCTCTTCCCTCAGCTGCTGACCTGGGCTGTCACTGTGATGCATTGCACCCAATGTGCTGCTGCCTTACTCTTCCATAGCCAGATTCAGGAAAGGCACAGACTCTCAGAGGCCCTAGCCCCATTCCAGGTGAGGCAGGTGGGATTGGGGTTCAACTTCTGGTGGTCCTATATTGAGGGGTGTATTTGTGCCTCCAGGAGTGAGACGCGAAAGACCTCTTCAGGCCCCAGGGATGAGGCCTCACAGAAATCTGCAGCACCACAGCCAATGGGGGCTTTGAGGAACTCCTGTAAGCCATGTTCACAGTGGGATGCCCCTGCTCACAGCATGCCACCATCAGGATAGCCATAGGAAATGTCATGATTTTCCTGACAGTCCAGGCCGATTTGAAGGGCCCATTCTTTTCACACAGGAGCCAGGAATAAAGAATTTAAGCCACCAGGGAATTCATGAAACCCACAGGACAGTCTGAGGCAAGGCTGGCACCCATGGCCTACCGTGCTCTAGGCTGGCTGGAGGCATCTAAAGCAACTAGGGAATCATCTTTGTCCTCTGCATGGGAGTATGTGTGCTGAGATATAATTTAGACCTGCACATAGATTCTGAAGCATAGGCTAATAGAATTTCATATATATGATGTTAAGATAAAAAACACTTTACTTTTTCTTTTGAGCACTTTATTCTACATTTATTTAGTGTGTGTGTGTGTGTCCACTTGTGCAAGAGCATGTCCACGTCTCTCTCACACACACACAAACACACACACACACACACACACACACACACACACACACATACACTTGTATACATGCAAGGCCTACCACACACCTATGGAGAGGACAACAGATGGCAGTTTGTTCTCTCCATCACGTGGGTCCCAGAACTCAGGTCATGGGGCTTAGAGGCAAGCCCCTCCCCAGCTGAGCCATCTTGCCTACCCATCCTCTTCTTTTGAGACAAGGTCTCATATGGCTCAAGCTGGCCTGGAACTCATTTTGTCTATGTAGCTGAGTATGGTCCTCTTGCCTCCATCTCTCAAGTGCTGGGATGATAGGTGTGCACCACAGTGCTTGGCTCTGAGAACCGTTTTCAAGGCCATTCCCTTAGAAGACTAAGTTGGATTTTTGAATTAAAATTAGTGATTGATTTCCTCAGGCCCTGGGCAGATAGATGACTTTGTGTGATCCTTTCCTCTCATCATCTTCAACATGAGATTCAGAACAAACGCCTTTCCTGAACAATTGCTCCAGAACTTAGTGTGATCCCAAAGGGACTTGTGTGGCTGGTGACAGTGCCTGATCTGCTGTGGCTGGTGCCGTTTGCTTGGGTGCCGTCCCTCTGTGTGCTCTGCGTGTGCGGAGGCTTTGTGAGGCTTGCTCTTAGATTTCAGGTAATCACTGCAAAGTTCAGCACACCACCTATCTGCCTTCTCTGTGTCAGATGGTTCTCACTACCTCCATTTGTTGATGTGCAAATGACAGCTCTGGGCTAATTTGGGATACTCTCACCCCAGGGTGAGCCAGGGTGGAAATGATCATTCTTCCCTAAGTGAACATAAATTTCAACGGTATATGCTGCGCCACCGCCTTCTCATTAAACACGCACATGCTCGCACACTTGATGGTCCTTTTTCTTTCAGCGAATGCTTTGGGAATGCCTTTGTCCTGAGCCACACATGTCCTAAGTGATAACACACGGTTTCCCAGGAGCCTTTACCAGATCACATGGCCAGAAAGTGCTGCTGAGACTTGCTTTAGAGTAGAGAGAACTGCATGCCTTGAGCCCTTTCTCCATTTAGTCCTGGGGAAGGGGGCAGGTGTGGAACCCATAGCTGCTCCCAAAGCATGGGGGGGGGGGGCTGGCCCATAGTCGCCTTCAGAGAGCACCTTGTCTTCCCAATACTGGAAAGGCAGCACACAGAGGGAGAGGGTGGCTCCATCCAAGAGTACAGATTAGAAGGGATGTCTTAGCTTTCTTTCTGAGGCTTTCCTTGCCTTCAAAGCCTTTGTCTAACATCATCTGAGCCCTCCTCCCCTCCGGCCCACCTCCTCACACTTGTGCTACTTCTTAGGCATCCACACTTCAACCCCCTGGAGGGCTCAGGCAGTGGCCTACTGAGTACTGTTACCGACATTGCTGTTGCTGTGAACTCCTGTAATAGTATGGCTGTGCATGGCTCCCCAGGGAACTGCGTTTCAGCAGAACTATCATTTGGGTGACTGCGAATGCGACTTCATGTTGTTCCGTAATGTTATTCCTTCTACAGCCACTGGGCTCAGGGAGCCACAGGAAACAGTTCAAGGACAGGAAGGCTTGCAGGAGGACACTGCTCTTCACAGAAATCCTCAGAGAGGATGGTCCAGTGCCTCACAAAGAGTCTGGGGTTTCCTGGGAGTCCTATTTCCTGAGAATAGCGAGCTGCTGCCAGAGAGACATAGGAACCAGGGTCTTTCCTCAAGCCAGGATGTGAAGCCGCCAAAGGACTCAGAGACCTCCCAGAGTGAGAGACAAGGAGCCCGAGGGAGCACAGAGCACTCACACACACAAGGGCCCTCTGTCCAGCTCTGAGTGCCTCTTAACACAGTGCATCCTGGGGAATTCACTAAAATTAAGATTCTTCTGAGGAATGCAAAACATTCCTGGGGCGGGGGCAGGGGCAGGCTGCCCTCTAGCCTGTGGCCTTGACATGGGAGCCGTGCCACCAAAAGAAAGAAAAGATGCTTCAGTTGAGTTGACCTCTCCTGTCTGGCACTTAAACCCACCCCTGTCAAGTTGCTTTAGAGTCTTTGGATCTCAAAGACTTGTGTGTCGGGAGAAGGCCGGAGCCATGGGCTTGCAAGATTTCTAATGATTTGTCTCTGTTTTGGAACGGGCGCTGGCTTTTCATCTCAGAAGTGCTCTCAGTGAAAGGGATAAGTGTTGTCATTACGGCTGTTGAGAGCAGAATGACCAGTGTCTTAGGATTCCCCAGAGAAATAGTACCAATAACCCATGTGTGCAGCCCGTGGTTGGTGCCTGTGTCCTCTACATCTGACCATCTGGAGTTCAAACATACACAGGGAAAGCATTGCAACTGTATTAAACTCTATAGCATTTCCCCTATTACTAGTCCTTGTGCTTTACAGGGTGAGAATTATATGGTGTCCACACCGTTTTAGGGAATGAGAACATTCAAAGTATGTAGAAACATACATGTGACTTACATAGAAATACCACACCATTTCATTAAGGGTTTTGAGTATCTATCTGCATATTAGGACTTCCATAGTGGATTGGAACCAGTGGCTCAGGAGATTATGGGCTGATGAATCAAAGGTCTGTTAGGCAGGACCCACAGGCTGGAGATTGAGATAGGTTTGATGTTGCAATCTCAAGTCTGCCTTCCAGTGAGCTGAGAATTTAACAGTCTGCTGAGCAAAATGGCTGGTGGAGATATGTTTGTGCAATAAAACCTCACTCAGTCTTTCCTCTGAAGGCCACAAACTGATCAAGGCGAGGCCCTACCCACATCGCAGAGGCAATACCTCCTTATTCAAGGGCCTTTATGGTTGTGTTAATATCACTTAAAATGCCTTCACTATGGCAATTAGACTGGCATCTGCTCCAACAGCTAGGCCTTTGGGCCCATAGGCTAGCTAAGCTGCTACCTGAAATTAGCCATCATAGGCAGTGATAACCTATGTTGGAGTATGACCAATAGTTCACATTGCCTCATGTCCCCATGAGGACAGACTCCATGCAGAATGTGAGGCTATAGCAGGCCTTCCAGAACTCCAGGATGGAGCCAGCCTCCTTTCCTTGTATGTTGGCTAGGGGGTCACTATGTAGCTCAGGCTAACTTTGAACTCCTGATCAGGCAACCACATGCACCTGGAATTTACAGCAAGCTTTAATGTACCACCAATGTCACCTGTGGCAATTCAGGGGACTTTTCCTCCTGGGCATCATGAGAGTACATTAAGGATTGCCAAATGTTCTTTGTGAAGGGACAATGACAGTGTTTTCATATTTCCAAGGCACTGCACATCTATTGCAACCACTCATGCAAAAATAACCATAGGCCATTAGGCAACAAATGGGTGTTGCTTTGACAATAAAACTTTATAAAACAATCAGAAAGCCTGATTCTGTCCATTTTTTTTTTTTTCTCTCTGCCAAACCTTCAGAAGGGCACACAAGCTGCACTGTGGCTTAAGATTCCTTTAGTCATGAAGAAACAAAACGAAGAAGATTTCATTATCTCATGTAATGAAAAGCCCAGATACTGATAGTCTGAAGCCTGGTTCATTCAGTGTCTCAAAGTCATCTCTGTAGTCTGTAGTCTGCCATCTTCAGTGTTTTGGTTCAGTGACTCCTGCTGCTTGCCAAAGGCTGCTGAACTTCCTGAAGACACATTCACATTGGGAGGAGGACAGGGAGAAGAGCAAGGGAATGCTGTAGCAGTATACCTGTTAGTGCTGAGGACATCTTCCAGAACCTCTCTCTCTCATTACTACCGGCCAGAGCTAGGGATGGTGGCTTTCTAAGGCTGGGCAAAGTACACATCCTTCCCAGGGGCAGGTGGATGCCTGGTGAAACTTAGGGTCCACGGATAGCAAAAGCAGTTCAAAGGAAGAAGCCCAGTTAGAGGCAAGGCTGGGACTCCTGTTATGCTGAGCAAAGAAGGGAACTGGCTGGACAGACAGAAGTCTCAAAAGGTGCTCCCTTTGCAGATCACCATGCCCAAGGACCACAGCTCTAGGGAACTGAGAGACTCCCAGCTAGACAAAGGGAGTATGACCACAGGGCACACTGAAAGCCACCCACAACCACAGCATTAGGAACTGAAAATGCCTACTGCAGAATGAGGAACAGCCACTGGGGTTAAGGGGAGGCTGTTGGGGTGGGGGTGGGGGCTAGCCTGCAAGCTCTGGGGCAGAAGAATGGGATCTTAGAGATGCTATTTAGGCTGGTGTCTCTGTCAACTTTGCTAGAGATCTCAGGCCTTGAAGGCTACTTTTTACAGGCATGGGGCTGAGGAAGCCTTGTTGATGGCTTAGCCTAGGAGATGGCAGGAGCAAGGCCTGGGGTAGCTGGTACAACACTTTCTGCCCATCAGGGACGGGGGAAGGACAATCCAAGCATGCAGGTACAAGGAGGCTTCTGATGACAGCAGGAGGAGGTCTGGTTCTACTTGTTGGGGTGTGGACCAACAGCTCAGCATGGCATAAATACAAAGGTCTGGGAACCAAGTTCCCAAAACGGCCACACCTATGTTGAAGTTTCTAAAGACTGACTAGACAGAGCTCCATGATTGCTGAGTTTGGCTGTGGCAAAACCAGAGCAAAAATTATCTTGGACTGTCTGTAGTCTCCTTACCGCCCCTTCATCTCCTACCTCTGTATCTGGGTTACCATCATTTATACCTTTCCTGTGAGGCCTGCTTTGTGTCTATAATCCACAGAGGTGAAAATGTGACAGAAGTCAAGACCTTCTCTGACAGCTTTTGGCATGCTTAGTTCTACCCAAACTGGCATCCTGACCCCTCACTTCCCTCACCCTCCTTATTAATCATTTCCTGTCTTCTTCTTCCACTCTTTGAGAACGAGGCCACAAGTGACTTAGTAGGAGGGAAAGTGAATACTGTGAACTGAATATCTGTGTATCCATCCCCCAAATTCATCTACTGAAGTCCTGGTCCCCAGTGTGGTGGTGTTGGGATGTGGGGGCCACTGGAAAGTGACTGGGTTGATTGCATGGAACCTTCATGAACAGGAAGAGGGTCATGGTAAGGAGAGACACAAAGAGATGGTTTCTACCTTGGAAACTGCATGGACCAGGAAGCAGGCCCTCCTGAGCCCCTGTCCATGCTGGAGTCCTGACCTTGAGCTGTCAGAACAGCCAGACATCAGTGTATGCTGCTTAAGCCTGGTCCCCACTGTTCACCTCTGCTGCCCATGCCAAGACAGCTATCAGGTCAAAACTCTCTTCACCTGGAGATGAAGGGAGATGAGAACAAATGCCTCTCCACCCCAGATAGGACACCAGTGGCAGACACGGAAACAATTCCACCATGTTTGGCTTAATGAAGTAGTGAGGTTATAGGGTTACTTCCTGGAGTGTGGACTCAAAGACAGCTGCAAAACCCAGGCTAGCATCAATGAAGACTCACAGAAGCTGTATCCCTGGGCACAGCTTTGGGGCAGAGTCCTCTCCCTGAGTACCATTGCTCCCACAACACTGGGGAGGGGTTTTCTAAGTTTCTGTAGCCTCTGGGCCTTAGGAGCCCCAGTCTCCCAGCTAGAAGGGAGGGCTTCAACTCCAAGGAGACTCCTTCACAGCAGGAGGGGTTTCTGAGTGGGCTATGGAGCCACCAGCAGGTGAAGTCTATGGCCGGCCTCAGCCTTTGGTTTTCTGCTGGTGTTAGTGCCCAGAGCCCAACAGGGAAGACACTGTCCTGTTTAATGCTGCAGGCCAATGTGCACATGACTAAATTCGTCATGCTTTGGTTTCCTGTCCACAAGATGGGACTGTAACAGATCAAGACTTCTGGGGCACGAGGACTCAATGAGATGAAGTGTTCAAAGCAGGACACACACTGGGGGCTTGGTTCTATCCGTGGTTATAGTCCTTGTGATTTACCGTGTGTTTGCTCCATCACACAAGAAACTGTCTTTGTTTTCCGTGGAAGACTAATCTGATTGTTTCAGAGTATTGCCTTACGGCCACACTTCCGGTGCCTCAGAGATTGGTGTTTCTGGGTAGAATCCTCCTCTCGCACTAGAGGGAGGCCCAGGAAGTGCATGAAGGAAACAAAACTTTTCCAGGTCCCGGGAAACCAAAGCTCAGGAGATTCCCAGGGATCCACTGCAAGTTTACACAAGCAGTTGCCAGTTCTGGGGGAAACAACCCTGGCAAGCCAGTCCTCACCCATGCTAGGGGGTGATGCAGCCCACCGTGCTCCTGCAAGCAACTCCCTCCCTATAAGTAAAGTCAATAAACCCACTGACTCACGAGGCTAGACCTGTGTGGAATCCTTATGTTTGTTGTTGGTGCCCTTGTTCACATCTCCCCAGAAAAAGTCACCCAACAGATACAACCCAACTCTCCTCCCTCCAATTTCAAACTCTGCCCAAACTTATCACTCAACATAGCCTTGAGATTCATTGGGAGGCCCTATCTGCCTCCTGTTACCACACTTAGCGTACATCAATGGGATCTGGTAGTGTTAGACTTAGCTCTTTAGCCTCAGTACCTCATGGGATACCCAATCCACATAGTAAGTACTTGATAGATATGTGCTGAGCTAAACTGACCTCTCTCCTTAAGACTGTTTTCCGAGCTTATACTGGACTGATGGTCTAAAATAAAAGAATGTGCTTGTTCCTCGCTGGCAAGAGGAACCAACACTTGGGGCCTGAAAATATCGGCCCCAGTTTCCGGGAAGCCGGACACTCAAGTGATAGTGGTCTGTCTGGAGGTGGAGTGTAGCTTCAAACGGAGCAGCTGCTTAGGGACAAATGAGTAATCTTTCACTTATCTGCTCTTTGAAGTTTGATTTGAGACTCATGGGCACTTCCATATCTGAGCTGGTAAACATTCCCTTCAGAAGACTCCTGAATCAGCCCCAGGATAGTCTTTGCTTGCACAGCTTGTCTTAGGAGATTACCCAAAGTCCCAGAAGGTCTTGCTAATAATACTAATACTAATACTAATAATACTAATAAATAATAATAATCACAGCTCATCCTAGTCTTGGATTTCCCCTGGGCTTGCTCTGTTGCCTGTCACAAGTTCCTTTTAATACCTACAATAGGGTTCTCTAAGTATTAGAGTGGCAGGACTCTTAGGGATATGAGGAAGGACCTAAGGCCTCAAATCTTAGACCTGTGTTGCTCTTAGCCTTTTGCTCTGGGTGACTCAGTCTCTCCACAGCTGTTTCTCTGTCAAACCATGGAACCCAGACTACAACATCCACTTAACCGAACTCCCACTTAACCAAAACTCCATTTCTTGTTTCCATGGACAGTTTAGCTTTTCCCTCTTCTTCTACAACGACAATACATTAGGTAATGATGAGAAGCCACATTCCAGCCACTGGGAAGTCCTTTGCCCTTGAGACTTCACCCTTTCTTCAGTCTCCAGCTTGTAAAATTCCTAACTGTCCAACAGCAGGCCAGCAGCTGGTCCCAGAGCTTTGAGGGCCAGGTGATAGGTGAAGCATCTACACAGACAGCTTGTAATTCTGTGCACACAGGGTATGCGATGAAAGGGTTATTTTTTGAGAATTCAGCAAGAAACAGTGTGTGAGAGAACCCAGGAAGAGAGGCATACTTCTCTCTCAGACAAACACGCCCTGGCTGGAATAAAAGCAGTACTTGGCACTTGATAGGAACGCCTTGAAGCCCAGAAAGATTGCTGGGGGCCAGCTGACTGGACAGCTGACCAAGAAGGGAGCATAAGTCCTCAGAGCACCTTCAGGCTCCCATATCCCAGAGAAGTGACAGTGGAGGACAGAGGCATCCTGTGAAGACTTTACTTATGCCATTGTATCTAAGCCTCTGCCAATCTCAGGGAGAGATGCTACAATGAACCTTTGAACCTTTTTTTTTTTTTTTTTTTTTTTTTTTTACAGAGAAGTGGAGGCTTGGAGGAAATCCATAAGCTCTGGTGACATCACTGGTAAAGAGCACAGAGCTCAGGTATGTATATGATGGGAAATCCTCACCAACATACTCCATGCTCTCAGTCATAGATGCCAGTGAGCGAGCAAGTGAGTGAATGGACTCAAAGTATCTCAGAGCACCCTCTTCCAGGTAAAAATAACTGCTTAATATAATATGCTTTGATCCTGGAGAAAACCTGAAATGTCAATCATTTAAATCTCCGAGAAAGGTAATGGTGAACAGTACATAGAGAAATAGCCACAAAAGGTCAATGGCCATTGAACCCTGAAGCTCTCACCATCTGAGGGACTTTTGTATCCCGTATCCAGCTAGACTGGAAATCATTATACAATGCTGAGGTTGACTTTGAACTCCTGGTCTCCAGCTCCTGCCTCCCTAGTGCTGTATTAGAAGCAATGGAACCGATTTTATAAGACACCAGGGACTGAATCCAGAGCTTTGTGCGTGCTAAGTAGTCTGTCAGCTCAGCTGCGCCCTCGGCCCCCAGTGTCCCCTCTAAGCCGTGTCCCACTCTGAGAGGAGCAAGATGCTGTGTTCCCCATGTCTCTTGTCTCTGTACTTCTGAAGTTCCAATCCAGGAGGCCTAGCAGGATGGTGGAGATCCCTCATAACCCAATGCAAGGGCTTCACATCTTGGTGAATACAAAGCCAGACAAACACAACTAAGACAGAGTAGAGAAAGATTTGCTCCCTTCAGCATGCAAGGAGAGCATCAGAGTATTTCAAAATCGATTCCCTACTCAGACAGAGTGAGCACAGGACCTCACCCAGGAAACCTATATCCATTTATGTAGTGGTGGACACACCCCTGAACATGCTCACTTTAAGGTCATGATATAAGAAGGAAAAATAGTAGATCTATTTTGGGGGCACGTTCAGTTCAAGGCCATGGTAAGGTGGGATAGAAAGATGGGGAAAAACTAGGGGGACATCAGGAAGGGAAAGGTGGCCTTCACCTGGAGACCTAGTTGGTGTTTAAAGAAACACCGAGATGGCTTTCAGAAATGCTGGCTTTCCTAAGGACATCTCAGGGAAGAATGTCACAAAGCGACAAATAAAGGCCCAGGGCATTTGTAACTTTGAGTTAGGCCCTATTAGCTCCTCTCTCTCCTCCCTAAGCCTGAATGACACACCCCATGAGTTCACCTTATAATTTCAACTACATAAAGGGATTCTTTAAAATAAAAGAAGTAAGTAACCCAGTTCATATGTTTTAATTTCAAGTTTGAACTTTAATTTTTAAGCTTTGCTTACTCAGTAAGCATTGCTCTAAATGATGCTCTTTGAGCAATGGGTCTTAGAGAGAGCTGAGTCCTGCCCGCAGCCTTGGAAAGACACTCCAGTGGGGAGTGCTGTCTTCTTCTGAGAAGCCCCAGCCATAGTGTACCAGTTATATAATGCCCCTTTCCTAAATCAGCCAGCCTCTCCCTCCCTCCTTCCTCCCTCTCTGTCCATGTTTCTCTCTCTCCCTCTGCCAGCGCTTATGTATACTTGAAGTATGAGTGTCTGTTATCCTTATCTCTACTTAATGAACTCGGTAACTTTACTCCACTAGGATTTGTCCTGAAATTCTTTACTGTCACGGAGTCAATGCTCTGGCTTTACCTGAATGGAAGCTCCCAAGGGAAGGAGCCCCCAAGGGAGGGAGCTGTTGAGCTGTAGCCTCCCCCGACCCTTAGCACCTGTTTTAAGGGTTTAAAGGATAGGAACAGAAATACTTCAGGGCACGCTCAACTTGTATCATAAAGTTTAAAGTTTTAGTTGAGCATAAGGAAAAGGCACTTTGTTTATAGAATATGTTTTAATACAAGAATTTGCCTCTAATGCTGCTTTCTTCACTTAGTGTGTTATGCCTTTTGAGCCCCTAATCATGGCTAGGAAAATTTGTTGCAATCTCAACAGACTTATACTATGACAGCCTTGATGGCTCCACCTCATGGGACTCCTATGGTAGAGGCTCCACATTGGGAAGGACCAACCAGACTATTGGAGCCTGCTTCTTCCTATGCTTACCCATCCAGGAAGGGTATCCCCCAGGGAAGCAGGCAGCTGTTCCTCTGCATGGCTGCTGAGAGCTTGCCCAGGAAGAAAGAATGAAAAGTCAGAGCTCTGCCTGGGGGAATGACCTCATTCAGACAGAGCAGGAAGTGAAGGAGTCCATTCACACTGAGTTCTCAGGACATTGTAAACACATCTTGGGGGCTATAAATAAAAGGGGGTGTTCAGAATGCCATGGTGCTGGTAGCAATAAACAAAATGTGGAACCCTTACTTAATAGAGAACTGAAGACACGGAGAGCCAAAGGGAACCCCCTTGGGATCAGCTTATCTTGGGAGTTGGGGACACTGCTGCTAAGTGAAGTCTGTACGGTTCCTGGAACAGATGGGTCAAGGATGTGTGTAGGCTCAAAATGATTCCATTTGCATGAAGATCCCTTAACAAAGGGTCCATGCTCCTTGGGCTCAAAAAAGGCTAAGCACAGTCTCTAGCCAAATATGGATTAGGAACAATTCCTAAAAATACAAACATTAAACCTAAACTGAGTACTGCCCGATAGTCCAGCACACAAGGTTATGTCCTCTTAGGAGTCAGACAGAGGCTATAGAGCTATTTGTCCATGACTAAAGGCAGGGGCAAGTGTAAACCTGATTTATAACAGAATGACTCCAAACTCCTCCCCCCCCCCCCGCCATTTCAGTGACAAAGGGTATCTAACTGGTCCACAGGATTAACCAATATTAACCAATAAATGACTTTTGCCAACCCAGGAGAAATGCCAAGGTAACCACACTGAAAGCTCAAGGGGAAAAAATCCAAATAGGGACAGCAAAGGTTGAACACTGTGGAAAAAGTAGACTGACTTTACAGGACTAATGCATCTAATAGATAAAGCCCAGTCCAAATGGATAAAGAAGCCAGATACCAGGTGAGGAGTAAGGCAGAACCAGCTGTCACAGCTGCAGCGTGCAATGGCCAAGAGGTCCAGGTGCCAACACAATTTTCAGGCACAAAAACGAAGCAAAAACAAAGCAAGCAAACGAACAAAAACAAAACCAAGAAAAATATGATACATGATCAAATGAAGAGGGCAAGAGACCTAGCTTTTGAAAAGCCCCAGATGTTGGATATAGTTGACCAGGACACCAAAACTACTATTATATATTTGCTCAGGGAACTAAAATAAATGATATATAAAGACTAAAAATAAAGAATGATGGAGAGAGAGAGAGAGCTGATGAAGATATTGTGAAAGAAAAGGACAGTGTTATAGGGTATTAGATGATTTAAATTATGAGTACTTAGAACCATCAAAGCTACAAGGACACAGACATATTAGTGGTTTCATAGGACAAACTGGGAGGTGAGGAGTAGGTCTCAATGGTTACCAGGCTGGGTTTCATTTTGGGGGTGTGTGATGAGTATATTATGAAATAAATTAGCAGTGAGTATAATGAACTCAGTTTACAAATACCCTAAAACCCATTTAACTGTATGCTTCAAGTTGGTCAATTTTTATGACAGTGAATTATATTTTAATAAAGATGTTTAAGGAAAGAAAAGCCAGCTAACCAACCAAGCACGAACCAAAGGCTTTTAGAAATCTATGAGGGCTGAAGAAATGTCACCCATAGGCTTATGTGTTTAAACATTTGTTCTCCAGATGGTGACACTGTTTCGGGGAGTGATGGAACCTTTAGGGGGCGCAGTTGTGCTGGAGGAAGTGCATCACTGGGGGGGGTTAGGGTTCCTAGCCTCTTGTGCTTCTTGCCACCCCCTCCCATTTCCTGTGTGGGGATGAAGTGTGACTCACTGGCTTCTAGCTCCTGCTGCATCCATGGACTCTGGCTCTCTGGAACTGTAGGCCACGTCCACACTTTTTTCCTTAAGCTGCTTTTGTGGTCATGGTTCTTTATTGCAGCAACAGAAAGTAACTAATACAGAGGCACAGGAAGAGGACCAAGGCCAGTGGCCCCTCCCAGTCATGGGATGTGTTTCCTCTGGCCGTTGTCTTCTGTCAGCTGGAAGCTCTGTTCCCAGGGCTCCGGCCCTGAAATGTTAAGGTGGTCTCTTGGGTCTGCATTGGCCTGGCCTCAGACTGGTTCAGGGTGTCATGATGGTGTTTCCTTGTTCTTCCCTCACTATGAGGTCCTGTAGTAAAGGCACACTCCCACCCTCACCCATATGCCATGTTTTACTCTCCCCTGACCGACCGCACATCTAACGGCCCTCATTGGTAAAAGTCAAAGAGGCAGCTTTAATGCCCCTGTGGGCTTATAGTAATCCATCAGACACCTAGCGTCTGACTTGCCTACTTACTCCAGCCCTCCTAGCTTGCTCTCTGCCTTCACTCTACAGTCTGAGCAAAGACATCCTCTATTACAAGCAGCCTTCTGACTGTCTGGAACACTGGCTGTGCTAAGTACCAGGCTGATGCCACCTCATTTCCACACAGTTCCCCAAAAAATCTCGTAGATGCTAAAAACTATACAATGAACATGTTACGGTACTATAATGTGTGTGTTCTGAGGCTCAGTCCTCAGAGAACCCTGAAGTGAGTCCCCTCCCCAGACACAAACTATAGGACTCTTCCTTTCTTTTGTTCATGCACTGTGGTCAGCTAAGAGGAATAACATGTCTGTTCTTCCTATTTCTGTGGACCAAACATACTATCTAGAACAAAAAGGTATGTTGCATATCTTTTTACTGAGAGATACCTAACTCAAATCTCCCCCCGGCCTGCACCCGGGATGGAGAGCATGACTGCCTGCTCACTCTCCTTTCCCAATGTGCCCTTCTCTCTTCTCCCTTCCCTCCTCCTTATTTTAAACATCTGCTTATCACTCATCCCATCCCTTGGCACCTATGCACGACAGATGTACTTCCCTGTGTTGTGTGGCTCTCTGGGGACAGTACCCCTGGGTCCTGACCTACTGTGAATGCTCCAAGCTACATCCTGGTAATTCCTGCTACAGGCTCTCAGACCCCTTTAGCTTGTACCATCTACTTGGAATCTGAACGCTGCCCACGTAGCGGGGATGCGGTGGGGGTGGGAAGAAGCCCTTAGTGATCCTTCTGGAATGAGATGCTCTTCTGGCCAGTTTTCCTGGCAGTGAGCACAGAGTGGCAATATTTCCCTGGGTGATTCTGCAATGCCTGCTGCCCAGCCCAGGTCCAGAGTATGTTGAGAATGCAGCCTGCTGCCAGGCTGTTCTCACCTTCCCGTATCTACCCTGAGCAATCTTGCTCAGCATTCATGGCCATGTCACCCAATACCTTCTGTTGAGATGCTTACACCACCAATACATCCCTGGGCCATCAGCCCCAGTAGGCTGCATCACACCCAAATGCACCGTAGGGTCCTTACTGAAGGCTGAGCCCTCTGTTTGGTGCAAGGGAAGTGGAGCTTCTGTGTTCTGTTCCTTTAGGGCTTAGCAAGTTGGGTCTGCAGCCATGTGGAGAATGGAGCCATAATCTATTTTCCTTCCCCTGGCCAAGAAGGAGGAGCCTGTGTTGATTCCATGTGGCTAATTCTCATTTGTGCCATCCTGGAGGTCTCCACAGATCTGGCTTGGTACACTATCTAGTAATTCTGAAATTCCAGTCGCCACTGAGAAGTGTACAGCCGCTGGCCAATGGATACCCTGAGTTCTCTACAGGGACCATGACTAGTAGGAGTCCTCTGGCAGGTCCATCTATCTGTGGACTCTAGCTGAGAAGCTCAGCACAGGTCAGTGGCCATGAGAGAAGGCAGGAAGAGCGGGGTCCGGGAGGAAGCGATGATGGGGGTGGTGTCAGAGGCCGTTTCCTCCGGCCCACTGTCACTATCACCCGGACCTTCAGTGATGGATGGGATGATTCTGACTGTGCTGTCTTCAAAGTGGACCTGCTTCTTCTTGGCCAAGGGGTCAGCTGGCTCCAGCGACAGTTCCAATAGGGTGTCTTGGGGCTGCGGAACGCGTGGCTTCTTGGTTCCCTTCAGGATGCTCGTCATGTGGATGAAGAATGAGCCAGGGCCCTCCCTGAGGGCCCCGTGGAAAGTATAAGTTTGCTCAGTGTCCCCAGAGCCTGTGGTGCTCACAGTGCTGCTGGAGGGGTCGGTGTACCGCTCGGTGGGGGCCAGCACCTCTGGGGCAGCCTTGCTTTTCTTCCGCTTGCTCAGCAGGAAGTAGGCCAGGCCAGTGATGATTAGCATGGAGCCTGCAAGAGATCTGGGAGGTCAAGATAACTGCAGAGACGGCCGTGGAGGAAACCTAGAGGCTGGGAAAGCCTTTCACTCCACAATGCCACTGTTGTACCATGATCAGCACCCCAATGGGTCCACCTTTTACACACCCACATCAGACTCAGGCTACCATGACGACATGGCGAGGCTAAAAGGTTAAAATAGGTCCAGTGCTATGGGATCAGGGTACCAAAGAGGGCTCTGTCTGCCTCTTGAGGGATCCCTCTGATCTCTGTGCCCCAAGTCCCTTCGTATGGAGAGTTGGTCTTGATACTGACTGCCTGACTTCCATCACTACTCTCAGGGGGGATTGTGGAGCAAGGCACGTCATGGGGCAAGGCATGTCGTGCTTTGCTAGACAAGGGTGCTGTTGTGGATATCGAACCTGTTGGCTGTCTTTTCCTAGATATGTGGATATTCCCAGTCCCCACCTAGTAATCTTGGGGAAACATGAATCTCTCATGTTCAGGAGAATGCACAGAGAATACTGGCCATGGCTCATCCATACTACCCCGTGGACTCTCTGCTATGGTTCTTGCAAGGAGCACAGCCCACCTACGGGAATCCAGGAACCTGACTGCCAATGCCCACCAGTTCCAGGGTCTCTAAGTCTGCCTCTTCAGGGGGCAGGGTTTGTGGCTCACTCAATGTCAGGGTGAACCCTCCAATGACTTTCTTCAGGACCCATGGTCCATATGCTAAAGAAGAGCACAGCTTATTCTCCTTCTGTTTAGTCTGGGGAGGGTTTTGGTATTTCAGATGGGCTCTGGGAGGGACACAGTGCTTGTATAAATGAAGAAGGAAGAGGAGTGTTGCAGAAAAGAAGGTAAGAGGCAAGTGCAGAGGTTCTGGGGTGAGAAACTGAGTCATCATGCAAGACTAGGAGGAGGAATGGGAGAAAGGCTGGCATGCTGTTTGGGGGTCCCACAGAGTGCCTTCCCAGCCCAAGCCTGGAGCTCAGGGCTGAATGGGCAGATGCTGGGGAGATGCAGAAGGGTCTGGGCTGAGGATTAGCCACCTCATTCCCTGAAAGTGGCCAGTGAGAAGACAACCACGGCCCCATCAAGTGTCCAACTTCCAGATGGCTGTGTACAGGAAGGCTGCACCTCAGGACGCCCCTGCTGCTTGGCGGGCCAGCACAGTGGACATCTGGCAGTCATTCTCACATACTGGACCAGAGAGGGCAGAGGGGCAGGTGGGGGCTCTGGGAGACAGGACCTGACCCTCCTGCTTAGAGCACATCTGTGTAGGGCCCACACGCTTCCATTACCCCTGGTGCTCCTACCTGGAATGGTCACATGCCAGACCAGGACGGGGTGTAGGAAGCAGGCCACAGACAGCAGCATGTAGGCTAGGAACTTCTGGAAGCAGCCCAGCCAGTGGGCCCTCTCCCTTGCTCTGTGTGCCAGAGACCCCGGCTGACACCTGGGGAGGGGATCAGGTTAGCAGGTTAGTAGAAAGTATTCCAGGAAAGTGCGGGCTCCACAGAAGGCTGTGGGAGCCTGGGGCTGAGCCTGGCAGAATCTATGATCTCTGCAGTGCCTCCTGTCTGAGAAGACAAGCATTGTCTACTTTGAAACCTGGAGCCAGGATCCCTGAAGAGCTCAGTATATCAGTGCTCTGCTTTTACTCTGGGTGGTCCTTAGACGTGAGGTGGGGGGGGGGAATGAAGTTTTTTTCAGGCCAGTTCTGTCCTGGGCCTGGCAAGATCGGCAAGCATGGTGCTGCTGAATCGCAGCGTGCTTATTTTTCATGCAGCTTCAGTCCTCACTGTGGTCCCAGGAGGGTGGTTCTTGTACTGCACGCCATTACTGGCCCATTTAAGACTTCCAAAAAAGCCATGAGACTTCCATCAACTTTCCTTTCCCGTTGGCCAAAACCATAGCTAAAAACAAGGGCCAAGGAAGCCCTTTAGAAACCCTGTGGACCCTCTGAAGTGACTCAAGCTCTCCAGCCACAGAATCCACAGTGAGGACCCTGGGCTTCTGTGGCCCCAATCCCTCAGAGCACCAAGGGTCCACCTGCACTGGGACCATGCCTAGAACAGCTCATTGGTGCCCTCTGGTGTCTGTCTGTGGGCGTATATGTACATTTGCACACATACAAGCAGACTTGTCCTTGTGTGGTGGGAGATGGTGTAGGGAGGATTCTGGGACTAAACATCCCTGCAACATCAAGAATCCTTTGAGGCAAAATTCAGAAGAAGGAGTGGGGCGGGGGGCACTACCACCCAAGGGCTGAGCTTGGGAAGCAGCTAGTGGCCCCCCAAGGTGCTAGGTCTGGGTAGCTATATCTAAGGTCTTGTTCCCACTGACCATTTGGGAACTGGACTATGGGGCCCATGTTAGCCACAGTCTAGGTTCTGAGCCCTCACCACACTGACGATAGTTTCACACACCAAGCACTGGCCAGACAGCAGCAGGGACTTTAAGAGCCAGTTCTTACACTCTGCTCTGTTCCCCACAGGCTAAGCCTCCTTCAGGGTCTTCAGCCTGTGGTGGACAGCGTGGACACAGGCCCAGAAACTGAATGTCCTGGAGTAGGGAAAGCTGACTTGGCCAGGAAGTCTGGTGAGAGACAGGCCCTGACTGGATCTGTCCCGCTGAACAGAGCAGAAAGCCATGCTGACCTAAGGTATCTCCAGGTTGGGGCTTGCAGCTTCTGGAAGGAGAACAGGTCCACAGTGACTTCAGAAACATGGCTCCGTAGGTGAGGTACCTATCTGGGGCCAGGACAGGGAGCATTGCAAAAGTCACTTCTAGAGGATACTTACTTGAAGCAGATGGCCAACAGTTGCGCTACAAAGTAGGTCCCTTCACACACTGAGATGGTGACTCCTGTAAATCTGCACATGGAATGGAAAAGGTGAGGGAGGTCCCCCATGGATTTATCAAGCTTGTCTGTTCGTAGCTCCTCTGATTTTCAGACATTTCCATGGCCCCCATCCTCATATATTCATGTTTACCAGTCAGACCCTTGTGCTGCCCAGACGGTGTGTGGGTCTGCCCTGGAGTGGCTGGAGCTAGGAGTAGAGGGGAGGAAGAAGCAGAGGCCAGCAGGTGTACTTGGTATTTTGAGGGGACACTGGAAGGAATGTCTGCCGGCTGGCCCAGCCTTAAAGTCGAGCACTGTGCTCAGTTTGTCAACTTGACTCAAGCTACAGTCATCTGGGAAGAAGGGCTTTAATTAAGAAGATGCCTCTATTAGATGGACGTGTAGGCAAGTCTGTGATCATTTTCTAGATATGTGATTGATGTGGGAGGGTCCAGCTCACTGTGGGCGGTGTCACTCCCTGGGCAGGTGGTGGTCTGGGTTCTATAAGAAAGCAAACTGAGAAGGCCATGGAGAGCAGGCCAGTAAGCAGCACTCCTCCATGGCCCCTGTATCAGTTCCTGCCTTGAGTTCCTGCTATGACTTGCCTTCATGATGGATTTTGATGTGGAAGTGTAAGCTAAATAGACCCTTTCCTCCGTGAGCTGCTTTGGTTATGGTTTTTATCACAGCAAGAAAAAACAGGACAGCCCTGATGAAGATCCCGCTTCTCTGTCTTTTTTTTTTTTCCAGTTGCCCACCCCAGAGCACTGGGGACCTTCCTTAAATAACTCCAGACTCCCATTCTCTCTGGCCTCATGTGGCTTCAGGCTCTGCCCTTGCCCTTCCTAACTCACTGACCCGCATCTCCTCCTCCTTCACAATCACCAGGCTGCCAAGGGTTCTGTGACACACTGGTCTGAAGGTGCTTGCTCTGGTCCAGGCATTCTAAATTCAGAATCTCCCAGGGCATATAAGAAATCATAGGTCTCTGCCTAGCCTCTCAATTTTGTATATCAGAATCCTTGTGAATAGAATCTCGATTTTTGTTTGAAAGGGCATTCCTGGCCCATAGGCTTGAAATGGCATATTCTTTAAATTTCTTTACAAATAATACCCACATTGTCCTGTGTATACAGGAAGTTAGTAGGCACTACAGGGTCTTTGTATAAGCTAGCCCATCTTGGAAGGGCCCCCCTATGTCTGTTTGGTGAACTCTTGTTTTTGCAATGGCCAGAGTCACTATGGACTCCTAAAGGACCTGGACCCACCCTGGGCAGGACTTATAGGAGACCCTGTGAATACCCACTAGAGTGAAAGCTAGAGAGAATAGATACAACTCAGGGCCACTGTCTCCGTTAAATCCTGCTTCTGTTACTGATTAGCTGTGAGAATGTAGATAGAACCTTGGCCTTCTTATGACTCAGTTTCTGTCCTATAAACCAGGGGTAGCTATAAGGCTTCATCAATAAAACCGTTAAAACTTAAAGGAGTAGATGTTTACAAGCCCCTTGCAGCTGTGCTTGGAATGTAACTAATTGTTTTCCCCCTTTCTCTGTATTATGGAAATTAATATCTACTGTCTCCTGCTCTCCTATGCCCAGTATTTGCCCAATTCTTACCTCTTAGTTGTGAAGTGATAGGAACATGATGATTGAAAAGTGCTGATCACAATTCTAGAAGCCTTATAGAAACCAGAAGTTCTATTAATGTCAGTTATGGATGAGGAAACTGTGGGTAAGACCCTTGCCCAGGACTACACAGCTCATCAATGGCAGGTGCAAGATGAGAACCACCCACAAACTCTGGAGACCACGTGACTATGAAGTACTCAAAGGCATGTGCTTAACAGTAACTCTCTGCAGAGCTGTTCCTACATTCTAGGGCACAGGGTCCTTGAGGCTCGGTGAATGAGTGACTCATTCAGTTTCTGTAAGGTGTTAGTGAATGAATGGAACAGGGGTGGCAGGAGAGCAAGGCATGAGGAGAGGAGAAACTGAGCAAAAGAGGCAGGGAGTCGAGGCTGGCCTGGGCTCAAGAATAACCACCTGGGCATTGAGTCCCCTCAAGGCAGGGCAGAGTCTTAGGGAAGATGTGGCATTGAGGGCAGAAGGTATCTGCACTACTTGACTCGGATGAGCTGCACTATTTGGAGAGAAGGCAGGCCAGCCTTGCTGCTGGGGCCCAGGGAGACAGTGCCCCAAGGCTGACGAGATGTGGGTACTTGGGTTATCCATTGGTACACATGGCATTAAGGCCAGGCAGTAGAGAGGGCCAGAGGGCCCCAGGTGTAACCAAGTGTCAAGAGGAAACTTAGCTGTACAAACATGAACTCCAAAGGTAGAATGCAGCTGGGAGGTGGCAGATGTGAGATTCCAGGACCAGCAGAGAGCCTACATCAAGGTAGGGGGTATAATGCTGCCCAGGTCATAGGTCAGCCACCAAGGTGAAGGACAAGTCAGTGAGGGGAAGGAAAGGGCAGAAGATGTAGTCTGAGACCTTGTGGGCAGACAGAGGCTATGGAGCCATGCTGTTGTTGGGATGCAGAGGTTTCCTAGGAATTGGGAGGGAGCTGCTGGTGGCCCAGGACTGAATTGCAGAGATGCTGAGTCATATACTCAGAGAACCCCCACTTCTCACCACTGTGACACCTCTGCACAGCCATCCTTTTCCCTGGTAGTGGAGAGGAAGAGTAAGCTTGGGAGGCAGAATCTAGCATCTGAACATGGTACCTGCTACTCACTAGCTCAGTGACATGGGTTGGCTGGTCATCTCTACAACTAGGTGCACCATCTCTTATGGTGCTAAGATAGATGGCATCATGCAAATAAGACAGTGAACTGTAGTTGTCATGCTGGGAGATATGTATGTATGTATGTATGTGAGTGTGCATGTGTGTGTATTCTATACATATATCTATATACTATACCTATATATACACATATACATCTATACATGTATAATATATAGATGTGTATGTATGTATGTATGTATGAATGTATTGGTGTTTGCTGAATATGGAAGTAATTATAGGGATGCCTGGATGTGTGAATGTGTGGGCAGATGGGTAGATGATGCATAGAGTTAGTGGGTAAAGGGTGGCTGGATGGGTATATGGGTAGAAGGGTGGGATGGATATATGGATGGATGGATGGATGGATGGGTGAGTGGATGGGAGAATAAGCAATTAGGTGAGTGAGTGAATAGGCAAGTCTGTAGATGGATGAATGGGTAGTTGGAAAGGTTGGTGGGTGTTTGGATGGGTAAATAGATGGATGAGTGATTTCACGAGGGATAGGCACACTGGTAGGCAGAGTGTATGGATGAGATAGATCCATGGGTGGGTGATGGACAGGCAGATGTATGGAAGGGCAGACAGATGCATGAGTGGGTGTATGGAAGGATATTGGAGTCTTCCCAAACCAGGACTTAGAAGCTTCTGTGGCTCCACCTCTGGGATAGGGTGGATTTAGCATGGGAAGTGGGTTTCTTTGTGTTACTCTGAATAGTAGACAGACATGAGGTGAGCTAGAACAGAGCATGCAGGCAGGGAAAACATAGGTATGCATACTCACAGCAGGTAGAAGGCCAGGCTTTTGAACTGCCCTCGGAGGAAGGTCTCTGTGCCCACTCCAATCAACACTGTAGGAGAAGAGGAGAAGGGAGAAGGGTCTGGGTATACCATTCTACAGCATTGTCCTAGGAGGGCTCTTGGATGAGGCAGGAGCTTCATCCTGAGGTCTGAAGACCAGGATAGTCCCTTTCCATGTCTACTAACATCTATGGCTAGGTAAAGAGAGCAGGAAGATTTCTGGGTGGTCCCCTAAACCCCAGGAAGAGATTGGAGACCTCTCCAGCCCTACAGCACTGAAGCCACAATCTGTCTGTGTGCCCCAGAGACTGCCTGAACTAAGGGCACAGCAGCCTGTAGGTCGTGGCTACTTTCTGTGATGGCTTCCAAGACTCTTGCCATCCTGGCCCAGGCCAGGGTATCTGCTTTGTGTCTTGCCATGGGTAAAAGTTGCTCAAATTCCACTCTCTTTCTGGGATCACTGAGTTTGTGGCTGGTATGTAGCACCCCCAAACATAAGATAGTCACCCTAAAATCCTGAAAGTACTCCACCTAGAATTAAGGAAGCACTCATTTTGAAGGTGGCTCTGACAATCAAGGGCATACTCACTCAGAATTTAAAAGGATGCTCACTGTGAATTTAAGGTGGTATTTACCCCATGTTGGTCTTAGCCCTCTAAGCCCCTACAGAGTGACAGAGGTGACACAAAAGGCACACAAGAAGGATGGGACTTTGGACTTTTAAACTGAGAAGGCTTCAATAACAGCCTGAGGTAGAAAACTCATGCCTGTCAGTGAATGATGAGGGACCCTTTGTCCACAGTGAGTACACATGTTAGTGAAGTAGACTATGAAAACAGGCGTGTTCTTTCCTCTTGAGAGGGCTGAGAATAGACTAGCTCTTATCATAGTTTCATTAGCCATTGTCTGTATTCTCACAATACTCCATCAGATATTAAAACAGAATGCCTGCCGCCACCATGACACATGCTGTTTGCTTTTTCCAGAACAGGGCAGGGATGTTGAGCCAGCTGATACCCATTCACCCAGATAATAAGGTTTGTTAACACAGAGGAGGTTGCAGAAGATTCCAAGCATGGCCCGGAGGCACCCTGTGTACTCAGGACTATGCAATAGACACAGTTGAGCCAGGATTGAGAAGCAATGAGGGAAAAGTTATGGATTTATGGTAGAAACTACTGGGCACTCAGTTGGAGGAGATTTATGTGGAAATCTTGGCATTTATCATTCTAATCAATCTGTTTGGGGAGAATTTCCTCATGGCAGTAGAATTCACCCATTTTGTACTTGTACTTGATCATTTTTCTTTCCATTCCTTTTTTTTTTCTGTTTTTCAGAGCTGGGGGTCATATGCTAGGCAAACTATTGACCACTGACCTACATTACCAGACCCCTAACAGAGTCTTTAAACATGACCCACAGGTGAAAGACACCATTTGAGGTGTCTGCTTTGGCTTTAGCTCAGTAACAGTTCCTATGAATAGATGGCAGTTACATCTCTGGTCCTTTGCATCTCTTGGTATCCATATCCCTCATGCAATTTAGCCATCTGTCTGTGGCAGAGAGTTGCCTCTCTCTGACAATGGACTCTCTGAGCAGTGGGATTTTCTGGACACAATACAGATTGACACAAAAAGTGGACTTGAGAACTTGGCTTACTTTCTTGTGTTTCTGCCACCACCAGTCTTCCCACTGGAACATGAGAGACTCATGGAATAGAATTGCCTTACCATCCCAGTCTAGATAAGTCATCATCTGTCTGGCTTCTAGGCAGAGGAGCATTGGCAAACAACATTAACAGAGCTGCCTGGCCTACTCACCAGGGTGTGAGAACACCTAAAGCTTACTGTTGTATGCCGCTGAGGTTGTTAGATGTTTGAGGACATCATTTTAGCAAGATAACACATGCGCTTTCAGTGACAGCTTTAGTGAGACATACTTGGCCTCCAACACATTACACATGTTTCAAGTGCAGTCTGATAAGCACTGGCATATGTCTTCACTCATGAAAGCATTATCACATGAAGAAAATGGCCATCATTTGTACCCCAAAGTCTCAAGGAATCACATTAGTGAAACCTTACCTTCTCATTCCTTGGTTCACCCCTAAGCAGCTGCTGATCTACTTCTATCACTAGAGATTAGTTTATATTTCTCATAAGTTAACTAGCATTGAATATATTTCAGTCACATCTGACAATTTGTTACGTTCACAGAGTTACTTCCAGATTCATTTTTGCTGTAGTGTGCATTAGTAGTTAGTGCAAATCTATGCCTGACTGGGGATACACCTCACTTTGTTTATAATTCACACACTGATGGACAATTGGGTTGTTTCTGGTTTTTGGATGTTATAAATTGAGTCTTAAGAGTGTTTATATGTAGTTTTGCATAGTTATGTGATTTTATTACTCTTGGGTAGACAGATGCTTGGGAGTAGAATAACAATTCATATGGCAGATGCATATGCAGCTTTTGAAGAAACTGTCAAACTATTTCAAGTGAGTGCACTGTTTGCATTCCCATTAGTGCATGAGAATTTCATAGCCTTGCCAATGATTCTGTCTTTTTAATTCTAGGCATCCCAATAATACATGTCTGGTTTCTCACTGTCATATGGATTTGCATTTCTCTAAGGACTAGTGATATAGAATATCTTTTCATGTTTATCATCAGTTGCATTTTGTGTTGGCTTCCAATACTATATTTTAAAGGAAAGTCTTTAAAAATTTTAATGGGATCTAATCAGAAGAATTGTATTAATTCTTTTACTTTTGATATTGAACTGAGAAATCTCAGCCTAACTTGACACATAGATTTTATCCTATTGTATAAGAGTTTTATTTTTTAAGATGTACATTTTAGGTCTATGATTTATTGTGAGCCATTAAAAATAAGATATAAAGTATATATATAGGTAACTTTGTAGAATGGCTATTTAATTGCTTATGTATCATTAAAGAGGTACCTTTAATATACTAGTTGCCTTTGTGCTTTGTTCATTTTTTCCTTGGAAAGTCATGCATCCTGGTTCTCTTCATTGCATTACTGTGATGACCAGAACTCCAACACAGTGCTGACTTTATGTGGCAAGGCTGGACATCCTTGGATTGCTCCAACCTCAGAAGAAAAGTACCTAGCCTAAAACTTTCAGAGAGCTGCATAGTTTTTGCTTGTTTGCTTTTAGATGCCTCTTTTAACCCTTAAATAAACAAACCTTATGACTACTGATAAACAGCATTTTATTATAGAAGGATAGAAAAGGGTATTCCAAGAAAATGGAGCTGAGAAATAAGCAGGCTATTATAATATGTGACAAAATGGACTTCAAACCCAAGCTAATTACAAGAGATAAGGAGGGATGTTTATTAAAGGTAAAACCTAACAACAGGATATTATGATCCTAAACATATATGCACTAGATAAATATGTATTCCTCACTTTCCTAAAAGAAAGATTACTCAATTTAAGTCACAGATTGACTCCAACAGAATGATAGTAGGTGATCTCAATATCTCACTTTTACAAATAGACAAGTCATCTGGAAAAAACAAAAACAAAACAAAACAAAAACAACAAAAAAACCTCAATAGAGAATGTGGGGAGTAAGTGACATGATAAGAAGTGGACATAATGTTTATCTACAGAACATCCTACCAGAAACCAAAAGATAATGGGATCCTCTCAGTAGCCCAAGGAACTTTCTACAAAATAGACTATACATTAGGAACCAAAACAAGTCTCAGCAAATACAGGAAAACTGAAATCACATCCTGTATATTAATCTGACAACCATGGATGCTGGATACTAACAACAGAAGAAATTATGGAAAGTACACAAACTCATTTAAGCCAAATATCACACTACTGTATAAAAAGTGGGCTAAAGAGGACATCAAGAAGGAAATGACAAATGCCTAGGACTTAATGAAAATGAAAAGCAAGATAAAAATTCTGTGGGACATGATGAAGACAGTCATAAAAAGAAAGTTTATAACATTATGTGCCTACATAACAATCTTAGAGAGATCTCGAATTATTAACTTAATGATGCACCTGAAGCCTTTGAAAAACAGGACCAAAATAGTAGACTGGAAGTGATAATCAAAATCAGGGATGAAATTAATGAAACACATGATTAAAGCAATACAAGGAATCAATGAAATGAAGATTGACAAAGCTTTGGCCAAACTTGCTAAAAGAAAGGGAACTAACCAAAGCAACCAAAAGAAAGAGAGGGGGATTCTAAGTTAATCAAATTGGAGAAAAATGGAGATATTATTACAGAACTGAGAAAATTCACAGACTTATAAAGACACACTTAAAAATTTTACATTCTACAAAACTGAACAAAATCTTTAAAAATGGATGAGTTGCTAGGTATATGTGATGTACCAAAGTTAAATCAAGATGAAGTCAATAATTTAAGTAAACTTATACCATCCAGTGAGCTAGAAGAAGTAATTAAAATTTTCAAGATTAAAAAAAAAAAAGTTCAGAACCAGATAGGCTCAATGTAGAATTCTACCAGACTTTCAAAGAACAACTAACACCAATATTTCTCAAACTATTTCATAAAATATTAAAAAAGAAGCATTTCCAAATTCTTTTTAGGAAGCCAGTATTTCCCAGATACCAAAATTAGACAACCAACAAAAAGAAAATTAGAGGCCCGCATTTTTGATGAGCATAGATGCAAAATTTCTCAATAAAATGCTTGTAAACTAAAGTATACATCAAAAAGATTATCCATCATGAGCAAAGATGCAGGAATGAATCAACATATATAAATCAATAAATATAATCCATCACATACAGAGACTAAAGTACAGTAACTACATGATCTTTCCTTTGATGCAGAAAAGGTCTCTGATAAAATCCAACACCCCTTTGTAATAAAAGTTCTGGAGAAAATAGAGGTACAGGAGACATGTCTCAACATAATAAAGGCAACATACGGGAAGCTCACTATCAACATTATCTTAAATAAAGAAAACCTCAAGTATTTCTGTAAAATTCAGGAAAAAGACATAGATGTGTACTCTCCCACTCCTGTTCAATACAGTACTTGAAGCATTAGCTAAAGCAATAAGAACAAATAAAGGAGACAAAGGGGTATAACTAAGAAAGAAGGAAGTCAAATAATCTTTATTTGAAACTGCCATGATTCTATAAATAAATGACCCTAAAGATTCCACCAGAAATCTCCTACAGTAATAAATACATTCAGCAAAGTTAATTACAAAACTGGTGCACAAAGCAGTAGCTTTCCTATATACAAATAAAAACACACCAAACTAGAAATCAAGGAAGCAATACCATTCACATCAACCTCAAAAAAGTCTTGGACTAAATATAACCAAGGAAGCAGAAGACTTGTACATTAAAAGCTTTAAGATGTTAAAAAGAAACTGAAGAAAATATCAGAAGATGTGAAGATCTCCCACTCTCATCGATATTGTGAAAATATTCATCCTACCAAAAGGAATCTACAGATTCAATACAATTCCCAACAAAACTTCAGTTTTTCAGAGAAATTGGAAATAAAAAGGAAACAACAACAGCAAATTAAATCTCATGTATAAATACAAAAGACCCAGTATAACCAAAAAGTGACAAAACAACAATAAAACAAACTGCTGGAGATATCACCACCCCAGAGAGTTCAAGCTATTCTACAGAGGTATAATAATAAAAACAGCATGGTATTTGTATAAGAAATACCCATTGAACAATGGAATATAATTGAGGACCTACATAAAACCCACATTCATGCAGCCATCTGCTTTTTGAGAAAGAATCCAATAAAACTGGATAAAGACAGCACCTTAAACAAATAGTGCTGGTCAGAGTTGATAGCTTCATGCAGAAGAATGAAACCCAACTCTTACATCTCATCCAAATGGATCAAGGATCCTGACATAAGACATATTACCTTAAATCTAGTAGAAGATAAAATAGAGAATACTTCCTTGGACTCGTTGGCACAAGAAAGCCTTTCTGATTAAGAACATAACAGTACAGGCATTAAGATCAACAACTAGTAATTGGGAACACATGATTATAAAAGTTTCTGTACATTTAAGGGCAACATCATAAGACTGAAGAGGAAACCTACAGAATGTAAAAATTCTTTATCAGCTCTACATTGGACAAGAGGATTAGCATCTAGAACATATAAATAACTCAAAATTAAAAATTAAGAAAATAAATAACATAATTGGAAATGGCACATGGAACTGAACAGAGAATTTTCAAAAGATGAGATCTAAATGGCCGAGAAACAGTTGTCAAAAATATTCATATCCTTAGCCATCAAGAAATTGCAAATTAAAGCTACTTTGTGACTTCATCTTATCCCAGCCAAAATGGCTAAGATCTAAAGACTAGGTAATGACAAAATCTTGTATAAATGCGATGAAAGAGGAACACTTATTTACTGCTGTAGGGAGTGGACTCTGGTGGAGCCACTATGGGAATCAATGTAGATTCATCAGGAGGCTAAAGATAGATTTACAGGATTCAGCAATAGCACTCTTGGGCGTATACCCAAAGGACTCTATATTCTACTACAGAGATACTTGCTCGCCTATGCTCATTGCTACTCCATTCACAATGGTCAGGAAATGGAAACAGGAAAAAAATCCATCAACTGAGGAACAGATAATGAAAATGTGGTATATTCACATAAAGGATTATTATCCAGCTCTTAAGAAAAATAAAATTATGAAATCCGCAAGGATAGGTAGAGCCAGAACTGAGTGAGGTAATCCAGGCCCTGAAAGACAAATATTGCATGTTTCTTCCATTTGTGGACATTGACTTTGAATCTTTAGATGTGTGTGTTTCATATGGAAAGCACACAGAGGTCAGGGAGTCATTAAGGACCTGTGGGGGGTGGCTTTTAAGGAAGAGAAGATAGGATGTACTGATTAAAAAAAAAGGTTAAAAGAGAGTTATGGAACAAGGGGATAAACTGCAGTGGGAGAAAAGATGGCAGAGTAGAAGGGGGAAACTGGAAAGGATAAATAACTCTAAAGACTGTGAAAAAGGTGTCCACGCTGCCCTAGCGTGCTTTCTGCTGCTGTTTGAAAAGCAAGACTCAAAAGAAACTTGAGGGGAGAAAGGGTTTGTTTTATTTTTACACTTTACATAACATCACCGAGAGAAGATGAGGCAGGGAGGGAAGCAGGAACCACAAAAAAGGGCTGTTTACTGGCTTGCTTTTAGGCTCGTGGTCAGCTATTTTTTATACAAGTAGGCCCACCAGCCAGGGGATGGCAGTGCCCACTGTGGACTGTGTTCTCCTACATCAATCAACTATCAAGAAAGTTGCCCCCAATGCCGGGAGATGGTGGTGCACGCTTTTAATCCCTGTGCTACAGAGTGAGATCTTGTCTCAAAACTTGCCACCACCACAGCTCAAGATGTGATGGGACATATACAACTGGATGGGGCCTTTCAAAGCTCATCCTCCCCCTCTGTCCTAGTCTCCTGGGTCACTTTGTTGCCTAGTTTCTGTCCTTTGACTCCTCCTAGCTCATCCTTTGCAGACCTTGTTTCCTGAACAGGCTTCTGGAATTGGCTGAGTTCGAATCCATGGCAGCAGGTTTTTTTCTGAGTCATTGCATCACTGAAGTCCCAGGGTAGAGCCAGTGCTTGTCTCTGTTCTGTAGACAGGAAATCAGGGCTTAAAGAGTTTATGTGGGAAGGGGCAGTGCAGGTCACCGAAGCATGAGGTGGTGGAATGTGTTTACTAGCTGCCTCCCTGGTCAGATCACATGCAGTGCCCTGGGGTGGAGGTCTTGGCTCCTTCATATACATGCATTGCATATGATGGAAAGAGCAAACTTTTACAGAAGAGATGAAATGAATCATGAGTAGTTTTCCATATTCCAGTTCTAAATCTCAAAAGGAAGACACATATATGAAGAATAAGGAAAGAAACAGTTGATCCGAGTCCAGCATACACAGTGCCTTACACACTCCATAACTCCTGTCCCGGGGATCTCATACCCTCTTCTAACCTCCACAGGGACCAGGCACACATGTGGTTAGCAAACAAATATGAAAAGATAAACATTCATACAATAAAGGCAAATAAATATACAAGATTAGAAAAATAATTAGCTTTTCAGGACCCTAGACAATTACTTAGAAAACATTTACTTTTTTTTGAATGCTTTGACCAAGACTGAGTGGATAAACTTTTAGCATAAACCTTGTACCCATTAAGAAATGTGAACACCTGCGACTTAAATGCTGCTTTTGTCCTGATCTATATTTGTAATTCATTTGTATATTTGAAGGGTATGTGGTAAGGAGTGCTGCTATTTAGAATGTGGTTGTGTGTATTAGAGAAGAAGATGAATGGGTCATAACAAAACCAACTAACCAACCAACCAACCAAACAAACAAACAAACAAAACAAGCCTTGAGTGATTCCTGGATTGACTCCAAGCACTTGATTTGGAAAGAGAAGGACATTAGTTTGACAAGCAAGTTGCCCACAGCATCTTTGCCTGGGTATCACTTCACTCCTTTGGTAGTTCTGCTATGTCCAGTCCTTAGATCATTCAGAGCAGAGAACCAGCAGATAACTTAAATACCAGTGTCTTCACTTCAGAAAGCACTTGGCACACTTGACTATTATTGCTGCAGTACATGTCCATGGCCCAGCCCCACTCCCAGACATAGCCTGTGCACAGTGGGACTGTCCCAGGGTAGGTCATAAGAGTAGACAGTGGAGAGGCACTGACCAGGCCTCTTTACTGTTATTTCTGGGTTCTTCTTCTTCTTCTTCTTCTTCTCCTTCTTCTTCTTCTTCTTCTTCTTCTTCTTCTTCTTCTTCTTCTTCTTCTTCTTCTTCTTCTTCTTCTTCTTCTTCTTGTTCTTCTTCTTCTTGTTCTTCTTCTTGTTCTTCTTCTTCTTCTTCTTCTTCTTCTTCTTCTTCTTCTTCTTCTTCTTCTTCTTCTTCTTCTTCTTCTTGTCCTCTTACTCCTCCTTTTTTTCTCCTCCTCCTTCTTCTTCTCTTTTTTAAAATCTACATCTTAGTCATTAAAATACAGAGAAACATGCTCCTTTCCGAAGGGAGACTAAACTTGATTGGGAAATAAAACCACAGTGCCTTATCTTGAACTGCAGCTACCTATAAAACTTAAATCTATCAACAAAGAGACAAGTCAGGAGTGGTGTTGCCTTGTTTAGCTGTATCCCAGGTAACTGCAGCCGGCCAATTGGGCTTCTGGGATGTTACTTGGCTGAGTCTGCCACTATGCACAAATTCTTAGGATTCGCCACTCAGTCCACTCAGTTCTGAGTGTGGAGCCTGGCTTTTCCCAGTCCGTTTCTCACATAACCTTTAACCCTGGTTTAGGCAGAGGACATTGATTAAAAGTGGGGTCTGAAGAATAGATACCCATCAGCTGGACTTGGCCTCCCTGCTTCCTTAGAGACCTTGAGGAGAGTGCTTTAATTCACCAAGCCTCAGTCTCCCCCCTCCTCCCCCAGGTACGATGGTTATGGTGATGATCCTATTGAGAGGCCTTGGTGGATAGAACAGTGGATGGAATGAAGTTTTGCATTGAAGACAAGTAGCACAGGGCTTGGCCATGGTGAAGACCCCAATTACCAATGCCCAGAGACTGGAGGAATCAAATAGAGATGCAATTGAGGGCACGTGTGTACTTGGTGGTGGGGCTGGGGTGAGGGTCTGGGTGGGTGGGAATGGAGGTAGGATGAGTGGATAAACTTTTAGCATAAACCTTTTGTTCTGAGGTTCTGAGTATTGACATCCCCTCCCTCCAGGGAACAGATCACTCTTGGGAAAGTCCTTGTGCCTGTTTGTCTGTACTGAAAGCCAAGAAAAGGCCTTCCTTCCCAGATAAATGCCCAAAGACAGGTCTCCCTCTGTCCTCACATCTCACATGCTGGGTAAGGCACCTGTGCATTGCCTTGGGAGCCTTCTCCTTTTCTGGCCTGCCTAGGGCTGAGAAGAGGTGAAGGGTTACTGTGGAAGTTCAAAGGAGAGTAGGTCTCTCTGTCCTCTCTGCCTGTCTGTCCAATGCTGGGGATGAATCCTATTGGACAGCCACTTCTCATGAGGTAGCAGGGTGCCTTGCCCTGAGAGTCCTGTCCATTTAGTATCTATTTACCAGGTCCTTTCCGATGCCCAGCTTGCATTAAAAGCAATCACAGGATATGTGAGACAGTCCTTGTCTATAATCCTAGAGACTAAGATAGGAGGTGGTAAATTTGAGGCTAGCCTAAGCTAAATATAGAGCCTGCCTCCAAACAAAAACCCAACCAACCAAAACAGAGCTATTTATAAGCTGCACTGAGTCTCAAGCTCTCACATAGGATATGTTTGCCATGTTTTGGGTGAATGCAGTGAGAGGCTGCTTTCAGCAATGGATACACAGATGTTCCCACATCTGCACTGGGTGGGCAGGGCCTGTTGGTGTGTGCACAGTTTTTTAGTGTGTTTGCTTTGTGGGCAGGGTCTTACAGTACATCCTGTCAACAGGAGCATTTAGAGGTCACACTCACGCACTGACACACTGTACACACAGCCCTCATACCCCCATGACCTCTAAGGTCAGGGACGTGCTTTGTAAGATCATGTTAGAGTAGGCTGTGTGTGAAGTGATTAAGAAGCCACATGACTGTTTCAAGGGGCAGGATTTTCTCATTTTGAAAATAGTCTGTGTAGGTACTGTCTGTCTACTGCAATTTGTTGTTTTGGTTTGGCTGTAGTGTCTGTCCTAAAGACCACTTGGGGTGTGGGGCTTGAGCAATGCTTCATGAAGGGAGCCGGGCGGCAGAAGCAGTGTGGTGAGCAGCCCTCTCCAGGGGGCATGCCTCAACCACAGCCACAGGAAATTGCTGTGTCATGAGAGCCCTTGGAGCCTGAAAGCCCTGAGCCTGTCTCCAGGGTCCACAAGAGAGGCTGCCACCTCCCAGGTTCTGTAGTTCCTGGATGTGACACCCTGGGAGGCTTTGTTCACATCCCTGCCTAGCATCGCGACGATCCATGCTGTCTATGTACAAGGGCACCTCGTAGGCCTCGCTTGCCTGGATTTCTGAACAACCCTGGTTGGTCTCTGTTTCAAATCTCATTCCCCCTTTAGCATCGATGTTCCTACAATGGGGCCTGGACTTTTCAACAGAGGATTTCAACAAAAGAGGCTTAAGGGTATAAAAAATTTGCAAATCTTATGTACTGGACAGAGGCCCAAAGGCCAGTGAAGTCAGGAGAAACCTGAGATCTGCCAGAGAGCGCCAGCATCAGAGCCCTCTCTAGTGTCTTACTTGCTCCAGCACTCTGCAGAGTCCAGGGGCTATTCTTTGAAAGCTTGGCCCTAAAGGCAACTGCAGCATATTTTTAGCCTGGGTCTGTATCAAAGCCAAGCAGGAGGTCCATCTTCAGCATTAGCAGCAGCCTCTTTGCAGAGATGAGATTGTGGTTAAGATGTGCAATATCCCTCGGTGTGCACATGTGCTGGGGCTGGGGGGGGGGAGGGTTGTTGTGGAGTGAAAGGCAGCCCTTAGGTTGAGATAAATTAGACGTAGGAGTCCATTAGAAGGACAGATATGTGCATCTTAAGCAGCTTTCTGGCAGGATGGAGGTATTAGCTCTGTGTGGAGTATGGTTGCATTCTAGATGTGAGATTCCTGGTAACCCGAAGGGTATGGTGTCTGTATTTAAAAGTCAAGGTGCAGAGGGAACACAATGGACTTGGGGCACCAGTGGAAAATGGTAACTCACACTCTCATCATGGAGGTGTTTTAGGGTCACCTGTGGGGCCCTTGTGATCATTGCCTGAGGGAAGCTAGAGTTGGCTCTTTCCCTAGGCCTATTTACATAGGTCTGAACAGGTCAATGCTTTTGCCTAGGGATTCAGGCAAGGCTTTGTGCAGTGCTGTTGGGAAAATCCAGGACTCAACATTCCAGGCTACTGATGCTCCAACTTCTTGTGTGACCTTGTCAAGGCCATGGTTCCAATCTGAGTTCATTTGCTCCATCACATAGCCGGAGGGCTGGAATTTGACCTTGCCTTCTCTCACTCATAGCTCTGGTGCTGGCTGACCATGAGTCCAACCTAGTACCCCAAGAATGGTCTGGATCCCCACTGATACTGTAGTAAATCACAAGGGCATCTACCAAGAACCTTTGTTGTTTTGCTAAGCACTGCATCTGCCAGAACTCTTGGCCAGCAGACCCTTCCATCACCATGGTCAGGAAGCATGGCTTCAAAGCTCCACAAGGCTGGGGACCAAGGTTGTACATGCATGAGAGGTCTGAGATTTGGCTCACATGGCTTTGATTTGAACTGGAAGACCTTTAAATTGGGAAAGAATCTTGAGAAATACTTTGTCCAGATGCAAAGAAGGATTTAGTGTGTATCTCTTCCATTCCCCCAGGGGATGAGGTGCACTGAACTAAGGGCTCAGAACACTGCTGTTCAGTTCCTCGGCATAGGTTCTCTGCTTCTGGTCTGATGGAGCTAAGGTCAGGGTTTCTGTCAGAAGTCAATTCTTTGCTAACCATCTGAAATCCCAGTTAGCAGAGCAGCTCAGGTGAATTCTGGTCCCCTGAGCTCCACTCCTGTAGATGGCTCATAGCAAAGGGCTGGTTTTCAACAATGCATTTGCTAGCAGGGTGTGGGAGGGCCCAAGGAAGCCTGCCATCTTCATACCCCGTCCGTCTCCTGAGGACAGAGCTGCCCTGTCCATGGGATTCTCTCTGATTGGATAGGGCTATTGTTGAATATAGGTGACCATTTTCATAACTACACAATGGTACAATTCTCACAGTTTTCTAGCCCTTTACACCTTCACCTCTAGTCCCTACTTCAACTTGCTATCCTTACAATCCCTTGAGGGCAGGGGGCAGACCCCTTCGCTCGTTGCAGGATGCTGAAGGTTCTCAAGGTCTCGCAAGATTAGGCTGCCACCGAGTCTCAGCACCAGACCCAAGGCTCAGTCTTCTTCAGCTGCCTAAGGCTTATTCTGCCCCTGCTGTTTTCCCACAATACAGAGGGTCTGAGGGTCATAAAAGAGACACTGAAGGGCAGTTGTGGCCACATGTGCCCACCATCTCCTGGCTAGAAACCATTTCTCTAGTAGCCTTCCCTGTTGTAGCTCAGAACAAGGATATGGTAGATAAGATAGGGTCTTACCTGCAGCTGTAGTGATGCCCAAGAACCGGCAGGTATATTCCAGCCCAGTCCAGAACACCTGGAGCTTCATGGTGCCCGAGGTGTGAGCAGAGTCCCAGAAGGGCAGACTGCACAGTTTCCTCTGGATCTGAGATACTCCGGATGCCCCTCGCAAGCAGGGGGGTTGGCTTGGGGGTTGGCCCTGGGCCTCTGGGCTCTGCCTCCCTGCTCCAGTTCTTGCCGCCACAGCCTGGCTGAGGTGTGAATAGGGCTCACCTTCCTAGCTTAGCAGCCTGTGCCCTTGCCAAGTGCTGCTCAGTTTAATCATTATCTTGGAAGAATGCTCTCCCTGCTACACACAGACCTGGGCTGGCCTGGAGCTGCTTCAGCCCCAGTGCAGATGCCTGAGATCAGGGTTGGGCTGGAGGCAGTCTCCAGCTGGCAATTAACTGTTTCTAGCTGGGAGGAGGGAACAGGAGAGCTGGAGCCAAAGCCCTTCCTCATCAGGCAGTGCCAAGAAAGTCTCACCCGCACCTCACACCTTCTGGGGTCCTCGAGGAGACTGGGCACCTGCAGATCTGGGGTGGTAGAGAGAAATAGAAGAGACAGAATGAATATGTCCTGAAATCACCAGTGGGAAGAGGTTCTGAATTTGAGGCTTTTCCCTTCTGTAAATAGATGGGCTGAAAATGTTCCTTCATCTGGAAGATTTGAACTCTGACAAGACCCTCTTAGGTCAGACAACAGCACACAGAGACCCTCTTCTGTTTTTCCACAGGCATCTGGGATATGAGATGTGGGAAATCACTGTGTATGCTGGGTAAATAATTAACTGGGTGACCTTGGGGGGACCCAAAGGTGTCCGGCCTTGGTAACTGTGGCAAAAAGTAAAGAAGAAAAATAGCTGTACTAGTGTTCTCAGAAGAGAAGAGCACCCCAGAGCCCTGTTGATGCATGCGGCCTCTAAGATTGGTCCTTGGTGGCCTTCGCTGACTCTTACTTTATAATTCATCTAGTGGATTGAGCAGTATTGTGTTTTAGTCTTCCTGTCAGTTCTTTTCTGAAAACTATTCCTTGTCTGCTCATGTGGGGTGAAAAACAAAAACAAACAGGCAAACTGACCAACCCTAATAATAGCAGAAGTCTTGGTGTAAGCATGCATCTTTCTTTGCTATTTAATGAATGGACAAATTTTATTATTAAGATTATTATAGTTTGATCATTAACTTGTATTCCATAACACACCCTCTCTTGTAAAAACCTCCATGCTCATGTGATGCTTAAAATGAAGTATAGAAATGTATCATTCGGTGCTTATCATGGGATCCATCTCTAGCAACACACACACACACACACACACACATACACACACACACATACACACACACACACACACAATGGGTGGGGAGCACTCACTGAGTATGACTTAGCATACTTACTTCTCCACTGATCACATTATTTATCTATTAGCTGAGTATCTATTCCAACCTTTGTGAAATGTGATGTGTCTCTGCAGACAGCACCCCTATGCCAGATGCAGGTTAGGGCATCTCTGTGGCACACACTGGGTTGATCTGAGGAAGGAGCTGGTACCTGGGCTGCAGTAGCTCTGTGCTTACAGCCTTCTCTGAGAACTCTTTTTCTCTGAGGAGACTGGAAGGCCCCTGTCACACCACAGCTGTTGTATGCTTTTCCCCGGTCATAGTGACTTATTTTGCTTTGTGTCTCATGCCCCTAAGCTCAGAAGGGAACTTCTTCCTGGCCTTGGTAAGCATGGTTTTGTCCACTGACCATGACCTCCCCTTCCCAGTCAATACTTTAGGAATGAGGAGGTGACCCAGTTCTGGGCCAACAGCTCAGTTGGGGCACATGTGTTGGGTTTTTTGGGGAAGTCCTGCTTACGTCTAATAAGGGGCTCGAGGGCAGGCTGCACTATGCCTCTATGGATCTCTTAGGATGAGGAGTGACAAGGGCGTGGTCTGTCCCATGAGACAACAGCAACGGTGGGATGGCTTTGGGAGCTGTTACACTCAGATCTGCTTTGTCATGTGGCTACAGCAGGCTTCCAGCGGTCACAGTAGGCTCCACTTTGCCCGACAGAATGGGTTATTTCTGAACTGGCTCAACTCATAGCTCTTTTTCTAAGTGTTCTGAGTTCACAGTGGGGCAGGTAGAGAACGAAAGGTCATAAAGTTAGGGCATTCCTCAAAACCCAGAGCTGCCCCGTTTCACTGAGCTGCCCTCTTCAGTGATCTGGAAAACGGCACAGAGCTGATGGTGTGAGAAAAGCCGAGTCTGTTGCAGAAGCAAAACGAAAGAGGAATCCCGGTGTGAGCCCTTTAGAAGAAACCACAGAGTGGGCCTAAGACCATTAATTCCATTTGTGCAGCCCCATGGGGCAGAGAGAAGTCTGTCTTGGCAAAGTTCCCCAGATCACTTGCAGATTAGAGAAAAGACTGCTGGGAAGCAGTGGCTAGACCCTAAACTAGGGCTTGGATGAGAAGGAAGTGAGGCCCTAGACATGCAAATCTGACCCTGCATCACTAATATGCCCAGAGGAAAAATAGGGCAGCTCTCCCTGAGCACTTAGGGCAAGGCCCAGGAGTTTCACTTTCAACAGGCCAGTGAGAGGCAGAGGATGGAAGGACAGAAGGAAGGCAGAGAGCCTCAAGTGGAGAGGGATTCAGGAACCTGTGTGGCTCCTGGCAGAGTCCTGGTGACAGAAAGTCTTACTCCAGCAGGAGGTCATAGAGAGTGTGCCAGGCAGGGACCCCATTGTTCAGGAGAGTAGTAGGATACCCACACCACACACACACACACACACACACACACACACACACACACACACACACACACACACACACAGAGAGAGAGAGAGAGAGAGAGAGAGAGAGAGAGAGAGAGAGAGAGAGAAAGAGAGAGAGAGAGAGCTCCAAGCAGAGACATGTGTTCTAGTAACAGGTCACACAGGAAGAGGACAGGCACCGAGAGAGGCCTGGAACCCATATGTATGCTAGGGTAGGGACGTGTGGATGAGTCATGATCTATAGATCAGAGTGAAGAATCTGTGATTCTAAATGACTATTTCCTGAACCCAGACGAACGCTGTGAGGAGGACTTTAAGGAGGCACCTTTTCAGGGCCCTTGGAATATCCCAAGGAGGAGATCCAGGGCTGTCTGTCTTATAGAACTCCTCTCCTGGGCTGTCAATGGTCCCAGGATGGGGTAAGCAGTGGATACAGATTTAAAGGCACCCTTGTAATCTAAGCACTTGACAAAAAGGTGTCCTGCCTCTGGGGCTTGTGAGAGTAGCTGTGAGGCTGATGTTTGTAGTGAGAGCCGATCCTTGCTTAACAGGCCTACATTCCAGAGACAGTACTGTGCAACCCCATTTTTCTCATGGTGAACATATTCGCTATCACAAAGGAAGAAACGAGGGGATACCGAGTCTGGTCCCGCCTCTGGCTCAGACCCTCCTCTGCTCTTTCGGTTTTTGATTTATAGATACTTTCATCATAAAGCTGCCCCGTGAGAGGAGACTCTTCCAGGAACTGCGGAGATGATTTAGAAAGATTGTTGTCTGAAATCAGCATTTGGAGTCTCGTTGCTTCTAGATTTGAGTATTTGGAGGTTGATTCACCGAAGGTTCCCATCTTCCCTGGAGGTGGCCCACAGAAACAATGCACTAGCTAGCTTGGGCTCCCTCTTGGCTTTGTCTGGAGCTTCTGTTTGTTACTAAGTGGAGGTGTTTTTCTGACACCCCAGCCATCTGGGATGGACATAAATTGAACACCACTGACAGGAACATAGAATTTCCAGATGCTAGGAATGGCTCTGGGGATCTTGAGGAGTGAGGAGAAGATGAAATGTGAGTATGTGCTTCTCTTTAGCCACTGGGCTTGAGGAAGCTTCCACAAAGTGGCAGGAAGATCGTGGGCATAACTCAAACCCGGAGCTGTCCCTGGAGTGGTGTCTGGGTTGATTTAGATGGCCCCTTGACATTTTATATCCTCCCTTAGGTTTTATTTCCGTGACCCTCAGCTGGGTGTCGGTAGAAGAAAATGACAATGACTCACAAGTTCAGTTGCCTAACTCTGTGCTCATTTGGCTCCTCCCACTCAGACTCACTAGCATATGAAGTTCTCCACTCTTTCTGGAAAATCTCCCCCATTTTCCCTGTCCTTTTGTGTTTTGAATTTGGTCTTATCGGTGTTGATTATGGAGTCTTCTGTGTTTGTTGTCTCCCTGTCTTGTGCTCTGGAGTTGGTTATCTCCAAGTTTCCTCCTATGGTCCCCTCTCTTATATTGTGTCATAGATGTGCTGTGTGACCCACATGATAGAAGTAGCAGCTCATCAACCCTGAGAGGTCAGAAATGCCTCTGCCCCCGAGAGTAAGGATAAGGGTGCATATGTGTACACTCCGTGGAACGAGGGCATGTCAAGCAAGCACACATCACTGCTAGTTTCACAAGCCCTAGAGATCTATCCTCAGAAGGAAGCCAGATATAGTGTGACAGAGGGGAAAATCTGAAGCCTCCTGTCCATAGTGGCCTATTGAATGACTGCAGATGCAAACTCTGGGTCTTGTCAAGTTTCAGATGAGTCCAACCCTTGCCAGCAGCTACCCCTCTAGAGACTCTGAGCATGGGCAGCCAGGCAAGTGGCTCTCAGACACACCCAACCCCAAGAAATCATGAGAATGTAAATTATTTACTGTTCTAATTTCTAGGTTTTACAGTGATCTGTTACACAGCAACTGCTAACTAACACATCACCCATAATCCTCCATTCTCTCTTCCGCTCTCCACTCTGGTGGTTTCCTTTTCTGCAATGTGAACATTACAAATATGAAGGCAATTACCAGCAAAAACCTCAGACTTCACCTCCCTTTCCTTATCCATGGCACTAAAATTTCACCTGTCTTTCAGTCACTTCTGTGTCAATGTTACTGTATCCCAAACAAACTCAGCTGTCCCTCTCAATTCCTTTCTATTTTCTCTGTGTTCTTAGATCCCAGACTCATGGGATCTAAGACTACTATGACTAGGTAGTAACCCTAGTCATAAGCTGGAGACACTAGATTCAGGGTCGCAGTCCCTTGTCTTTCCTGATTCTGTCAATTCTATAGTAACTTCTTGTGGGCCACCTTCTCTTCTCTGCATGCCCATTGTCCCCTAAGCCTCTGATGGTGTTCCTCTTTCCTCTCTCATCACCTGCTACCTCAAGTTATGTTGGGTGATGTAGATCTTTGTAAGTTACCTCTCAGCTTAACTCTTTCAAAGGGTTCCCATCTCCTACACAACGAAGCCCAAATTTCTTCATCTAGAATCCCAGGCCTTAGTAGCTGCCCAGTTCACCCCTTCACCCTCTGTCCACTCCGACCATCAGGGCTCCCAGTCTTAGACATGGCTTCCTGTTTTTGTCCAAGTTACCTTGGTTACATCTTTTCTGGTCCATAGTCTCTTCTCATTCCTGTTAACACTCATTATTCAAAATTCTGCTTCGATTCTCCTCTCTGAACACTTGTTTAGGTCTGTGTTACCCCCTCCAGCCTCCAGCGCTCATCTCACAGTATCTGAATTTTCTACAATAGCGTTAGCATCTCCCACCAGCTGTTAGGCTTCCTAGGCTCAGGAATGGTGTGTGACCGAATAAATGAAGGGGACTTGGGGCCCTTTTGTACTTCAGGTCTCTGGGATGAATTTAGTTGATTTACAGAGAGTAGGCAGATCATATGCTTTGTGGTAGGACAGGTAAATAGCACATTTCCAGGCTGACTACCTTTGTCCCTCATCTTTTCCTCTTTGCCTTGGGTAGATGCAATCCACATCTCTTCATACAGTTAAGGCTGAATCCAAAGTCTGCACAAGACTTGGGTTTCCAGAAAAAGAAGAAAGACCATGTTAGTGTGTGGCAACCCCAAGAACTGCACCACCAGCTGTCATTGCTTCTCGGGGCATTGGAACCTCCCCGTGTCTCCCAGTGTTGGTCTATAGGTGATGAAATACTGTTCTTCAGTGGGGCCACAGGAAGCCACGGAGCAGTCATTTGACACCTTGGTCCCAGCAGACTGATGGTGCAGTGGTCATCTAGCCATGTTCCACTTGATGCTAGTTGTCAGAGTGAGATTGGACCACCATGCCTTTCATCAGTTTTTCTGAGTTTACAGAGGACAGTTGGGCCAGATCCATATGAATCAAAGAAGCTGATGTCTCTATCATCACACACTATATTTCAGTAAACTATCTTGACAGAGAAGACTAACATAATGAGAGATTGCCAGGCAAGGCAGGGGTCAGCAGTAGAACAGATCTTTCCTGAGCAAACCTCACCAGACACTCCTGCCCAGCAGCTTAGTCTCCTGCAAGGAGTGTCAAGGCACAGATTTGCACTGTGTGTCCATGGGAGATTTTCAGCATTCTCTAGGCTTGACCCTCTGGATGAAAGTGGGCATTTAGCAATTGGTGTCTGAATTTGAGAGGACATAATGAGACTAAATAGCTACACAGGTTTGCAGCATGTAGGCAGTTAAATCCCCAGTGCTCAGGAGTAGATTCCAAGAAGGAAAGGAAGCAATATTTCTGAGACAGATAGCAAGTCACTGTGGACAGGATGCCCTTTGTTGTTGCTATAAGGAATCTCTTCATTAATCAGAGCCTTGAAGAGTACAGGAGCCTGACTCAGGGAAAAATGCAGGGTGCTGCATGAGGGTCCTGGGTGGACTCTACGAAGGAAAGTGACCCTGGTCTCAAGGATTGGTATAAAGCTAGGGTGTGCAGCAAATATTCTATGCCAGCATTTCCTCAATGGTAATTCTGATTAGTTCCAACTTTTGGTTTAAATTAACCCCCCCAAATAATTCTAGGATTATGTATAGAGAAAAATAAGAATTCCATTAGTAAATTTTGGAAAGAAGTCAGCTTGAGAGTTAAAATCATGTTCCTCTAAGTTCCTTCAGCCACCGTTGCCCATTGTTAATCCACATCTGAGAAACTATACCTCCGATTATAACTAAAATCAAAGTCAAAAATCAAGCTGATTTTTGAAACCTTGGGGGCTTCTAGAGAGTGGTAAACATGCTGGCTTCTCCTCAGGGGGAAGGTGTGTGAAGTCAGAGGAGGATGCATCCTGGCAAATGAGAATGGAAGAATGATGCCAGACGATGCAAAACTCAGGCGGTTCCTTCACTTGGCCCGCAGGGGTGGTGCTGGTGAGCTGTGCGGGCTGCATAGGCCTGCAAGCATCCCACAGTGCAGTGCTCAGCACCAGGGACAGCAAGAAGCTGGGAGCAAAAAGATCACACTTGGAGCACATCCGCTCTTAAAAGGTTGACTTAAGCTTTTCCACCTCTGCAGTGAGAGTCCGGCCCACGGTCAGTATAAGTGACCCTGAATTTTGATTATTGTTCATACACCTGGTCTGTGGTATCTCCAGAGGGCCAGTATTCCCCAGAAACCAGGCTGTCAGGACCCAGAGGGTCAAGCAAGAGGAACTGAAGGGCCTCTAGAGGCTGGCCCCTGAGAAGCGGCCTGGACCCCCTGTAAAGCACGGATGAAGGGGAAGCACCAAAGATAGCTACAATGAAGATCAAGCAGTAGATTTCTCCAGGGCAGGATACAGGGCCTCTCCATGTGGTCCATCCTGCAGGGATGTTCCCCTCTGCAGAACAGTATGCACGGAATTAAGCAGGGCTAGCAGGCACTCTGGGCTTTTGACCTTCTGGAGACTCAACCTTTCCTGAAATATCACCTCAAACATTGGATCTTATTCTTGCCCATCCTTGTTGACCTCTCCTGGGTGACCTCACAAATCCTGATGTCCAGGTCCCACAGCATCAAATTCAATCAGTGTCAGGGTGGGGCCAGGCTCAGGACTGTTTTTCACTCTTTCTAGGCATTTCAGGGTACAAACAATGCCAAGGCAACATCGCACATGACTTATCTAACAATGGCTCCCAGTCCTGACTGCATGATCAAGAGACAACATTAAAAAAAGAAAATAAAATGAAGAGCCTTCCCAGTCCATGTGTCAGAGTTGAAGGAGGCCTGAAGCTTACAGCCCTGCCCCCAGGTGCTTCTACTTCAACCAAGCCAGCTGTGAAACTCCCCAGGCTAATAGGATAGGAAGCTGCCTGTGATTGTGGAGAGTTTCCACCATGCAGGATTGAAGCAGTTATAAATTCCAATATCTGGTAATACTTGCCTTGTCCTCTATAAATGGGGTCTTAATTGTGTCCAGCAATGAAGCCTAAAGCACAAAGAAGTTTTGATCCCCATGTATAAGACCCAGGAGTCACCCACAGGTGGCCTGGGTAGCTGAGCTTACTTCTGGACAGGATCTCAATACATAGCTCAGGCTTACCCGGAATACACTGTGCTGTGTAGGCTGGCCTTACACTTGAGGTTTCCTGGTGTCAGAATCCCACATTCTAGCATCCCTGATCTGTGACACCGCATTCCACAAGAAGGTTTTACTTTTCAATTTTCTTGTGGCCCTGGAGACCAAGCCCCCAGGGCCTTGTGCGTTCTAGGAAAGTGTTCTACCACAGAGCTGTTGTGCAAGCTCCACATTCCTGGAGATATTCTAAAAGAGAAAGACTAGCACTCATATTTTAATAGATTGCAAAGTGAGTGTCCCGGGGTCCTTCTGTCTTCCTGTAGTGAGACATTCACTTTGTCTGCACCTGTGGCACAGATCACACCCATTGGGGACATGACCTGGGGAACTACGTTTGAGGAGGGGTCTCTGAGAGCTCTCTTGCTTGCAGCTTGGGGACAGGAGGACATCTGGAAGCATCCTTGGGACCAGGAACCTGCTTATGTTCATCTGTCTATGTTGTAAGTTATTTCTCCCTGAATAAACATCTATTCAGTCTATTTGTTTCTCCTGATCCTTATTAAACCTCAGTATCTTCCCACTCAGGTTGATCTGTATGGCCCACACAGAGGAAATGGTGACCAGGTGTCTAAAGAGCAGCTGAGGTTCATTGACTGACATATTGAAGGGTCTGCGTGAACAGCGACTTAGGAATTCAGCAAGCAGCAGCCTGAAAGTGGCCCAGATGGGGGTGAGGAGGAAAAGGAGAAGGAGGAGAAGGAGGAGAAGGAGGAGAAGAAGAAGGAGGAGGAGAAGGAGGAGGAGAAGAAGAAGGAGGAGGAGAAGGAGGAGAAGGAGGAGAAGGAGGAGGAGGACAAGGAGGAGGAGAAGGAGGAGAAGGAGGAGGAGGAAAAGGAGGAGGAGAAGGAGGAGAAGGAGAAGGAGGAGGAGAAGGAGGAGAAGAAGGAGGAGGAGAAGAAGGAGGAGAAGGACGAGGAGGAGGAGGAGGAGGAGGAGGAAGTTTTCATTACTGGACCTGGCAAAGAAATGGTATGGTTGTTTGAAGTGAAGCAGTAGCTTCATTTAGAACATTCCAGCAGACAGTCCCTGCTTCCAGGTTTTCTGACTAGTTATGTTTAAATCGCAGAATGTCTTTCCAGGCAGGTTAGTGTCAGGCTGGCCTAAAAGGTGGCTTTTTACTGAGTGGGTTTGTTAGTCATCCTTCCATCACTGTAATGATAAAATCTGGTATAATTAACTCAGAAAGCTCACAGCTCTGGAGGTTTTATTCTGTGCTGGAATCATTGCTCTTGGGCCCATGACAAGGCATCACATCATGGAGAACTTCTACGAATTGCACATCCAATGATGTATTCATCCCTGAGAGATGCTAATTCTCCTCTCTCTGAAATCACAGCTGCCTGTAGTTCTTTGTCTAAGGATGCACATTAGGGTGCCTCTTCCTTTTGCTGTTGTTTGAACCTTCATCTTGGTTATGCAGCCATTTCTATGAGGAACTATTTCACAGCAGGCATCCTGGTAACTAGCCCTTAGAATCTTTCTGCTCCTTCTTTCTCAGTGCTCCTGAGACTTAGATATAGGAGCTGTGATGTGGATGTATCCACTGGGGCTGGGATCCTAAAGATCTGCTGACCTCTGCCTTGTGTCCAGTTGTGGTTTTCTGTCGTGGTCTCTATTTCCTGTAAAGACACAGGCTTCTTCTTTGATGAAGTATGGGAGTTACATTTGTCTGTGAACTAAAGGATAACATTTAGAATGGAGTAAGGAATTGTGCTGGTGTGGCAAAATGGATCCCTAGCTCTCTCATAAGCTGATGGAAGATATTTGATGCTTTCTCTCAAGCCCCACCCAGCAGCTTCTGTAGTAAAGCCCAGCCAGGCTGCTTGAGGAAATACCCTTCTATCACTGTAACAAAATACCTGAGATAACCAACTTAAAAAGGAAGGAAGGTTTATTTTGGCTCACAACTGTAGAAATTTTAGTCCATGACCACTTGACCCCTGTTTCGGTCCTGTGGTAGCAACACAGAGCATCATGGTGGAGAAGTATGATAGAAAAAGTCTGTTTTCCTCATACCATCCAGGAAACAAATGGGAGTGGAGGAAGCTGGAGTTGCAAGATCTCTGTTAAGATACAGCCCAAACAATTTAACTTTCTCCCAGTAGCCCCTGCCTCTGAAGTGCGCCACTTCCCAATAGTTACATATCACAGGGACCAAGCCTTCAAACCTGTGGATTTGGAGGGCTTACTTAATATACAAATTATAGCGTCAGAGGGATCAATGACCCATCTGTTAGCTTATCCAAGACTCTCTAGGCTTCTGCTGATACAGATTACAGCAGCAGATGTTCAGGAGTCACGGTGTAGCTGAGCCTAGCTGAGACCATCAAACACAGAATTGTGAGTAAAATTGTCCCTTGGCATCTGTGGGGAATTGACTCTAAAACTCAAACTTCCTGACAATCTCCAAATCTCTGGAGGCTAAAGCACCTATATAGCATGGTGACACATTTGACTCTCACCTACCCACATCCCCATGTGTCTTTACATCATGTCTAGGCCATTTGCAACACCCAGATGTTGTAGTCTTATACCGCACCATTTAGGGAGTAACAACAGGAAAGTCTATGTGCTCAGCATGGACTCCAATCTTCAGAAGGGGTGTATATTTCTCTTTAATGTAAAAAATGTGGAACCACTAATTACCACTGTTTTATCGATTTAGATTGGTTGTTTTTCGGGCCAGGCTGTCACAGGCTCTGCCTCTCCAGTTTCTGCATAGGAAAGATTCCTAGCGGCTAAGTACCCCCATTTCTCTTTGGCAGGGCCCCTTGTTCATCTCAGTCCAGGCTGCTATTACCAAACTAGAGCAGAGAGGGGCTGTCTTTCTTCTGGATTTTATGGGGCTTTGTTTTCCCATGGTCAGGGTACACGAAGTGGTAACCTTCTGCAGATAAGAGACATATTGCTCAAACTCTGTAGTTTCTCCTGTGTGAGCTAAAACAACTGCCACACATGAAGCAGGCAGGTGCCTGCCTGGGTTGGTGAGTGAAGAGTGACCGTGCTGGTGACTGGTGACTGGTGACTGGGCTTTGCCCTTCTCACGGTAGCTCTGTCACACGCGATTTCCCAGGTCTCCTGCCTGATGCCGCAGCGGCAGGGACCAGCAATGTAGACAGGGACTCCTGTCCACCAAATTCACCCCCTGCAAGAGGTCCCTAGAGTTTGCAGGAGTTAAGTGCTTGCTTGTCTATTGTTACTGGTTCAAAAAAAGTTTTTCTATCGCCTCTAGACAAACTGGGGTGCACCCCTTATTATTGGGGAGTGGAGAGACTATGAAGACCTTAGTGTATCTCTAAATCTTCAGACAGTGCTGAGCCCAGTACATGCAATCTTTACAATTAATTAATTTTTACATTCCAATCCCAGTTCCCTCTCCCTCCCCCCCCACTCCCTCCACTCTCCTCTCCTCCCATCTGCTCCACGGAGAGGGAAGGCCTCCCCTAAGAATTCTACTAAGTCTGTCCAATCATCTCCTTGAGGCAGGACCAAGGTACCTCTCCACCCCCACACCCCTGTGTCTAGGATGGACATGGATCTCTCCATATAGAGTGGGCTCCACTAAGTCAGTTTGTGCATTAGTGTTAGGCTTGGAGCCACTGCCAGGGGTCTCATATATTGTCCCAGTCACACCATTGTCACCTATATTAAGGGAGCCTAGTTTGGTCTTACAATGCGTGCTATTTTATATACATATACATATTTATACACAATGTTTAACTTATAATTGTTAAAAAGTGAAAAACAATATATTGATAGAAAATTGCTAGCCTAGCTTTTTTTTTTTTTTTTTTTTTTTTTTTTTTTGTGGCCTGGAAGTATTAGTAGGTAAAATGAAACTTACTTGAACAAAAACACTAATAGCACAGCAGTCAACCTGATCACAAAGATGGCTGCTAAATGATTCATGGGGCAATAGTGCATAAATGTGTCTACACAGGGCAAGGGGATGAGTTTTATGTCCTCAGAGGGACTGAGAATGATGGCTATGACTTTAGGATGTTACCCAGAATAGCACAAGACTTACTGGCTAGGAGTTGCTTCTTCCTGGAATTTTCCTGTGATTGATTATCCATAACTAAAACCATGGGAAGTTGAACTGCTTCTAGAAGCCCACAGCTTGGCAGAGGGTGACATGGTGTCTAAGTGGCCTTGTTATGGGGTGATGGTGAGTTTGCACCACTGAGCTTCTTTGTATGAGGCAGAGTTTCATGGAGTGACAGGCCTAGTTCCCCAAGATGACGGGACTCACCATCAGTCCTCTTAGGACTTTCCCGATTTAGAGAGACAGAGTGGACTCACGCAGCAGAGATGGGACGCTGCTTGTGTGGCTGTGGACTTCCCCAGGGGTCATTCCACTTCCCAAGCTTGTGTGTGCACGGGTGAGCAGGGGATGTGTGCTCTGGCTAGAGGGACTTCTGCAAAGGAAGTTTCTCACGCCTTGCTAATCCTGCCTGACTTCCCATTGAGTTCATTATGTTTGGTTTCCCTCTTTGAGACTGCTGGGACACAATGGTATATTTCATATTTCTGCTGCAGCGGTATCACATATGAGTTCCTGCATTGGCAGACTGACATTTTGTTTCTGCCAAATAAATAAACTGGGATTCAGATGTCAGGCTGTGAGCAGACTTGTCAATTGAAATCACAAAATAAAGTCCCCCATTTGAGGAAGGGCAGGTGCACTCCCGAGTGTGGAAAGATAAGATCCACAGGCTGTGAGATCACTGTGCACTGGAGCTGAAAGTGTGCTGAAGATCTGACCCCTCACAGTTATAAAATTAAGCTGAGCATTTACTGGGTAGGACAATAATCCATTAGCAAGGCTCTAGAAACCTTCCCCAAGTCCCCTCTGAGCCTTTGCTAGAGTTCCTATAGGCCCTCTTCACAGTGTTTTAAGATCTATTGGCATGTAGCTCATTAGCCAAGGAAAACACCTTGCTTATTCTTCTCAGATGGTAGAATGTCAGCGTAAGAACAAGCTGGGATTTATGTCCACAGTGTTGACCGCTGTTTGGCCTTTGCTTGGATTTCACGTTGTAAATTACACCTTTGAGTATGTCCTGCTCCAGGAGTTGGGTAATTTATTGTTTGAGGTTATGCTACATGGAAGATCAGATGTGGGGATTCCACGAGTCTGGTCAGGGACATTTTGCAGAGCCCAGTGTTCTTGGCCTTGCTATCCTCCTTGCTCTGGTTAGGGCATTCTGGTCTGGGGTGCATGGGTATAACAGGTTGGGATAGGGAGGCTGGTGGTGGCATAGTATGCAACTCATTGTGGAACTTTACTGGCAACACATGGTGAAGCTTTATAGATGGGCTGGCAGCTTCTTTTGTCCTCTGTTCCTGTAGAGGGAGGCATAGACACTTAAAGCATATTTCTTGGGACTATATTTGGCAAATCTACAGTTTTTCATAAAGTATAGAGGATACAGTCTGGTATACTGTACCGATATGTGCACAACACAATTGTCTATTGTATGTGGGCAACGGAGAGAGTGCTATAGTTTGGGGACAATTTTCCTCTAGAGGGTTATGTGCCAGAAGTTGAGTCTCCAGTGAAACTTTGAGGATGCGGAACTTCAGGATGGGGGAGTGGCAGGAAACACTTAGCTCATGGGGGCTCTACCCCTAAGTGGAGTTGGTTATAAGCTGTGTAGCATTTGATTCCAGCACTCAGGATGCAGAGGCAGGCAGATCTCTGAGTTCAAGGCTAGCCTGGTCTACAGAACAAGTTCCAGGACAGCCAGGGCTACACAGAGTCATCCTGTCTTAGGATAAAAAGAGTTAGTTGTAAAACTGCAAGGCCTTGTCTCTTCTATATGTGCCTATTTCTACAGCTGCCTCTCTAGGATACAGCCAGGGACCCTCAGCAGGATGGCAGTGACATTATGTTGGATCTTTCAGCCACCTGAATCTTGGGACAAGCCTTTCTGCTTCATGACAAGTCTTGGGTATGACAAAGACTCAGAACAGTTATCCTAGTTGTTTTCTGTGACTGTGGTGAAACACCACAACCAACCTGGAAGCAGGAGACAGGAACTGAAGCAGAGATATGGAAGAACGTTGGGTTTATTTTTATTGTTTTTTTTTTTATATGATCCAAGACCACCTTCTCAGGGGTGGCATCACCCATAGAAAGTTGGGCCCTCCCACATCAACTAACATTTAAAAAAAATGCCTCACAAACTTGCCTACAAACCAATCTGTGGAGGCATTTGTCTCAGCTTAAGTTTCCTCTGCCTAATGACTCTAGCTTCTGGCAAGTTGACAAAAAACTAACGAGCACAGCAAAGTAGTTATGAAATGGACACACATGTAAGATGCAGTCCAGCAGTGTTCAAATTGCGTTAAAAAGAATAAAAGACAACTTCAAACCCATTAATATGATTATTATCAGAAAAATGGGAAATTACAAGTGTGAATGAGGATGTGGAGGAATCAGGGCTTCTGTAAACTCTGGGCTGGAATGGAGAATGGTGCAGTCACTGTGGAGGAGCATGGCGGCTCCCCAAAGCTAACCATAGCATTACCATGTCCACCAGCAGTCTGAGTTTCAGGAGAAACCAGGTAGAAAATACTGTAATGCAGAGGGCAAGTACTGCACCATCCCACTGACTGGAGAGATCTAAACCGAGGACAGTCCCAGAAGCAGGAAGTGAAACAGCGTTCGTTGGAAATTTGTGAGTGTGTGTTTAGTGTGCACAGAGATCCTTTGTGAGAAGGGCTCTAGAGATGGATGGTGCAATGGTTGCACACAGTGTAATGCCATGTAACTGTCCATGTTAAGATGCAGTTCAGATGACACATCTTATGCTATTTTGCCACAGTCTTTACATATGACAAGTCAAGGTACATGGAATTATTTACCTGGCCTTGTTTCTATCTGTCCTTCTCCATGATTCCTTTGGGTAGATAATGCTTGCTGATATCATTGACTACATTTTAGACATGAGTAAATAAAGGCAAAGGGATTCTTCCTTTTAGTCTATCATACCCATTTTCTTCCTTCCTTTCCTTTCCTTCCTTCCTTCCTTCCTTCCTTCCTTTCTTTCTTTTCTTTTTCTTTTTTGGTTTTCAAGACAGTTTCTCTGCATTGCTTTGGAGCTTGTCCTAGAACTCACTCTGTAGACCAGGCTGGCCTTGAACTCACAGAGATCTGCCTGCTTCTGCCTCCTGAGTGCTGGGATTAAAGGTGTGCTCTACAATGCCCGGCTACCCATTTACTTTCTTTGTGGCATATACACCAGTATTGTCTTTTATTTATTTATTTATCTGCTATCTATCACTTACCTTTCAATGGCATATACAGTTTTCTAAAGGCAAAGACTTTCGGGCCATTCATATCAGTATTCCCAAGGCCTGAGCCACACAAAATATATGTACTAAATAAGAACAAATGTCCTTCTTCACCTGGCTAGCCTTTGAGCTGGCAAAGAGCAGACACTGCTCCGAGTCATCCTCCTCTGCCTTGTCTTCATCAGTGCTTAGAGTGGGTGGGAAATCCCACAAATATGAGGATCTTTCATTCTCCTAGGGTGAGCGGCCTCTGAACATGTATGGCTGGAGCAATGGAGACCCCCTTGAGATCACCTTATGTTCTTGGCTAGAACTCCTCCCAGCATCTTACCTTGCCCCATCTTAACCCTTGCCCCAGAGACAGCAGGTGACCCTGGGCAGGTATGACCTCTCCAAAGGGTGTTGTGCCCTGGACTATATTCCATCTCCTTTACTCACCAACCTTTCCAGCACAAGCTGCTGTCAGGAGTAAGCTTCTGCAGGGAGTACAATGTATGACTCCTTCAGGGCTCTGTGCTGCCTGACATAGCACCTCTCCTGTTCCCTGCTCCTTCAGAACTGCAAGGCAGGGACTCTGTCCTGTGTTCAGCAGGTTGGAGTGGTCAGAACAGCTGGGGCCTGCGCTCAGTGTCTTATGGCATCCTGCAGCGTGGCATATACAATACCTGACCTCACTTATTTCTTGCAAGAAACAGGAAAAGGGAACATGAAACAAAACCCAACCTACCCAAACAAAAGCTCTGAGTTGGCACATCAGGACAGGCTATCATCCAGGAAACTGGGATGACTGGAGAAAGAAGGAAGGAAAGGTCCATTCCCACCACTGCACCTGTCAATTTCTCTGAAGAAAGCAATATTTATTTGTGGAGTCAGGATAGATGGGTCCCAGTGACTTCTATACCGCTTAAGTTCAAGTGGATTAAAGCCTCTAAACAGTAAGGCTTCTTGGTCTACCTTATGCTTGCACAAATGTGGGAAAGTTACACTAGTGTGGATTCAGGACACAGAGAGAGCCAGGGGAACATCCCAGAGTCTGAGAATCCATAAGAGACCATCCTTCAATGTCAGAGTGAAGATAGCGATCCATGGAATTGAAATTCAAAATATCATACACTCAGCGTTGAGTCTTCGATTCAGACATCTTTTTTTCATTTATAGAAACCAGAGAACAGATGGCTTTAGAGAGCTCCTGGAGTCTGATAAAATGTCACTCAATGATTGCTCTTTGGTTTCCCATTATGAGAAATCCAAGGAATTGTTAAGATTTATGGTAAGCAATATGAAGATCATTGCCAAAGAATTTTTTTTTGTAATCAATTGACTGTCTCTGTTATTCATTTCAAAGACATAGGTTTAAAATGGGAGCAGAGAATTTTGCTAGGGGGGTAGGGGACCAGCTTTTTTTTTTTTTTTTTTTTTTTTTTTTTTTTTTGAGTGAGGATGGCAGTGTAAGTCAGTGACTTGGCTTCACCTTGGCACATCCCCTAAGTACTCCAGAAGGGTTCTGACCCTTGGAAGACTTTGAAGGCTCTTCACATTAGGATAGACATTTTCCTTCTCTCTGCATTTTGTATCTTTGCCCACTAGCTTGCACATCCCCATACCTTTGAGCCCTCCCCAGGGCACTCCAGAACCAGGGATGTTTATCTTCTATGTTGCCAGAGGACCTTGTCTACCGTCATGTGATTACCTTATCTCATGGTAGGTGTGCTGGTTAGTTTATTCTCTCTCTCTCTCTCTCTCTCTCTCTCTCTCTCTCTCTCTTCTTTCCTTCCTTTCTCTTATTTTCTTTTTTGTTTTCTTTTTTTTTGGTCAACTTGGCACAAACTAGAGTCACCCGGGAGGAGGGAACCTCAGTGGAGGAAATGTCTATTAGGTTAGCCTGTAGGCAAGTCTGTATGGCATTTTCTTGAGTGTTGATTGATGTAGGAGGCCCAGTCCACTGTGAGTGGTGCCATTCCTTGGTGGATATAAGAAAGGTATCAGAACATGGTCTGGGAGCAAGCCAACAAGCGGTGCTCCTGCATGGCTCCTGCTTGAGTTCCTGCCCTGACTTCCCTCAATGATCAACTGTGCCTGGAACATGTAAGCCAAATAAACACTTTCCTCCCTGTTTCTTCTGGTCATGGTGTTTAGCATAGCAATAGAGCACAGACTAGGACAGTAGCCTACAGTCTACCCATAGCACAGTAGCAGCAGAGACACTAATATTTCTAGATACAAGGAGCACAGGCTCAGACTTCGGAATGCCTTTTCCTTTGGTTCTCTGAGCATAGGGTGGGTAGGAGCCATGTTTAATACACCCTAATCTCATTGCTCATTGTGTTCAGGTTAACAGAAGTTTGATTTGTGATTAGGGCCCTGAAAATACTTGTTAGAAGAAGTGGCATGAATTAATCTGTTACCATGGCATTTACAAAATCAACTTCATTCTTATTACTATTTGAATTAAGTGGTTCTAGTTGTTTATCGCTTACAAGCATGCCCATATTTCTGTTGGAAGTCTACCCTCCTGGAATAAATGAGCAACATCCCCAGTACATTTGCTAGGCCTTCAGCTCAGCTCCTCCTGCTTTTCTGTAAGGCTAAGATTAGAGGACATTCTGGGCAGTTGTGATCAGAAGCTCCTTTGTGTGTAGTGACCTTCCCTGGCCCAGGGAATGGTCATTGTGTATGCCTCCTGCTCCTATAGGCTCTCTTTTAAGCATTTTAGAGACTACCCTTCTAAAATCGCCACACTAAGTGGCTACCTGGCCTGTTCCAATCCATAACAGAATGTCTTAGATTGGGTATTTAATAGAAAACACAACTTAATTTCTCATAGACCCACATGCTGCGAAGTACAATATCAAGATGCTGACAGGTTCAGTGTCTGGCAAAGACTACTTCCAAAGATACTGTTTGGCTTCATCCTCACATGGAAGAAAGAATGACTGCACCATGTCTCCTCCCATGGTACAGTTAACAAGAGGGACAACACAATGCCTCAAATATCTCTATACGGTTTTTAATCCCATTTGTGAGCATGGCAATCTCATGATCCAGTCACTCCCAAGGTCCCCTTCTCTATGCCATTGCCTTAAGGATTAAGTTCCAACCTGATTTTTGGAGGGTTACAAGTGTTCACATCATACTGTTGGATGTCATAAATAGGTACGCAAACTGCAGAGACTAAGACTAAATGCTAACATTTTTAAAAATTACTTCCATATACCCCCACAATCCATGTGGAAGAAATAATCTTTTACTTTCTGGCTCAGAATGCACCCCTGTCACTTCTCCTCCAGCTCCAAGTAACTCTATCATGTTTTAAAAGTTTTAGTGTATGTTGCTGATTCTCAGAGACCTGGAGTCACTTTGTACTGCCATTATAGATTACTCCAGACTATTATGAAGAACAGAACTTTATTTCTCATACATATGGAGTCTGAGAAGTCCAAGATAATATGATAGCAAGCTAAAGTACAGTCTCTGCTTGCATGGTGATGCCGTTCTCTGGGTTCTCTGGAAGAGGGATGCCATGTCCTCATGGGGCAGAGTCCAATCCCACTAACCCTTCTTAGAGGTGGGACGGTGGGACACTGATGATCTAAGCACCTTCCCAAAGGCCTCACCCCCAACACATTTTGCCTTGTTTCTAACATAATAATTTTGGAAGCAACACACTGTAAACATAGAAAAAGCTGGAGAATGCCTCTCATTGGTGTTTTACCTGCCCCCAAAGGGTCTCCTTCAAGGTGTTAAAGGATCCTGAGAATCACACAGGTGCCTTCCACCCTGACCTATAGTAGAGACTTTCCAGGGTCTGCTAAGCTTTGGTCCCATGTCTATGAAGCAGGACTTACAACCTTTCTACCTCCAAGTGTTTGCTGCAAAGGAAGTTTTGGAGAACTTTGGAGAAAGTAAGAGAATGATGGATGAACGAGAACTTCATGTGGGGTTTTAGGTAAATAATTTCATATGATGCCATACATAATTGTAATATCTTACAGGGGAAAAAAGGGGGAAAATACGTGAGAGACATAGAGAGATGGAGAGATAGATGGAGAAAGAAGAGCTGGCCATTCTCTGTCTTCCTCATTTCTATACTTTTCACACCCCCGAGAGAGCTTTGCATGTGCTTTCCCTTTGATGTTCAGTAAGAGAACTCCATTTCTCTCACACCACCAATGCATAAAAATGTGCTCCCCACAGCCAACTCATACTGACTAACCCCCGGGTTCTTTGCTCTTTATTGGACTTTCTGGGTCCTCCTCAACTGGCCTTGGTGTTAAATACTCAGTAGAGCGTCTTCTTCATAGAGTGCTTCCAGTATGCCTGTCAGGTGTGGGGATTCCCAGATAAATGGGACTTTCTGTGTCTGGAGAGCTTCCATTTGTGAGTCTGAACTAAGAGGCAGAGAAGGTTGATGATTTAGACAGTCCCTGGCAGACTTCAGAGCTGGAGTTAGAGCTGTGCCCACACAGGCATCCGAGCTCCCTGAACAAGTCACAGGCATCTAACTCAACTCAAGAGTTCTGGATCAGCTTCTGGGTTGGACCATGCATTGTGTTTGGTCTGTTTAGCTCAGGAATGTCCTTCTACCCTCTACATGGGTCTAAGGTCTATGTTCTTCATTGAGAAGGAATTTGAACAGAATGATTAAATTAAGATAGCTCTGTTATTGGTAAAATCAAAGACGTAAGATATCCATTTGAATAATTTTGATAATCACCTTTATCTGCATACCCTCTATTTGAAATGAAGCACAAAACATTTTAGAGCTTCAGGAGAGATGCAGAGCTCCCTTCATCTCTTTCTAGAGAGGCACCAGACAATCCTTTTACTTCTGTATCCACAGTTCAGTCACAGCATCATAGCTGTTTCAGATTATATCACTGGGTGTCTGGATGGGGATGGACTCTTGTGTCCGGCTTCTTGAAAACTTAAGATGCACTCACTTTAGTAGTTAGTCATGTATTTATTTTTGGCATAAGAAATTTGTACATCCATTTCAGGCTCATTTCCAGAATCTTTTGCTTGTCTATTGATATGAAGAAAAACACTATGGATGACAAGTACAGTATTTATGGAGGCAAGGTTTTAGTTCTGAGGAAACCAGAGTACAGACTACATCCTAATGGCTTCATGTTTGTGTGAAATAGTGGCCTTGAGGCTGCACATTGCCTCTGGTGACACCATTTCACAAAGTGTCACTTGTCTACATTTTGAGTGTCAATTTAGTGATGGCTCTGCATCTCACTGTGTATGGTAATACCACTGCCTGTGGAGTACCAATCAGGTGACACTGAGCAGCAATAACCAAGTCCTCAAAGTAAACAAAACAAAACACACCCATAAACCCAACAGTAAACATAAGGGCGTATTATAAACATGTCAGAAAACAAACAGGTGTAAGAACCCAAGGAGCATAGAAAACTGAGGCAGAGCATGCCCTCACAGTGACCTGATTACCTGGTATATAGTCAAGAGAAGGACAGACAGAGGACTTCTGACTCCTCAGGACTTCAGCATAGCCTGTTCTCCACTTCTGACAAAGCCTAATAATCTGCTTGTTCATCTGTTCCAGTCCTCTGTTTCACCCTCATGGTCCTGTCCCTTGTGTCATGGCTTCAACTTAGTCCTGTGGCCCAGGACCCAGCTCTATGGCCCTGCAGCCGCTCCAAATTCCCTAGAAGCTCTTAGGTGGTTCTCTAATATTTTACCCACCCCATATTCTCCTCACATCTGTATCAGCATCTGCCCATGCCTCCAGTCAGGCCTCTTTTACTCCTTGAACTCTGGTAGGGAGCTGTGTCTTTAACTTTTGTGTAGCCTTCATGGATTTACATAAACATACCTAAACATGTATGTGTGTGTGTTAGTTTCTGGAAAAGCGTGCTTACCATAGGGCTAACTACCTACAAGGGGAATTGCTGGATCACAGGACAAATGTATGTTCAGTTTCACAGAAGTTAACCCACAATGCTCTGAAGTGGTTAGACCATTGAACAGCTGGGAGCTGAGTTCTAACTGCAAGGTCCTAAAGGTGGTCTGAGAAAGTTCTTGTTGCTTTAGGAGACAAGTATTATCACCTCTCTACTAGGGACTCACCCTTGTGGATAATTGCCTTTACCTGGGAGATAGGGTGTGCCCTTTGAAGTTCTACTGTTCCCAGAATTCAAAGAGACCCAAGAGGGAAGGTTAAGGACAATAACTTACTTGCCTTTTGTAAAAATAAAGGAGGCAGAAAGCTACAAAATGAAGGCAATGAGCTCAGGTCCAAGCGAGGAGTCAATGCATTTTAGAAAAGGCAACTTCAAAATCCGTATTTCAAGCTCTGGAGACAGGGCTCCATTCACAGTGATCTCGGCAATCATAGTGATTTTAGCAGCCATAGCAGTCTCATGAACCATGCCTATGCCATAAGCTCTGAGATAGTGCAGCAGATGGACTGGTGAACACACCCATGTGTAGAAGGTCCTTCCTGGAGAGGCTGTGGTAACTAGGGAGGGCATGAAGGCTCTGTGAAAACAATATCCCTCTCATAACTCACATACACATATCACTAGGTGTACATGAACTGAAGGTATTTATTGTACCTGTGAGAGAGCTAGAACAGACAGAGGTATCTGGAAGAGTCCAGGGCAGAAAGGGGAGGAAGTAGATTGAACATGGCCAGCAGACGGGACATGGCCAGGGCTGCCTGTGAGAGAAGGGAAACTAATAAGGGATAGAAAATAAAGAAACACAGTGAGGGAAATGGGCAGAGCAGAGAGTGCGGTGAACAAACACAGACTGGCAGGGTTATAAGGAGAATGAGTAGCTGCAGGGAGGGAAGACCATGAACTGGAGGGAGTTAAGAGTAGGAGAGGAGGTGAGAAGGGCTAGGATGCTAGCATGGACTTTGAGCATGTAACAGGTACTTGTGGTACCCAGGGAGCCTGGAGGACAGAACGAGCTTTGATAGTTACCACAGAAAGCCATCATGTGTCCCTTCTGCTAGAGGTAAGGGAAATGACTCCCTTTGGTAAAGGGAAACCAGCTTCACAAGTTCCTGAGGAATGCTGGCCTTTATCTCATCACCAGATAGCTCCTGCAGTCCAGGATAAGCTCATTTCTGGATCACATTTGGATTGCCTATTGGCGTTTTCCCTGGGCCTGACTGTGTGTGCCTCTCTCAGTTGTTTGTTCATTTGTACCCTCAAAAGTAAAACATTATAATGAATGTTAGTCATGTGTCGAGTATTTTTGTCAGCCTTTCTAGCAAACTGTCAAACTTAAGAACAGTGGAAATGCCTACATTTCTAGTCAGTTGAGCAGAAGTGCAGGTTGTCTGGGGACAGTCTTTGTGTCTGAAGTGGGGGCAGTCTTGTGAATGACTGCTCATCCTGTGGGTTCTGTTCAGTCTCTGAGCAATTAATGTCAGTATGTAATTGTAAAGACACTCATTTGGTGTCAGAGAACTGGTGTTTGTGTCAGGAAAGCCACATGAGTTGACTCTGAGCTATAGGTTCCTCCACCATTTTGTTCGTGTGAGACTTGGTTGCCCTTTATACAACCAGACCAAGTGGCATTAGGACTTTAGAGACTCCAAGCAATGAGCTGGTGCTTGTGTGAATCCAAGAACCTCAGGATATGAGCCAGGATCCTGTGGGTTTGCCAAAACTTCCATAAATCTTCTTAGGATACATCCAAAGTCTAAATTCCACAATGTGTCACAGAAGATATACATTGCCAACTGTAAGCAGAAAGATACGGCATTGGAGAAGTCCTGAACAAAGACTTTAGTGGATATGTAAATATCATAAATGAGCAATACTAAATGTTCCTGGAGTGATAATTGATGGCATTTGATGAGTCTTGTTTGTGCATTCTAAATATGACTTATAAGAACAGAGTCTCCATCTTCGTCTCATTATTTAAGCAAGATAAACATATCCATTTATAGTCATGTGGAAATTTCACATATGTTTCCTAGGGATATGCCAGTTTCCCTCTACTGTGCTGAGTTACTGGGCCTGAGGTCTATGAATAGCAGACCCTCCAGTCACTTCATCAGGGACACTGAGCTACCAAGGCATCCTTTCCTCTGTTATGCCCCAGAAAGCAGCCGTGAGGACTCTGGTGCATTGAGCTTACTCAGAAACACTAGCACCAACAGGAAGTGCTGGAGGATGGGCAGCCAGTTCTGTAGATTTTTCTATGAAGTATCTCTCCATCGTATCTGTCTCACCTCTTGTTGGCAGACAAGAAGCTGAGCTTTGAGCTTAAGTCCTTGCTTAAGACAAGCTGATCCCCAGTAGAAGTATGAGACTCACATCTCCTTGAGTATCTGCTGCCCTCTGGGATGAAAGCTGTAGGGTTAACACCACCCCTGCAAAGAAGTGAGAGCTGGGATGTCTTAGGAGGAGAAAGGCTACACTGCACTGAACCAGCAACCACTCAACACGTGGCAATCATCCAGAATCCCCTTGAATAGAAGGAAACAAAGGCCTGAGTTCAGTGATGGAAGCTCTCTCTGGTCAATGTCAAACTGGTGGGAGGCTGGGGGAGGGCAAGCCTGTGATATGACCTGTGTAGTACATTCTCCCTACTTTGGGTCCAGGTGGTGGACCTTATTCTTAGTGTCTCCATGATGACCCAATTGGGTCCTTTTCCAGCTCTTGTGTTTCAAATCACTGGCATCTCTATTTTATGTTAGTCTTTGATTACTCAAGGGCTGTTTCCCCTTTGTCCTGTTGTGGATGTCCAAGCTGGCTCTGGAATGTATGCTTCCATTTTCTGTAGTCTTCATTGGAGATTAGAAAAAAGGATCCTACACACTGAGCATTGCTGGCCCAGGATGATGGTGCCCAGTGTACCGGGAGTTCTGGTAGCCTCATCCAGACAGCGGCACCATTTTCTGTGATACCAGGAGAAGTTGGCACTGTATTATTTTGTGCACTTTATCCTCCACAGACATCTGCCATACTGGGGTCTGAGGAGCCTCCCTGCCTCAGAAGGGGCCACCCTAATCTATTAATTAACTGCTCTTGCAGCTACCTGATGAAAAGTTTCTACATCCAGATAAGCCTCTCAGCTGATGTAGCAATCCAAATCAGACCAAATCAAACCGATTTAGAGGAAGCCCACCTTTAATGGATACAGCACTCCTGGATGGCCTTCCAGCCCCCCAGAAGGAGACAGGAAAGAGAGACTGGAAAAACCATGAGTCTTTTTTCTGGGGGGCAGTTTAAATACCCTGTGGGAGTAGTCTCCAGCATCTCTGCGGGAGGGGTCATCATTTGGCGGAGTTGGTGGGTTCACTTCAGTGGAAGGTGTGGGTGGAGAAGCATCTGGTTAGCTGCTGTGACACTAAGATATAAATCTGTTCCAGCTGTCTTACCTTCAATTTCCTGGGAAAAGTTCTGCTTCTGTATTAAGAAATCTGGACTGTTAGTGAAAACAGTCTCCAGAACCCATTTTTTACCCACCCATTTCCAAGCATATTTTGCAGGTTCACTCCTCCTGCCTGGGCCAAGGTCAACCCACAGAGGGTCCTCCAGATCCTGCCAGCATCTGTGTCAGCTCCTGGGGCTTCACCATTGGTACCCCTCTCCAGGCTTACGTGGACACCCCTTCGGGATACTTGCTCTGTCCAGCAGCTGGGACACCCCGCCCCTCTGTTTTCCAAGATGCTACAATAAAGGGCCTATTTACTCTTTTTCCTGACACATTCATCATTGTCAGTACAATTAGGGCCAATCATAACAATCTATTTTTTTCCCTAGTAATCTGTCTTCTCCACCTCCTCAAGAGGCAGGTGCCCGAAGTTTCCAGCATGGCAGATAACCAGATGCTTCTCCACCCACACTTTCCATTGAACGTGAACCCACCAACTCCTGATTCTCCCCCTCTCCCACATTGTCCCTTGTCAGCAAGAAGAAGCCAGACATGAACATGCGTCCATATACCCAAAGAGTCTGGGATGTTATGGTGGAGGTTCCAGCCAAGCCCCCTCCCCCATCTCCCTCCAAATCCTGCTGCATCCCAGAAAGCCTGCCAAATGATGACCCCTCCCGCAGAGATGCTCAAGACCACTCCCACAGGGTATTTAAACTGCCCCCCCCAGAAAAAAGACTCATGGTTTTTCCAGTCTCTCTTTCCTGTCTCCTTCTGGGGGGGGGGGCTGGAAGGCCATCCGGGAGTGCTGTATCCATTAAAGGTGGGCTTCCTCTAAATCGGTTTGATTTGGTCTGATTTGGTTTGCTGCATCAGCTGAGAGGCTTATCTGGACGTAGAAACTTTTCACCTACCACCGTCCTGTCTTCTCAGTCCCAGGGCCAGAGACCAGAGCATGTCTGCCTATATTCAGATTGTCTCAGCTTAGATAAACATCTGAATTTCTGGAGATAAAAACCAAGGCTCTGAAAGGAATAAGAGGACACACCCCATATCTGTTGAAATTTTTGTATGGCTGGAAAGAGAAAGAAATCTGTCCTGGGTTTCAGAATGTGTTGTTTGAACACAAGGAGGGTTTTCACAGGATGCTTGATAAAAACCTTTGCCTAGGACCTCAGTTTCTCCTGCTCATTTCTGGAGATGCAGCAGTGATTTACACACTGATTCGCATGACCTGCCTGGCCTTTGGGTGTTAAACCTATGCTCTCAAATTCATCGGAGTTCATGAGTGCAGTATCCTTTTCATATATAGGTGATACAATCTCACAACAGATATTCTGGTTCTCACAATTTACCCATCCCCCAAGTTCTGTGATGTTCCCTGAACTTGGGTGTAAGTGTTGTAAATTAGATATATCAATTGTCATTGGGTCACTTGTCACAGTCATTTGTTTTCTACATTTTGGTCAATTGTGGTTTTTCTGTCTCTGTCTTCTCCAAAGAGAAGTGAGGGCTACAAAATATTTTCTGTGCCTTTGACCTGGATCATATTGTCATCACTCTCCTCCTCCTTCTACCTCCTCCTCCTCCTCTTCTTCTTCTCCTTCTTCCTCATTCCTTATCTTCTTTTTTAGTCATTACCCATAGATTGGTCTGTTTTATAGTTAGTATCCCAAAGTTCATGAAAGTTTTTTTTTTTAATTTTTCATTTAACATTGCTTTTGGGGGGTGATCTATCTTCAACTTACCTTCAAGACAACACCTGTTATCTCTTTCCCTCGATCCAATATTTTGGAAAGACTTTCCCTCTGAGCTTTTTGTTTGACTTACTTCCTGAGTGAGTTTTCATTTCAAGCTTTATCTCATTTTTTTTGTCTTTTCTTCAGAAATCCCATCTCTTTAACAAATTCCATCTTTACATGATGAATTGTTTTCATTATTTCATTTAGCTGTTTATGTTTTTACCATCCTTATTTGTTCATATCCCCTTTGAGTTGCTTGGAAAGACTTATAGTTGATGTTTTGGAATAGTTGTGGATTAGCTAAGTTGCCTTTCTCAGAGAGCGCTAGAGCAATGGTGCATTTCTGGATAAGGAGACATACTGCCTTTGGTATTCTTTGGAAGAATCCTACATAGTGTAAGTTTTATGAGCTTTCTGAGCCTTCTGAGTTTCATTAGCTCTTTATAAGCTACCCTACTCCCTCAAAGAAGGAATGTTTCAATTTGAAGAAATGATATTGTTATGATACCAGTGTAGCCAGTCTGATATCTAAGGTAGATACTGAGTGACTACTGGGTAAATAGTGTAGAAATACAGAATAAAGTGATCATGGCTAGGATAATCATAGAGGTACATGATTTCATCATGCTTCTCAGAAGAAGTTACGAATTGCTTACTTGTAGAATCTTCTATGTATTATTTCAAATCATGATTGACTTTAAATAAGAAAAAAAATAAAAAAAAGTAAAATAAAAAAAACTGCAATCAGAATGAACAACCACAGCCTGTTTGAACAATGACCTCCATATTCAATACTTTGAGGGAGAAACAAGCTGTGTGTGTGTGTGTGTGTGTGTGTGTGTATGTGTGTGTGTGTGTTATTATACTTCACTTTTTTTTTGTTTGTTTTTTGAGACAGGGTTTCTCTGTGGTTTTGGAGCCTGTCCTGGAACTCACTCTGTAGACCAGGCTAGACTCGAACTCACAGAGATCTGCCTGCCTTTGCTTCCCGAGTGCTGGGATTAAAGTTGTGTACCACCAATGCTCAGCTTATTCTTTTTCTTTTTTTTTTTAATGTGCTTACTCTAAGTACATGTAATAAAACCAGACCTGGGCCTGACTACCTCAGCTTTAAGACCCAATCTCAGCACTGAGATATAAAAGGGAAGCAGAGTTGCAGTGGCACAATTGTCATAGTTCACACAGAGCTTTAATTACGCCTTTTGGAAGGCTGGCATATGGACCACAAAACCCACAGCAAAAGATCTCCAGCATCCCTAGCAATGTTCACTGCGGTTCTTGTTGGTATGGCCCCCTCATTCTCTTTCAGTGCCCCTCCTATTAAACTCCCCATATTTATGGTTTCATGGACATGTCCTGCCCTTAAAGCTCTTCCCTGTGTATCCCACCCCAGCTCTGAGACATCCTTGAACATCGTAAGCATTCAGGGTCAAGTACCTACTGAAATGAAGTAGGAGAAAGGTGTTTTTGGTAAAGACTGCAAAACCCATAAAGCACTATTTGGACCACATGTCCTGAAGGTGTTGAACACCATGAGAAGTTGTCCGTTAACATTCTTTGTGACACAGGGTTGGGAATTTTAATCTTATTTACCGAGGAGGCAACAAGATTCTGGAAAGAATTTGATCTGCCCAAATCATAGTGCCGTAGAGAGACTTCTTGCCCTTCTGCACCCCCCCTTATCGGAGGGTCCTCAGGGTATAATAGAGAGACCCCCCTTTATCACAGAGCCTTCGGGGTATAGTAGAGAGGTCTCCCACTTCTCTTTCCTGGCTTCAAGTTGAAGGCCAGGCTCTTTAGTTCTCAGATAAGAGCTAAGGGTTGGCGTTGATGTCTAAGTCCTGACTGGTGACAAGTTCAGTGCAAATCACACTTTCATGGCATATGAAGGTGATATGTTTTGTTACACAAATTGGTGACATTTCCTGCTGGTGGAAGGATGAGCAGGGCCTTTGTGCCTCTGATCAGCTGACTGACTGTCTCACCTGCACCATCTGAGCTCACACACAATGTGATCTCTGCTCTAAGATGGCTGATTCTCTAGCTCCCAAATCGGCTTTTCTCAGTGGAATGCAAAGCATCCCCTTGCATGGGGCCCTGCCAGGCCTGGAAGGATTCAAGGTGACATTTAGGTCCAGATTAACTGACATGGGAACAGTTTTGCTGAAGATGAAGAGGTCTTCAATTTTATTGTTTGTTTTTTGATCTATTTATTCATTTATTTTCTGGAACTACAAAATAACCTTAGTGACACAGTTCTAGACTTCTACACATGAGATACTGAGCATTGTGGCTATTATTTACACAAAGGGTCTTTAATATTTTTAATAACAATTGCACCATCACATATTTCTCAAAGATGTTTTTTGTCTGCTGTACAGCACTGTTTACTGTTCCCTGTGGAACGGAATCAGGCAAAGAAATACCTGTATAGGTAGGAAACTAGGTAGGAAACAACTCAAGTTAATGCTCCCATCTCATTGTTGCGAAAATAGGACTGGTGGGTGGAAATAAAGAGTGAAGGGATCTGACATTTTCCACTTGTACCAAGTATGAGAATCGTGAACTCTCACAAGCCAGATAGTCCAACTCCTAGTGTTGTTCACTGTATTTAGCCATTCCTAGGCAAAGCAGGGTGCCGCATACCTATTACACTGGGATATAACTTAAATGTATGAGGAGATCAAGGCTGGGGTAGGTATTTTTCTGAGGGTTCAAAAGATTGCTTCTTGTTGCCAACTTAGAAGCTAGAAAAATCTTCACACTGTCATGCAGAAGACACAAGTAAGAGCCCTGCATCTCTGTGATGACTGTTCACGATGCTGCACACCATCTCTTAGGGTATGGTAGTGATGACATCACACACTGGGGGTTCTTGGCACAGCCACTGATCCAAAGCCACCAGTACCACAGAGAACATTTACCAAAAGGTTTCTGTTCTCCTATTCCAGAAGTTAGGGATAGAGCACGCACAAACTCAATTTGAGACCTATTGCTATAGGAATGCAGTCAGCCCTAGGTATCTGTGGGAGATTGGTTCTAACCAATACTTTTCAGTACTTGAAAGTAAATAACCCATCCCAAAGATGCTATATTAGTTACTTTTCTGTGGCTGTATTAAAACACCATGACCAAAAGTAAATAGTAGAAGTAAGGATCCATTTGAAGTGTGGTTTCACAGGGATTTGAGTCCATCATGGTGGGGGTCACCGCAGCAAAAGGGAAGCTTGGCAGCAGTAGCCGGAAGCTGAGAGGAAACTGGAAGTGTGGGAAGGCCATATAATACTAAAGCCTGCCTTCAGTGATGTGCACCTTCCAGTGAGTGTACCACTAAATTTCCCCAAACAGTACCATCAACTAGGAACCAAGTTTTCAAATACTGAAGTCTAAGAGGACATTTCTCATTCAAAGCATCACAGATGCTCAAGTCATTTACATAAAGTCATATTTGCATAAAATCTATGCCAATTCTCTTGTGTATTTAAAATCATCTTTAGATTAATTATAATAGCTAATGTGATACAGGTGCCATGAAAATAGTTGTACTCTATTATTTAGGGGACACTGGCAGGCAAGTAGATCTGGGCATGCTCCAAGCACACGTAATTGTCAAATAAATATTTTCAGTACATAGTGAGTTAAATCTGGATGCAGAGGGCTTACTACCTGGTCTCTGATAGTGTGATGGTTAATTTGGTGCATCAAAAATCGCTAGGATATGAAGTCTTAGTGATTGATCAGTGATCTATAGGTTTCTGGGAAGGTATATTTTTCAAGACTTATAGCAGACTATGTTTTTTATAATGTGTGTAGCCTCATCCAGTCCGTTGAAGGACTTAACAGAAGTGAGGTGATACTCTGGGGAGATCTGCCTCAGACTGCCCTGGAGTTCAAGACTGCAGAATTCCTTCCTACCAAAGCTCCCAGTCACCTAGTCTGCTTTGCAAGGTCAGGCTTGCCGGTCCCCACAGTATAAGAGCCACTCTGTCTCCTTTCTTCTCCCGCACACAAGTATTTCCCAGCAGCTCTGTTTCCCTGGAGATCCATGGGGGGAACATGAGATTCTGATCTCTGAGGTCTCCTCACTTGCCTAAGCTTAACTGCATGACCTGCCTCCCACTGGGCCTGAACTGGCTGCTGTCCACAGGCAGGAATTAGTGCAAATGTGAAAATTAATCTCAACCTAAGGCTTAGAGAATTAATGGGGATTTGGCGTTTCATAGATACAACTGATTTTCAACAGTCATTTGGTGCTAGATCATTCCTTTTCATTAAAGACTCTTGTTGAAAAATTCTAGCTTTCAGTGGGCAGAGAGAAACCAGATGAACTTTAATGTAAACCCTGATGCTGTTATCCTCTATCTGACTTTGGGGAAGTCACTTAGCCCTCACAAACTGTGCTTGCCTTGTCAATGAAACTGACTTCCCCCCCTGGCTTTGTTTCAGAGAGCATCTTGCTACTTGTTCAGGCTGGCCTTGAACTTGGGATCTTCCTCCTCTGCCTCCTGAGTGCTAGGACCAGAGGTGCCTAACACCATGCCCATATTTCTAGGTGGCATACCGAAAGAGGTTTGTGGTAGGAGCTGAGCAAGTGGTAGTTATTATTACTGTGGTGTCACGTATTCATGGGTGTGCTGGGAAGATGTTATTGCTGGTGTTTTGTTGACTGTTTTCTGCTTAATTTTGAATTTATATTAACGGAGCAGAGATAACACAACCAACTACAGTCAATATATCAGTGTGATTATTCTAGGAAGGAGTCAAATACGAACTGCAGGTGGTAGCCAGTAAGAAAATTAGGAGGGAGGGCTGGAGGAAGGAAGACTATCAAGGGAACACAGGTTTCACAGTCTGTTGGAGAGTCTTGCAGTGTTCTGTTGATGGTAGAAAGTGTGGCCAAGCAGCTGTTTCCTGTTTCCTGATGGGCAGAAAGCTATCTACTCAGGTGAACCGAGCAGAGGGTGAGCAAACCCAGTGGCACTGGCCCCTTCCAACTACTTAACACTAGCTAAAGGCACAATTCTAATATATTCAAAATATAAACACAATGAATAAAAGTTTGGACTAAGAGTCTAAGCTGATTTTCTAGAACTTTCAGCAAGACTTTAAAAAGAAATTATGTGTGACATTCTTATCTTATTCTTCCACTTAGAGCAAAGGCATTTAAGTTCTTACAAATAATTATAATTTGAATGGATTTTTTAAAGAAATTTTTTATTATGTTCAAAAAGCTTTAATTCTAGTGTTTTTCTTTTGTTTTTAACATCAGAAAAGCTGTTAACATTTTGAAGATGCTCTCCTGCGTTACTATGATACCTGTAATTTTTCTTGAATTAGAAGAACATAATGAAAAGCACTGGTGGATTTTCACACTATTAACCAACCAACCTTGCATTCTTGGTGTGTTTTCCATCCAATCATGATGCACTGTCTTGTGTATTGTTGGGTTTGACTCCACACAGTTTAGGCTTTGCGTGTATGTGTGTGCACATAGGATGTCTGCCTGGAGTTTCCATGGCTTGTAACGCTTTTGGTTGTGTTCATGGTAAAATGCTCTCTTCCAATGATCTGAGAAATAGTCTATCCTATACATGTTCCTGGGAGAATTTGTGTGAACTAAATATTAGTTATCCTTTTAACGTCAGGTGATGAGGTCATCTGATGCTGAGGTTTTCTTTGTGGGATTTTTTAAAAAAAGTATAATGCATAAAAATAGAGATAGGATAATTTATTTATTGTTTGTTTGTTTGCTTGTTTTTGTTTTTGAGACAGGGTTTCTCTGTGCAACAGCTTTGGCTGTCCTAGAACTCCATGCCAGCCTGGAACTCAAAGAGATCTACCTGCCTCTGCCTCCTGAGTGCTAGGATTCATCCCTATGCCCTGTGGGGTTTTTTTTTTTTCTGAATGTCTGAAAACAAATCCTCCAGCTGTTATATGATCTGATTTCATTTTCCCTTTCCCTCCTGTCCCCCATTATTATCTAATTTTGCTCTTTGTACCAGGTTATAAGGTAAAGGGGAGTTCATAGCTGGGAGACCACTCTTGCTTTTAACCTAATTTGGGACTATAATTATAATTTTTGTTTCCCACCCAATTGTGTTATGCTGTGTTTTGGCAATCAATTGAGTTTCTTGCCCTCTGGAGGCCATGGATGCTTTTTTTTTTTTTTTTTTTTTTTTTTTTTTTAATTGGGTGCTATACACGATTGCTTTTCTTTATTTTGTGTTGCCTTTTTTTGTTTCCTTCTGTACTCCTCGAGCTCGCTGTGAGCTTCACTCTTGTCCTGACCACAGATCAGTCCATCCAGGTCCTTCCTTCGGGATGCCTTAGGGCAGTGGTTCTCAACCTGTGGCTCTCCATCCCTTTTGGATCCAACGACCATTTCATAGGGGTTGTATATCAGATATCCTGCATAACAGATATTTATATTATAACTCGTAACAGTAGTAAAATTACAGTTATGAAGTAGCAACAAAAATGATTTTATGGTCACCACAACGTGAGGAACTGTATTAAAGGGTCACAGTATTTGGAAGGTGGAGAAGCACTGAGTTAGGAGGACCTGTGTTAACTCTAAATTCACAGCTTTGGCTGAAGCAAGAGTTCCTGAGACTCCAGGCTGGTGTCCTACCCTGACTTTCTGAGTCTGAATGTGTGTTATCCTTTCCTCTGGTTCTTTCTGGTACCCCTCCTAGTCATCCCCTCTCCTGCACCCACAGAGCAGTACTGAGCAGGGTCTTACAGGGGCCTCTGCATCCCCAGGTGGCTGTGTGGCTTCCTCTCTCCAGGTGCCCCACCTGGTGGGGCCCTCTTTCACAGTAACACTCTCTGAGCTGTGGACTGGGCCGTCTCCGGTCAACAACATGGTTTCCTAACACGGCTCTTTGTCCATGTACGATTCAAACGTTCCTACTTCAAGCAATTCCTTTCTCCCTTCGTTCTTTCATAGGGGGAGGTCCTTTTTTTAACTCAACTTGGCTATTTAGTCTAATGACAATCTTACATGTGATGAGGACTGTTATTTCCTACTGTATAAATGACAAATACTTCAACTGGGTGCTTTCTAATTCCTTAGGGTCTGGAAAGTTGATGAACCTGGGCAGGAACATGGCTTTGGTCTTTTTGAACCAGAGCTGCAAACCTTTGGTGTCTACAGTGTCCGCTAGGGGGCGGCAGAGGCCTGGTGTGCTCTGGTTGATCCTTGGGTTTTTCCTTCGCCTCCTCCCTCTGTTGCTAATTCTTGAAAGTCCCCTTCTTCTCTGGCTCCCTTGGCGGCTCCACAGCTTCGCTTCTTGGACTGTGGGCTGATACACTCCTCATAGCTTTCTGTTGCAAATAGAGAACAGAAGAACAGAAGTCGTGACGGGCTGGCAATGAAGGTGTGCAGAGACTGGCAGCTGGGGCAGGATGTTCACTAGTCTTCTGGCTGGGATTGTTTTCACACTGCTGTCCCTCTTAGTCCACCAGCTGCCTGCTGCTGTTCTAACTTCCCATCAAAAATGCAGAAAAGGCTCTTTCCCAGGCCTTCAAGACATCTTGGTTCCTTTTGATGGGATCAACTGTGGGGTACAAAGGCTCCTCCAAACCTGCCCACAGCCACCTACTACAGCAAGGGTTGACTTGAATCAAATACTGTCCCATAGTCAATGTCTGCTAAACAGCACAAAAGTCTGCACTTATCTTAAGTTAATGAGGACTGGCTAGGGTGGAGGCTACCCCCTCTAAGCATACCGACTGCAGACTGTAGGAGCAGCTGAGGCTTGCCTGTGAACTTTTACAGACACTTGTAGGGCCAATGCAGAGTCCACAGAGTGTCAGGGTCAGACCCAAAAGCCTAACAAGTGTTCTCCGGGTGACTTCGTACCTAAAGGCCCAGTGCCCAGTCGCAGAAGTAGTACACAGTCACAGCTAGTTTGTAGTTCCTGCCCTGCAAAGCCAGTGAGGTGGGGGCTGGGATATGACTGAAACTGGTTCATCTGCTGTCGAAAAATAGGTTCATTACCTACCCGGCATAACGCCGAGACCGAGGAAGTGCCCAAAGGTCTTCAGAGAACATACTGTCTACTAGGGAGGAAGGAAGCCAATAGCTACACACAGGGCGAAAGGAACACAAAGCGACAGCCTTTGAGAGAGAGGGGGGAGACGGGGAGAGGAGGAGAGGGGGAGAGGGAGGGGAGAGGGAGGGGAGGGGGAGAGAATATTCAGGATTTGAGGGATCAGGAAAATGAGCCAGGCGTGGGAAAAGGGTCTGTCAGTGGTTGGAGGAAACCTGAGCGAAATGCCAGAAAGTCCAGAAGTCGAAGGCTTGTTACTTTCTTTGTCTCTAAAGCACACATAGATCCATTGATGATATTTGATGGTTTCAAATCCTAAAGCACTGAAACGATGATAAACAAAACAAACAAACAAAAAACAAAGAAATAAACACCCCCAACAAAAACAAACAAACAAACAAACAAAAACCTGCCTGCTCCTGCCTCTGATGAAGGGTTTAGATAGCAGGTCCCCGGGCACAGGGGGTGGGGGCAGCTGCATGTCTCCGGCGTCTCCGGCGTGTGCTGTGAAGCTCCTGTAATTGCATACATTGTGTAAGATTTCAGACTCCACAGGCTTGGCAATGAGGTAGATGGATCTCTGCTCTTCAGGACTCCAAGGTCATGATGTCCGAAAGGTAGATTGGTTTCTCTTTTTGAAAAAGAGGGGGAGGGGTGTGTGTTTCCATAGTATGTGAAACATGCACACATGGTTAGGTGCTATAAGCCCCGTCTCTAAGTTGGTGGCACAGTGAACTTACCGACTGGCTACTCAGTAGAAAATCCTGCAGTGAGAAACACCATCTGCCACCCGAAGGCCAAGCTTCTGAGTTCGGAGCATTGCCTCCTTTCGCCACTGCTTTTCGGCAGACACAAGGACAGGTCCTTAAGGGACAAAGCACAGTAGAAGTCACCCATGTAACTCACCTTGATGTTGCTGTGACCAGGGTGCCTGGCAGAAACATCTTGAGGAAGGAAGGGAGGGCCTATTTTGGCTCATGGTTTAGGGATGTTAGTCGGTCATTGCCTGGTCCCATGTACTGGACTACGTACATGTCAGCAGGACTGTGTGTGGAGAGCAATTGGTGACATTGTGGCATACAGGGAGATAGTATGAATGGGACTAAATAAAGGACTGTTTACAACCTTCGAAAACTCTATCCTGAGGGTCTAGTGAATCTCTTTGTCAGTCATACTTATCTAAAGGTGCCATTGTGAGACAAGCTGTGAAACAAGTATTTAAAATACAAGCCTCTTGGGGATATTTCAGTCTCAAACCATGGTACTGCTAGAGCCTTCATGGAATGCCTGAGGACATCTGAGTCCTGATGCAGGAGCTGTCGATATGATTACACCCTTGATCTTTGGTTCCAACTGAGCCCTCTTTGTGTCCCGTGGAGCCCACTCAGCTCAGAGCCATCATGGATACATATTCTTGATTCAACTTAATGGAGTAAACTTTATATAGTTGATCTTTTGTGTCTTTGGGTTCCTTATCTATTGAGACCATCAACTACAGATTGAATCTGTTTGGAAAAAATGAACCTATACTGAGCACGTGTAGATCTTTTCCCTTATCATGATTTTGGGAACAATGGACTATAATGGCTATCACATAGCATTTACATTGTATTAGTGATTATAAGTTACCCAGAGGTGATATAAAGTACGTGGGCAGATTTCTCAGGATAGGGAAATACTGTGACACTTCGCATAGAGTGAACACGAGCTTCTCCAGGTGTCAGTACACCTGGACGTCCTAGAGCAACTCCTTCATGGACGCCAGGGGGGAGTGAACATTCTTTCTTTCTAGAGCCATGGCATTGTGATCTCGAACACTTTCCAACATTTGTTCTCATTTACTCGTTTATGCAGAACTGTTTTTATTGCTCTGCTCTGTTTCTTATTGTATACAATGCTGAGTTACATGAGGACATTCTCATCTAAGTATGCAATGTACTTGGAGCGTATTTTCCTCCACAGCTCACCATCTCCCTTTTTTTCTCCTCTTTCAACCCGTTAGTCTTTTTTGTTCCCATAGACAATTTTAATATATTATTGTATGTATCTGTATGAAATCTAGAAATCATAGATGAGAAAAACATTTTCTTAAAAACTGAATTGTTTCACTGAATATGATCATCTTTAGTGTCATCCATTTTTTTTTTTTTCAAACAATACAACCTCATTCCTTATTGGAGCTAAACTGACTCCAGTGTGTAAGCCACACCACACTTTCCTTAACCACCCCTCTGTTGTTGGACACTGATGTTGGCTCCATAGTTCAGCTATTGTGACTACAGCTACAGCAGATACTGACATGCAAGTGTCTCTAGAATATTCTCATTTGGAGTCCTTTGAGAAAATTCTAAGGGGTAGTTGTAAAGCAAGTGAGTTCTAATTGGCCTTAATAATAAAAACCTGGAGTCAGGTATTGGGGGTGAAAACTGAAAGACCAGAGAAGCAGAGCAGCCAGCCACTAGAGCTCTTAACTCTATGAAATTCTCAGACTAAAAAGAGACCATGTTTCCATCTTCTCCTGCCTATGTTCCTCTCTCCGCCCAGCTGTCTCACTTCCTTTCTGTCTGTACTGACCTCCAGACCTCTATGGTTAGCTAGTGGCTAGCTCTGCCCTCTGATCTTCACGCAAGCTTTATTTGTACAAACAAGATAATTACCATAGATGGTAGAGCTGGGTCACATGGAAGATCTATTTTTAGTTTTTTGAGAAACCCCTGTAGAGATTTTCACAGTGACTGGACTATTTATATTCTGACTGGTAGTACCCAAGAGGAGCCCTGTCTGAATCCTTGCCAGTATTTTTAGTTGTTTTCTTAATGGCATCCATTCAGAGTGGGCTGAGAGTCTAGTAGATTCTCACTGTATTTTAATTTGCATTTCTCTGCCAGCTAGTGATATCAAACATATTTTATGTCATTGGCTATTGTCTGTTTTTCTTTTTTGAGAACTGTCCACTCATTCCACTGGCTCGTTTGTTTATTGCATTATTTGATATGGTATTTCATTTTTTGAGTTTGTTGTTGATGTTAATCTTCTGTCATCTGTAAAGCTAGTAAAGGTTTGCTCCCATACTATAGTCTGCATCTTTGCTCAATTGTTTCCTTTGCTATGCAGAAGCTTTTTAATTTCATGAAATTCCATTTATTAATTATTGGCATTGTTTCCCAAATAATCTTAAAATAAAATATAAAACTCTGTAACTCTTAGAGGAATGAGTAAAGAAATAGTTCAAGATAAATTGAGTTTTATGCTGTATGTTAAAATCTTTGACCCATTTGGAATTTATTTTGTACAGAGTAAGAGATAGAGATCTAGTTTCATTCTTCTGTATGTGGAAATTCAATTTATGCAAAATTATACTGTGGTCCCTGTGAGGTCCTATAGTTCACAAAACAGACACAACTATGTTTACAGAGCTCCATGTTATTCAGAAAGATTGGTACCCAAAGTATGGGGGCAGAAGCCAGGAGACTTAGCTGGGTTGTGGGGTAAGCAAAGCCTTTCTAGAGAAATGTGTTTTTACCTTGAAGGTAGGATGAAGGGGGCCTGCTATGAGCAGATGTCTGCAGAAGAGTATGGAGGATATGCTGTTGTCTTACAAGTCTTCAGTTCCCAGGAACTTGTGGCCGAAGCCACAGGGCTACAGTGTCTGGATTTGGTGGGGATTTTGAGCAGAGAGAGCATTCATGTGGAGACTTGTGCCTTAAGCCTACAAGTGATTTACCTAAGAGGTCTGGAAGACAGGATACTTACAACAGAAATCCAAGGAAGATGGTCTCTAGCTAGCCAACCACAGCGGTACCAGTTCTCAGGAGGCCAGACAGATCCCACAGAGGCTGCTGAGGCAGAAAATAAACACTTTCTCCTTTAACTTCCTCTGTATCCAAGGATGCATCACCACAGACGACCCTAAGCCCCCGAGTGATGGTTTTGTGTTTCAGGCACATCCCTGAGTTACAGAGGACAGCATGATGGTGACAACAGACAACAGTCTTGAAAATTATGCTCTGGGAAAGCTATGAGCCTGTGTCTTGTATCCACTGCTTACTGGTTCAAGCTTGCCTCCAGGTTTCAGTTTTATCCTGTGTAAAGCAGGGATGACAGCAGCTCCATGGATTGTATGAACATCAGCAGCATTCTTGACCAATCTGTTTTATGTAGGTCTCATGATTTCTGGTTGCTACAACAGCAGTGATGACAGTTTTGTTATGTATCAAAAATAAACAGAAAAACCATTAAAGGATTTGGAAACAACCTAATTTTACTCATCATTTTTAACAAACTGCAGTAGCTTCAGGTGTCACTAAGAACAGAACCATGTGGCAAGAAGTTGCCTGGCTCTATGGCCATGACCACCCAGATAGAGTCAGGGGCATGCTCAGAGTATAACCTCCTGCAACCACAGGCTCCTGATCTTGACCAAGTATTTGTGAATCTCAACACATTGCAATAGCCACATGCATGGGAAGGGCAGGGCCGCGCAGGGTGGGACCAACCCCTCCTTCTGACTGAAGGACAGGCCTCATGCAGATGCAGTGATGGATTCTTCCAGCCTCTGTCCCCTCCAGGAGGTCACTGGTGCTTCTCAGCCTTTGGGGTTGTGTGTGGACCAGAAACCTCCAATAGCTTGTACCCCGTCAAGGGGAAGGTAACAGTGAAATTCTGGGAGTGTGGATATGGTGGATCCCAGCTTCCCAGTGAGGGTGTAAACAGAAGGGACATACTTCCAGGGCAATATGGAGTCAGGGGCACAAGGCAAGAATTTAGACTGGATGTGACAAGAACTTCCTCTTGGAAACCTAAAAAGGTAGCGATGCCTGGAGCCCACTGCACAGAAACGGAAGCTGCAAGTCATAGCCCAGCCTGTAGTGCAGCCACTGTGGGGCTGAGGCTGGGAGTGGCATCTGAGCTCCCACATCAGGGTCTGAGAGTTCCAGATGGCCCACAGTTCCTGGCTTCCCAGTGCCTAAACACTGCTCCCACCTTAGCTGTTAGATCGCCACAGGGGTGTAGGAAGCATTCTCTCATTCTTTCTCATTAGTAGCCAATGAAGGAAAGGGAAAGACACCTGTCTGAGAAAGCAGCTGGCTGGAGACTGTGTAGGATGCAGTAGGCATCCTGCAGGTCCTTCTGGAAATTTCTTATTCACACACTCTGAGTCTCATCTGAGGTCAGTTGAGTGATAGCGCACCATCTTCAAAGGTCCATCTGCAGAAGTCTCGAGTCTTTGAACCACAGGTTCAACTCCTTTGAACCACAGGAGATATTCAGCCTGAAGGGTGAGTGTGTGTGGGGGGGGGCTAGCTCCGTAGGAAAAAAATGTAATCAGGAAAGTCAGAAGTAGCCGAGTAAATGCTGTGTTGTGTGTTTGTGCACACACCCAGAAAAGACAAGCCCCCTTGTCACGGGCTAGAAGTCAAGTATGCACACAGACACACAGACGCCCCTTTCCTTGCTTGTTCATTTCTCCTCAGCTGTTATAACAGAAGCAACATTGTCCCTGAAGCAATACATTTGGAAACAGCTTTTGCCTTTTGTGGTCTTACTGGTGTTTCAACATTTTTTTTTCATTTTTGAGATTATAATATAATTACAACATTTCTCCCTTCCTCTCTCCAAATCCTCCCAAATGCCCCTCCCTGCTGTCCTTCAGATTCATGGCCTCTTTTCATTAACTTCTATTGCACACATGTATGTCTATACATATGGATCCCTAACCCAGAGACTGATAGACCATGATTTCTAGGGATGTCTCTGAGATGGGCCTGGAAGTAGTTTGTGTTGAAGCAGTAGGTAAGAACAAGCCACCCTCTCTGCCAAAGGCTGAGGGAGGCATGTCAGCTGCTGCTTGCGGAGACCGGGCAGTACCTGTCCTGCCCTTCTGACACGTCATACTCCTGGCTTGGGAAAGTAGTGACTTTAGTTGTAAGATCTCCCCCCCTCGCATGCATGCGCACACGGATGGACACATGCATGCATGCACACATGCACACACACTTTGTTCTCATTCATGCCTATATCCCTCCTCATGTTGGTTGCCTTCCTCCCTCCATATAGTTTCCTCTTGTCAGTCATGGGCTGGCTTGAGGAAGGTGGGACTTCCTCAGTGTCTCTGCCTCGTGGCTTAATTTCCTGACCTCATTTGTCCTCAGTGTGAGCTGAGGTAGATACTCACAACCCCACAACTCATCTGCTCCCCCATCTTCCCCAGGGATGCTGCAAATTTACTGTGTTAGTTACGTCTCATTACTGTGATAACACACCGCGACCAAAGTGACTCATGGAGAGAACTTTATTTTGGTTTATGGTTCCAGAAGGAGATGCTGTGATGGTAGGAGAGGCAACGGCAACAGGCAGCCAGAGCAGAAAGCCGAGAGATCACATCTTCAACCAAGAATACAAAGCAGAGAGAGCAAACTCTCAGAACTATCTGCTACTGTGTACTTTTCCAGCAAATCCCCATCTCTAAAGGTCCTATAACCTCCCAAACGGCACCACCAACCAAGTGTTCGAATGCTTGAGCCTGTGGGCCGCATTGCTCATTCAAATTATCACACTAACTTAGACCAGTGACAGCTGTTAGAAGCTCCCACTAATGCTCCTACCTCCGGTCCCAAACTTCTACAATTACCACAGAGTTCATAATTCCTCAGCCCCTGCCCCCACTTGAGTCATCTGTTATCAGTGCAGAGATAGCCACTAGTAAACTTCTGCCCTGCCGAACTGCCCGGATTCTTTACAAATTCCAGAGAGGGCAATGAAAAGTTCTTTGTGATATGCACAGACCCCTTACTTTCTTTTTTTCAGGGCGGGGACTAAACCCAGGTCTTTGCACATGCTAGGCAAGCACACTTCCATGGACATATTCCCTCAGATGCTTTTGCATCTTTTATTTTGAGACAGGGCCCATTTTAGCCTTGAATTCACTCTGTAGCCCAAGCTTGGGGATCTTCTTGCCTTAGCTTGCTGAGTAGCTGGTCCTGCAGATCTGATACCCCATTTTCTCTTTTATTCATGTTTAGGAGATTTTCTTCCCTCCAGGAGAATGTGGGAGCTATGCTTGTCTTACTTCCCTTTTTGGTCCCTCTGCAGTTCATGATTCTGGCTCTAGGTGGCACAAGACCCCTCGGGTCCCACCTTACTCCTGGGGTCCACACAGAAGGTCAACTCAGAACTGAGTCTAAAGTCAGAATGTGGCTTAATTAGCTCAGCAATTTGCTGCGTAAGTTGGCAGAGCAGCCCCAGGGCGAGCATAGTGTCTGAGGCACATTCCTATTTCCTGATCAAGGAGAATGTTTGCAATCTCTTCCGTGATGCAGCCTGAGGCCATACCATCCAGACACTTGGTTTCTCTTCCTTTCCCTTCATTCCTTCTGACCTTTCCTTTTATTCACCCTGCTTTGCCTCAGATGCACCAATGGGTCTAGTCAGACTGAAAGATCAACTGTCTGCCCGAATAAAGACGCTTCTGTGCCCACTGGCTGGACATTGGCCTCACTGTCCACACCCCATTTGGCCACAGCCTGACTCTCTCACAAATGTGTGACGGGTCAGAATGAAAAGGGCTCAGACAGAACATCTAGTCCAGTGGGACGTTTGGACAGGAGTCAATTGTGTCCCAAGAATGGAGGCATGAGAAGGGTGAGCGTTTATTGATCACCTGCTGTTTGTAAGTCCTGTCTATGCTAGTTGTTTGGTGACTCTGACTACTTTGTCTGATCATCCTAGGGACAGGCAAGGAAATATATTTCAGATAGGAAAGTATTTGTTACTCTTGTATGATGATGACTGAATACCCAGCAAACATTTTTTTGCGGGGAGGGGAGGTCTATTTTGGCTCATGGTTTCAGAGGGTTCAGACAATCCTGGTGGGAGATCATGGTAGGAAAGAACAGTTCATGTCAAGCCAGAAAGCCCGGAGGAGAGAAAGCTGGCGCCCAGCTGGTTCCCTCTGTTCCCCCTTTCTCCCTTCTACTGCCCCTCCCAAACCCATAAGACTGTGTCCCTTACAGCCAGGGCATGCCTCCTCCCTCAAGTTGATCGTCTCTGGAAATACCTTCACAGGCATACCCACTGGTGTTCTTACCATCTGCTAGGCGATTTAAAGCCAGCCGGGTTGACTTGAAGATTAGCCATCACATTAAAGCCACATGGTTGGCCCCAGAATGAGGGCAGGCTGTTTGGCTCATGAGTTTATTCTGTGGGGTAATATGTGTCAAGGGCCAGGAGAGCTGAACAAACATGGCTTGGGAGGCGGAGTCTGCTGTTGTCTCATGGTTCCTCATGAGACAAATGGCACAGCCCTCTCTACTGAGAGGCTTCGAAGATGTGGCTGTGGATTTGGCTATAAAAAGAAAACCAAAACCAAAAAAAAAAAAAAAAAAAAAAACCCCAAAAACCCCTAAAACAACAACAACAACAACAACAACAACAATGATACATTCATGCACTGTCAGAAAGATAAAGTCCTTCTTCCACATCAGTTCCCCTGCCAATAACTCCTCAGTAAGGCAAACAGGCATCACTATTGGACTAAGTGATTGTCAGATATGAAGCTATGAAGCAGAGAGGGGGATGGGTGGTGGAGAATATGGGAGGAGTTGGAGGGGCGATGGGGAACGGATATGGTCACATTTCATGGTCACGTGTATGAGATTGTCAAGAACAAAGACAATTTATCTTGAAAAGAACACACAAGGCATTGGTTTCCACTCAGTGCGCACTTAGGTGTGTGCCGTCATATCCTAGTCTGTGTTTGTCTAGTCTTGAGCATCACACTTCGCCCATATGGAGTGAGGGCTTCAGCACACACTCACTGTTGGGACTATGGTCTTTAGTGACTGCATGTGGCTCTGAGATGCATCCAAGAGGCACCCATAACTGCTCTTGCATGCCGCCATGAGTCACTCCCTCCATGGGCTGTTTCCTTTGTTTCTGAGGTTTCTTACTCAGTCAGTGTGTCTACCCCTCTCAGAGCTGGTGCTGGCTGGTCTCCTTGCTCACTATGACAAGGGTCTTAGGTTTCTGGACATAGAACTGCTCTCTCATGGAGCCCCAGATAAATTCCTGTCCTCCTGATAATGACCTTGATTGGTACAGGCTCAGGAGAGGAGGATTCTTGCACACTGTCCTAGTCTTTTTTTATTTTCTTTTTCTTCATAATACCTGAATGCTACAGACTGAATACAGAATAGAAGCTTATTTATCCTTCTTGGTCTGGAGGCAGCATCTGTTGGCAAAGGGCTCATCCTGCTTCATAGGATGGCAAAGGATACCACATTGCAAGATAGAGCACAGGTCCCAGCTCAGATCTCTCTGCTTCTTGTCAAGCCACTAATCCTGTCACAGAGGATCCAGCCCCATGCCTTCATCCAATTCCACCCATCCTTCTATGCCCCACCTTTACATTTGAAGATGAGGTTTCAGCATTAGCATTGGAGGTTATGCATACCCAAACTAATACACAGACTCAACATTGCAGTTGGAGCATCTCCGACTCATTTGGCATACATGTGCTGTTGACTTTCTTCTTGGCGGGAAGAAACTTGCTGACCATCTTATCCAAAAACTTGCAATGCTGTATAATTCCATTTACTCCAAGACAATGACATATCCCCATTTGTTCCTGGGCAGCTTGGAGTAAGGACGTTGCCCGGTTCCACATGTCTGGACATGTAGTTGAATCTTCAAGGACACCTGCCTCACACATGAGGGCTTGTCACAGTCTAGATGCTGAGTGGAAGGAAACCCAATCACAGTGCCAGCATGAGAATGCATGGGCCATAAACAAACACCAAAGGAGCTGAGAGGTCTAGAAATATAGTCTGCCTTCTGTTGCAGGAACCCCAGGCACAGGCTGAGAGAGGGCTCTGGTGAGGACATGCTGCCCTTAGCATCTCCCAGAGGAGCCTCCAAATATATATTTAGCTCACTTGTCCTGCATTCACTTGTTCATCCAGTGCCATTGGTTGAATCTAGGATGATAACTAAGCTGGAGCTGATCTGAGGGGCAAACCCAGATATGGCCTTGACCTGGGAACTTTGTCTGTTGTGAGAGCAGGTACAAGATGTTAGAGATGAGGTGAAGCCAGGCAAGGCCTGATAGGCCACATGAGCTTTGAAAGGAGGCAAAGGATATAACAAAGTTTGCATTTCTGCTTTCAAGTGAATCAGTTGAAGGGATATACTAGGCTGGAGGCAGGGAGGATGTGAGATGGGCAAGCATAATTGTGGCAATAGGATGTAGATGGTGAAGCTGGGGATAGAGTGGGCAGATGAAGAAAGAGAGACCTGGAGATGAGCCTGGAGGAGATGAGCCCTGGAGGCTGGGAGGCAAACCTGCCTCTCAGAGCCCATGTGCAACTTACCACCAAGTATGAACTAGCAGCAGCAGCTAATACTGGTCCTGGGCATTCATTCCAACCTGCCATTACACAAGAGAGTCCCTCAGATGCCAGGGAAGAGGGGACAATGAGAGGCACAGCCAAGATTCCTGTGGACTCATAGGAACAACACACAGGTCTGCGCCTATTCCTTTTTGTGTTCTTAGACCAGACAGCTACAAAGTGGGTAATTTATAAGCAATGGTCATTTGTTTGACTCATGGTTCTGGAGGCTGGAAAGTCAAATACATAAATATTGGCATCTGAGGAGTGGCTTCTTGCTGTGTCATCTGATGACAATGGAAGGGATTGAACACACATAAGAGAGAACAAGAGCTCAGCTTGCTTAAAATATTTATTATTTTTATTTTATGTGTAGGAATGTTTGCATACATGTATGTATGTGCACTGCATGTGTGACTGTCTGGTGCCCATGGAGGCAAGGCGACCATAAGACATTGGATCTCCTGGGGCTGTAAACAGTAGTGAGCCACCATGTGGGTGCTGGGAAGTGAACTCAGATCCTCTAGAAGAGCAATCAGTGCTCTTAACCATGTTTCCAGCCTTCATCTTGTTTTTACACCAAACTTACTCCCTCATTGAAGAACCCAATATCAGAGGCCCAGTGGCCTCTCATTAAGCCCCCGCCTTCCAACGCTGATCAGTTCCTGGTCTTTGGAGGAAAACACAGCCTGCACTCTGGACAGTACTCATTTGTGGACACCCTGCCAAGTTCAGGGATGCTGGGGCTTGCTCTCAGGAGAAGAGAGGAGAGAACTCAGATCTCCAGTGTCTAGTGACATTGGAGACCCAAGACTTAGAAAGTCAGGACGAGAGGACAGAGCAAGGCGAGGCAGGGTACGGACGAGCGGACAGAGCAAGGAGAGGCAGGGTACCCTGGGGCTTTGCCTCCCCTTTCACCTAACCTTCAGTGACTCTTGCAGCAAAGTCAGGCAGGCAGGGACTCCAAGAGCAGTAGGTGGTACTGATGTGCCTGGGGCACATCTGAGCCTAAGCTGCTGTTGGCAGCCCAGCCATTCTGCTCCCCCTGACTGGCCCAAAAGGGCTCAGTTTAAAGGTCGAGGCTCCTCCTCACAGCTCTAGGGCCTGAACATCTGGCCACTCATCAGGCTCTCTGGGCAGCGCCTGACTCCCTGCAGCTCTTCCTTCCCAGCTCTTCTCTTCACTGCTCTTTGGCCCATGCCAGCTTCAATGTGCCCATTGTACCAGCAGCTGCAGCCTGGGGGCTCCGGCATGTCCTATCTGCTGCCCCTCTTGTGGGTTTCCAGGGAGAAGCCTGGGCCCCACCGTAGGGAACTGACAACTTCTTCCTTAATTTGTGCCCCAGGATCCTGGCTTCCTAGTTTCTGGATCTTCCTCTGCTTCTGGAGACCCCCAACTCAGAAAAATTGCAGCACCAACTTTCTATAAGCTGGCCTCACTACACAGGAGGACACAGTTCCAGGTGCAGCTTGGGAAATCCTCTCAGTGATTCCCACACATCTTTGTCCTGCCCATCATGCTTGGAACTCAAGCGCCCCTTTCTGAGAGATACTGGCCAATAACCTTTAGTTCGTGCCTTATTCATGACCCAGGCATGGAGAGGAGGCTGACTTTAACTGGGGAAGCAGGCAGAAAAGCTATTCAGAGGTAGGGCATAAGTAACACCAAGGATGTTTGAAAAAAGTGGTAGGATATCACACACACACACACACACACACACACACACACACACACACACACACACACACCCTTATAGTCTTTCGTCCCTCCTCTAAGAAGCTTCTTCTTGCAGCATATGGAAACTATTGCAGAAAGCTACTGATCAGAATGCAGACAACAACCATGGCTTCCAAGCCCAAACTGAAATAATACAACACCTACACCTAAGGTTCAGGGATCATCATAATAGAGGGCGTGGAAAGATTCTAAGTGTCAAAGGGTCAGCATAGATCCCATGAAAATGTGTGTCTGCATTTATGAACTCTCAATAATACAGCTACCTAACAAAACCTGAACAATGCCACCAGTTGAAATGGCAAAGTGAATGGAGAAAATCTCAAAGGTGGAGAACTATAGGCAAGACAGGGAGAGTTAGTCTTCCTCAAGATGAGCTCCCTAATTGCTTCCAATACCAAGTCATCAGCTCTAAAAACATATACATATGAACAACACTAAATGGAGTTAGCAGGTTTGTGTTTATGTAGTTATATGGATACATACATGTAACAATCCTGAGTTTTTAGAGAAAAAAAAAATCAACTATAATTCACTTTGAGCCTCTCTCCTGCTAGGTCTGAGAGAAATATCATCATTTCTACCACTGTCATTTGTTTCACAGCCTAGGAGTCGTAAGCTCAGTGTGTGTGTGTGTGTGTGTGTGTGTGTGTGTGTGTGTGTGTGTGTGTGTGTGTGTGTGTGACTTTGAACAGGATATATGAGGGAATACTTTCCATTGCTGTGATGGTCACCTTTGTTTTAATTTGTCCAATTCTACATGGGCTTTAGCTTGTCCCTTAATAGAGTTGTGTCCACCTTAGGCTTGGGTAGAGACTTCTTGCTGGACCTGGGTGCTCTTGAGTGTTGAGAATTTCTCTGGCTACTTGCCTTATCTCCTTCACTCTACTTCTTTCCTCTGGGGAGACCTATACACTATTCTCAAAGAGCCATAGATTTACATTGTATCTTGGCTCTTACCTATATCATTTGCAATTGCATTAGAATGAGGAGTCATATTTACGTGTTTTCCAATTTGACAGCAAGCTCTGGGCAAGTAGAAACTATGTTACACTAATCTGTAATTACAAAAGCTGGAAGAGTGCCAGACACTTGTAAGAGCTGGAGACATTTTCATTGAACAGAGTTGACTTGAATACCCCAGTTGTCCAGATGTGTCTGATCAGAGTTGTTCTCTCCTGCTCTTTTGATGGGTCTGGTTATTTGATTATGGACAAATGAGCATGAGTCTCAGTCTCACAGCATCCTAGAAACATGATCTCAAATCTTTGAGAACTGGCAGAACTCAAGGTGAGGGATAACATCTTGAGTTGTCAGAATCTGGGAGGTAAGGGAATCAGATTTGGGCTGGAAAAAGGAAGGTGTAGACAGGTCTGAAAAACTGAACCATCCCACAGTGGGAACTGGAATATTAAATCAGAGTTAATGGGCAGACTCAGTAGTGACTCGGAGTAAGACATCAGGGAGACAGTGGATGTCTTTACCCACATTGGTCTAATTATGCAAATTATGAAAACTGATGGACCCATCTCTGCATGGGAAGTGTCCCATCTAGTCCTTCATAGAAGCAGGCTATCGAGGGACCTCCAGGTTCTGAAGGATTATTCCTAGGAGCTAACTTTGAGGCCAGCTCAAATGGGCAACCAAAAGCTTAGGTGAGGATCAAGGAATTAGATGCATATTATAGAAAAACTATGAAGTTAATCTTTAATTGTAAGCTTTGATTCATCAGCTGCTTGGCCCTAGGATTTCTTTTTTTGTCTTTGGCTGGTTTAGGTGATGTGGACAGCAGATGCATCCCAACTAGATGCTGTGAAGACCATTGATTCACTGAGGAAAAGGTACCGTGTCTGCCAACAACAATAATAAGGCTTGGCCAGATTTCCTCTTTGCTCTTCTATCTGAGCATGATTAGTGTGGGGCTAGCTGTTTCTATGATTTCTTGGAGCATGTGTGTCAATCTTGTCATCAGCTGAGGTTGGGCCAGGGTTCCTGTTTTCTATGGCACACATTCATCTTGTCCAAAGCCCGTATGGGGCAGAATGAGAAAACTCTGTAGTGGGAGCTTGCTTAGTATTCTCAAGGGCCTAAACATGATATCTTGTACCACAAAACAATTAAAAAAAAAAACCTCTAAACAAGGACAATAGCTAAAAAACCTATACAGCCCCCCAAATCAGTCACATTGATCTGTGCCCCAACCCCGGCAACATGGAAGATTGTCACCCAGGCCAGAGCACACTATGGATTAAAAACAAACAAAAATCCAAACCAAATAAACAAAACAGCAATAACAAAAATCTATGAGGACTGAAGTCTCATATAAAATGGTGTATTTGTATATGACTGATGAATATCTATTTGTACTTATAATTCTTAATAGACTCTAAATGGCATATGAGTAGCTGTCACATGCTACATTTGGGGAGCAATGATGCAAGGTGCACAGGTGAACATAATCATCACCAGGGGAAGATTTTTGAATGGCTTTGAGCTCATTGTGTTTATACACAAATGAAAATGAAGTAGCTAGTACTAAGTTTAGATGAAGAAACTAAGCTGCAAGCTGGGGTGTTTAAACACAAATGAAAATGAAGTGGCTAGTACTAAGTTTAGATGAAGAAACTTAGCTGCAGGCTGGAGAGATGGCTCAGCTGTTAAAGACTAGGCTCACAACCAAAGAAACTAAGTTGCCTGGAGGTCATTCCCTCTCAATGTCATGTGGCAAAGTTGTGTAAAAATTTTCAACATTGCCAAATAATGGATATTTTTTCTAATAATGTTTCCATAGGGTTTAACCAGATTATTTTGCAATCAAGAATGAAGTTATTGGATTTAAGTTGACATAGAATGTTTAAGTTAAGCATTGCATGCTCCTTGGTATAGACATAGGTGAGTTGGATAATGTGTAAGTTACAGAGACTGACATCTACACCTTGATTCCATTTTCAGGGTAAGAAGTTAACTATTGGGCAGAAGTATAACTCTCCGTCTAGAATAGACTCTGAAAAGTTTATGAAAACATTTTGAGTGAAAAATATTCATGAATTCATGTTTCATGTTTTTCCTATTTCCATCTGTCTGAAGCATTAAAAAGATTTGCATGAGAATAGTTTTCCCTGTTCAAACTTTAAAAAATTTTAGATAGACATTTGCATACAATTGTTAAGAATATTGTATAGAGGTCCCATATATTTTGTGGTCAGTTCCTTTAATAGTTGAATAAATCCTGATACATTCAGAATGCCATTTGTGCACAGTATCAATACCAGGAAAAAGGCATAATTCATGATAGGGTTACCCTAGGGTTGCCACCCTTACTTTTTCTCTTGCCATCATCCTTCTGGAATCCCATGGAATCCACTGTTCTGCTCTCAACTCTGTAATTGTTACTACCCATATTTATTCTACAAAGCAATGGGTCTCAGTATGACATTTTCGTATATGCTTGTTACACATTCACTTTCATCACATTTACCCCTTCTGTCTCCCTGTCCTCCTTCTATCAACATCCATCCTCTTCCCAGCAGTCCTGTCTTCTTTCACCTCTCTCTCTCTCTCTTTCTCTCTCTCTCTCTTTCTCTCTCTCTCACACACACAGAGAGAAACTCCATAGGTAAGACAAAATATGATATCTTTTTGAGTGTTGTGTATTTATTTCACACATTGATCTTCACTTTTATCCATTTTATTGCAAATGACATAATTTATGTTTATAGATAAACAAAACTCCATCTCTCTCTGCCTCTCTCTCGCACACACACTCACGAAGAGAGAGAATATTTTCTTTATTGCTCATCTGTTCACAGACGCTCAGGCTGGTTTTACATTTTTCTCCCATGGAATTCTGTAATATATGTGGATGTGAAGGTGATACCATTGAGTGCCAACTTGGATTCCTTCAGGAATAGTCTTAGTTAGGCTTTCTATTGCCATGATAAAGCACCACGATAAAAAGGAACTTACAATCCAGCAGTAAGGGAAGTCAGGGCATGAACATAAAGGAAGTGAGGGCATGGAGAAACACTGCATAGTGGCATACTCCCCACAGGTGTCTCACTCTACTTTCTTATGTAACCCAGGACCGCTTGCCCAGTATGGGCATCCCCCACAGTGGGCTGGGCCCTCCCACATCAATCATTAATTAAGAAAATGTGTGACAGACTTACCTCTAGGCCAATCTTACAGAGGCATTTTCTCAGTAGAAAGTCCTTCCCAAATGACTCTAGCGTGTGTTAAGTTGACACAAAACTAACCGACACAGATGCATTCCCAGGAGTGGTAGAGCTGTATGGTTTGGTAGCTCTGACTGTAGCTTATTGAAGAACCTCCATAATAATTTCCACAAGGACCGCATTAGTGTTTATCCCCAACAGGTGGGCATCACATGGCTCCTCCTCACACCAGTCTCCACCTTCCTGTTGGCATTTTTGGGAGGGTGATAGTTTTTATTTGCAATTCCCTTTTCTGGGTAAGATGGTCGAACATTTTTTTCACTTATCTGTTGGGTACTTTTACTTCTTTTGAAAACTATTGATTCAACTCATTTACCTCCTGTTTATTGATTGGACACTTTAGGATTTGGAGAATTTAATGATTTTTTTTTTGGTTGTTTTTTGAGACAGGGTCTCAAGCTCAGGCTGGTGTCAAACTCTTTCTGTAGCAGAGGATGCCTTGAACATCTGGTCCTCCTGTCTCTAACTACCGAATGTTTGGACTACAGGTATGCATTATCAAGTCTGATCAGTGTTTAATTTTTAGTTTTGAATATTAATCTCCCATCAGGCAGTTAGATGTCAAATAGTCTCTCCCATTCTGTAGGCTATTTCTTCGCTGTTGTTTCCTTTGTTGTGTGGAAGCCTTTTAATTCCATGTCATCTACTCTTTCAATTCCTGCTATTATTTTTCAGCCATTATATTCATATTCAGTAAGTTTCCAAGTTTATAATTTTGACATTTTGGTATTGCTATATAAATGGAGTATCATGCAATGTTTAAAGATTGTCTAATTCCACTCAGCACATTCCTTTGGAGACCTCTCTATTGACATATGTATGGTAAATTGCCCTTCATAGTAACAGTTAATTGTTTCTTCCAATTGTTCAAAGAGGGATGGTTTTTGTTTATACCTTTAGCACTACATTTCCTTTCATATTCTGTTGCTTGGGTCATATGCAGTTCACATTGTCAGAAGATGGACTCTTCTGAGGAGGAGGAGGTCTTCTACCATTTGACAATACCCTGTCTTGATAATTATTTTTATCAGAAGCTTACTTTATCTGGTATTATAATTACTGTTGCTTTGTTGATTAATGTTTGTGTGAGATACAAACACATCTGCTTTCTAACCAGGTGTGTGCAAAGTTAAAATAGCAGCCAAGTAACATGTCTTCTCATCTTTAGGGATGATTTACCTCCTGCTCAGAGATGCCTTTTTGGCCTCAGCTTTGAGCACTTATGTCCTTCTGGGGGGTCAGTGGGGTATGTATGGTAACTCCAGGGTGAATATCTGATTGATTTTTTTTTTAATTTTTCCGAGCATCTTTCTGTCTGGATTCCTTTTTTTAAATTTTGGTATTTGTACATATGTTCACCTCACATATCCTCTTGTATCCCCTCTTAGCCATCTTCATCCTTTTCTTTATCCCACCTAGTCCTTCTGCTACTTGTATGTTTCTGTGTGGGTGTATGTATGTATGTATATAAGTATGTATGTATGTATGTATGTATGTATGTATGTATGTATGCATGTGCGTGTGTGTGTGTATGTGTTCATGTGGTATGTGTGCAGCTATGTGTTCATGGTTGTAATATTCATATCATTTTCAGAATATAGCATGTCATAGCACTTCTCCGTGTCCTCTGGCTATTACAATCTTTCCACATCCCCTTCTTCAGTATGTTCTGGGACTTAAAGGAGGTGGGGTGGATGTTTTATTTATGGCAGAACATGCCACAACCATTTGTTCTCCGCAGCTTGACCAGTAATGAGTACACCAAAAAGAAACTTCTCTGACCAGGGAGGCTAAGAGTAAAACATATATATATATATATATATATATATATATATATATATATTTAGAAGGCAGTTTGACCACATGCCTATTCAGCAAAACACCAATAGTAAATCTCCCACTAAGCTCTGTTACCTATCCAGCAATGACTTTTGACTAGATTCACAGTACCAGGCATGTAGCCTCTACCATGGAGGAGAGCTAAAATTCAGTCAGAAAGTGATTGGATACTGTGGGGGTTTGACAGAAAAAGGTCCCAATAGGGAGTGGTACTGTTAATAGGTGTGACTTTGTTGCAAAGGGTATAGTCTTGTTGGAGGAAGTGTGTCACTGTGGGGGTGGGTTCTGAGGTCTCATACATGCTCAAGCCACACCCACTATCCCAGTCGCTTCCTGCTTCCTGTTGATCCAGAAGTAGAACTCTCAGCTCCTTCTCCAGCACTGTGCCTACCTGTTTGCTGTCATGTCCCGCCATGATGATAATGGACTAACCCTCTGAACTGGAAGCCACCCCAATAAGATTTTCCTTTGTAAGGGTTGCCATTGTCATGGTGTCTCTTCAGAGCAATAGAAACCCTAACTAAGACAGATGCCCTCAAAAGAGTCATGCTAAAGTTGCATCATTGGGCACACATTGACTGGTAAGTCAGTACTGTAGCAAGAAGGTGCCATAGCTAGGTGAGACATTGGTGATTTTCTCCAGTAGTAGATGCATAGCTCTTTCAGGCACTACGTGCACCAGAGAGCCAATTTTTCTGTCAGTCATAGCTTGATTGTTCTGTGTCCAATTCAAAGTACACAGTGTTTTCAGCAAGAGAGTCTTACCATCTAATTCTGGTGCAAACAAGAGTCATGCCGATAACCTGATTGTTCCAAAAGACTTGGGGTAGGTGGATGAAGCTCCTTTAAGCTTTCCATGTCTGGCATTAGAATTTTTTTTTTTAAACTATGGCTTCTGAGAGGATCGTTAACCATCCACAAAAGGTATGTGGTGTGGTGTGGTGTGGTGTGGTGTGGTGTGTGTGTGTGTGTGTGTGTGTGTGTGTGTGTGTGTGTGTGTGTGTGTACAGGTATGCAATCCCACACCTGTAGATGGAGGTTTCTGTCCTGTTCCATTCTACAGCCATTCAGTCCCACACAGAGGCTTATATTAATTAAAAATGGTTTGGCTTATATCTCAGGCTTTCTATAAAAAGCTTTTACAACTTAAATTAACCCATAATTCTTACCTATGTTTAGCCACGTGACTTGGTACCTTGTCTCAGTAAGGCATTCTCATCTTGCTTCTTCTGTGTCTGTCTCTGACTGTGTCTCTGCTCTCTCTCTTCCCAGAATTCTCCTAGTGTGGTTGTCCCGCCTATACTTCCTTCCTGGCTACTGACAATTATGTTTTATTAAACCAATGTGAGTGACAAATCTTTACAGTGAACAAGAGCATTATCCCACATCACACACCCACACATAGAGACCAGATTAGGACACGCGGTGTCTTCCTCCATCATTCTCTGCTGTGTTGCTTGAGACAGGGTCTCTCACTGAACTGGAAGCTCACCGTTTCAGCTAGGCTGGTTGGCCAATGAGCTCTGAGGAATTTACCTATCTGCCCTGCAATTCTGTGGTTACATATGCAGCCATACCTAGGGTTTCATTATATAGCTAAAGGTGGCCTGTAACTGTGTATGTAGATCAGGCTGGCATCAAACGCACAGAAAGACCTTTCTGCCTCTGCCTCCAAAGTGCTGGAATTAAAGGCATATGCTAACAGCCTGGCCCAACCATGCCAGAATTTTTACATGGGGACTCTCATGGTAGCAAAGAAAGAGCGCTTGCTTACTGAACCCCCTTCAGCCTCTCTCTAAAAACAACAACAGAATTTTTACTTAGCTTATAAAGTACTGCTAGATTTCTATATGGTTTTCCCATATGTCTTGTTTTAGTTGACCCTCCCCCAACTTTTTCTCCTTCCCTGTCCCTATCTCTGTTTATACTTTTCCACTCTATGGTCCTATCGTGTATTTTACTATTCTTACATCTTTTACGACTCCTCCAGCTCTGCTCTGGTGTCTCCACCCACCTGAACACCTTTCATGGCTCCCTCCTTGCTTTCTAGCATCAATAAACAGGCGCTCAAACTTAAACACAGAAATCTGAAATTCAAAGCTAGGATCGGCATATGACAGAGAACATATGGTAGTTGTCATTCTGGACCTTTCTGCTCCTTAACTTAAAATGATATTTTCCCATGCCAACCTTTTTCCTGCAGATTTCAGTTTTCTTCAGTGTTGAATGGAATTCTATTGGGTGTGTAATCATATTTTCACTATCCAAATATCAATTGCTAGTGGGCATTCATACAAATTCTATTTCCCATCTATTGTGAACAGCAGCCATGAACATGGATATGCAGGTATTTCTTTTGTGGGGTACAGAGTTCTTTGGGTATATGACCAGGACTACTGTAGCTGGGTCCTATGGTAGATTTATTTTTAACTTCTTGAGGAACCTCTGCACTGACCTCCATAGTGAATGTACCAGTTTACATGTTTACACCTTTGAACAACCGTTAATGAGGACCCTCCCTTCCCCCACCTCTTTGCCAGAATCTGTTGTCCTTTGTCTTCTTGATTCTGGTTGGGTGAGATAGAATCTCAAAGTAGTTTTAATTTGTGTTTCCCAGATGGATAGTGGTGTTAAGTGCTTTCAAAGATGTTTATTTACGGTGGCTTTTGTTGCAGCGGGTCGTTCATTTGTCCTTGGCCACTGCTTTCAGCAGTAACACTCTTTGGTAATATGACATCCACATGCGAGGCTTGGAGGACTGATGCATTAGCCTTTTATGAGGTCCCCATTGATTGGGGCACATTTTGCTTTTAGACAAAAGTAAAGAAGCACAGGAAAAATCCATTTGTTAGCACTCAATATTGAAAAGTCCTGAGAGTTGAAGTTTGTGGCACCAATGACAGAGTTTGTTGTACACATGCTCAGGGAGTTGAATCTCAAGTTGGTTCTTTCTCTAGGAGACAACAGTTCTAATACGCATCTGTGGAGGGGCTGCTGTCCTTATAGCTAGGAAGACTTGACAAGAAAATCTGAATCAGTCTGTAGCCTTAAATACTCAAATACCCCACTCCACATAATTTCATGTGGAAACACAAAAGATACAGGATATCCAAATGCTGAGCAATAAAAACACCCCACAGAATGATAGGAAATTTTCACCAGCTACAGTTCAGGCAAGGTAGCTAATGTCCAAAATTTAAAAGAATTGCAGAAATTAAATACCAATGAAATAAAATTGATAATCAACAAATGACCTGAATTGACAATTTTTAGAGAAAGAAACACAAATAGCCAATAGTATATTTAAAACTGTTTGATAATCCCTAGCCATCAAGGGAATGCAAACTAAAACCACTTCGATATACCATTTCACCCCAGTCAGAATGGCTATCATTAAGAAACCAGCCACCAGCGAAGATGCTTACAGCACAGTGATACCTTGATATGCTCATGGGCACAGACACTGAGAGCAACAATTAATAAATGGGACCTCTTCAAATTTAGAAGCTTCTGTAAGGCAAAGTACACAGTGGACAAGACCAAACGGCAGCCCACAGACTGGGAAAAGATTTTCACCAATCCTATATCTGACAAAGGGCTGATCTCCAAAATATACAAAGAACTCAAGAAACTAGTCAACAAAACACCAAATAACCCTATTAAAAATGGGGTACAGAACTGAAGAAAGAATTCTCAATAGAGGAAATCAAAAAAGGCTGAAAGACACGAAAGTGCTCAACATCCTTAGCTATCAGGGAAATGCAAATCAAAACAACTTTGAGATACTATCTTACTCCTGCCAGAATGGCTAAAATTAGAAACACCAATGATGACTCATGTTGGAGAGGATGTGGAGAAATGGGAACACTCCTCCACTGCTGGTGGGAGTGCAAACTCATACAGCCATTTTGGAGATCAGTATGGCAGTTCCTGAGGAAAATGGGAATTAGTTTACCACAGGACCCGGCAATCCCCCTCTTAGGCATATACCCAAATGATCCACATCCATGCAACAAAGACATCTGGCTAGTTTTCACAGTGCTGGAAGGTGCTATGCATGTTCTTGGAGGAGAAAGGTGGTCACCAGTTTTACCCAGCTATGAACCCTGAAAACTACAATAGTAACTGGCCTGAGAAGACATGCCCACTGGTACAATGGTGGCATGAACATTGTGGGACGTGCTTTCTGATTGGATTTAAGACCGGCTTCACAAGTTGAAGACGATATCTAGATCCATTATTGGGCCAAGAACGTATGACTTGCTAAGTCATTGGCTCTAGGGGAAAACTTACGGCTATTTTCTGATAAACAGTATGGAATTGAGTCCTAGTGACTTATTGTTACATGTCAGATTAATGGATCTCTCAGCCTTCAGCTAAGTATCATCTATTTGCAGGATGGTGATTATCATAGGCCCAAGAATGGTTAAGGTATAAGAGACTGGCAAATGCTCAGGCCTAAATGAGGCCTATATCATACCCTCTCCTCCAAATACTCAGGAACCATTGCAGAATCAGGGATGGAAAGGGTGTAAGAACCAGAGCCATGAATGACCACAAATATACAGCAAGATAGCTGTACATGTGAATTCACAGCAGGCATGAGACCTGTGTACACCTAAGCCAGACCAGTTACAGCATGGAGAAAGGAGGTGGGCATGGGGTCCCAGCCCTGGCTAAGGAGCTGTTGACAGCTTCCGGAAGAGGGAGAGTTGGCTTTCGGAGTGTGGACTGTGGTAAGTCAGCGGAGTGTGGACTGTGGTAAGTCAGCAAAGCTCTATGGAAGGCCACAGTGCTCTAATGGAAGACCACACATCCACAAGTTTATGGGTAGTGCAATTTGGACTTGATGAGTACAACAAACAAAAGACACAAAGTTGCAGGGTCCAATCTGGGAGGAACTGTGTGAAGGGATAAATATAATCGAAACACACTGTAAAAATTCTTGAAGAACTAATTAAACTATAAAATAAATCGGAAGCATCACTCAGTGGGCTAAGCAGCTAAGTCCCAGGCCTAGGAAATTGGCTGATGAAGGATGGAGCTACGTCATCTTGAGAGAATGAAGAAGAGCCAGAGTTGGAATTTAACTACCAACAAGTAGTCTTCAGACAAGAGATGCACAAATTAGGAGCTCGGATGTCAGAGCTGGAGTCCGCATGCCATCCATGTCAAGTCAACGAGCGCAGCAGACGGAAGGCGGCAGTAGTGTGGCAACAGGAACATGCTTAGTCTCTCTGTGGTTAGGACAGCTACAAACAACTTTCAGTGCTGTGTGATAGTTCCATTTATCTAGTCTGTGTAGGATTCTTGTAACTTTTAGAAATCTTTTGGGAATCGTAATAGGTGATCATCTTATACATTTCTCCAGGCTACCTTTTATTCTTTTTCTTCTGTTTCATGTATGTATATGTGCATTGTGCATGTGTGTTTGCCAGCTCACATGATTGTGTGTGTGCATGTGCACCTGTGTGTGAGTATGTGTACACGTGAGTGTGCGTGTGTAAGTGTGTGTGTGTGTGTGTGTGTGTGTGAGAGAGAGAGAGAGAGAGAGACTTGAGGTTGATATCAGGAATCTTCCTTGATTGCTCTTACACCTTATTCTTTGAGCCAAGGCCTCTCACTTAAAATTAAGAGCTTGCCAATGGGTCTAGTTTCTCCAGCCATCTTGCTCAGGTGGTCATGTCCTTGCCTGACTCTGGGATTGCAGCTGGCTCACCATGCTCACCTGGCACTTATATTCTGGGGATCTGAACTTTGATCTTCTGGTTTGCTCAACAAGAACTTTAACCACTGAACAATAGTGTCAGCCCCTCTTATATTTTGTATTAAGAATAAAATATAGATGGGGCTGGAAGGCTGACTCGGTGGCACAAATCACTGGCTGCACTCTCAGAGGAGCCAGGTTCAATCCCCAGCAGCCCCAGCACCCCTTTTTGGCTTCCACAGGCACCAGGCACACATATAGTACACAGACATTCATGTAGGCAAAGACTGAAACAGTTAATTAAAAAAAAAAAAAAAAAAAAAAAACAGAGAGATGGAGGTGTGGCCCAGTACTTGGGTTCAGATCCCCAGCACTTACATACAAGCTGGTATATGCCCATAGTCCCAATGCTTGAAAGGTGGAAATAGGGGGAACCTTAGCTGAATTTGTGCATGACGGGTTCAGTGAGAGACTCCTTCAAAAAATAATGAGGAGAAGCTATTAAGGAAGATAGTCACTGTTAACCTCTGTCCTCCATATGAATACAAGAACGTACATGTATGCATATAGGTATGTATACATAAACACACATACAGTTTCTTAAAAATTGAATTATGTATGAATTATTATTAACTATCCATCACACTTAATTCCCTTACAGTTTTTAAAAGTAGTTTTCTTTATTTTAGATTTATGTTTTTAATTTATTTGTATGAATGTTTTGCTTGCTTGTATGTATTACACCATAAGTGTGCCTGGTGCCTAAGGAGGTCAGAAAAGGGGCTTAGATTCCCTGGAACTGGAGTTAAAGATGTTGGGAGTTACCCTGTGGATGCTGGCAACCAAACCTGGGTCTTCTACAAGAGAAACAAATGTTCTTAACCTCTAAGCCACCTCTCCATCATCTCACACAGTTTTAAATTATGCTATTTCATTTATATTTTAGGTACATTATATTTTGGGTTTGAAAATATACAAAATTTTCTCTTTTGCTTTCAAAATCAGCTTTGAACATCTCCTGTTGCCTTAGATGAAACATATGTACAATACCATGTGATAGCAACGATTAGAGATTTGTGTCATTCTTAACTTCACATTTTGTAACCTCTAAAGCCGGAACCAATGTTTGAGAATGGTAGTTCTGTTTTTATCTCTACTGGTACCCTTTGCCTGTATATAAAATAAGAGGCTTAAATTCATTAGCCCTTATTTTTTTCCCCAGGTTAAATATTTCTAAGGATGTGATTTAATGAATGGGCATGAGGACAAAGAGTAGCTTTAAAAAACAAAATCGAGTCTAATTAAATGATAATAAAGCAGAGTCTAATTGACATCTAAGCTACAATTTCCCAGCAGGCTTTGGGAAGTCAAATAACCTACCATCTGTAGATGCTAAATCTTAAGAGGCCTTTACATTTCTGGAAGGCTCATGTACCAGACAAATTGATAAACAAGATGTTTTTCTTTCCTCTAATTTCCAGTGTGTTAACTTGGCAAATCTGGTGTCTTAATCGCTTACCTCGGGTACCCATGCCCATTGGCCTCCACTGACTTTTTGCATGTCAATTCCTTTATGTAAGGACGTGCAGGATATGGTGGGAGGTTGCAGAGTTTGATGGCTGCGCTAACAAACATAAGGGAGTGAATGATGTAGTACCAATTTAGCCTTCAGTCTATGTCTTCTGAAGTCAGCCATAATTCTCTGACCAAATTGTCTGCACAAGGATACTGAGGGGTGTCAGGGAAATGGAGTAGATCAGAGAGTTATGGGGCCTCTACCCACTCAGGAGAAAGCCAAGGGGCCTTGAGGGAGACAGTGATGGATTCAAGCCATATGAAAAAGCATCTATCAGGCACCTCAACCTCATCCCTGTCTCGGGACGATGTGTGTAATTTATAGAGTGTTTAAATTAGACAAATGACTCAATCGATTTAGAAGAATGGACAGGAAACACATGTTTCTTTTGCGTTAAACTGAACTTCATCAGGGTAGAAATGCTTCTGATGTCCTGAGTTATGGAACCCGGGCTCTCCATCAAAGGCTCCCGATTGCCCTTGCAGAGAGGCGATCCATTACAGAGCGCGCTGACTGCGCAAAGAGCCGGGATCCATGGAGCTGCTCAAGCTAAGTGGTAATTTATACCTCTGTTTATAGAAAGAAAGAAGAAGGCTGTCCGGGAGACCAAGGGTGAGAGCAAGACATGAGAGCAGGAATGCAAAGAAAGGCTGTTTTAGTGACGACGGAAACAAACTCAAAATGCCATGGGCAGTGACCTCAGAGGACCTGGGCTGTGTTGTGTGGTAAGCCATGTTTAGGTCCTTGGATATACTCAGTATTCTTGCTTTCACTTGGTAGGTGGCCATAATGAATGCTTTGGAAGCCACAGTGTCCTTCAATGCAGGGAGGCAGTGACATACTGAAAAATAACATGACAGGAGATAGTTCATTGAGAATCAAGAGACAGACTCAGATCACTGGATTGCTCACTTGGTGTTCAGGGGTGTTTAGCATGTGCCCCGATGGGGCAATTTTCAGTCAGCACAGTGGATCTACTCCCTTCACCAGTGTGTGGGGCTGGCAAGCAGCAGTGTGCCTTAGGCTGTTGAATATTCTTGCCTGAAGTGACCTGGCCTAGTGCCCTCTGTAAGTTTATAGGAGTCCCTCCAGCCCAGGCTCACAATCCTTGCCCTATTCCTGCAGAATTCTCTCTGCCAGCTGAGGAAGCCCAGCCAGCCAGCTGCTGAGAAGTGGATTACATCAAAGAGGTGTTGGTCGCTGCACAGTTCACAACCTCCTGTTAAAGAAAATGAAGATGGGGACCAGGCCTGAAGCATCCCTTAGTGGATGAAGCCAGGTTAGGTGACCTCAATCTTGCTTGCTTTGCAAAGATTAGCAAAACTTCATTTGAGCTGTTTCTCAAGTTAAAGAAAAGCAGAACGTAGGTCCTGCCAGTCAGTAGCAGTGAGCTAACAGGTAGCTGCGAGTTTGGACTTTTCAGTGAGAGAGCAGATGAGGCAATCATACAACAGTGTGAAATCAGGCATGCTGCTTTCCCTCTGCAAGGCTTCTCAGCAGATCTTTCCACACCATCTCTGATTGAGTTGCCTGATTTGTGAGCTGCCCCATGTCCAAGTAAGAGCTGTTGTATTCACTGTCTCTTTGTGTCCTCTTTTTCGCAGCGTTGATCACGGGAGAGGATGGATGCTCTGCACATAGTTCACAGGTTTCTCGACAGGCTCTTTCTTCAGGTCTCTCAGCCTCCAGTCACTAGTGCTGGAGCCACTGCTACAAGGCAGAGCAGCCCGCCAGGAGTGTGGGATGACTCCTTTTGGCATTCCTCTCCCCAGACGTCACCGGAACACATGTTCCCAGGGAGCTTTTAGTGTGTGTACGTCCCAGCAATGACGGTACTGCCCAGTGCAAACTGTCTTAACATTGAGAATGTCATGTGTGAAAGAGATTTGAAACCAGAAATTTACACAGGGCTTTGTGACAAATATGCATGAACACGCACACCTTAAGTAATGTTAATAAAAAAGCCCTTCATGTCTAGACAATGTAAGTATTTTAATAGACAATGACAAAACCCTGTGGTCATACTTTTTATCAAGGTATGACCTTGCCCCTTCCTCTTGCAGTCCCTTTCCCATGCAGACAGTTAGGAGCCAGGAAAGACACCGCATTTCCTTCTTCGCTGAGATGCTGTCCCTTGTGAGACAGGCCTGTCTCCTCTAAGTGGCTCTGCAAGAACGTTAATGATAGGACCAAGCTTTGGCCCTCCAGTGTCCTCTCCCAGAGCCTCTCAGAGTCTCTGCATGTGTCCCTTGCTTCTCTGTGTGCTGCTTGCCAGGATGCAGCCAGCTGTGAACAAACTCATGTCCTCCCCTTCAAATGAAAATCCCCAGGTCTTCTGTGGCTTTAACACAGCAAGGAATGGTGATTTGGGATAGATAGAGGACTGATCTCTTTTGTCTCTTTGTCCCCTCCTTCTCCCAAGTCTGAAATATGAGGAGACTCCTCAGCTGCCCTGCAGGGTGTTGTGTATGGGAAAATTCTCTTGGCTGTGGACACTGACAAGCGTCTCTGGCACAGGGACATGGTTTATTTATCTAGCTGGACTTCATCTCTTACTATTCAGTTCACAGAGGAAGAGGCTTCAGCCACCGCATGTAGCCCCGGCCCCACTGTGCAGATAGTGAGCAGGGAAAGCAGAGATTTACAGAAGTCTGCTGACCCCTTGGCGCTGTCTAGAGAGCTACAGAGCAGGTGGGACAGCAGGATCCCAGCTCCTGGCAGCCTAGCTTCCCTTCTGGATGGATGGACACCCATTGTTAGTCTCAGTCTGATTTCAACACATCCTCCCAAGCTCTGCAGAAATAAGCCCATTAACAATTCAGTACATGTATTTCTGGGTCTTTGAATATTAACACAATAGATTTTTTTTTGTGTGTGTATGTAGTATATACACCACAATTTCATATCTGGTTTATATTTTATAATCCATACATTTCCCAAGACTTTCCATCAGACAACTGCTCAGCCACGCTCTGACCCTTGTTGAACAGAATGAGAAATGGAGATTCAGGACTGAAGTCCTGGTACCTGAGGACCACGTGGAGTCCTGAGCATCCCACCTGCCCAGGTAGCAGTCTCACCATCTCCAAGGGGACCCATTGTCTTGGAAGTGCATGAAATTAAAAATATTAACAGAGACATTGGCGTTAAACGGCATTGTAGATCAAATGGACATAACAGAGATCTGCAGAACATTCTACCTAAATATTAAAGCTTGCATGTTATTCTTAGCATTCTATGGAACTTTCTCTAAAGTTGACCACATAGTAGGACACACCGCCTCAGCAAATACAGGAAAGCTGAAAGAGCATCCTGCATTCTATATGACCACAGCACACTAAAGCTACATAGCAACCACAATAGAACTACAGAAAGTACCAGTATCATGGAGACTAACAAATACACTATTGAATGATAAGTGGGTCAAGGAAGAAATCAATAAGGAAAAAATTAAATATCAGAATTGAGTGGAAACAAAATAAAAACATGGCATCTTGGCCTTAGATGTACTTTTCATTACACTTAGCATTGGCTGTGCAACTCCCACGGTAGCTTGATGACACAGTTTTTCTTTTTCTTGTCCTTTCATGGATTGGGGATCTGCACAGGACCCCACTCATCTAGCAGGCATGCCACCCCATACCACACAAAGGAAGGCAGCCTCATCAAGATTTCCGCTGCAGATCCCCAAGCCATTTTTCCTTCTGGAAGGACTCAGCCTTGGTAACATGTCTTAGTCCTGTTTTTAGGGCCACGTGACCACTTACACAGCAAGAAAGCCACAGGCTCCACCCTCAGGCCTTTCAGCCATAGTTGCATGACTTGCTACTCATAGTTACTCATGCAACCAGCCCTTCCAAACTCACCTTTTGGGTTGTTAGTCCATCTTTTTGTGCAAATGAGTGGGCTATTTAAAAAGATTTACAAGAGTGACAAACTTTTAGCCAAATTAACCAGAAGAGGTAGAGAGAAAATACAAATTAATAAAATTAGAGGTAAAAAAGAAAGACATTATGAAGGATATTGTTAAAAGCCAGAGAATCAGATGGACATACTTTAATAATGTCAATTTTATTAAACTAGAAAATCTAAAAGGCATACGTGTGTGTGTGTGTGTGTGTGTGTGTGTGTGTGTGTGTGTGTGTGATCAAAGTTGAATGACAATGCAATAAATAATTTAAACAGATCCATAACAACTAATGAGGTAGAAATGGTAAGTTAAGATTTTGCAGCTACAATAGCCCAGAGCCATATGCATTCAGCACAGAATTCTATCAGGCCTTCAAAGGAGAACTAACATCCAAACTCCTTAGTCTATTCCATACACTAGAAAAAAAAAGGGACTCTTATATATCCATGTGAAACCAGTATTATTACTCTGATATTAAAATCAGACAAAGACACATTTTAGGCTAATCTCTCTGATGAACATAGATGCCAACATCTCAACAAGATACTTGAAAATAGAATTCAAGAACACATCAAAAAGTTAATCCACTACAATCAGCTTGGCTTCATCCCAAACATGTAGGGATGGCTGAGCATGCATAAATCAATAAATGTCATTCACCACAAAAATAGACACAAGACAGGAGCTACATGATCATCTCATTTGGTGCAGAAAAGGCCTTTGAGACAATCCAACATTCCTTCATGATGAAAATCCTAGAGAATCTAAGAACACAGGACTATTTCTATGTACTAAAGGCAGTATACAGCAAGCACACAGCCAATGTTATGCTAAATATAGAAAAGAATGATGCTTTTTCACTAAAACCAGCAACAAGGCAAGGATGCCTACTCTCTCCACTTCTGTTCAACATAGTGCTTGAAGCAGTAAGATTGTCACAAGTAAATGAATGGAGCCCCAAATTACCATTTTGAGAGAGGTGGCTCAGACTGGAAAAGACAAACATTACATATTCTATCTATGTGGATATTAGTTTTGGCTCTTTACTTATTTGTCTTTAAATTAGAGTACCCAGAGAAAGCAAGGAACTAATAAAGGGCCATGAAAACAATTCATGAAATTAGAATGTAAGTTAATAAAACAAGAATAACATGAACTAAAAATGAAAGACAGTTAAAATTATAATAAAATGTCATGAGCCTTCTCTTTTCTGGAGGTCTCAGACACACCTGGCACCCCTGAGAACTCTTAAAGTTAGAGGGCTCCAACTCACCTGGTGTGATGGCACAGTTGTGGGCCTCTGTATTAAATCACCTACATAATAATAATAATAATAATAATAATAATAATAATAATAATAATAATAATAATAATAGATTCTCCCCTAGGGCTAGTAACCCAGCCAAGCCAGGGTTTCAGGTCCAGTTACTGGTACCAGGCATGAGTTAAATCTTGAGGAGTAGGGTTTAAATCCCAGAAGAAAGTGGTAAGTTAGTCCCGTGACATCCATGTCCCTATTGTACCAGTAAACACATCTTGCCAGACAACTTGTTATTGTAGCTTGAAGCACACACAGCTGGGTAAGACTGCTGGTTACTTTTCTCCCCTGGTAGCATGCATGCAAACCTTTCAGCACTTTGAAATCTCTCTAGGCAGGCTGAAGCTTCCAAGTGTGACTGTGATGGATCATAAGCAATACTGTCCTACCATCAAGTTCTGTAGATTAACTAGGAGCAATGGCAATAGCTTGTGATGTTGGGGAGAGGGATATGGAAACGTAGGGGCCAACAAATCGAAAAGGAAACCCTACCTGACCCAGAGCTTCTTATTTGATAGTCTACAGTGTCTGAGAGAGTCAATGTCTGCATTATAGGGTAACTCCATTTCAACTAATTCTCTTTTAAAATTCTGGTCTTTAATTTTTTTTCACTTTATGTGCATTGGTGTTCTGCCATGGGTGTTGGGTCCCTGGAACCAGAATTACAGACCGTTGTGAGCTGCCATGTGGCTGTTAGGAATTGAATCTGGGTCTTTTGGAAGGGCAGTCAGTGATCTTACCCACTGAGCAGCCTCTCCAGCCTCTAAACTAATTTCATATTATATATCTATATATATATAATATGAAATTTTTTTAAAGAAGCTCCTATAGTACTAGGCCTGCATATGGCATTTTAAAAGTCTTTGGTCTTCTTATCTCTTTCCAAATTTCCTCCTTAGCCCTACCCTCACACCCCCTACCTCACCCTATCCCATTATTCCCATTTCCCAATCATATGACATACAGTCTATGTCCCTGTCAGTGACATCATCCATGGGCTTTTATTAGTTTATCCAAAACAAAAACTTGCATGCAAATGTGTGAACGATTAATTATAGGGTGGACAGCAGTGTCAAAGCTGTCACAGAGGCCTGGTAATCTTGCTTCTCACGTTCCTAGAGACCATGAGGTCCCATCACCCGGCTGCTTCTCTCCTGTGCAGGTCTCTATCCAGGAGGGGATTCCCTGACTACTGGAATGCAGAAAGATGCTTCCTAAGGTGTCTCAGTGGCTGTGTCCATGAGCTCCTACACTTGAATGTAACTAGGGAGGGCATGCTCTGCTTATCCTTGTGACTTTCCAGGGTCAGCCTACACTTTCTGTCTGTAGGGCCTGGCACAGTCCCAACACTAAGAAGTCAACATTATGCTTTACTCTTTCATCGCCATCTTTCTGGGGTTCAGTTGGTTGAGTCTCTGATCATCCCAGTCTAGAGGACGAAGATAGCCCAACTCACAGAAGAAGGAAAAGGACAACATAGACCTGAGACTAGGTCCTCACAATGGAGCCACCATTTCATTCCAGACTCCTGCAGCTCTGTTCTTAGTTGACCAGGGTCCAGTGGAATTGAATTCTCTCTAAGAACCAAAGATAGGTCAAGAATAAAAAGAACTTAATTAAGACACTACAACATTAAGAAAACAAGTCAGAGGATTTTAAGTTAGAACTCACAAATTAGTTTGTATAGGTTGAGACACAAAGCAATTATATAGAAATGTCACTACTACGAAGGAAATGCCATTTTCAAAAGTGAACTGAAATTTTACAAACATCTACTGTGTACTTTACTCCCAATAGAATTTTAATCCATTTGAAAGAAGATCATAAAAGTCTGTATATAAAATAATCTAGGAAACAAGAATGAAATTATAACTTCTCTTCCATAAATAAAATGAACATTGCCAAACATGCAAATTCAAAATAATATTTATATTTAGAAAGAAATAAAGGCAATATTTAAATTATTTAAGAAGAAATGTAAATCAGAATATTGCTCATGAAACCTTAAAAATCTGTCCAAAGAATTAGTCTGAGAAATATGTAGAGCCTTAATAATCAGGCTTTCAAAGGTAATGAAAGCATAAAAATAATAGTCAGATATAGTGTATGAAAAAAATTTAAATTAAAAAAGAGGAAAAAATTAAAAATTTAAGATATCTTTAAAAAGCTACTTAATTTTCCTGCACCCAAAAATCTCTTATCTTTAGAACACATAGCTCATGGAATTATGCAAAATTTAAGTGCTTTGCTATGCATAGTGTTTATAATAATGCTATTATTGTTATTTATGTTCTTTCTAAATGTTGCTTACTTCCGAATTTTTCATTTTATCATTTTTTATGAACAGTTTAATTAGGCTGAGTTTTAATTTACGTGCAGTTGTTTTATGTTAAATGTAACGGGCTTTTTGCTAAATAAAAACTAATGGTAAGACACTGAGACTTGATCATAGGTACAGTGAGCAACACAGATACAACTCAGCCTAACAGAAAAGAGGAAGAAAATAAAAATCTTAAAAGAAACAACACAAGGCTACAATCGCAAAGCACAAATGATATATATAAAACTGCTGCCAAACATCGTGCCTTTGGACCTATGTGAGATGAATGACTACGGTACATACACACATCTCTTTGGACGCAGATAACTCCTCAAACCCTTCAGCTGCTTGTATTATCATCTGGAGATTGCCTACAACAAGCCCTAGTCCACTGATAGTTTAATCCACAGATGGCTTTACTGTGGAATCACTGGACCACAGCTGACCCAACTCATACACACGCTTTGAAATCTGTGGAATCCCTCACAAGATCCAGGTTGCCTGTGTGCCAGATGCTGCTGCTGAATTTCTAGGCAAGCCTTAGTTGTCATCAGCATTGCCCTTCTTTGGGGGAGTGGAAGAAAATCCATCATGCTGTCTTCCTTTCGACAGTATGCTGAGGCAGAGGTGTCTCCAGGTGAGATGTCAGGGATAGTTGAATGCATTCTTTGTAGGAAGTGCCTGGCCGGCACTCATTTCCTAAGAGGAGTTTCTGCTTGGGGACTTTGGCTTGGCAGTCTCAGAGTGGAAATGTCGTATTCACTGAAATGACTAGGTATGTTCCGGGAGTTTGAATGTTAGGAGAAGCTCTTTAGCAGTAGTGAATCGGATTCTCCATGAAGAAATCCTCAATTTCACCTTCTCTTTCCTCTAGGCGTGGCTGAGGCTCAGCAGCAACTTTGTCTTGCTCACTGGGGACAGAGATGGGCAGGAAATCTGCTTGCTGACCTCCATTCTTAAGGCCAGCAAATGTATAGTTCCAAACAGCCTCCAGGTGCCAAGTGTCCAGGGCTGCCTGTCGCCATAGTGCACACACATCCCCCGAGGCCCTCTTTCAGGCAGGCTTACCTCCCTCCATGCTCCAGTGCTTGGAGGGGCTTACTGTTTCACTGGGAGTTAGTGAGAGCGTCTCCCGGAAGTGGGATCTTACGAATGTTCCATATTCTCAGGTGTCCTCCCATCCCAGGCAGTGTGCTTCGACCTACCATGGTGCCTATGATTTTAATGCTGTATTTCCTCCCAGACTCCTCACTAGGGAATAAACCTTTGTTCTTAATAGACACTCTGGTATCTTATTACAGCGGCACAGACCAGAATAAACCAGTGTGTTTCATTAAAAGGTGTTGCAATGCTATTAGGGGACCAAAAAGTAGTTATTAAGTTGTGAATTACACACAAAGACAAACTTAATTGTGAAAAATGATCAGTGATCTACACCAAGCATTTGCCATCTAAAAGTTAATTGTACAAATGTCAGTGTTTTTGACACCCATTGGCTCCAGGGGAGGCCAGCAAAGTTATGTATTCTATTATAAGGCAGACTTTGGGTATGTTACAAAAGGAATGGTGAAAAGTGCCGGGGAGGAGCACAGGGGAGGAGCGCCGGAGAGAAGCGCCGGGGAGGAGTGGAGTGCCGGGGAGGAGCGCCGGGGAGGAACACCGGGGAGGAGCGCCGGGGAGGAGTGGATGCCGGGGAGGAGTGGAGCGCCGGGGAGGAACGCCGGGGAGGAGCGCCGGGGAGGAAGCAATGGTCTGTTGCTGCCCGGGTTGGGTGCTTCCTGTGGAGCTTTGGATTCAGTATGTGGTGTCACAGAAAGAACTTTGAATGTGAGTATCTGCAACAGTGATTAATATCTGGATAGTTCTGGAAACCATGTCATGTATGAAGATGGGTGAAGTATAATCAAAAAGGTCTATCTAATCCAGGGGGCAAAAAGAGATGGAAGAGATTGCAGTCTCCAAGTGTCAAGGACTACAACGTGGAGAGAGAACAACCATACTCTGTGTCATCACTTTGCAAAGAGCTTTGATCTTAGAAGGAAGTCATAGCAGGGGAAGGTTTCATTTCATTTTAAAAACAGACTTTTAACAGTGGTTGGGACTACTGTGTAGGAAACGGTCACTGTGCCACCATGAACGGCTAAACAAAGTTCCCCTTCTTCAGAACTTTCATTGGTTGGCTCTGGGCCTCTTGCTTCTGAGGACAAAGAAACCAGGGACACAGTAACTTCCATGACTTCTAAGACTTAGCAGGAGAGCCGCAGGTCAAGCCAAATTATGGCCTGTGTCTTTAGTTGATGAGCTAGGTTCAAGTTTCACTGGACCCCATGTACATTGCTGATATGTGAAGGAAAGTTTCAGCCTTGGAACTCAGCCAATCATGTCAGTACCCCAAGGACAAGGTGAGGGCTGGCCCACAATAGCTAGAGGAAAAGCAGGGGCTGATGTCTGATTTGAGCTCAGCCCCTTCTTGGGGTAATTTTCTCTGTGTCTGACCTATTCCCTTGGGCATCCAACCAAGCACCGGCCTCAGAAAGAAGCTAAACAGACACGGCAGGAATTAGTTCTGACTCTCTTCCAGGTTTGGCAGAGTCTTTCGGCTTCAGCCTGTCAGCTGGGGGTGATTGGACTCGTGGGGTTGGGCCAATCCCTGTCTACTTTTATTCAGTTCCACAGAGAACTGTCTGCCAATTGGTTGATGCTGCCATGTGGTTTGCCAGAGACACAGCCTCACACCCTGCGCTCTTCTTGTACAGGTGCTCAGCATGAGGATATCTCCCCACCCCACAGACTCTGTAGACCTTGATTTGTATATAAAAATAAAAGCATAAGGAAAAATGTTTAATTTACTAAGAACACCAAGTCCCATGAGAATTCTGGTTAGCTTACATTCTTTGCAATTGATATGTATTTTCATATTTTCCTTTTAATCTTATATACATTTAAACTTACCAAAAACTATACCTCCTGAACGTTAATGTTGTAAGTGTTCAGTGAATAAAGTCACGAACCAACAGGACACGATACCAGTCCAGACTATGCACAATCCACTAATGTCCCATGATTGTCCCAGAACTCTGGTGGCATGAGATTATGCAGCTACTAGTGGTGGCAGTGATGAAAACTGCATGGTGTGAGGCCTTTGCTTTAGTCTGTTCAGCCACTGAACTAAAATGGGCAATAGCCGGGGCATGAGTCGTGAAGTGAGAGGCGGGGGTTGACTAGAAAACTGTATGGGCTGTGGAGTCTTGTAAGGGTGCACTATGCACTGCAGAGACAGACACGACACTGGGTGTCTTTAAAAACAAGAGTGTGATAATCAGATTGGTGTTTTAGGAAAACATCTCTAGCTGAAGTCTTATCATGGAATTCCCAGAGACAAGAGTACTAATTAGAAAAATTCAGACAAGAGACCGTGTTGACCCAAATTAATGAGTGTAGAGAGAAGTGGCCAGGCCCTTGATAGAAGAAGTAGAAGCAAGGGAGTGGATAAGTTTGAGGGAGAGGATGATGGACAGAGCGATGGTGAAGATGATGGATAAAGCGACAGAGAAGAGATGGAGAGAGTGAGGGAGCAGGTAATGGAGGTGGTGATAGAAAAGATACAGGGATGGAAAAGGGAGGAGATGAGGGAGAAGGTGATGGAGAGGGTCAAAGAGATGGTGATCGGGAAGATGATGAAGAGGGAAAGGGAGAAGTTGATGGAAATGATGATTCAGGAGAGTAGGGAAAGGTGAAGGCCAGGGCTAGGAGCCAGGTAGAAACATGTCATTCTCCAAGGTAGACAATGCAGTTGGAAAAAATAACTCTGAAGCTATTTTTATGTTGACACATTTGGGCACTGTTGGAGTTTTGTTTTGTCACTGTGATAAAACAGCCTCACAAAAAAGCAACTTAAAGTAGAAAGGGTTTGTTTGAGCCTACAATTCTGCATCTCAGTGTGTCATAGAAGAGAAGTCAGAGTAGTGGAACCTTGTCACATCACATTCATAGTCCAGGGCAGGGAGAAATGAAAGCATGCACAGACTTGCTTGCTTGTGCTCAAATCAGTGTCTCCACTCTTATATAGTTAAGGACTCCCTGCCTAGGAAATGCTACCATCCACAATGGGATAGATGTTTCCATGTCAATTCAATTACTTAATCAAGACATGCCCCAGTGCTGATAAACCTGTCCCTGAGATGCTCTCTTCCAAGGTAATTCTGGGTCATATCAAGTTTACAATTCAAGCTGTGACAGGAACTCAGTAAACTTGGTATGTGGAGCAAGGTTCCTTTTGACACCCAGTCTGGGCTATTGTCTTTGTATCATGCCTCTTAACTGCTTTCTGCCTAGCAAGGCTTTACAGAACAGCAAGTAGGTGTAAAGCATCAAGACATACAGCCCTCAGTCCCTACCACAGAGAGCCCACAGGCGAGGACAACCTTAGTATTAGGCACCATATTAATTGCTTTTCTGTTGTTGTGGTAAAACAGCCATAGCCAAAGCAACTCATAAATAGAAGAATTTATTTTCTCATATGGTTACAGAGGGAGAGTCCGTAATGTTGGGGATGGGGGGGCATGGGGAAGGAAGCTGAAAGACCATGTCTTCAAATGCAAGCTCAAAGCACGGGTGAACTAGAGGAGGTGAGAGTTTATAAACTCCCAAAGTACCCCCCCTTCAGTGATGTGCTTCCTCGAGTGAAGCTGTACCTCGCCCTAAACAGCATTACCAACTGGTACTCCCTCTGTTTATTTGGAGGCCTTAGAAGTCCCAGGCTGGGCAAACACAGTTCAGACTGTAGAGGCAGAGATGATGTCCAGTCTAGGAGGGACATAGTCCCAGAGCTGGCCTTCTTTTTCTCAACAGAGCTGGAAGGCTGCTCCAGCTAGCTCCTGGTTAGATGAGGAGAAAAGACCTGCAGTAGATGGGCACCTTAGTTACTTAACTATCACTGTGATTAAACACGAACCAAAACAAGTTACTGAAGGAAAAATTTACTTTGGGCTGAGAGTGACTGAAGGTTAGGCTGGAACAGCCCCTAAGGGTGTGCACCTGGGACTGTCCACCAGAACCAAACACAGGAAGTGGTGTGAGTCTTTTGAAATCTTAAAGCCACCTCAGTGACACAGTTCCTCCAATGCCACTATATCTCCTCTTCCTCCCCAAATAGGTGCCAACTGGAGACCAAGTACTCGGATGCCTGAGACTTCTGAGGACATCTTGTTCAAGCCACCACAACAAACTTGTTCAGGTATGGGCAGAACAACATGGTCTACCACAAAAGGAAAAACCAGTCAGGGTTCTCATACCCAGGGCCTGTGAGCGGTATGAACATTTTTTATGTGTCCATGTGTGTCCTAAAAGGGCCTAATGCATCGTGTAGCCTTGGCAGTTCTAGAAGATTCTCCTCTTTCTCTTCCTCCTCCTTTTTATTTATTTATTTATTTATTTATTTAAAAAAAAAACTTAACAGTAGAACAGCTGTTGGTTTTGGCTACAGTTAGCCTGGCTTGGTTCTTGGGAAAAGAGAGGATGTTCAGCTGTTTTCAAGAGCTATCAGTAGAAACTGAAATGAAAAACAAAACAAAACCAGAACAGATGAGTCTGCAAGATGGAACCTGTTCTCTCCCCTGGGACACTGTGAGTGCCCATATTCAGTACAAAGACACCTACTGAGAGATACAATGTGCTCTCTGCATGCCCAGACCTGATCTCTTGTACTAATTCTACTGCAGGGATGCATGGCAGGTTTCTTAGGCTTCCTCCTGTCTGACCATTCAGGATGAGGGACACAGGTAGACAGGTGGATTTCTATGATGGGAAACATTGCTCATCCTATCCCAAGTGACCTCCCTTTGAGTGTCATTTTCTCCATTGCTGGATTCTGGTCTGAGCACCTAGATCATGTCTAACACTTTTGCTTTCTATATGCCAGGGACTAGTGCACAAATTTTTAAGGGTACACTTCCCATTGTGCCCATGTAATGGATTAGAAATATTAGGCTCCGAAAAGTTCAATAATTTTTTTCAAAGCAAAAACCTAACAGTTGTCATTGCTTTTTATTCTATCACCAAAAATAATTTAAATACCAGACAACAATAGACTACTGTAGATTATGACCACATAGTGAAAAGACAGGGACAAATCTTTTACCTACTCAATATATGTAAATGTGGATAGAAATATATCAGCGCATATACATGCACATAGATACTTGAGGTGAACTTGTCTATTAGAAATGGATATACACCTCCCCAAATCTCTTCCCTACCAAGGCAAGAAAACAAATATGAACACTCACAAATAAATCTCCAAACACAGGAGGAAAATCACCTACCAGAGTGACATGGCAAATCCACTGAAATTACAAATCAGAAGCCAGATCCTGCTTTGGGAAGCAGGTTGTAGCTTAGTGTCGGCATGTGGTAGATTATTATCACACAGATGGGTGAGAACACTCTATCTATAAACTAAAGCAAACTCTTAAGAGAACTAGAGAAAAGACAAACAAAGTAAAAGTAGTCAAAATGCATAAATGATAGAGCTGAAAATTTAATCTGTAAGCTGGAACGTGGTGACCAAACTTCTTTCAAAATACAAAAGATAAACACAATGTATTCTAGAAAGCGGGAGATTTCTAAAAGCAGCGGGATGATTCTGTGATGCCCCCCTTTCCATAGTCTTAGCTGTACACCATGGCCTAAAAATAGAATGTCACAAAACTGAGGGCTAAGGGTTAGTGTGCACAGTGTCTCCTGAATCCCTCTTCACCCGGGGTGGGTTTTGCATCGACCTGTTGCACAGCGTATCCACACTGTATGTACTTCCTACCCACTATGCACTCAGCTCTCTTGGTGACCCAACTGACTTGTGATACCACAGGGATTGCGTTCAGTGACCTTTGTTCCACTACTTATGGATCCTGAGTGCAAAGAGGTACTGCTGGCTCCCAAGACAGAACAGAAGCCATAGGTAAGGAAACAAAGAAAACTTATGCTCCAGTTGCTAATACACATGCTGAGAACAAATCTGTCTGTGAATTGAGAAAAAAAAAAGGCAGGCAGAGTTCATGTTAGTGTTGCCATTGTTTCTCAAAGTGCCAAAGTTACTGCCACCAGATACATGTTTGCATGCATTGAGATATAGAAGTCAGTCCATCTATGCTTTCCAGGTTCTACCGGGGATCTTAGCAAGTATGATTGAGGCAACCGTATCTTTAAAGCTTGTGGTATGTGATTTTGAATTAGAATTCTAGTCCAAGCCAAGAACTACAATATAAAAAATAATAATGTAAACTCTGAGTGCTTTGAAAGCTTAACAACCACAAGTCACATAAGAAATTTCTGGAGAATCTATTCTAGCAAAATGCAGCATAAGTATTGATAATTGGGGGAAACTTATATGTAAGAAGCAGTGGATAGCTCAATAAACAGCTCTTATTCTAAGTAGGTGTTTATTTTTGAAATGAATAAAATGAAATCTGGAATCTTCAGTGGTTAAGATGTTAGCTCAGTGGTGAGACTTAAACACTGTTCTTGAACATTTGGTTTTAGTTTTTATATCTAAAACCAGCTTTTGCTGACACATGTTTCCTTGCTGTCCAATCTGATGAGTGGGCCAGCTGGGGACTTGAGACACAATGAAAGCAGTTTCTCCTTGATTGAGGGTCTCACCTCTCATATCAACCAAGTTGTTAACAAAATGACAAATGAGATAGGAAAAACTCTAGAAATTAAAAAAGAGTATTGATTAAAAATGCATTTAAAATTTACCAAGAGGCAGTAGTTAAATATACAGAAGAACAAGGTGGAGAATGAAAGGGTGTGCTGGTGATTAATACAGGACAAGAAGACAGAAATCAAGGACCACCCCACGGAAACATTATTGAACCACAAAAGAAGTCCCGGAAATGGACAGCAAGAAAACAATGAAATAATGCTCAGATCCAGTGGGTTAAAGAGTTCAGATATCTCTCAGTGAATTCAATACCACCAATGCAAACCAATACAAAAGATGGAATACACCAATCAATGACATCATCACAAAATCTGAAAGAGGAAATGTGGCTTACATACAGGTTTACCAGAGTTGTAGCTTGGATGCGATACTGGGAGTTGGAGAACAATGGAGAACTGCTTTGCATGTATGGAAAATTGGTATTTTCACATCAGGGACTCATATCACAACAGTACATTTCTATGCAGTAGAGGGCACATGAGTCCATCCTCAATCCTTTGCTTCTCCTCTGTAAGAAAGGACAATCACATCACCATGTTCACGACTGAGTGGCCCCAGGAAGAGCTGGATGCATCCTGTGTGCCCAGGCAGAGCTCACACCTGTGGGAATCTGTGGGCATCATCAAATTCAAATGGTAGAAGAGTGCTAAAATTCCAGGCAGGATTCAAATTTTAGTTTGTGCTCTGTGAGTTTTCAGCCCTTTAGGACCTCAGTTTTCTAGGAAAGTAGATGCACACTTGGAAAGAGCACAGACTTCTTGGCTTGCTTCCTCACTTCAGTCAGGGAAAGTGTCCTACGGGAGAAAATTCCAATCATGAAGTTTTCATGTTCCAAAGAAAAATAGGGCTTACCCCAACCAGAGGAGCAGGTGATACCCTGAGCTGTGCCAAGTAGAGAGCAGAGTTTTTCAGTCAGAAAAGTACCCCAGCCCATCATTACAATAACACAAAAGGGCGCAGGAATGGAGACTGAAGTCATGAGCAAATGCTGGGAACCAGGATGATGAGAGGTGTGGCAGCAAGTGGGGAAGAGGTCACTAGGGCCGCTCAGGGTAAGTATCTAAGTCATAGACTTTGGCTGGGGGACCAGCTCCAGGCCGTGTGGTACATGAGAGTTGCCTCATGGAAGACAGGAGGCTTGAACGGAGTCTGTCTTCTAATGTGGAGCATTGATATTGGGAATGTTAAGAGGTGGAAGCTATTGGAAAGTAATCAGGCTACAGGGAACCAATCTTGGAAGGAAATAAGGTCACAGTTCACTAATTTGTTTGAGAACTCATCCTAAAAGGACCTTCCCTAAATCTCCTTACCATGTGTGATACACATCACCCTTGCACATGTTCCTATTACAATGGTCATGAGGTTATCACATGAGCAGAGTAGGTACTAGTACCAAGCTCATGGACCTCCAGAATGTTACCTCTGTGCTTTACAAAGTATCCAGCCTTTGGTATTTTATAGCAGCAAAGGAAATGCACTAAACCTGAGTAAGATATTCACTTCTACAAGATAGGAATAATCCAGTCACTTCGCTCAATTAAAGAAGAGGCAAAACATAATATGGGCCTTAAGAGCCAAGTGTGACGCTGGCCTGGAGAAACAGAGTGGACAGGCAATGCCAACATCAGTGTCTGGCCCAGTAATGAGGGGGGGGAGTGGCCATTAGGGATGGTGGAGCCAGGACAATGAGCTCAGCATGGAGTCTGCTGTGCTTAATGCGGGACATGAGTCAGCATGTTCTCACAGCCGGATGCTGTACAGGAAACCAGATGTGTAAGGAATTGTACCCTTATAGGAGGGAAGCTATACATGGATCCAGACTTAAGCCAGTGTGTCCTCACAGGAGGGATACCATACGGGCGCTGAGAGATACCGTCAGGGACAAAAGGAACCGATATAGGACAACTCAAAGAAGAAGCTGAGACAACCGTACTGAAAATACCAAGACAAAGAGGTTCATACTGATGGCAGCCCCCTTTCCCTGGAGGGAAGCAGGTGTTCATAGAAAAGGGAAGCTAATTGCATATGCATCTCATTGATACATGTGATAAGTATAGCATAGAAGATTTCAAGTTAATGTCCAGTATTCAAAGTTCTTACAGTAATAAATATATCTGTAACCTTTAGTAAATACACTTGAACATGGTTTAATGGGTGACTTTAGTCTTGTGAACAGAGAAGCTGTAATACAAAATTAGCCTCTTTAAACGGAAAAGCTCGGTGGCACTCACAGTCACAGAATTGTGCAAGCATCGTTTTTTATCCCATTCTGAACTTTTTTTCAACTTTGTACCTATCAAGTGATCACCCTCACTTCCTCTTTTGCCTTTTAACTTGAACATTGCATCAATTGTCTTTAGTATATAATTATTAGCATAGTATATTCCATCTCAGATCTGATAATTTACTTCATGGTGCTTGCTACAGTGTGTGGTTATGGTTGCTTCTCCATAGCTGCACGCTCTAAATATGTGGACTCAACCAGACTCAGACTGAAAGTCTAAGAAAACTGCATTTGTTATTCCTTTCAATGTACTACTTTCACAACTCTTTTAAAAAAATAAGCCCCAATTTACTGACAAATTATAATTAAACAAGTAAAGACAAAACCCTGCAATTGTACTGACTACATGCAGACATTTTCTTTGTCATTATTCTTCTATTAATATCATATAAAAACTACATAGCACTTAGACTGTATGCTCGTCTAAGTAATCCAGAGATGCCTTAGGCACATGAGACATGCATGTAAGTTACATGCAGATACCATACTGTTTCATATAAGGGTCTTCAGGACTTTCATATTTATTCATTTATTTATTTACCCATTGGATATTATGACAACCCTCTGAGGATTCCAATGGCTGCATTTTGCTGTCATTGACTTATTAAGCTGGTCATGCCTGTCTGCTGCTCGATTGTGAGCTCCCTGAAGGCAAAGGCCATCTCTGCTTTGTTTTCTGTTAATCTCCCACCCTGTATGATGCTTCCCTCCACAGGTTTATTTGAGTTTGGAAGGACTGGGTAGACGCCACTGATATGAATAGAATGACAGAAAACAGAGAGAAAGCAGATGCTAAGGAGGCTGGAGATCATCTGACACTGGTCTCAAGGCTGAAATAGGCTACCCAGGTCCCTGTGTTTGCAGTGACTATCCTGGGAACACCGGGGAGTCAGGCAGTCTGGATGCCATGTGCATTCCCAGCCAAAGGGAAGCAGGAACTAATGTGTTAACACCCTTCTTGTCTCCTTGTCCCTCCCAACCCAAGTAGACACATGTGAAATTCAGCCCAGTTGTGTGGCTTGAGCTCCATGGCCATTCTAGACCCTCCTGTCCTATCTGGTTTCAGACCTGAGATAAATCTCTTGAGCACCCTCTTTAATTAGGAGCTTTAGAGGGAAAGGTCGGGCTATGGGGATGACAGGAACCAGACTTCAAGCTTGTTTCCAGGGCTGAGAGAAGGAAGGGCTTTCTCTCCAGAATCTCCAGCCAAGGAATTACAGAAAGGCCAAGGGTCAAAGAAAAACAGCAGCGGCCAGAGGAGGAATTCTGAGACTTTCTTTAGCACTCTTAGGGAGGCCTGTTTCTAGTCACATGGAAGCTGACCTTGGCTTTCTCCCAGGTGTCTGTGTACCCTCAGAGAGCCCCATGCATTTGTACCTGGCTCTCCTCATTCGTGTTGATTATTGTAAGGAATGATTTGCAGAAAGAGAAATAAGCCCCTTGTTTCTATTTCCTGTCTCTAGGCAATAACAAGCCATGTCACTTTCACAGCTTTTATTTCATCCACGATCATCACCTTTTCCACTTGAGAGATTCCCCACTTCTAAAGCAGCAATTGCCATAGTAACCATTAGATCCTAAGAACCACTAAGTCCGACGGATGCCACTGGCCACTGTCAAAGGGCTGCTAAGAACCTGCTCTATAGTGCTGAGTCCTGCAGGGCTTGGTCCTGGGATCCCAACTGGAGTGATGGAAGAAACAAACGGATGGAATGAAGAAAGGACAGACACACAGACACTTACAGAAAAGGTGAGATGGAGATGCACCAACAATGGCAACCTGGAGAGTCTGTTTATTTTTTAGACATCTGAATGGAGGAGGCAGGTTCATTGCATATAGTTGGATAAGGAGGGAGGCTTGGATACACAGCTGAAACAGGAAGGGGTATCTGTAGGGAGTAGAGTCAGGTTGCAGTCCAGGAGGAAGAACCAGTTGATAGATTTTGCACACACTGGTCAATCATTGGTAAACACTGGTACTTGGACCAGAGGAAGGTTTTGCCATGACTATGAGCCTTACCGAGTAAAGATCCTCATGGGTCTGAGGCACTGAGGTTCTTGACATGACTGCGTGTATGTCAATAATACACATCCACTCATGGCTTTATCTGCTCCCCATACCCTGGACATAACCTGCATCCATGTTGTAAAGCTTGAGTTCTATAGCACCATTAAATCTCACGGAAATATTTATGGTGTATGGGGCAGAAAGGGGGAAGTAGAATATTTTTCCAGACTGAGTATTACATTGGGAATAACCCAATATTGATATGTAAGTGATAGAATTTGCCCTAAAATACTCCCCACATAACACATATTACAACTGGCTTGGTGAGCAAGCAAATGGAAAGACAATATATGGTAACCAGGCAACTGAAACTCAGCCAACAGTGTGAGCTGAATTCTCACCCACTCCCAGGGTGCAGGCTGCCCAGTTGCACCCTAATAAGGCAAATGCTGAATTACATAAAGTTGCTTATCACACGGTATGTGAAGGCAGTCAGAGCCAGCTTTGCTCTCTGAGTGCTACCAGGTTTTGAAACATTTGTTCAGGAAGATTTTGTTAAATTTAACTGATGTTAGATTTTCTCATTTACCCTTCCTTCAGCACAGGTAGAACAAGGTTAGTGCTCCTGCCTAGAAGGATGGTGATTAGACATAAACTTTTTTAAAAGAGAGAGTCTGTGACTTGAACAGCTCAAATCCTCTTTCAAAACAAATATAAAGATAGAGAAAAAGAACTATTTGAGTTTAATACGCTCTACCAGATGGTATCTACCTTCACAGAACTTAGCGGTCTCTCCTGCATGCTTCACAGAGACCCCCCCTTTTGCAGATTTACCTCTATGATTTCAGAAAGGGGGGGTGGAGTGCCAATTTCCTCAAATGCATTTAAACAACTGTTTATGTAGCACTTACATTATACAAGGTGCTATTTAAAATGTACGGGGAAATGTATGTGGGTTATAAGCACATATGTGGCACACACTATTAATAAGGAGAATGAGCATCCTGGGACTTGCTGTCCGTGGGAGGTCTTGAAACCAATCCCCATGGGAACCAATGGAGGATTCCACTCTTCATATGCTAAGGCTTTCTGTTTTCATTGTTGGGTTATCTGCTGAAAACTTTCACATGTATCATTAATATCCTTCTAGATGAACTCCACATGGGGATTTTTGTGTCATGACTGTGTTTAGAGAATGATTAGATTGTAATAAGCACAAAATAAATATTCATAAACAAATGGAAGACTTGGCACACCACAATCCCAAGGCCAGCCGCAGCCCTGACACTGACCACCAGGGAGATTACCCACATTTCCTTTCATAGGAGCAATTGGGGACACCTGAGTGTGTGTATTCAGACTCTCTGGGGTCTCTCGGCTGTACACAGCCATCCAGCCAGTATGATTCTGAAAATACAATAATGGAAACTTGAAGGATTTTCTAAGGAAGCAAACTTTTAGAAAGCATTCCAGCCTGTTTTTTATGTATTGAGTTTTAAAACCAATCTTATAATTTCCATATTTATTTATTTTACTTTGAAAGGAATTGTAACTGATATGAAAAACACCCTTTTCTTGTTAATTGGGGGACATTGGTTCAATAGCAGTGACATTTGTCTTTCAGCCTGTCACACTTGGGAAATTAACACAACACACATTGGAATAAGTCAAGTTAATGAATATTAGTAAGTGATTTTATCAATGTCTCAAAGCTTGATATATTCTTACAATGTCACATGGCATAAGGGTGCTACATGTGGCTATCCACCTTTCTGTCTCCGAATCTTTGACTGAGCACTATAATCTAGTTCTTGTGTAAGGGAGGCATCCTTGAAAATGTTTCTAATACAGTTTTTTTTTTCTTCTAGCTGTGTTCAGTTGCTATTTCCTCTTTGAAGGTTCATCTGAGGTCAGCTGTTTAGGTGCCTTCAGTTTTCATCTGTTGCAGATTCTTCAGATGTCATGGACATGCACGTTGCAGTGTGGTAGGCACACTCTTTGGGGCAGGGGTAGATGTCAAGTGTTTTCTCTTGTCATTTCTTACTGTCTGTTTTACAGATTGTAAAGATTTAGATTTTCCTTTATTTTGAAGAAATGCTTTTAAGAGGCTGGCGTGATGGCTCAATGGTTAAGAGCCCTGGCTGATCTTGTATTTGAGGACCCAGGTTCAGTTCCCAGCACCCACTTGGAAGCTCACAATTGCCTGGAAATCCAGTTCTAGAGAATCTGGTGCCCCCATTTTGGTCTCTATAGGCACCAGCCACGTATGCACTTTATACTTTCATACATGTGGGCAAAACATCAATACCCATAAAATAAAATATATCAGAGAGAGAGAGAGTTATGCTTTTGATACTAGCTTCTCATGTCCCTGACTGTGTTATTGGTGTGGGGGGGGAGGCATTCTCCTCTTATATCATGGAATTGATGGTTTGGTAAGTTTTCAATTTTTCTGAAAATAGCCTATCCAAAAATGGCTGTCAGGAGTCATGCTACACAAGTCAATTGATAACAATTGATACTCAATGCAGGACAGGCTTTTCATCACTAAGATGAAGCTTGAAAATATGGCATATCAAATTCCAGTAAGACTAAGCACATGCTCTTGTATTAAGGCTGGGCAAGGCCATCCAGTATGAGGAGCAGGTTCCCAAGCGCCAGCCAAAGTGTTAGAGGCAGCCCCTACTCCCATTTTTAGGAGTCCCACAAGTAAGCCAAGCTATACAACTGTCACATATATGAAGATGGCCTATATTGGTTCTATCCAGGCTCTCTGGTTATTGGATTAGACTATGTGAGCTCCTACATGCCAGGTTAATTATTTCTGTGGGTTTTCTTGTGATGGCTTTGACTCTTCTGGGACCTACACTTCTTCCTCCCTCTCTTCAGCAGGATTCCCTGAGCTTGGCCTAAAGTTTGGCTATGGGACTCTGTATCTGTTTCCATCAGTTACTGGATGAAGTTTCTGTGATGACAATTTGGGTAGTCACCAATCTGATCACAGGATACACAGCCAGTTCAGGCTATGTATCCACTATTGCCAGGAGTCTTGGTTGGGGTCATCCTTGTAGATTTGTGGGAGTTTCCCTTTCATCAGGTTTCTACCCAACCCCAAAATGCTGCCTCCCCCTTCCTGTCAGCTCTTTTAGTACTCTCTTCCTCCACCCACTCCCATATCATCCTAAGTGAGGTAACCCAGACACATAAAGATGAACATGGTATGTACTCACTCATAAATCGGTATTAGCTATAAAGTAAAGGATAACCATTCTACAATCCATGGACCCAGAAAGATTAGGTAACATGGAAGGCCCAAGGGGTGATGTCTGGCTCTTCCTGGGAAGGGGAAATAAAAGAGATTTTGTGAGTAGATTGGGGGTAGGTGGGGATGGGAACTTGAGGAGCATAGTATCTTTTAAACCCTTCCTCACATTTGTCCCTAGGATTTCCAAATCTAGCTAGTATAATGCAAGGCCAGGAGGATTAAGGAGCCTGCCTCACATTGCCAATTCCAAAGCAAAACACAGAATACCATCTCACACTGAAAATCATGGCTTTGGCAGGCATAAAACCACAAGAAGCATAAGACTCAGTAGACCTAGAATCCTAAATACATTTAAAAAATGAGCCTATGTTTTTGTTATTAAATGAGTCTATTCAAATTTTCCTTCTCTTACAATGTAACATAGAACTTGATCCTCATATCAGAGAGGTCCTACTGTGCTGACATCTGTTCATGCTGTTGCAACATAGCAATGGTTTTTATATCATGGTATCATAATTTTACTTGGCTTAGAAAAATAGTTATTGGATAACATAAGAACACAGTGGAACATAAAATCAATGGACAAGACTAAGCAGAAGAATGAATTTCAAGGATGGAGGGGAAAGGTTGAGGTAATGATACATTCAGAAATACATGAAGTAAAAATGAAGAACATGGCCAAAGCTTCCAGGAACTCTAAGATATGTTCACTAGTACTAACTTAAGAATCTATGGGCTATAAGAAGATATGAAACAAAATCCAAGGGCATAGTTTATTGAATGAAATCACAGCAGAAAAATCCCAAACCCAAAGAAGGAAGTGGACAGCCAAACACTAAAGACACTCAGTTCCCAAGAATTTAAGTAGACACGAATAAATAAGACTCTTTCCATGACATATCATAGTCATGGAATAAAAATATATAGTAAAGAAACAATATTAAAGGTTGTAAAGGAAAATGCCAATTCATAAACAAAGAACATAAGAATAATAGCAGATTTCTCGGCAACCAAAACTTTCGACCAAGACTGATGTATATAAAAAAGTTTTGGATTAAAACTAAGAGAGCTAAGCAAAAATCAAAACACTTGCTGACACCCAAGCCAGCACTCTAGACAATTCCTAGATGAATACTATACATAGAGGACCGATACAGAAGTCTCATCTACAAGAACGATTTGAGAGAATTCCTTCTACAAGAGAAATGTGTGGAAGAGAGGTGGGAGTGAATTCATTACGTCCTCCACAGATCCTAGAGGAAAACCTCCTGCTGCCACTCCCCAATCCAGCACACTCCCCCACTGCATTGTCAAAACGTATCCTTAGTGGAGAGCTCACCCTTAATCAAGGAGGCTCTTTTTATAGCAGATGAATACTACCACAGAAAGCCACAACCAGTCAAAACACAAGCACAAGCATGGACTTCCCAGCCCTGGCTATTGCATCTACACAACCCCTACACCTAGGGCTCATGGATCCTCTCAGAGAAAGTGATGGAGAGGTTCTAAGAGCCGGAGGACCAAGACGTCTACTATAAGATTTACTATGACATTTATATATGACAGGGTAGATGCACCCTTGAATTCTCAACAGTATCATCACCTAAACAAGACCTGAACAGAGTCAACGCCAGTTATTGGGTAATGCGATGGGGGAAATCTCACAGAAACACCCCTGGATGACAAGCCATCAGCAAGTAATGACTATCGGTAGGAGAACTAGTCATCTCGGGGGTGAGCTAGCTGCATTTGTGTTTACTGCTGCTGCACTGTCAACTAGCTTAGAAGTAGAACTGGGCAAGATGTTCATCAATAGATGAATGAAAAAATACATATACAGAATGTAATTTTCTTCAACCATAAAGAAAATTGAAACCATGTATTTGCAGGGAAATGTATGGAAATTATATCAAAGGCAGTAAGCCATATTCAGAGAATATTCCATATTTTCTCTCATGTGTAGATCCTGGATTTTGGGCTTTGTATATGTACACATGGAGATGTGCTTACAGATATTGAAACTAGAGCACATTATGAGAGACAGAAAAAGTTCTCAAAAGAGGAGGAAGGAAAGTGAGGTGATGGCATATATGTGACATAGAAGTAGACTGGGGACACTGAGAAAAATATTCTAGCAGGGGAGCAGGGATAGGAGCGGTGAATAGATGGGGAGGGTGCTCAACAAAGTGTAAAAAATGCCATAATGAAACCCTTTAATTTATATTGAAATTATTAAAGAACATTCTAAAGTCAACTTAGTTAACATTTAAGCACAGATGCTTTTACCAACTGACTGAAAAAGAAAGGATGCCTATTTTTTTTTTGGATGAAAATTCAAGTCTGTCTCAGTTTTACACTATGGAATTATAAGCTGGGTCTCTCAACAGTGTTGTGTGCAAGGTGGCATACGGCTACCATGTTGCTGTACATGAGTTTTGGTAGCCCTCAGAAGGCCAACTGCATTTGGAGACCAGGAGAGTCTAGTAACCTCTTCTTAGTGGCTCAGGTATCAGTGCTTCTCTGTATCCGAATGACAAGGAAATCTCCATTCCTTACAATTGTTTTCTAACCTTGTGGCTTTCATAGAAATCTCTTCCCTTCTCCTCGTGTAACGTCTATGCCGTTGCCCTGTCACGTCCTGGTCACTACCTTGCTTAAGCATGTATTCATTTGTTCTCTGTCTTTCTCATGAGTTCATGTTTGCTGGGAAAGGACTCTTGTAGGCTCACAGGCTCAGAGCTACGGTTTGTATCCTGAAGCTGTTGCCGAATTCCATGTTTTAAGCGCGCCTGCGCTGCATCAGTGTGAAGAAAATCTGGCATGTTCAGTGCCTTGCTCTGAGGAACTCGTGTTGGTAGATTTTGGAAAGAGTTGACAATTCAAGAAGGAGGGAGAGGATGTGAATTTGAAAAAGTGAGGGGAGGGTATGGATTTGAAGGAACAGACTGGAGTAATCTGGAAAAGTCCCCCTGTTCTTTCACTATTTATAGCCATTCCTAGGCATTAAAAGCACAATGATCATAACTCTTACCCATGCAGAAAGAAAGCGCCAAACAGCACTTTCTTACTTTATGCACCTTCTGGCGCTTAAGTGCTCACTGTTTGGATTTCTTATCTGATAGCTGTATTTTAAAGATCAGGCTTCTCTGAAAGCCTGTACTCATCTAGCTCGCTCTTCTGCCGAGCATTCTGGCCGCTCCATCAGCTCCTAGGATCCAGGCTAGGGTGGTGCCTACTTCCAGTACTGCTGTAGCCCTGATCGCCAACACAGATGGTCATGTGACCAAGGGCATGCTGGTGCAGACCAGAGTCCTACATACACAGAAGCACCAAGCATCCAGAGTCCAGCGCCCCCTGTTGTCCGGAAGTGAATGATTGTTGACAAATCCCCATTGCCCAGCTCTGCTCTTTCTGTCACTCAGGTTTTTAAGACTGATTGCATCATGCTTCGTTTTCAGTCTCTTCTTTGAACTCTCTTTTCTACCCTCCAACTTTCCAGTTTCATGGTAAGTTTAAAAAAAAAAAGTTAAAATTATTCTACAGATGGATAACTCAAAGACTAAACATGGCTTAAATGTAGTCTTGAGAAATAAAGGTGTTTTGGGCAAAATGTCAATGGCATCAGATCTCACAAGTTCTATGGTTCCATACCGTAGTGGGCAAGATGAACTTTTTCCAGATCTCCTGTAACTATCCCTTCCTTGAAGCATCGGAGCTAGGACCTCTTGGAGAGGGCACCGATCCTGGTCAGCAGGACCCAGGAAAAGATGGTAGCGCCCTATCTCCATGCTGAGAAGTATTCCAGAGTTCTGAGCACAGCATGCCACAGCTGACTCTGAGCAAAATGAAGACAATCAACCCTGGTGGATTAGCATTGAAGAAACTCCTAGTTTCTCCAGCAGCAGAAAATGAATGTGCTGAGTCTATGTGGATAAGGTGAACAAACTCTCACTAATAGTGAGCCATAAGCATGATGTTTGCCTGTTGTACACATGTGCATGCAGACAGACCCATGCATGTAGATGCTCAGACTCAGGCAGACACTGAGATACACACCCTTGGAGGAATGATGATCCCCAATTCAAGTGGGATTCCAACGCCTATGTGGGCTTCACCTTACAGATGCTGCCCTAGTGATACTTAGTGCTATAGTTTAAATCTTGAATGCTGCCCTATCCCCATGGGTTGAGGACTTGGCCCCCAACCTGTAATGCTACCCGTCTGTAGAAGAACCCAATAGGCAGGGCCTACACACTGGGGGTGTGCTTTTGAAGGAGGTATTGGGACTTAGTCCTTCTTGTTTGTGTCTTTGCTTTCAGTCTCCATGGAATCAACAGCTTTTCCTCTGTGGTGTGTTCCTGTCATTATGCACTGCTGTACCACAGGTCCAAAGCGACAGACATGGCTACTTACACATCAAACCCTCTAAAGCACAAAGCCCTGGGGTTATTCATGTCAGCAGTTTGCACCATGCTGGGAGGAGGACCAGACTTCTCCATATGATGGCCTATCCCTGACAGCCGAGGAGAAGGCTGAGTCTTGTTTCTTGCTGGTGTAGACTTTGAGGAACAAATCCCCAGGTTTCCACCCATGTGTCTCCCAGGTGGTTTCATTTGTGCTAGCACAACCGATCTGCTTGCTAGGTTACTCTTGTAGCCTAAGAGTCTGTAAATTCTTGGTGGGATGTTTATACCCCACCGAACAGCATTTGATGTAAAAGCATCGATAACGAGCATTCTAGTAATATGTTACTTGTGTCAGAGGAGACTAGACCCAGGGGATGTGAGAAAAGACATGTGGATTTTATTTTAAGGTTACAGAGGACCTGATCTCAACTGCCCTTTCCCTTGTCTCTCATTCAGCCTCTTCATATTCCTGATTGTGTTGGCACAGGGGACTGGGAAGGCAGTCATGCCTTTCTTGTTCTGGGCCACAAGGGATACTCAGCTCTAAGCACTCAGCCAGAGGTCTCAGGATTACCCCAGGGGACTGGCACCAAGCCAACTGTTTGCCTGATTTGGCTGCAGCCCCAGCCTGTCTTTGAGGTATTTAGAAAGTGCAGCATGAATGCCTCTGGCTCAGTCCCAGCTGTGGGGGAAATAAAACGTACCACTTCTTACAAACCAATTCTCAGTGTCAAGTTCAATGTTACTCATGTGCCCTGACCCAAGAGAGTGTCCTCATATGTAGAGCATCTCTGACCCAATTGCAGGACAACTGTAGGTGTGACTTCTTGGAAACTTGAAGGGTCTGGGGTACTACAGTCCAGACGACACAGGATGACCAGAGGGACCAGGTTCACCACTGTTAGAAGACCAAACATTGATGCCTTAAAAATATTAGGGCTATCTGAAGACATGATTTATGAACAGGGCAGCCTCACAGAGTACTTCATCCTCCAATGAGGGTAGCTTACAGGGAGAAGAGGGAGAAGAAAAACTCTACTGGATGTGAGCATTTGCTGTGTGTCTTATGCATGCAGAGATTACAAGACATCACTGCTAATGTCTGGTTTTCTGCCTATGATAAGGCTTCATTGCCTTCTCTTCAAAAATGTTCCCTGAGCCTTAAAGGGAGCAAAATAGATTTTCTACTTATAGGTAAATAACTCAATGGTTATGTATCCCCAGCACCAATCAGTTATGAGTGCCTGCAGTCACGGCTGCCCACTGCACACTGAAACTTTTCTGCTCTGATCTATGTCATCAGCGTAACTATTTAGAAGGGAATTTGATAAACGCATCATGTACATTTAGGAAAACAGTATCAGTAGCTTCACCACTAGAGCCTATGGCCTCTCTAGCCACAAGCTACTGGTCAGCTTTGTGGTACTAGTTATGAATCCCTTCATGCGGACCAGGCTTTAAATACAGTTAGAAAACATTTGGTTGCCCCTATAGCAGACTTGCCACTATTGCACAACGGACACTGAATTAAAGTTGTTTTTGGTCTATATGTAATTCCCACTTTGAAAACATGTATAGACTATTTTTGTACTTTAAAACAGATATTTAATCATTTCTTGATTATTTGATTTTGTTGAACAATAATTGTAAATTAAACTTGTTCAAGTCATACTTGTGAAAATTCATGGATATTTTCTTGTGGAAGTTCTTGGATATATTCTTGTAATCAAGTTCACATTAATGTACCCAAATACTCTTCAGGGCTGTAGCAACACTATTATTCATGAAATAAAACTCATTGATCACTTTATTAAATAAAATTTTCTGTAACTGAGCAGAAAAAACACATTAACATTTGTTATGACTAAGCTGCTTTTAAAGGGTTCTGAATATTTCTAGAGGGCTTTTTTTAATTTGCTTTACTCCTAGGGTGATTAGTGTAAACAAGTTCATATTGTTTTATGCGTTATAAGTCATATTACATGGAATTTGTGCTAATATATTTTTAAATGTTTGTGATTAAATTCAATTCATCTTTGTTCATTTTTTGTTGCTGCTGCTGCATTCTTTTAATGTTTTATTTTTAAACAATTTTAGTTATACTGGAAGCTGCAAATGTAGTACCTTTCACTCAGTTTCCTATGGGGGCCACTGCTTATTTAACCAAGATTTAGAAAAGAAATGTGTTTGTTTATAGCCTTTGTCTATGTATTCTGGGTTTATTATTATTATTATTATTTACATATATTTGTATTTAGGTATTTAGGAATATATACATATGCAACAATAATTGAAGAAGGATAGGCCATGAATTTGAAAGAAAGCAAGGAGGGTGTATAGTAGAGCTTGGAAGGAGGAGAGGGAAGGGGGACCATGGAGATCAGAAGAGGGTGTTCAACTCCCAGGGTTGGACTTAACAGTTGGTTGTGAATCATCTGTTAACCCTTGACTATCTGTTGTAATGGATAGAACATGCAGGTATTTTTTAATGAATTGTATATTCATGTTTAACCAATAATTTTGTTTTTAACAAATAATGAACACTGTGTTTTTTCCAATGGATTTTCTGCTTTCACAAATATAATGGTAAGGTCTTTCTCATTGGTCTATTAATATTATAGGTTACAAAGATTTGTTCTTGGATACTTCACAAGCTTGCTTCCTTGCATCAAGCACATTCTTGGTCATGGAATTTAACTTTTCATATATATATATGTATATATATATATATATATATATATATATATATATATATATATATATTACTAAATTCTCTTCACTTTTATTTTGAGAATGTTTGCATACATATTGGCCTGAGGATTTTCACTGTTCCATATCTGTGTGATGGTGTCAGGATCATTCTTGATTTCATTTTGTTAAGATTGTATTATGTTACATTTTCCCATCTCTTTACTTTCAGGTTGCCTATCTATGTTGAGGTATCAGAAGTGAATTTTTGAATATAACTGAAGCTGAATCATAGTTTTTTGTTTAATCTACTTGCTAATATCTTTTTTATCTGGTATATTTAAACAATTTATGTTCATAATAATTATGAACATATTTTACACATAGATGAATTGATATAATCTATTTTATCTTGTTTTCTCAATTAAGTATGCTTTTTCTTCTTTTAAAGTTATTTTTGATACTATAATATAATTATTTTATTTCCCCCTTCCCTCTCCTCCTTCCAAGCTCTACAACACACCCTCCTTGCTTTCTTTCAAATTCATGGCCTATCCTTCTTCAATTATTGTTGCATATGTATATATTCCTAAATACCTAACTACAAGGCATGCTTTTAATTCTCTATGTGTTTACTTCCTGATTTGAACATATTTCTGAATTACATCAAGATGTAGCTACTTCTTTTTTTAAAGTTTCGTCTTGGTACTGTTAGTAATTGCTTAGACATGACATCACTTATGTCCATACCGTAGTTTTCTTCCTTCTACCAGCTTTCCTGCCATTCACAGTTTAACCGTCTCGTTCCCTCTGCATACACCGACAGCATTAGAGACTCTTACAAATCTTGTTTCTATTGTCGAACATGATTCTAAAACTCTGAGCAAAGAAGGGCAGAGTATCTGTGGGTGCCTTCATTTGTTCTTATTTCCTGAAAGAGGTTTTATTGAGTGTAAAATCTCAGGATGGCAATTATTTTCTTTTAACCTTTGACAAAACACGTCACTTCACTGTGGCTCCCTCGGGTTCTGAGAAGAGGCCGTGTGGTCTGAACTCTTTCTCCGTACTAGTCAGCTGCTCTTTCTGGCTGTCTTTAGCATTTGAAATTTGGAGTTTAAGGTAATTTTAGTGGTAGTTTCTTAAAATACAATTTTGGATTTGTTCAGCTTTTAGATTATGTAAGTTTGGATATTTCCCAAGTTTGGAAAATTCCAAGTCATCATTTTATATATTTCTCCCTCTCTGCTGTTCAGCTTGGATAGTTTCTTCTTTCATTTCTTTCTGCATTTTGTCTATTTGATCTGTTTCTAGTTTTGCACATTTTTAAATAGTAAAGTTTCTGTTTTGTTCCTTCTAATACTTTTTTTTTTTTTTTTGCTGAGGTTCTATTTTTTAATTTGTTTCAAGTGTTTTCACAATTACACACTGAAGAATTTTCATAATGGCTGCTTTAAAACCCTGGGAGACTACTCCAACATCTGTGCTCTGTCCTCCCCGTTTGCTGACTGTCTTGCCTCATTCACATTAAAGTCCTCGTAGCCTTGAAGCATTTAATTGACCCCTAGGCTCTTTCGATGCTGTTTTCAGGCTTTGGGCACTAATCTAATTTTCCTTTTAGCCAGTGTTTTCTGACAGCATTCCATCGTCAGACGGACAGAAGCCTGTTCATTACTGTCCACTGATGTGCCCACTGACACTTCTAAGAGTCTGTGAGGAGGTAGGGACATACCATCGGTGCTGCTGAAATCCCAGGCTTCCCTTTCTATCCTCTTCTCTGCTGTGTCCTTGAGTGAGTTTGGGGCAATCTCACTGAACTTTTGAAAGAATGACAATATGGGCTCCCGTTCAGCCTTTGCTGCTGGGAAGAAGGTGGGTGCTGTTCTCATCTATGGACTTCTGCTGGGGTACATTGTTTCATTCTTGTTCCCTAGACTAGGAAAAAATGGCATTTTCTTTCCTTCTTTCTCCCATTTGTTTTGGAAGGGAAAATTTTTGTATTTTGTTTTTCTTTTTTTAAAAATCTGTTTTCTTGTCTTATAGGCATTTCTGGGGTTTGTGTTTTTCTGTTTCCTAGACTGGAATATACTGTTGGGATGTGCATTTCTCAGACAATTCTCTCTATTTTCAACCTCTCTATTTTCAATCTTCTAATGTTTGTTATGTAACTTCCACATTTTTAATTGTACTCAGCGGAAGTATTAAAACATAAATATCGTTTAAATTGTGTGTGTGTGTCAGTTTTGATTTCCTTTTTCTTTAAACTTATTTACTTTACATGTCTACCACAGTCTCTCCTCCCTCCTCTCCTACTGTTGCCTCCCACCTCTCTTCTGCTCGCCACCCCCAATCCACTTCTCTGCTTCTATTCAGAAGAAGGCAAACTTCCCACAGATATCAACAAAAATATCAAGTTGCAGTAAGACTGAGTACCTCCCCTTGTATTAAGTCTGGGCATGGCAACCCAGTATGAGCCAGCCAAGGCGTTAGGGATAGCTCCTGCTCCCATTGTTAGGAGTCCCAAAAGCTACACAACTGTAACATATATGTAGAGGGCATAAGTCAGCCCCATGCAGGTCCCCTGGTTATCAGTTCAGACTGAGTTTCTATGTGCCAGGTTAGTTGATTCTGTGAGTTTTCTTGTGCTGTCCTTGACTCCTCTAGCTCCTCCCTCTCTTCATCAGGATTTCCCAAGCTCTGCCTAATGTTTGGTTGTGGATCTCTGCATCTGTTTCCATCAGTTACTGCATGAAGACTCTTGATGGCAACTGGGTAGTCACTAATCTATAAGTATAACAAGCTATCTCATGGCATGTATCACAGGCTGGACCAGTCTCTGTGCCACCCTTACCCCAGCACATCCCATAGGCAGGACAGACTATAGGTCAAAGGTTATGTGGCTGGGTTAGTGTCCTAGTCTCTCCACTGACTGTGTAGAGAAAAGTAACTCAGGTAAAGGGGACGGGGTGAGAAGGGATGGAGACACCATGGTTTTAAATCAGACACTCTCAGAAGTCTTCATAGAGAAGATGATGTCTGAACCAAGACCCTTGAGAATTAAGGGGAGAAATCATAAGATGGCAAGGCATGTGTGCAGGGGGAACATGAAATGCTAACTAAATCTGAGCTGGAAATTGCTGAGAATGGCAGAGGTTCAGTAATGGGGCTGTGGTGATGTGAATGAGAAATGTCCCCCATAGTCTTGGGCATTTGAACACTTGGTCCCAGTGCTGTTCAGGAGGTTGAGGTGGTATAGTCTTGCTGGAGGAACTATGTCATTGGTGGGCTCTCAGATCTTAAGACCTTCCCGTACTCTCCACCTGCTGTCTCTGTTCATGAATATGGTATAGGATATGAGCTCTCAGCACCCTGCTCCAGGCACCGTGCCTGTTGCTTGCTGGCATGCCTCCCTACCATGGAGGACTCTCATCCATCCGGAACCATAAGCCCAAATAAGCTTTTTTTTTTTTTTTTAATCTATAAGTCACTTTGGTCATAGTGTTTTGTTATGGCAACATAAAAACAGCGAATATAAAAGTTGGTGCCAGAGAGTAGGCTCTGAAGAGCCTGGCCATGTCGGTCTAGGGACTTTGGGATAGAGAAACTGTTTTACACTGTAAGTAGAGCTTCATGGATAATTTCAAGGACACACAATATTGAGTCTGTGGTATGATGGTATTAACGCCTGTTGTGCATTTCTACAATGGAAAAATCAAGTGGAGCAGAAAGAAATTCAAAATGTGCAGTTTAACGAGAAAAGGAGCACCTGGAAGCTTGGTGTCTTAGCCCTTGCCATTTTGGAGAGGCCTTCTGATTTGCATTGGAGTAAAGGGAAGGTGTCCTCAGGGCAAGACCCCATCCAGCTAAGCTTCCAACCCATTAAAGAACATAAGGCACTGATGTTCCTGGAAAGCAGCTGAATGCAAGCAACGATGTTGATGTGGTTCAAGGAGGCAGGTCCATCCCAAGCTGGCTGCTGAAGTTGGCAGTGTCATCCACACTGGTTTTAGCAGCATGGGAGATTCAAGGTTGAAGGGGTGGTGGATTCTCCTGCCACAGTTTCAGAGAACCAATTGAGACAGTCTGTGTGTGACAAGGGAGCCCCTGAGTCAAGGCCACAGAGGGCAAGAGGCCATTGTATGAAGCTGTGAAAGTAAAACTTGGTTTCTGTGGAAAACCTGAGATGGAGAAGCCAGAACCAGGGACCATCTACCAAGGACCGCTGCATATATGGAATGAAATCACCCAGGATGGAGATGTGTGCTGCAGGCAGCAAACCTGGAGGGGTAATGCCATCTAAAGCCCTTTGAAATTAAACTCTCTGACATGGGATATGGGACCACAGGCTTTGGAATTTGTCCCGCTGGGGTCTGTTTTGCTTTGGTACAGTATGTCCTCACTATGCCCTCATTTCCCCCTATATTCTGTGCTATTATATGTTGGAAGTGAATAATTTGCCTTTTGATTCCAGGGGGTTACAATTAAGACGTTGTCTTGAATCTCCAGGGCTTTTGAACTTGGAACTTTTAAACAGTGTTACGTCTGAAAGACTAGGGGCTGCTGAAGTTGGACCTACTGCACTGTGCATTATGATATAACCAGCAGACTATGGGAGCAAAGGAGTGGAATGTGGTGGTCTAAATGAGAAATGGCCCTTCTGATCTCAAACATCTGAATACTTAGTCCCCAGGTGGTGGCACTCTTTGGAGAGATTTAGATGATACTGGAGGAAATATGTCACTGGGGGTGGGCTCTGAGAGCTTAACCTTCTCCTTACTTCCAGTTCCTTCTCTCTGCTCTGTGCTTACAGGAAAGACGTGAGCTCTCAGCATCCTGCTCCAGCAACCATGCTAACTGCTTGCTGCCACATCCCTGCCTTCATGGACTCTTATCTATCTAGAACCATAAGCCTAAAGAAACTATTTCTTCTATGACTTGCCTTGGTCACATAAAAGTAACTAACACAATGAATGGAGCAACATGAGCCAGGAGCAGATAGAAGAAAATGGCCAGGGAAATGGTCAGGTGGGGTTTGGGGTTGGGTAGTGAAGACAAGCTGGTTACCTTGTGAGGAAGTGCAAGGGCTTTGACTCAGGACCTGGTGAGGAGCCATGGAAATCTCTAGTTGAGGGGTGCCACAACTCCACTTGGGTTTTAGCAAGTTTACTCCGGTGATAAGGAGGTACACATTATTTTGATGATGTCTGGGGAGAACCTACTCTGGGAACCCAGGAGGAGATAGGGTGACCTGCCAGGCTGCGAGTGATAACAAATCAGATTCCAAAAAACATTTAGAGTGAGGCAGGCAGTGTTTTCTGAGTCACTTCTACCTGTGAGTGTCCAATCTGTTCCTTAGGATGAGGCTGTTCATAAGGATCCATGATCTTTCATGAAGACAGTCCCTAACAACTCATCTCCATAGTCTTCTCAATGTGCTGAGGCCAAATCATAGATTGGACAAAGCGGAGGCTCTGCTGTGTGGTCTTCTAGTGCAGTTCAGTACCCCCAACAATGCAAGATGGCAGATCCTGGCTGAAGTTGATAGAATTATAGAAGTCTTTCATTAAAGAGTTCATAACCAGACATTTTCCCACGCTGTTTAGCAGTGTTCTGGTCTCACAGGATGTTCCTAGTTATGGAGTTAGCTGGTGGAGTCATATGGAACATGTTACAGACTCTAACTGATTATATCTGAGACAGAGGTGACATATTAGTGTATTTGCAGCTCAAATCAGCCCTGCAATAAAGAAGTCTGCTTATCTTGACTTAGACCAGCTCGTTCCCTGGCTATGGGATGCTTTTAATCACTAGATAGCTTCAGAGCACATTTTGGAAGCAAGGTTTTACACACTCATTCAAAAGCCAAACTCTCAGTCTGTTCTAAAACACAAACTGTCGTCCATAACAATAGCTCACTTTAGCAGGGCTTCTTTGGGGCAAGGACACCTCTGAAAAGCTGTCTGGCTCTGGTCTAAGGACCACCTCCCAGACCACCTCACATGTATTTACAGCCATAGCTGTGGCCTTAGCCACTTTCTTATTGCTTGTTACATGTATTACATACAGATTGATTTCAATCGCACTTTCAATCTGTAACTTTCTCTACTTTTTAAAAATGTATTTACTTTACATCCCAGCATCAGTCCTCCTCCCTTCCTTCCTCCAGGTCCCTCTCACCACCCCACCCCTTCTGTTGCTACCCTCCAATCCACTCCTCCTCTGTTTCTGTTTAGGAAAGGGCAGGTCTCCCGTGAGTATCAACAAAGCATGGCATATCAGGTTGCAGTAAGACTAAGCTCCTCCCCATGTATTAAGGCTGGGCAAGGTGACCCAGTATGAGGAGTAGGGTCCCACAAGCCAGTAAAAGAGTCAGAGATGGCTCACACTGTTAGCAGATCCACAAGAGGACCAAGCTACACAACTGTAAAACGCACACAGAGGGGCCTAGGTCAGACCCATGCAGGCTTCCTGGTTGTCGGTTCAGTCTCTGTGAGCTGCTATGAGCTCTGGTTAGTCGACTCTGAATTTTCTGTGGTTGACCCCTCTGACTCCTACAATCCCTTCTTTTTCTCTTGTGTAGGATTTCCTGACCTCTGCCTAATGTTGGCTGTCAGTTTGCATCTGTTTCCATCAGTTGCTGGATGAAGGCCTCTCTGATATCAATTGGTCTAGGCTCCAATCTATGAGTATAACAGAATGGCATTAGGCATTGTTATATTGACTTTTTTTTTCCTTCTCTAGTTTGGTTCTATCCTAGGTCTCTGGGCCATCCTGGTGCTCCAGGCAATGTCAGGGTTGAGTTTACTCTCTTGACATGGGTTTTGGGCTAGACCAGTCCTGATTGGCTGCTCCCTCAATCTCTAGGTCACCCTTACCTCAGATGCTGTAAGGACAGAACAGACTGTAGGCTGAAGGTGATATGGTTGGGTTGTTTCCCATTCCCTCTACTTGAAGTTTTGCATGGTATAGGAGATGGCCAGTTCAGGTTACAAATCCCCTGTTGCTAGGAGTCTCAGCAGGGGTCATCCTAGGAGATTCTTCTGTGCTAGTTTTTTTACCTGGCCCCCAAAATACGCCCCCTTGCCTCTTCTTCCCCCAAGCTGATCACCCATGTCCCCATCTCCACCACCTTTACGATTCCTCATGGAATCTCTTCTATTTCCCCTTCCAGGGAGATCAGGATGTCCTCCCATGAACCCTCCTGGTTACTAATCTCTCAGAGTCTGTGAAGTGTAGCATAATTATCCTTTATTTTACAGCTAATATCTACTTATGAGCGAGCATATACCTTGTTTGTATTTCTCAGTCTGGGTTACCTCACTCAGGATGATTTTTTTCTAGTTCCATCTACTTGCCTTCAAAGTTTCCTGGTGTCCTTGTTTCTAACAGCTGAGTAATACTTCATTGTGTAAATGTACCACATTTTCTTTATCCATTCCTCCGTTGAGGGACATTTAGGTTGTTTCCAGGTTCTGGCTATTAGAAATAAAGCTGATGTGAACTTAGTTGAACAAATGTCCTTGTGGTATGATTGAACATCCTTTGGTTATATGCCTAAGAGTGGTAGAGATGGCTCTTATGGTAAACTGATTTCCAGTTTTCTGAGAAACTGCTACACTAATTTCCAAAGTGGCTGTACACGTTTTCACTCCTACCAGCAATGGAGGAGTATTCCCTTTGTTCCACATCCACTCCAGGATGAGCTATTGCTTGTGTTTTTGAACTTAGCCATTCTGACAGGTATAAGATGAAATTTCAGAGTTGTTTTGATTTGTATTTCCCTGATGGTTAAGAATTTTCAATACTTTTTAAAGTGTTTCTCAGCCATTTGAGATTCTTCTACTGAGAATTCCTGTTTAGATCTGTAACCCCTTTTAAAAACTGGATTATTTGGTTTGTTGATGTCTAGTTTCTTGAGTTCTTTACATATCCTTGAAATCTTGGTTTTATTTTATTTTATTTATTTATTTGGTTTTTCAAGACAGTTTTTCTCTGTATTGCTTTGGATCCTGTCCTGGAACTAGCTCTGTAGACAAGGCTGGCCTTGAACTCACAGAGATCTTCCTGCCTCTGCCTCCTGAGTGCTGGAAACCAGCCCTCTCTCATATGTGGGGTTGATGAAGATCTTTTCCCATTCTGTAGGTTGCCAGTTTGTCCTATTGACGATGTCTTTTGCCTTACAGAAACCTTTCAGTTTCATGAGGTCCCATTTATTATGTGTTGATCTTAGTATCTGTGATATTGGTGTTCTATTGGGAAAGTCGTCTCCTGTGCCAACATGTTAAAGGCTATTTCCCACTTTCCCTTCTATGAGGGTCAGTGTATCTGTTGAGGTCTTTTATCCACTTAGCTAGTGTGATGCCTGAAATACTAGCAAGTATACACATGTAGGGAGTGGTTGTGGTTGGTAACTTATTCTGCTAGGTCCCCAGGAGCAGGCCAGCATAATGCCTGAATGTTAACAGCATCCTTACCCCTGGACTCCATATCCCACTACTTTCTTGTAGTTGAATAATGGTAAGTGTTTACTAAAGAGAAGTTGGAGAATTGTTGGAAAAGAATGTAGAAGAAAAATGCCATTTTGGCTTAACATTAACTCAGTTAATATGCTGGTACTGTCTGTGTACACACACGTGTGCACATTTGCCTGGTTGGGGAACAGTGTGCTTTCCACAGTTATCAGGAGTCCCTTTGCAGGTTAATGCCACAGCTTGTGAAGAATTCACATCACATTGAATACTCTTGGAAGGCAGACTGCAAGGCACAAAGTTTCCTGTATGACGATGCAGTGTTTTCTTAACCCCAGGTAGCTGCTGTTGTGTGGATGTAGTATGTATGTCTGTGATAATTCTCATTGAGATTTACTCCTCAGTTCAACAGTACTGAAAGGGGCGTGGCCTTGGAAGGCCAGGAGTGGCGGACAGTGAGTAGTTTATGAACCTGTGAGGAGAGATAGATGCTCAATGCACGGTCATCCTTTTGGGTATAGATTAGGTGCCGTGAGAGTGGGATGCTACAAAGAGTGAGTCTCTTGTCGTTTCTCCAACCACATGATGACTCTGTGTGTAGCGTTAAGGATTCTGTTACACAACGCAAAACAGACCAAGGCAGAGTCCATGCCCTGGGCACTTCTCATATGTCCTGCCTGACCATTCAGGACGTCTGCATATCCAAGCCTTTCTTGCAACTTGAGTCTTGAATTTGGTTTATTAGTCTTCTCTTTCTCCTCCTCCCTCTTTTTCTTTCTTTCTTTCTTTCTTTTTTTTTTTTTTTTTTTTTTTTTTTTTTTGAGACAGGGTTTTTCTGTGTAGCCCTGCTGCCCTGGACCTTTCTGTAGACTAGACTGGCCTTGAACTCAAGAGATTCGCCTGCCTCTGCCTCCTGAGTGCTTGAATTAAAGACTGTGTCACTATCATCAACTGGCTTATTAAACTTCTAATCAGCCCCTCGGGTGACATAATCACAGGTTGGAAGCAGCCTGGATCCTAAAGTCAGTGTGTACAGAAAAACTGTCTAAGACCCTTGACCTACATCAGGATATGTGAAAAGTGAGCACTTACTGTGCATGGGAGAAGTAAGCAGTCACCATGCTAAGGCACTCAGACCTCAGCACCCACTTGTCATTGTCGCAGAGTTCATTAGTAGGCCATAATTTTCATATTGTTAGTTTGTTTTCAGTTTCTCATTTTAAAAATAACACTTCCTTAGCACATTGTATCTCTAACTGCTTTCCTTGAAAATACTCTGATGCTTAAAAAAAAATCTGTATAACACACACAATCACAGAGACGTATACACAGAGACACAGATGTTAGATACACACAGAGAGAAAGAGACAAACACATACAAAGACATACAGACACAGACACATGGCATGCCACACACACACACACACACACACACACACACACACACACACGCACACACACACATGCAGAGAGAGAGACAGACACGCACACACAGACAGAAGCACATACATGACACACAGACATAGACACATGTACACACAAAAATACAAAGATATACACAGACACACACACGTGTTTGTGAACACCCTCTGTCACATATAAAATAGTGCCTGAGAATAACTGTCATATTAGACTATATCAAAGTTATCCTAACAAGTTTCTAATTTTAGAGGCTGAAAACAGCATCTATTGAGTCTATCTTATAAATAGTTACCTCGTCAGGGACTGATGCCTGGACAGAAATGATGACACCCATCCTTCCCACTTTGCATCTCTCTAGAAGACATAGCTCTCCCCTTTTCCAGGGAGACAGCCACAGCAACGCAGGGTGGGCATCAAGGACTCCCAGTGAAGATTCCAGAACCCCATGGTCCACGATAGGTTTATACACCACACCTAAGCCTATGCAGAAAGCAACAAAATAGTTCCAGGAGCACAGAGAACAGAGGGCACTTCTTCACTGGTCTGAAACACTGACGGCATCTCTGAAGGTGGCAGGAGAGCTCAGTCTCTCACCTAGGGTCCAGACAAAGTATAACCTTTCATGAAGAAGGCCCACAGCAGCCTCTGCATTTGACTACATAAGCCAGGCTTCCCTGGGCTAAAAGGTGACAAGATCAGACAAATTGTAAACCTGCAGCCCAGCTTTTGTCAGCATGTGTATTTTTACAGAAGGGAGCGAATCTCTGCTGAACTGTCAGATAATCATCTCTGTCATTCCTTACTTGTTTCTAACTGTGAAAGAATGCCCCTGGTGGGGCCTGGCTTTAATCACTTTTGATTAACACAGAAGCTTTTGGGGAGAAGGTATGTTCTGTAAGCTACTCGGGGGTCTCTAGGCTTTGACATTTCAGACTTTTCCTGGGTGTGTAAAATGTCTCAAGCAGAGTCAGGACATCAAGTCCTCTGAGACAAAACTGGCTATGTAGAGAGCCGTGCTCATACCTCTGACTCATTTCTCAAAAAAGGTTTTGAGCTTTATTATTATTATTGTTTTCATTCTTGAAGAACTGCAGGTAATCCACAGCCAGTGCCTTCTGGGGTCAGGGAATATTTCAGCGTGCATTTTATTTAGTAAGAGGGAGTCTGTTAGGAGAGGCTGATAAAAGCCAGAGGGTGTCTTGGGAATGGACCCAGAAATGATGAAGAGCCTGAAAGATGGCGCCTAGAAGAAAATGTGAGGAAACTTAGAGGTCAGAGACAGTGGGAGAGTTAAATGTAAATAGTGTCCCCACTGCCCAGAGATGTCATAAAACCCTGCTTAGTTTGGGGACAACAGATGGACCCTGCAGGACTTAAAGCCAAGCCCTTATCTGCCCTTTGGCTAGATAGAGACCAGCTTGCTCTAAGTCTTTAGCAGTAAGCTGATCTCTCTCTCTCCCTCCTCTCTCTACGCCCCCCCTTCAGAGAAATGACTTGGGAACCAAAGGGCAAACACTTTTGATATTTTGCTTTCAGAAGCCTTAACTTGGGGTGTGAGTACCTTACTGAGAGTGATACCAATGCATACTGAATGGGGCAGGTATCCAGAGGCTGGGATGGCTCACAAAGTCCTGGTGAATCTGTGTTCAGGGACAAGCAGGAGGCTTTTGTCCAGTGAAGGAGCAGACAACCACCCTGTTATCTCAGAGGAAGTGGCTCCCACCATGGCTTGTGCTAGGTTCCTGTTTGGTTTGTGCTTTTAAATATTCCCAAAGCAGGGTTCTGACTAAAAAATGTGGTTCTTTAATTTTCCAATACTGCCAGCCTTTGATCTTCATGGAGGACTGGCTCCAGGACATTGGAGGGTGGCAGGATCTGTGGACACTAGGGTCCATTATGTAGAATAATGTTTATATAATAACATCCATGCCATTTTAGTTTAAATCATCTTTGGCCTACTTATGGTGAATATAATGTAAAGTCTTTGCAAATAGCTATATGACTTATTATTTAGGGGATTGTAATGACAAGAAAGCAAGTCTAGTCTACAGGGACAACCTCCATGAACACCTTCTCTGGGTACTCTCTGCATCTGCCAAACTCAGCTCCATTGAGGAGCCTTCTAATTTTGTGTGAGCCTCTGTCTGCATGCATGGATTTAACCTGATCTTTGTTAAAGGCTTACTTTTAGTGACATAGAACACAATATTAGATTTTAGCTGATGCTCTGTCTTGACTATCAAAGACTGATAAGTTTTAAAATCAAGAACTTTGATTTGGAGATACTTTAAGAAGTATAAAATGGCATAGAATGTGCTAGAAATGGAAGGAGGGAACTGAAGATTGAGGGACAGTACAAGCTTCCCCAGATCTATGGTGGAGTTTTTGCATGTAAAAAGATAATTCCAGACTGTTGAACTTTGGAGACACAGAGGGACTCCATCTGTGTGACAAGGCAAGAGGACTCAGGAGAAGCCAGCCCGGTTGACACCTGAATGTGAGGCTTCTTTATTTCTCCATCTGCAGCTCTCTGTCCCGGAGGCCCCAGCACACCAGCCCAGCACTCCTGCAATCAGGAGTGAGGTGAGAAATTAACAGAAATCCAGGCTCCTTCTCCTCCTGTAATAGGAGATAAATGACAAAGCTTAATCAAATTAGCAGAATTCATGTATTCTTCTTTGTCTTGGGCACCAATGGTAGGCGTGTGGCCTTCTCAGCCAGTTTAGAAATGACCTTTTACTTGTCTCCACACACAAACTTAAAGTGGTGATGGCAGGTTGAGTTTGTGTTCATTTCAGAACCCAGAGCAAGGCTATGGGACACAGCGTGCTTCAAATGATGTAATTTCAGGCAGGCAGGAGACAGATGGCAAATACCTAATATGGATATGCTACCATGCATACCTCTCAGACATGAGGAGGAAGAAAGGGCTGAGTCAGAAGGCGGGGCCTGAGAAGAGTGGATTCCCACACAGTCCCACACTACACGGGACTACCTTGCCTGTAACAAGTAGAGTGGCCCCAGTTCTGTTTGATATTTAAAAGCCTGAACAAAGAAGAAAAGTGAAATTCACAGTCATGGCAAACGCGCAATAGCTAGAGACACGCTGCTCGTTGTAGAAGCAATGTCAAGTCTTGACATGGATCATCTCATTTAAGCTTTGTCAGAAATCATTTTCAATAAGTATGTTAGGTTCCTCGTTAGGTTAAAAGTGGATCAGGTGACTGAGAAGGTGAGTAAGGTCTATCAGATTCTAGATGGCGAAGCAATGATTAGAAGCAATGATTTGCCTGATTCTCATACTTACAATTAGCATGGTGAGTTTAGGGTACAGTCGTGATAAGGGCAAAAGCCTGAGAGAAAGGGGACCTGACCAAGATGTCTATGATGACCAAGATTTGCATCTGAGGTCAGAATGAAGTTTTGAGAGCATAGTCCCAGAGAAGATGTCAATGGCATCAGTATTACATCGAAGACAGAAGTGCTGGAGCCTATGCATGGGAATGCATGCATGCATGCAGGAGCCTATTCATGGGGGTGCATGGAATGATTCTCTTTCGTTGTCAAGAGACATTAGACTGCAAATGCTAGAAGCCCAGCTCTAGTGTGTTCTTGCCCTGGGCTCTGAAGGACAAGTTCTTGGGGCTTTGAGGACTTGGTGTGCATGCATCTGTGGAATCACCTGCTTCCTATAGACATGAGAAGGGTGGGGGTGTCACTGGTGTTAGACATAGCATCCATGAGCATTGCCATATTGTACCGAGGGACAGCCTAAGCTGCATGCCGTGCTGACTGGTTCGCGCGCACACACACACACACACACACACACACACACACACACACACACACACACACACAGAGCAAGGCCCTTTAATGAAGTCCTGAGTACCAGGTAATTAGGCAAAGCCCTGGTTTGTGTCCCAACTGTGCTTTCATTCTGAAAAGATCCAGGTGCCTGGGGTGATTTTCACCCTGGATAATAGCAGAGTTCTAGAAGTCTCTTAATTTGACTAGCTTGTTTTCTTGACATATGGTGGGACTGGCCCACCCTCCCAGTTGGCCCCAACCTAGAAGGTTCTCATCAAATCACTGGGAAGGCTGTTTCTGCCTTTGGAGCTGATTGGTGAGCACACACAGGAGGCTTACTCTCCCCTCAGCTTTCTTAGGATTAGGGATTGACTTATTCTTGCTACAATGCAGCCACGGTAGCCCACAGGGTGGATATATTTCCCTATGGCATTCATTGAAATGAAACTCCTTCCAAAGAAATCTCCTTATGATATTGGATGTCCCCCTGTATGCTGCGAATATGTGTTGCTTTTATTGCTTGATGAGTAAAGTTGCTTTGGCCTACGGCAAGGCAGAGTATAGGTAGGTGGGAAAGCTAAACTAAATACAGGGAGAAAAAAGGCGGAGTCTGGGTAGATGACAGTAGCCTCTGGAGGAGAAAGATGTCAGGCATCAAGGTATGCCACGGGATATGTAGTCATACACAGATTAATAGAAATAGGTTAATTTATTTGTAAGAGCTAGCTAGTAATAAGCCTGAGCCATCGGCCAAACAATTATAATTAATAGTAAACCTCTGAGTAATTGTTTTATAAGTGGCTGTGGGACTGGGCAGGACCCAGAAAAGTCATCAGCTATAGCCTTAAAATATTTTTTAATTTTAAATCAAGGAGCCCATGCCAGCTCCATTATTACCTTCTCTCCCTGAATACCACTGCTCTCTGGGTGGTGAGAACAGTGGGCAGGCTGTTCCCAGGATTCCCTAAGAATAACAAAAACTAAGTAGGGTTGTTTATGTGTGAAGTGAAGAGTGCACTAATGTAAAAACAGAGATATTTCACTTATTTAGTTTCTCAAAAAGAGTGTGCTGGGAGAAAAACACATCTGTCTGAGCATCATACATTGAGATGGGAATTTGGGAAGCACTCTTGCCCAAGTCAGCTTGAAATCATGCATGTATGTCTATGATAGGTAGTACAGGCAAGGGAATGTACAGGGTGGCCATGCTTTCTAGGAGACTTCAGTCCACAGAGTGAGATGAGATTACTATTCCTTATGGATTGGAAGGATCGGAGAAATGTCAGTTGTTTGCAATAGCAAATGCTATAGAAAACTTGAGATGGGGCCTTAAGATGGGTGGGCAGCTAACACATTCGTTAGGAACCTTTGATTGTTTCTCACTTGGCCCTTAGTGCAGAGAGTGAGGCTGAGCAACCGAAAAGCCACATTTACAAATGTGACACCTTCCCCAACCTGTGTGCATCCACAGACATTCTTTCCCATGCATCCAGAGACCAAGCCAGCCTGATTTCACCATGGCAGTTACAGACTCCATCCACTATGGAGAACGAGGGGCCAAATATTTGTTGGGTCCAATTCAAAGGCCATGGAAAAAAAAATCCTCCAGATCTGGGCTCTTTCCATACCTCTTAGGTAAGTTTAAACACATCCTCTTGGTTCTAAAGAAAACAGCTTGTAAAATATTTGGGAGCTCTTGGGACATCAAACAACTCTTAGAGGACTACACTTTAATGGTTTACTTGTAAAAGAATCAGTAAAAGAAGCAGAAACATATGGTTTAAATTTTTTTCTGAATATATGAGCTATTTTGTAGGCATCTTTCCCCTTTTTCCTGAGGGTTTCCACACATGTTTGAATGCTTATCCTAAAAATACTGAGAATACACTGACATAGCTAACGAGACCTTCATACTGTAACATGGGATTTGTTGGGTCTAGAGAACCAGGGCCTGGAAGACGCTGATGCATACAGAACTCTGCCTCTCTGCTTCCCTCTGTCTCTCTGTCTCTCTGTTGTCTCTGTCTCTCTGTGTGTGTGTGCATGTGTGTGTGCGTGCGTGTGTGCGTGCGTGCGTGCGTGTGTGTGTGTGTGTGTGTGTGTGTGTGTGTGTAGCTGGGCAGGGACAAGAACACTACAGCATTCTGAGTAATTAGGGTGCAGAGACACCTGGCTCATGGGCTGGGGCCTCAAAAGCTCAGAAACCCAAGCAGATAGCTAGTGTTGGTGCTCAATTAGATCCAGAAAATTCAAAGTGGGCAGTTGGGTGAGCTAGGAAGTTTTCAATTTTTAGTGTTTTTATTTAGCCAAGGGCATTAAAACTCAACTAAAATAGCACTGTTAAAACACAGGAGATCTGGAATCCACATCTGCTGCTAGTCTCATCCTCTGCTTAGTCCAACTTGGCTGTGGATTAGAGCGTTGAGCATGGAAAAGACTTTCCCAAAGCCACATGGGTAGAAAGCACCTGGTACAAGTGCTGTGTTATATGAGATACACAGGCCCCAAGAGGCCAAAGAGTATCATCAAGAGCAGTCCCTGGTCAAGTCCCCATGGCCTCTGGTTAAGGACATTGCCTTTTTAATGTGAGATTTTTCAACTTCAACACAGACAGTAGTGATTGTCTCATCTCTACACTGTGTGGATGGAGTACATTAATTGTAACTGATAACAATTAGTATTCCTAATCATCAGCATTAACAAATATTTTTGAGGTGCCTACTTACTTACTCTATGATCTACACTGCAAAGATGGTGGTAAGTCAACCAGACAAGGCTTTGTCTCCCTTGCATCTGTGAGTCCAGAGGGAGAGATTCTACTACTGAAATCACTACCCAAGCAAGCGCAAGAGTATCTGTGGCCAGGATGTAAAAGTATAAAATGGCAGGGGTGTGGTGTCAATTGTGTGGGTCAAGATGAATCCCACCTAGGAAGAGAATGATGACTACAGAAAACCTTTTCCCACAGAAGGGATGATGTGAATAGATCCTCCTTGCTGCCCCCTCTTTCTGTCTTCAATTTAATCTCTTTTCTTCACCCATTTCATCTGTCTTAGGTAATTTCCTGTTCTATGACAAAGTACTTGAGGGTGAGTAATTCATAAAGAAAAAAAATGTACTGATGTTTTGGCTCATGGTCCTGGAGGCTGGGAAGTCCAAGAAAATGCCACTGGTGTCTGCTTGATGTCTTGTGGAGACGTTGGGATGCTTCAACTCAGTGCAAGAATTGGAAAAACAACCAGGTACGTGTAACAGAAAAAAAGAGGGCAAAACTCATAGCTAAGCCGTTCCCAGCTCAGACATTCACTAGGCATCTCCCCATGATCATCGTAGCTCCCACTGGGCTCTGACTCCTAACACTGCACTCTGCTCCTCAACACTTTAATATTCAGGGGAACAAATAAAGCCACAGCACTCTGTCTCCTACGAGCCTGTTTCTACAGGTAGCACAGAGGCAGCACTTGTGTGTTCTAGGGGATGCTAGAAGTGACACATTCCAGTGTCCACTCCATAAACCTAGAAGGCTATACTCCAGTTTTAATTTGCTTGTCCTTGCTTCTGTTTCCTGTTGTGGTTTGAGGCTATTGTGAATGGGGTTGTTTTCCTGATTTTTTCCTCTGGGCTTTTATTTTTGGTTTATGGAAAAGCTACTGAGCTTTGTATGTTAATTTTTGTATTCTGCTACTTTGATGAATTTATTTATAAGATGGAAGAGTCTTCTGGGAGAGTGTCTAGGATGTTCAAATTACTGGGTCATCTCCTCTGCAAAGAAGATGACATTATTAGCTCTTCAGAAGAGAGACCAAACTGCCCAATGGCTGTCCTTCTGCTGTGCTATGATAAACTAGGAGACCCCTGACTCAGTGCTAGTGCATGACCTTAGATTCCTGAGCTGCCAACTTAAGAGCCAATTAAATGTCTTCTCCTTTTTACTTTTGTAATCCAAGGCTAAGACTGTCCTTGTAATAATCAAACTTTTCCTCCAGCCAACATTCATGAAACATCTGTAAAATCCCAGTTCCAGGAACATAGGAGAGAAAACTCTAATCTTGGATCATGTGTGATATTCAGTCCTAGAGAGAAACCAAATAAGTTAAGTCAGAAAATCTATCTATCTTTGTGTCTTTCTGTCTATCTTCCTGCTGCTACCTACCTACCTGCCTATCATCTATCTATCTATCTATCTATCTATCTATCTATCTATCTATCTATCTGTCCATCATCTATCTGACCTATTCTACTACAGATGAACCATGACAATGTGATACAAATTATGGGAACAAAGTTCACACTGGCTTGGTGGGGAGGGGGTTCAGAATTTAAAAACTTCAGAAGAAAGTAAGATTTGACTCTCACCTCAGGGACAACAAGGCTGTTTATGCAAAGACTTAGGGGGAAGGGTTCTAGGTACAGCTATGGTTCACAAATAGAAAGAAAGCCATACCTTTCCTGCCTGTGATTGTGGTCTCAGTGACAGGCCATTCCAGGATAGTTTTATTCAGTGCTGCAGACAGGGTAGAGGGCTTGTGAATGCTAGGCAAGTGATCTGTCATTGAGCTACACTTGCAGCTTTTAAAATTTTTGGTAAAATAGTTCAGTGTTTATGTAATAGATTTTCTTACAATTAGTCTGTGAATTGACCTGCTGGCAGGTTTGTTCAGAAAGCAGTCCCAACGTTGCCTGAAGCACTTTCTTGCCACCTCTACTATCCAGGCTCCAGGGTGGTTTATACACGCAACACTAGGATAGTTAGTGGCCGACGGATTTCCCCTTGCTTTCTTTAGCATTTGAAGCATGAACCTGCAGAAGTGGTTGGGATGGCAGCTATCCACACATAATGAAACATTCTGGAAACAAGGTTGTTACCTCCGTTGCTGGAACTATAGATCTAAAACAAACACCTGCGCGCGCGCACACACACACACACACACACCCTCATGAGCGCGCGCACACACACACCCTCATAGGGTTTGGACCGTCTGAGTACTTGTCTGAAATAAGAAGAGGGTTGGCATTGTTCAAGAACATATGACAGGAGCAGGTGTGGCTGGGATTGGGGGGGGCAGGTGGACAGAGCTCATGCAGAGAGGACAAAAGGTAGAATTAGAGACCTTGAGAGATTTACAAGACCCTGTCGGACCAACAGGAACCAGAAGCTGGAAGGAGGCAACTGTAGCTCAGCTCATCAGGACCAGAAAGGGAGTTTGGGGAGACATGTGGGACATTTTGAAAAACAGCTGTCTGTGTCTGCGGTTCCAAAGAGAAGGCCTAATGGATCACAGTGGCCTGGGCCAAAAAAGACAGAACAAAGCTGTGTGCAACCTTGAGATACTTAAGATTCTTTGGGAACTGAGGAGCAAGATGAGTGATCCAGACTGGAGGGCCACACTGACTCACAGCTAACTCAGAACATGACAGCTGACAAGTGATCAACAAGCTTCTCGCTTCCAGAAAACTCCCATGGGCTGTAACAGGGCATCTGCAATGTGTTCTGGAATGCCCAGTCTATGTTCTCAGCTCTTGGCCTGGGCTTCTGCTGGCCTACCCATTCTCCCCATCACTGGCTTCCTGCATCTCCCGCCCCTGGTTAGGAGCTCTCATTTCCCTCTCTGCTCCATGTTTGACTTGGATCCCTGAGAGATGAAAGTGAACCTGCCAAGACAGGACGTATGAAGAGGGCCAGGCTTGAAGGAGCCCAGAACAAACGGATTTACGAGGCTCCTGGGTTTTAAATGGGTTGTTGAATTTGCACAGTGCTTGGTACATAGTAGATGCTCAATCAACACTTGTCCCCTAGGCCACTGGGAAGATGACACCTTAACACACAAATAATCACAGTTTGATGGAAGAACACGGGTGAAAAGCAAAAAAGGCTTAATTCTGTCCTTGAGCCCTAACAGCAGAAATGGTGTCTTTCTTGCCGAAAACAATGCTCATCAATACTCATGCTAACATAGTCCTTGTCTAACACTCCCATGGGTGCCTGGCTAGTGTCCCGGCTCAGTTCTCAATCTGTGCGTCAAGGTTTCTTTGTAGCGTCAGTACCTGGAGACATCCCTCTCCCTCCTTCTGTCACTTCTTGATACTATTCCACCATGGGTGCCAGTTTCCGTTACCCTGATGGCACAGAAGAGAGAGCCCATGCAGGGTTTGAGGCAGCAGGCTAAGCAAGCAGGGCATCTCTTTGTCATCTCATTTTATATTCACAAATCATGCATATAGGCTTTATTCTACTCTGTGAGGGAATATTTCAGTATAAATTTCTGGATCAAATTTATTTTTAACTACTGGAGAAAATGGAAATTACTGAAACATGTGCACGTGAAGCTTCAACATACTCTCCCATTTCAGTCTCTGGTGTGAGAGGACCCCAGAGCGCCCCCAACCCCACCCCTGCGCCTGTTCCGCATTCCTGCAACTCCCACCACAGACCGGTTCTGTTCCCTTGCTATTCTTGTTCCATGATGCCTCCTCACATCCAAGATGGTCCCATATTCATAAGGCTGCTGAGTGTGGAAAGGCCCAAGGGACACATCCGTGTGGCACAGGGGTCATGCCTTAAAGGAGTCTCATTGTTGCTGGCAAGGACTGGAAGCTGTACATTGCTTTTGCAGTTTTTCTCTTCATCTATATGCAAGCATTCCGGTACTGCCACGGACTGTTCCTGTGGATCTCAGCTTCTTTTCAGAACTCTAGGAAGTCCTGTGCATACACACAGGATTGTCGTAGGGTTAAAACTTGCCTGCCATCCTCAATTGTCAACTACTCCATTTCTACAGAGGTCCATTGAGGCCTGGAGGCAAGATTTGCAAATCAAACTGGGCTGGAGCCTGGCTAAGATGGCAGTGTAGACTGAGTCTCAGATTAGCAAGTGACCTGTAGGGTCCTTCTCAGGTGTCCTTGTAAGAGTGAAAGCTGAGAACAAGAGCATCTCTTTGGAAACATTCTGTCTGTGCTTCCTACCTTCTGCTTTCTGGGTTTTAGCACGTTCTCAGGATACATGCTAGTCAATTTGTGGTGCAGACCAAGGCAAAGGGCCACTATCTAAAACACAAGGATCCGCCATGTGCGTTGGAAGCTGAGTGGTCAGGGACTGCAGTTGGGAGCAGCTAAAGATGGGGAGGAGGAGTCTTGGTATGTGTTCTGAAGACTTGCAACTCTATAGCAGATCTTTTGCAAACCTTTGGTAATAAGAAGTTCGTGTTTTATAGACTAGAGGGGTTCATTATAATTTCTCCCTGTTCACTTCTCACACCACACTGACTGTTTCTTTGCATTCACTTTACAGGGTGACATTTTAATTTTTACTTATAAAGTGATAATTGGATGGGTAAGGACTATTTTTATTGGTTATTTGGGAATTTGAAATTATGAACCCCAAGCACATTATTTTCCCAGTCTTCTCAAGTACACCCCCCCACTCTTGTGAACACCCCCCCAAAAAAGATAAAGGAAAAACAACAACAATAAACAACAACAAGTCCAATTTGTGTTGCCCATATACTCACTGGGTAATGGTCAAACTCCCAGTGGCCAGCCCCTTAAAGAAACTCAGTCCTTCCCCACTCATATCCCCTACCAGAAGCAACACTTTAGCATCCCATCAAAACCTTCAAGAGTTTTCCTTGATGGATTTCTGCCTAGGATGCCACTTTCCTTAGAGAGTGGGGTTGGGTGCAATAGGGGTTGTCACAGAAGTCCTCCATGTTCCTTTTTTCTCAACTGTGAGTCTACAGTCATCAATATCATGGCAAAGGTAGCAGCTTCTTTGCCCTTTACTGTCATGGGAGCCTGGATCATGGAGTTCTACATAGTCTCTGGATACAGAATATGCCATGGACATAATATAATTTCTGGAGACAGAATGTGTCATGGACCTCAGCATGGTCTCTGGAGACAACACAGATCACAGACATCTACATGGTCTCTGGCAACAGCATGTCTCTGATAGCAAGCAGTACAGACCACAGACATCCACATGGTCCACTGATGCAATAGACACATGGACCATGTGGTGATATATTATTTATAATCTAATAAAGCCACTGAAGATCAGAAAAGCAAAGCTGCCAGCCAGTAGCTCTTATTTCTACAAAGGCTGGGGTGGAGATCTTGTCTTCCTTGTGACTGGAAATCTCCTCATATGGGACTTTGCTTTTTCCTTGTATATCTCTCTAGTGCTGGAATTAGAAGTATGAGCTGTTAATTTTTCAGACTGATTCCAGACATGGCCCTTGGCGGCAGTACACACCTGGGCATTAAAACAGAACTTTGGTCACTCAGAAAATAAGGTCAATAATAGGCAAACTAGGCTTTGTGAAACTAAAATCATGTACATAACAAAAAACTACAGCAATCATATAAGAAGCCTCCTACAGTATGGGAGACATACTTCAGCAGCTATATGTGTGGTGGAGGATTAATGTATAGAACATACAAAGAACTAAAAGAAGAATCAGTAAGAAAACAAGCAATAAAAGTTCATGGTTATGAATGGACAGTTATTCAAATAAGGAGTCTAAGTGGATAATAAGCACTTTAAAAAGTTTGTTCAAAACATTTAGCCATCAGGGAAATGCAAATTAAGACTATTTTGGAATTGTATCTCACCCCAGTCAGCATGGCTATCATCAAGAAAACAAATGACAACAAATGTTAGTAAGGATGTGGGGAAAGGGGACCCTTTTTCACTCTTGGGGGAAGTGTAAGCTGGCACAGGCACTTTGGAAATCAGTGTGGAGCTTTCTCAGAACGCTAAAAATAGACTTCCATATGATCCATTTGTAACACTCCTGGGCACATACCCAAGGACTCCGTGCCCTCCGGAAGACACACTCCCACATCTGTATCTCTTGTTGCTGTATTCACAGTGGCTATGGAATAGAATCGTCGTAAATGCCCAGACACAGATGAGTGAATACAGAGAATGTGGTGTGGTTACAATAGGATTGATTCTATTTAGCCCTACAAAGGGTAAAATTGTAACCCTTATAGGAGAAGGAGCAGAAATGGAAAATATTGTACTGATTGAGGTAATCCATGCCTAAGACGGCAAATCCTGCCTGTTTTCTCAGATGTGGGTCACAGCTTTGACATTTTTGTTTCGGTGTTTGAGTTGTAAGTGTCTAGAGAGACCAGAGAATAAAAAGAAAGCCATGAGGGGTTGGGGGAGTGAGAAGAATGTGGGATGAGGGATGCTAAAACAGTGTGACATGTAAGTGGAGTGGGAGGACACTAGGGCTCAAAGGGGTTAAACGGGGATTTGGGGGATGGAGGAAAGTGCAGAGTACCAGAATGTAAGCCAAAACTTAGGCTATAAGGAAAAGCCACATAGAAATGTAGTAAATTAAGAGCTGACTAAAAGCTTTCATCAGTTTCCCAAAATCATTAGAACTGAAGTGCCCTGCATACATGGATTACTCACCTAGAAACCAGAGATCTTCAGACAAAAATCCCAGTTCTAGGAGCCCCCGAGACTGATAAAACAACCCAAGCTATTGTTCTGGTTTGCCCATCAGAACTAGATACTAAGACTGTATTACTGAAGACACCACAGAGGAATCAGGCTGGACTAGTCTGGAAGCCTCCACTCTGCTGGCTACCATACACAGTGATAGAGGTGTTAATGCAAGATGCTAGGAGAGAAAGGTTATCCGTGGTCCTAATCAGCTGTGGATTCTGAGTTCGTCAATACCTACCTTGCAGGCAAGATATTCCCTCTGAAACAATAGTGGCATGGCTGCTTTTGGGGTAACCAACTATTTTCTGTTGGAATTTGAGGACTTCTGTGAGGGAATAAATACATTCCTAGTACTGTAAACCTGGACAAAAGCCTGTGGTAGAGGAGGTCAGGCCCTAGGGTGGAACTTATAACTACATTAAGCTAAATAGATACATAGCTGAACTGCCTTCTAAATATTTATATTTATACCCTTAAAGTGCTGTTATTCCACTTGGCCAGAGAAATTTCTTTTTTTGCAGTGGGTGACAACTAATACAGAGTCATAATTTGTCAAAGTGTTGAGAACAAATAATTGTGGAGGACTCAGCCTGGAATGGGACATTACATCACCACCTCCAAGAGCCAAGTTAAGGGAGTGGAAAGATTGTAAGAGTTGGATAATGGTGGAGAGTCTTATAAAAGGCTGTCTCCTGCATATTATATGGCCAAGGTAATCATAAACACACAGCAGCTAAGGCTGCCTACACAAGGCCTGCACACACACAAAAATAAAATATGAATGTAGGGTGGGGGCTGCTTATGAAGAAGGAGGTCTGCAGGGGTGAGAGGGGGATGGAAGGAGACAACAGATGACATTATTCACAACACATTATATGCATATATGAAATCGTTTAAAAATTAAAGATAACCTTAAAGCAATAAATTAATAAATAAATATAATCAAATAAAGATGGTAGTTGCAATCACTATTCTGCTCTTTGGGAGAAAATGGGATCTTTACCTTACAGCTTATTTCAGATGATTATAATAACTATTTTTAACAATACATATATATTAGAATAAATAGTATAGAATACAGAGCATTTCTGAAAAGAAAATGCAAATGTTAGGACTGGTAACATAAATGCACTAAAGTAACATTTTCACACTTTTGCAATGCCATATCCAAGTTTGAAAACAAAGAATAACTCAAGAGCAGGAAGAAAACTGGGAGCTGGAGAGATGGCTCAGCGATTAAAAGCCCTGGCTGCTCTCACAGAGGACCCAGGCTTGATTCCCAGCATCTGCATGGTGGCTCACAACCATCTGAACTCCAGGTCCAGACCATCTGACATCTTCTTCTGGCCTCTGCAGGCATTGCATGCACATGATGCAGAGACATAGTTGTAGACAAAACACCTATAGACATAAAATAAAAAATAAAAACTTGAAAAAGGGGAAGAATGGACCTGTTTGATGCTAATAAGTCAGAGCCAGATAAAGAGTAAATAGAATGTCCCAGTAGAAGTATAATACATAAATTAGGTCACTTTGGAACACTGGAACTATAAACAAAAGTAGTGAAATATTGTTTGCTAAAGCTGGGACAGAAAGGACATCAGTGGTCCTGACCAGCTGAGGGTTCTGAGCACTACAGCAGGAAGAGCAACAGCAAGCATAGAGCCGAACGGTCAGGTTGTCCATCCAAGCTGGTGCCTCCAGGCCTCAAATCCAATTCTACACATCATATGTGCCATGGGATTAAAAGTATGTTGTAAGGACTGCTGTAGGATTAATAGAAGTGAACATGTTAGAATAGCACCTGGTATGCAGTAGCTACTACATAAGCATTAGCTGTTTTATTATTGTCATTCTCAATGCATGGCACACAGGGCCATAACTCTGCATAAACTACTAAGGGATATCTAGCCATGTGCAAGAAAAATTAATATTCAAGTACTTCAACTTACATCTTTTCTTATTATTTTGTCCTAAATTAGCTAGAGTTGTGTGCAGAGTGTCCATTACCACAGTGTCGGAGACTTAGAGACATTTGCAGAATGGTTTAAAAAATTTAACACTAAGAGACTCCACACATGTCTGAATTTGCAGTCTAATAAACTTAGATATCAGTTAAGTCAAGGATGATGTGTGCCAAAATATGAATGTGTATCTCGATCTGTGCATATGTTCACATTTCTTTCTTAATCATCTAAATCTTGAATGAAGCACAAATACACACCAATGTTGATTTCTATTTTGGCGACACAGGGTGATTTGAATTTTGATATTTCTCATGTCTCATCTGACTTTTTAACAACAGATTTGTTCCCAATGAAAATACTTTTTTTTTTGTTAAAAGTGTAGTAAATATTCTGAGATCTCAGTAAGGGAAATCTCTGAATAATTGCTGTGATCCCCAGCTTACCATGTTGGTAAGAGTTACCTTTGTAGTTTGATTTCACTGCCCTTGCACATAGAAGCTACAAATGTGACCGTACACAGACACCTTACAGTATACAAGGGTGGAGGATGAGACAGTTGAAACATTGTCTTGTTTATAGGTGATCAAAATATCACAGACACCATTCTTTTTGAGTATGTATGGATCTAATGTACTGTTTTAATGGCATGGCAAGTATAGCAGCATATGGCTACACAATGAATTCTTCATGTGCATCAGTAGAAGCTTCTAGATGCCAAGAAGGAGAATTAATATGTCAAAGTAAATGGAAATTTACTTGATGAGCATTTTAGATTACTTTTAAAACCTTGGTTCTCCTAGCAGGGTTCAAGGACTATGGTAATGTGCATGCATTTATGCTTATGTAGCTGTTGAGGCTTTGGTCTTAGTGAGCATTCAGAAGAATTTTCTGTCTAAAGCCTAACATGTAGCAGAAGAGATGCCTCTGAGAACTGAAAAGAGTGATTAATTTCAACAATGAGTATCCCAAGATTCCACAGCAGTAAACAACTAATTTTCAAATGTCATGGACAAAGTCATAAAAATTCTAAGTATCATAGTTAAAGAGAACATAAGAAACAGATTTTGTGAGCATCGTCCAGTTCTAGTGGAAAGGAAAGCTTTATCTTTAATCTCTCATTTGTGGCGTCTTCTGCCAGTTGGAAATTAGCTACAAATATTCAATTGGAATACTTTGGAACAACTTTTCATTATGCATGCTAATATACAGGCCTTGACTGTTGACTTCTGACTACATTCTTGCTTTGTAAAACATTTCTTATCTTTATCTGGACACCCATTGGTTTTGGGATCAATAGACATCATGTGTTTTCACCCCTAGAAAAATGCTTTGAGACAGTCAAACTTGAAGCATGCTTAAGGGATGTAGAAGTTAATGGTGTGGACACAGGTAAAAGTCACATGTCTATGTGTACCTATGTGATCTTGACTGAATGCAGCGAAAGACAAAGCTGGTGAAGAAACATGGGATGGGGTGTTTACGTGACCATTTTGGAACTGGGTTCTAGAATGAAATCCTAAATTTGCCCTGGCTATCATGGCCTCCTGGAAGCTGGCCCTCGTGTCCAGTGACGAGTACTGTACTGTCCTTGTGGGCTATGCCCACTGCAGCATTCCTTTGGAGTTAAAGCTAGCACCAAGGCCCTGAGTTGGAAGTGAGAGAGATGTGAACGATCCCTGCCTCCATTATTGGTCCACACTCATCCACACTGCTGTCTGGCCCTCTAGGAGCCCCTGCTATTCTTGTTTTGCTCCTGATGAACCAGATGAACTGGGCAACTTGGCAGGGATTGACAGGGAATGTAGGTCTGACCATGTCCCTTTCAGGCCCCTGCTCTCTCTGGCATCCCGCTCTGGCTTTGTGAAGTGACAGACTTGGCCTTCATCATGCTTTTTGGCTACCTTGACCATAATGAAGGAGGGTACTTGCAGGGTGTTCTGGGTGGGCAGGCTGTCTTGAGTACTGTGCCCTTCACCTCCCCTCAGGATCTGCTGTTCTTTTCTCTATAGAGACCCCCACTATACTCATTGCTATGCTGATTAACTCAATATAGACATGAAAAGACTTAGCCAAAGGCCTGCAAACATGATCTGCAGACAGGCTCGCAGAATCTTGGACATAACCGACTCTACAGAGAACTCTCATGGAAGATGTCAACCACAGAATGACTTTTCTGTGGTCCCACTCAGTTGGGGGCAACAGTTCAGGCCTCTTCCAGCCTTGCCATGAAGCAAAGTGACTCATGGCTTCAGCTCCACAACCAGATCAGCACCAATAACAAGAAGGCACTGGCAAAGCAGGAGGGTTGGTGAGTGTTCAGTGTCCCCTGAGATCTTTCCTCTAGCAAAAGATCCCTTAGTTCATTCAGCCCTATATTTTTCTTCAGTTGCGCAACATGGCATTGTAGGAAAGGATTTACATCCTTTTGTTTTGTTTTGTTTTGTTTTGTTTGCAAGGGGTATGTCAAAGTTCTTTTCAGGGCACATCAGTGAAAGTTGTTAGTTCTCTAGAGTCCTTGACCCAGAAACACACCGGTCTCTGGCACCATACCTCTACCTGCTTCTCTTGTGTTTCTGGAGGTCTGTGAGGCAATGTCTTGACCACTTCCTGTTTGCTCTGCTCCTGTCTTGGGCTGCCAGCATTTTTCTTATCAAGGATCTCCTCTGGACAAAGCCCTCTTCCTTTTTAAGCCAGGCACCTTTAAAGTTTTTAAGGTAGGATATAGAAAGCACTCCAAGTTGAACACTTGTTTCCTGAGGTAAGTGGGCATCTCAAGAGTGCAGTGTCTGAAGCGAGCTTAAAGAAGCATTGAAGAGTTTCTCAGAATTCAGCATAGAGGACCAACTGTCCCAAAGCAGGCCAGTGTTGTGACTGTTGAGATAGACCTGCGTTCCAAAGATAAGACATCTCTGGCTGAGAGGGGTTAAAGCACAGAGTGGGAGACATTCCAAAAAAGGGCATTCACAGAGTCCAGAGTAGTGGGAACCAGTCCAGTGACCATTCTGCCATCCCACACAAATGAATTCTTTTATGGAAAATGTGTAAAGCACCATTACAGTGTGCTATACTTACTAAAACCAGTTTTGCTATGGCTGTGGTGTGCATAAATGTATCATTTGTGTCTCAAGAAAACAAGCCAGGAACTGGAGGAATGACTCAGAGGTAAGAGTGCTGGCTGCTTTTCCAGAAGACCCAAGTTCAATTCCCAGCACCCATATCAGGTGGTTCACAACTATCTGTGACTACAGCTTCAGGGAATCCAATTCATTCTCAACTGCACAGACACTACATATGCACACATATGTGTTTGAAAAGAAAACAAACAGTTATCAATTACAATATAACAATTAAAATAATATTTGTGAACGCTGAGGAGAAAGTTGAAATTTGGTCCGGGTGCTAACTGACAGGAGGAAATCAGTATTCATTTTGAGTAAAGTAAAGCTGGATTTGGCCAGATAGGATACTTCATGATTTATTTATATGAGTCTTTAGGGATAGAATATCAAGTCAGTTGTAATTCAGACTAAAAGGAGCAATTTGAAAAGTAATTGTCCTAACCATGTTTGAAACATCTGTTAATATTTGGGGACAAATTGGCCATAGCCACTTGCTTCAAAGGAAAAGTTGGTGACAGTTGGGACCTGAAGTTGTCCCAGATACCATGGAAACAACATTAGCCACATTTTCAGCTCTAGGAGACACATGAATGCCTAAGAAAACAGTCAACAGCTAAGGTAATGTGTCAGAGGCTGGGAAGGGGCAGTGCTAGCAAGTACCAGCCACTCCAGGCTCTCCAGGTACTGGACCACATCAGCTTCTCAGCTATAAGACTCCCATCTGTGCTGTGCCTCCTTAATGAGCTTCTCCTTGACCCTTTCTACTAGGACCACAAAGCCAACCCCCCCCCCCCGACCCTCCAGTATTCTTCACAATGTAATTATCTATCTCTTCATTCCACTATCAGCATCCCATGGGCCATACCCTGTGGGAAGCAGTCGATCCCTGTACATAGCACATGACAAAGAAGAGATGCTTGAGACAAGGAGTACTTTAGATTACCCAAATGGACCCATTTCACAGTGCATTGACTTTTTGACACTGTGGTAAAACTCTTTAAAAAATAACTGTAACTAAGAATTAAAAATAAAGGACTTTGCATGTGTGAATGGTACCTGCAGAAACCAGAGGAAGGCCTTGACACTGGAGTTAGAAGTGTTTGTGAGCCATCACGTGGATGCTGGACATCAAATCCTCTGGATGAGTAGCCAGTGCTCTTAACCACTGAGCCATCTCCCAAGATCCCAGCTGTGATTATTGTAAAGTGCAATGGTTACCTGCCAGGAAGATGTACCCTCCCCTGCAATAGCAGCATAGTTGTTATGAGAGTAACTAACTGATATTTGGTTGTATATATGAGGGAAATGATGTTTGCCTCTGAAAACCTAGTTAAGACCCTATGGCTGGGGAGACGACAGGCCCAATAGGTGGGGGAACCTACTGCCATTGTTTAGCTAAATGGTTATGTTGTCAAGCATCTATCATGTGTATACTCATAGGTTGGCATTACACTCAATTATCTCCAGAGACACTTCTTACTACAGCATATGGCTGTTAGGGAAGAAAACCACAACTGACCAAAGTGCCTGGGTTAAATGATGGTCAAGTGTTTGGCCCTAAGTGGGTCAACCCTATCCCCTACTCCATAGTTCAGGGAAACACTGTGGAAGAAGGGTCTGGATGAATGGACGAGTCATATGATGCAGTGATGTGAAGCAAAAGTATGCCTTCTGGGATAATATAATTGATACACTCATATACTCATTGCACCCATCATAATCTGCCCAAGACCTATACAAGGTTGTACCAGTCAGTGTTTTCACATGGATGGAGAAAAGGCCTATGAAGTCCCGTTTGTCCATGAGGTACTATTGGTAAGTATGGTTGTTGGGAGAGGGGTTTCATATTCTTAAATGGTAGCTGATGGGAGATGCCATTATGTATATATGTTTCTCATACTGGTTAATGAATAAAGCACTGTTGGCCAATAGGAAAGGAAGATAGGAGGGACTAGGAGATAAGGAGAAAAGAGGAAGAGGAAGGAGGGTCAAGATGGAGAGCCTGGAGAGAACAGAACCACTGTTCCTCTCGCTGGTAAGACCACGTGGAAATACATAGAAATGGGTTAATAATTCAGACAGATCTAACCGATAAGAAACAAGTACCTGGCCAACAGAATTATATCAAATACAGAGTCTCAGTGTGTTATTTGGGGCTGGTGCGGTGGCGGGACAAGACCGGCGGCGGGCAGAAAAACCTTACTCCTTACAGGTAGCCAGTGCTATGTTGCCCTTATTCCAGTAAATACTCCCTCCCCATGTTCTTGAAAAAAAAAATCTGTGGGTTATCTACTAAAAGAAGGTAGGAAAGTAAGAGTGAAAACTGAGAAAGGAGAAAGGGTAATGAAAATGTCTAAAGTCATTATGCAGTTTTGATTTTTTTCCCCAAACAAAACCTATTTAAAAGTTAAAGGGTTTATTTTGGCTTATGACATCAGAGGGGTCAGACCATGCTTCACTATATCCATTGCTTTGGATATGAGGCAATGTGTGTAGGGAGGCAGAAAAGAAGATGAAGATGATGAAGATGAAGAAGAAGAGGAAGAGAGGACAATGGAGGAGGAGAGGCAAGAAGAGAAGGAAGGCAGAAAGGAATCCTGCTCTCTGATCAAGGACATGCTCCTGTTCATATAACCACATAATTCTAAGCAAGGCTGAGCCCTTAAAGATTCCACAGTCTCCTATAGGACTCCAGGTTGGAGACGACACTTTCACACAGCGAGTGTGTATCTGTGGAGTCTGAAACAGAGGAAGGGACTTCCAGCCACAGGACATCTCATAGCAGGAAGAAGGAAGGATACAGCTCTTCCTCACTGCCTCCAGGAGGCTCCTCACACATCAGTTTTGCTGTTCTGAATTCTGACATGGCTTTAAAAAATACACTCGGAGCTTTTCAGACTGAGATTTCAAATACACCACCTGACTTGCAATTGAATACAGTAACCCTCCCACATAAAAAAAATCCGACTATCTCTTAAGACACTATTATAAAAACAGGTTTCAAGTACACAGAGTCCGTATACAAAGGTACAGCCTCCCCAGAGGGAAATGTTGTGTATAGCACTTCAAACAGAGCAGCCTTGTGGAGAACAGGGACATGGGAAGGTTTCTCATTACCAGATCTTTTCTGTGCTTCCTAAGACTGTTCTTACTCTGAATGCTAGATCGTTTCAGACGTTCCGGATTGTTGTGTTGGTTTTAAAAGGTCTCTCAGTCCCCAGAACAGAAGAAGAACAACTATTTATCTTGCTTTGGTTCTTTTGTTCTGAAAATCTTTCTGTTTCTCTCTAATAACACAATTAAAATAATTTAGCTTGACAGTGATACATAGCAAATTGTCAGTAAGTGTCAGTCATTACTGTAATTATTGCTATTAAGCTATTCCTATAATTAGGGTAACTAGAAGGCTTTTAGAAAATACAGATTAGGCACAGAATGTTATCAAATTTGTGATATAGATTAAACCCTACTTTATTGTGAAATTTTCTATATTATGAAATTGCCCCAAAACTTTTACAATTTTAAGAACAAATGTTAAAATATCAGGACTTATACTCATTAGCTTCTACAAAGATATTGCCCTGTAATCTGTGCAGGCCAATACACAATCCTTTTGACATATCACCTACATTATGCCTTCACAGTCATTTTAAAAACAATGTATCAGGGAAGGAATAGAAGACAGAAAAAAGAGAGGGAGGGAGCGAGAGAGAGAGAGAGAGAGAGAGAGAGAGAGAGAGAGAGAGAGAGAGAGAACATAACAGCGGGAGCCATTATAGGATTGAAGAGAAAACTGAACCTAAAGAAATGTCCAGAGACCTACAAGACTGACTCCAACTAACAATTTGAGCAACAGTGGAAAGGCTACCATAAATGCCCTTTCTTGATAATGAGATCAATGACTAACTTATCCACCATCATGGAGCTCTCATCTAGAACCTGTTGGTTAACAGAAGCAAACATCCACAACTAAACACTGAGCCGAACTAGAATCCAGATGCAGAGAGGGAGAACAAGACCACGTTGCAGAAACACATAGAGACAGCTGACCTGAACAAGGAGGAGCTAACGGGTCCCCAGACTGATAGCTGGGAATCCAGCATGGGACTGACTCAGACCCCCTAAACATGGGTCTCAGCTAGAAGGACTGAGCAGTCTAAGGGACCTCTGACAGTGGAACCAGGATGTATTCCTGGTGAGCAAAAGGACCTTGTGGGCATATCCCCCATGAAGGATACTTCTTTAACCTAGAGACCGGAGAGAAGTTCTAGTCCCTACTTCAAATGACTTGACAGATTTAGATGACCCCACCTGGATGGCATCACCCTACATGTGGAGTGGGGGGGGGATGGGAGGGGAGGGAGGTCGTGGTGCATGTGAGGGGAGTAGACAGGGAAAGAGGGAGGGAGGAAGGGAGGGAGGAAGGGAAGGAGAGGGAACTGGGATTGATATGTTAAAAACAAAACAGTGTATCTATCTTCCCCTTCAAAATACACTCAAAATTGCCATCAACTACTCCTGAACCACTAACATTGCACTGTTAATATATGAGTATTCTATTGGTTTGGTATATGAGGTTTATTATTTATGTCCATTTTTAAAATTTCCTTTTGTAGTATATGCTAATGGTAAACATAAATTTATCACTCCACACTCTACTTATCACCTCTTAAAATTGTTTTTGAAATAACTTTAGACTTACAGAATCTACAAGGATAGTATAAAGCTCCAGTGTACTCTTCACCCAGCCTCTAAAAACATGGACATCTTACACAGCGTTGGTCAAACTGATGAACAATCACAAGTGATGGTTTTCCAGGAAACACAGTCTGTACCGTATCGAGTTCTCCATGTAGTGGCTTGAATGACAGTGTCCCCATAGGCTCAGGGAACCCTAATCCTGAACAACCTCTTCTTTCTATAGACTGCCTTGGTTGTGGTGTTTAATCACAACACCAGAGAAATAACTAACACATTCATTAATGGCGTCTTCATTCAGGATCTTGGTTTTAGTCCTTCACTGGAACTTTCCCTTGAAACCAGTACATACCAGCTATCACCACAGCTAGTCTTTGTGGAAATCTGAAGATTTCACTTGCTCTCATGTTTCCTTCTGGGGAGATTCGGAAGAGCTTTTTCAGTTCTAGAGAATTCCAAGGGTACAAAGGTGGCCCAAACTGTGTGTCGATATTTATCCTCTCCTTCCTTGTTCCCGTTTTCTTCATTTCATTTTAGACACATCTGGGGGAGAGAGAGAGAGCTGCTCCCAATAAACATGCCACATGAATGTTTCACCTCAGAGACATTTTCCTGAGGAAATAACTGAATGCTGTTGGTACTGTGACAAGTTTTGGAATGAGGCTAGAGAATAGAATTTGGAAATGGGATCACACTTACTTGGTTGGCAATGTGACCTGCACTCTCAGGGAAAAGAGGATCTTGAATGGTGAGGTGTTAAGTGGGAGATGGGAAATAAAGAAGACAAAAACAATAGCTAGGAACAAGGGGTCTTACAGAAGCTGATGACTTATGCCAAACATGTTTATTAAGTAGGACAGCATCATATATACTATGTGCAAGGGAAAATTGACCTCAATTCTTTGAGGTCCTGGCTCCAGTTCTAGACTGGTTTTACCAAGTCCACTCCTGGACAAGGACACAGAACTAAGGTTCCCTTTGTCCTTTCATCAAGGCCTCTAAGAAGGTCTTGAATCTGTGTTGTCCCCCACAACAATGAGTAGCCCTTTCCTGTTGAATGTGATGTGGTATGATTCTAAAATCTCAGCCCAGACATACCAGAGCTGGGAACTTGAGTCTCGGCAGCACCATCTTGCAAGTACACATGAGGACCTTGGGCTGTGTGATTTTTCTGATCTTGCTAGACTTGCAAACATGGTCTGGATATAGGATGGTGTCCATCCTCTTATTATTGGGCAGAGAACTCCTTGTATTAGATGCAATACCAGAAAGCTGTAATTCCCTCAGAATCTATCTGGACTTTATCTAATGGACATCAGACTAAAACCAAGGAATAAATGTCATCAGAGCCCAAGTGGGCTGCTTGACTTACAATAGGTACTATTGCTATGTGACAAAATTTTTTCTGGGAAGACATAACACACACATCTGCTCATGTCAGACAGGGAACCCATGACAGATCAAAATAAGGATACCACCGAAGTCCAACCTGGTAAACCAGTGAGTTTTATTGGGGTTACTTACAGGAATATGGGTGAGGGGTTAATTATAGAATCACAAATGATTCAGAGACAACTTAATGACTAAAGCCCACCCCAGCATGGTGACAGCTCACAAAAGCTGGGAACCTGCAGCGCACTGCACAGCCTGCTGGCAGCTCAACAGGTTGGCGAGTGTCCCATCTAAGTGACCTAGTTGAACTAAACACTTTCAGGCAGCTCAGGGGGGTTCTGCTTCTTCAGACATCTGGTCTGGTCTAGAGTCTACTTCACAGCTTGACTTGTCTGAGAGTGACTTCATGGGGGCGGGGTGGGTGGGGTGAATCTGATCAGTTCCATGGACTTCCTGGAGCTATCCTGAATTGTTTACCTTCCTGCTTAAAGAACTTACCTGCAGGATGGAATGTTGCAGTCTCAGAGGAAACCACTACACAAGAGACAGATGCCCTGGCAAAGGCTGAGAATGGGTGTGAAGACTGGGTGCAAAGACTATGTGAATTTAAATGTGTTGGCTTAAGATAACCAGGACCTGAAGCTAGATACAGAAAGCTTTACTGGAGTGGGAGTCTCATTGTACGGTATTGACTTAGCTCCCTGACAAGAACTCAAGAAGGAATGTCTTGCAGGTACTTTGACAAAGCAATGGGCCACAGTGAGTAAGGTAAAAATGTCAGAAATGATATGGCAAATGGTAAAAAGAGGAACCAAAAGCAAATGTGGCGTGCTAGCTGGATTCCTTAATTAGGCAATGCGTTTTTTGACACCATTGTTTCAGTGGGGAATGTTGCTTGATTTGTGAGCTGAGTTAGCAGTGAGGAGATGCTGCTTGAGAAATTGTTCTCTCTAGGGAATTTGGACAGTCCTGAATTCTAAGAACAATAGAGGTTTCTTCTGGTCAAGGACATCAGAGTCTAGAAGTTAGGGAGCTGTTAATAGGCCACAAGAGATTCACCTGCTCCAGTTAGTGACAAATACAGATAGCAGTGACCATGAAAGTCACAGTGGACTAAGGACTCTACATTGCAGAAATGGAGATGGTTCACAAAAAATAGTTCTTTTAAGAACAAGATGGATGATAACTAATAAGTAAAATATAACACATGTTCAAATTAAGCAGGATGATTGAGTCAGACACTCAAGAAAGCATCATGTTTACTCCCAGTTTTGAGATCTGAGTCACAAAGCAGGCTTTGAGTCTACTGACAGAGGGAAGAGTCAGGAAGGACCCCGCTATACCATTGCTACAATTTCCTGTAACAATTCCTACAGTCGCTTTCTAGAGTAATGGATTGCATGGTGTAGCATAACTCTTCAGAAGAGGAACACCCAGTTAATGCAGAACTCTGGGTCACAGAGGCACAATTTACACTGATACCCAGCATCAGAAAACTCACTAAGGCATGCCTGCTAGAGTGAAATAAGTCAATCACAATGGGTACTATGGGGTATCCCTGAATGGAAAGGACATTCCTTTAGTAGTTGGCAGACCATTCACATAGTACTGTGGATAAGAACTATCACAGTAGCTACAGCTAAGTGTAGGAATCAACAAGTGTCCTTGTTGCCTACATACCTATACCAATCCAAGATTCTAAATAGAACCAATATCATATCTCAGGGAGAATAGCAAAGAGGAAAACCATGAGTAATGACTAAGATATAGAGGTGATAACCTTGCTTATATCTGTTTCAATTTAGCAATCTGACAACTACAAAAACCTTATCGGCTTAACAAGGTAAAAGCAAAATGATACAAACTTTTTCTATTCTTGGTATCATTGTTCTTGATTGAAAATTATGCCTCAGAGCTGACATATGAGTGAGAGCTGATCAACAATTATTTGACAAGTGGTGAAGGAGGTGGTCCACAGCCAAAGGCACGAAGTACTTTACACTTATAGTACCATCCTAGAGCACCAGGGGTCTTATCATCTTCTATAAGATCATATCCCAAAGAGACTTACACAGTCTGTATAGAAACTCATAGAATATACAAGAGATATAGTAGGTTATAGGTGAGGAGGAATTGAGAAATAAAAGATAAGTTTATAACACGTACAGGAGTCAGAAAATTATTTCCAGCTGTTTTGTAATACTAGTACAAACAATAATCTGAACATTGGGCTACAGGGTTCTCTGTTGGGCATGTGTTTTTTTACATTTATGGTGAATATTTTGCGTGCAGTTTCCTGGCATCTAATTCATACCATGTGGATGGAATCCAGTCCAGATTGGCTGGTGTACAGTGTGGGGAGGTTAGTGTAAATCACTATGTCTATAATTTCCAGCTGTGCAATCTCTGCTATGCAAATAGGGGCCATGCAAATCAGGGTCATGCAAATATGAGCAGTTCTAGTTAAAGCTCTGTTCACGGTACTCTGAGTTGTTAAATTACAGCTCTTTAGTCTAGCAGTTAGGGGTTCATTGACCTTACTTGTTAGATTACATAATTGCAGACCAACTTCATTTTCTGATCTTTTATTAGTGGGCCTTGTGCCACAAAATTATTCCTCCAAAGAAAAGAGAGATTGATGAAAGAAACAAAATGCTTCATTGGTCAGCAGCGTGTAACACACTTGAATGATGCTTTGAGATGCTTCCTGGTAGTGCATATAGCTATCAGCTCCAGGAGAAAGAGAGGAAAAGATTCCATAGCAAGCCCAGACTGTGGACTCCATCACCAGAACTACCTTTAGTGGGAAAGACACCAGGATTTGTGAAAAACAGTAGCTGGGACTGGAGAGATGGCCCAGAGTTTAAGAGTATGCACTGCTCCTGCAGAGGACAAGAGTTCAGGACCCAGCACCCATGGTAGTTGTAACTCTAGCTCCAGGAGATCTGATGCCTCCTCTCTCTCTCTCTCTCTCTCTCTCTCTCTCTCTCTCTCTCTCTCTCTCTCTCTCACACACACACACACACACACACACACACACACTGGAAAATGAACTAAAGATCTAAAGATCTTGGGGCTGGAAAGATGGCTCAGCAGTTAAGGACATTTGCTGTTCTTGCAAAGGACCCAGGTTTGGTTCCTAGCACCCACGTGGCAGCTCACAACCATCTGTAACTCATGTTCTAGGGGATCTGATGACCTCTTATGACCTCTCTGCTGGCACCAGGCATCCACATGGTGGACAGACATATATGCAGGTAAAACACTCATACACATAAGATAAACCTAAAAATCTCTAAAAAAAAAAAAAAAAAAAAACCTTATGAACAAAACAAAAAATAAATGAAAACAATAGGAGAGATGGTTGCAGTGGGAGAATAACAATATTTGAATTCTGGAGCAAATCCGTGCTATTGTTAGCAAAGAACCAACTATATATGAAACCCTGGTCTGGGCTTGCTCTTGGCACTAATGGGAAAGGAGAGTCTGACCACAAAATAACACGCTCATTTGTGCCCCAAAGATTGGGCTGCTCAAGAGGCAGCTCATTGCAGGGGAAATGTCCAGGCTCTGGGCTTCAGCTTAGTGGTATCAGTTATAGCATTCTGGCTAGCTGTAGAAGGGGCATGAGGGCAGACAGGTAATAATTCCTGCTGTGATATCCTTGCTGCTACTCAGCCACAGGTGTAAGGCCTCATGGAGGGAGTGTATCATCCAGCTACAGAGGAACGGGCTGGTTAACAGGTGGTTCATTCAGCTCAGCAAATTTATTAAAATCTCAAATGAGCTGTTGCCTTATTACAGCCCCAGTCAGACAGCCATTGAGAACTGAGGACAGGGAAACTCTCCAGAAAGGACAAGCACTGGTCAGCACTCCTGATTTCCCATCAGGTAACGGAAGATGACCTGAGGTAAGGAGACACATGCAGCTTGGGCATGACAGTTTCCTGGCTTGGTGACTGAGAGCCTAGGAGAACACTTGAGTTTATGGATGTGAGTAGGCCTGTGGAGTGCACCTGCGGAGGAGCCTAGGCAAGAAAAGGGCTGGGGACTTTTGAGTCACTTATTAGCATGTATTAAAAGAGGCAGCAGAGGACAGCTTACCGTGAGTGAAACAGACCAGCTGGTGTCTCTCTTTAAACACTGGCTGATTGGCCACATGAGCAAATTGCCCACGATAACAGGTTAGGGACATAGAGGCATGGACATAGCAGCATGTGTCCTGATTCACCAGAGAGAGCCTGGCTGTACCAAACTGGCAAGAGCAGGCAGTGAGGCCTCTGTGTGGCACCAGCAGCCTCCATTAAAGAGATCCTCCAGCCACATGGAGTGCATTTCATCAGACCCTTCTGCTCTGAGAGCATCGGGGCTCCCTCCAGCCATGGGAGACCATCTATGTGGTATTTGGTTCTTATTCCCTGCACAGCCTGGGTTTATCTCCACTAGCAGGGAAGGGGAATGGGGGGGGGTTGGTGTATTTAAACTACCAACACGGGGATTCCACACAATATCACCTCCAAAAAGCAACTGGATCTTTTTACATACTACACTTTCTAGCAGGTACCTGCATGCCTCACACTGGAATGCCCTTTGAAAATATAGCTGAGGCATCATTTGGCTGAGGCTTACTGTGAGAGGTGGCCACGTTTGCCGATGATGCACTATTTACTATAAATCAGTGAGCACTTTGTGGCACTACGTACCAAAGGGAGACTATGAGGGAGCTAGAGCCCAGAGCCTAATTTACTGCTTGCCCTTAGTCCAGGCAGCTCACTTGTGGAACCCATGTTTCCTGGCCCTGCAACTCCAGGCCCCTTGGGTTTGGAGATCCTATTTTTCAGAGGATTAATTGAGATTCAATGACAAATATTTGCAATTAGAGATTTTGTCAGTGAGCACAGATAACGGGAAATGTAACATTCCTTAGTAATGTATCAATAAATTGTCAACAGCCAATTAGAAAATGTATCCTATATATGTAACCAATTCTCCAAGAAATAAGACCTATACAATAGATAGAAATAGCCCTGGCAGGACAAGCCAGATCTTTATAAATATGAAAACCAAATACTGCAAAAACTACAGAAATATTCAAAGGCTGAAATTTTGAAATTGTAAATACATTAATTTCTTGTTTAGAACTCTACCATTTCAATTCACAGCTCATTAAAATATTTCAATGCTTTTTTGGTGGTATATGGAATTCTCATTCTGAAATTCATATTTGCAAAGGTTGTTGTCCTTGTTGCCTATTATTGATTATCAAAATGCATCATAAAGGCAATGAATGAAAAAATTGTGAAAAATAGAGAATTATATTGAGAATGAAAAGTATGCTGTCATGGTTGGTATATGATACAATATTATTAAAATTAGTAGGAAAAAAGTGGGCTTCCCAATATAATAGTACAAAAAGTTTTAGCGACAGATTGGGGAAAAAAGTAAATCTTGACTTGAAGTACACTACTTAAAATAAGTTCCAGATGGGTTACAGTTAAACAACATCAGAAATAATGGGGAAAAGGAGAAAGATGAGAGAGAGAGAGAGAGAGAAGAAAGAGAAAAAATGAATGAATGAATGAACGAATGAATGAAATAAGGTAGATATTAATGACTGGGGAGTAGGGAAGGCCACAATAAGAACTGTATTCTACTTACAAAGACTGGCAAATATGACGACATTAAGATTTAAAACTCTTGTAAGATCAAAGGTTACATTACTTATTACTTTAGAATAAGTCCATTACTTATTACTTTAGAAATTAAAAGCTATGCAACAAATATTTATAACATATGTTACAAAATGCCAGTATTCTAGATATGTAGATTGCCTTTATTCAGTCCTAGACAAAACAATAAATACAAAAATCAACAAAACATCTGAAGAGGCTGTTTACAGCAAGGCAAGTGCAAATGGCCAGTTCCTATCAGACTTTCAGTACAAGATTTACTTGAACCCAAGGACAATTTCCCATTTGTGGACATGTGTTTAAAAGATCAAGGAGGTTGGGAGCAGTCTTGTAGTTCTCTAGACCTTTCTTTGTGTTCAATTTTATCTTCAAACCAAAATTGGCTCCCTCTTTTATGTTCTCTGTCTCTGTCTCTCTCTCTCTCTCTCTCTCTTTCCTATCTTCTATTCCTAACCAGGCTCAATCTTCCTGGTTGCACATGTTTTCCTTTCCTCCCCCTCGCTTTCTCCTACTTCTCTCTCCATTTGCTGCCCCCCCACTTCCCCTGGGCTCTGGGGGACTTGTCCCTTCTCAGTTCTGTGAGGGACTTTATATGAATCTCTTAGAATACACCTTGTATCCTATTTCCTCTGGCTGGCGATCCTTTGATCTAGGTCTAAAATCCATATATGAGTGAGTACATACTGTGTTCCTCTTTTTGTGACTGGGTTACCTCATTCAGGATGGTTTCTTCAAGTGCCATCCACTTGCCTGCGAATTTCAAGATACCATTATTTTTTTCTGCAGAGTAGTATTCCATTGTGTAGATGTGCCACATCTTCATTAACCATTCTTCAATTGAGGGGCATCTAGGTTGCTTCCAGGTTCTTGCTATTACAAATAGTGCTGCTATGAACATAGTTGAACAAATGTCTTTGTTGCATGGATGTGAATCCTTTGGGTATATGCCTAAGAGGGGGATTGCCAGGTCCTGTGGTAAACTAATTCCCATTTTCCTGAGGAACTGCCATACTGATCTCCAAAATGGCTGTATGAGTTTGCACTCACACCAGCAGTGGAGGAGTGTTCCCCTTTCTCCACATCCTCTCCAACATAAGTCATCATTGGTGTTTCTAATTTTAGCCATTCTGGCAGGGGTAAGATGGTATCTCAAAGTTGTTTTGATTTGCATTTCCCTGATAGCTAAGGATGTGGAGCATTTTCTTAAGTGTCTTTCAGCCTTTTTGATTTCCTCTATTGAGAATTCTTTCTTCAGTTCTGTACCCCATTTTTAAATAGGGTTATTTGGTGTTTTGTTGACTAGTTTCTTGAGTTCTTTGTATATTTTGGAGATCAGCCCTTTGTCAGATATAGGATTGGTGAAAATATTTTCCCAGTCTGTGGGCTGCCGTTTGGTCTTGCCCTCTGTGTCCTTTGTCTTACAGTATCTTCTAAGTTTGAAGAGGTCCCATTTATTAATTGTTGCTCTCAGTGTCTGTGCCCCTGGGATTATGTTTAGGAAGCAGTCTCCTATACCAATTTGTTCAAGGGTACCTCCTACTTTCTCTTCTAAGAGGTTTTATGTGGCTGGATTGATGTTGAGGTCTTTGATCCATTTGGACTTGAGTTTTGTGCATGGCGACAGACATGGGTCTATCTGCAATCTTCTACACACCCTCATCCAATTGTGCCAGCACCATTTGTTGAAGATGCTGTCCTCGCCCCATTGTATAATTTTAGCTGTTTTGTCGAAAATCAGGTGTTCTTAGGTGTGTGGGTTAATATCAGGATTTTCAATTCGATTCCATTGGTCTACCTATTTTTATGCCAATACCAGGCTGTTTTCAGAACTATAGCTCTGTAGTAGAGCTTAAAGTCAGGAATGGTGATGTCTCCTGAAGTTCTTTTATTACATAGGGTTGTTTTGGATATCCTGGGTCTTTTGTTTTTCCATATAAAGTTGACTATTATCCTTTCAAGCTTGGTGAAGAATTGTGGGATTTTAATGGGGATTGCATTGAATCTGTAGATTGCTTTTGGCAAGATTGCCATTTTTACTATGTTTATCCTTCCTATCCAAGAGCATGGGAGATCTTTCCATTTTCTGGTATCTTCTTTAATTTCTTTCTTTAGAGCCACAAAGTTCTTATTATATAGGTCTTTTACCTATATACACCAAGATACTTTATGTTGCTTGTGGCTGTTGTAAAGGGTGATGTTTCTCTGATTTCTTTCTCTGTCTCTTTGTCGTCTGAAAAAAGTAGGGCTACTGATTTTTTTTGAGTTTATCTTGTATCCTGCTAGTTTGCTAAAGGTGTTTATCAGCTGTAGGAGTTCCCTGGTAGAGTTTATTGGGTCACTTATGTAAACTATCATATCATCTGCAAATAGAGACAGTTTGACTTCTTCCTTTCCAATTTGGATGACATCTGAGCTTCCAGTTTAATGGAATGTTGGTTGTGGCTCCTGGTAGGAGTGCTCTGTCCACTGGAATCAAAACTAATAGGCTAGCATGACTTAAGTTTGTGTAAAGAAGAAGCAAAAAAAAAAAAAACTGTTCTAATAGGTAACTAGGGGTGACAGTGAATGGTACTACCCTTTGATCCCCAGGCCCACGGACTCTGGCTAAGGGAAAAATCATTTTATATACTGGCCACTGATTCAAAGTATATACCATTTCTGGACAATCTGCCCCATAATGCCAATAACACCAAACTGGTACTCTAACTGTATGTTTAGGCCATTCCAGCATTCTATCAAATCATTTGATTCAGGGAACATGGTAAGACCAATGGATTCCATGCTTGTGGGTCCACTGTTGCATTTCTCTGGTTGTAAAGTGAGTTCCTTGGTCAGAAGCAATGCTGTGTGGAATACCATGGTGGAGGATAAAGTTTTATGTAAGTCCATAGATGATAGTTTTGGCAGAAACATTATAATCAGGAAAGGCAGATACATCACCAGAATAATTTCCTACTCCATCAAGGACAAAGCATTGTCTTTTCCCTGGAAGAAATGGTTCAATGTAGTCAACCTACTACCAGGTCTTTGGCTGGTCACTCTGGGGAATGGAGCCATATCAGGGACTCAGTATTGGTCTCTACTGCTGGCATATTTGGCACCTAGCAGCCGCTGTTTCCATGTCAGCTGTGGTGAGTGGAAGTTCATACCTACAAGTCCAAAGTGATTGCTACCTCCTGCTCACATGGTCCAATCAGCATAATTTAATCAATATAATCATAATAAATCATTATATTTTGTGCAAGAGACAGATGATTAAGATCCCTTCAAATGAAGTTATAACACAGGGATAATTTATATACCCCTAAGGTAGAGCTGTAAAAGTATCCTGCTGGCTTTGCCATCTGCTTACAAATTGCTTCCAATGGTCCTTTTGGGAAGGTACCAATAAAAGGGCATTAGGAAAGCACACAGGACTAGGAAGATTGAGTCAGAGGAGGAATGGATGAGAGAGAGAGAGACAGAGACAGAGACAGAGAGAGACAGAGAGAGACCATAAAAGAAGGAGCCATTATAGATTTGAAGAAAAAACTGACTCTAGAGAAATGTCCAGAGACCCACAAGACTGACCCCAACTAACAATTTGAGCAACAGTGGAAAGGCTACCATAAATGCCCTTCCCTGATAATGAGATTGATGACTAACTTATCCACCATTATAGAGCCCTCATCTAGTAGCTGATGGAAACAGAAGCAGACACCTACAACTAAACACTGAGCTGAACTGGAATCTAGATGCAGAGAGGAAGGACAAGATCAGGCTACAGAAACCCACAGAGATAGCTGACCTGAACTAGGAACAGCTAATGGGCCCCAGACTGATAGTTGGTAATCCAGCATTGGACTTACTCAGACCCCCTGAACATGGGTCTCAGTTAGAAGGCCTGGGCAGAGTATGGGCAAGGTGTATCCCTGGTGCACAAAAGGACTTTGGGAGCACATTTCCCATGGAAGGAACCTAGAGGCAGTAGGGAGGGCCTAGTCCCTACCCCAAATGACTTGACAGATTTAGATGACCCCTTCTGGAAGGCATCACCCTACATGTGGAGTGGGGGGGATGGAAGGGGAGGGTAGTCAGGGGGAATAGGAGGGTGGAAGAGAGGGAGGGAGGGAGAAGGAACTAGGATCAATATGTAAAATAAGAAATATATATATTTAACAAATATATATTTAAAAAGGGCATTTACTAGATCAATAGCTATGTACCATCTACCAGGGAGGAGATGTGTTAGTCTGCTCAAGTAAGGACACCACATTTTGGATAGTAGCTCAGTTAGAATTAGTACTTGTGTAAGTTTGAGATATTCAATTGTCTTTCTCCATGATCCAGCTGTCTTCAGAACCAGGCAAAATAGAAGGCCTGGAAAGGGATGTTGTGAGACTCACCACTCCCGATTCTTTCAAGTTCTTGATTGTAGAAATACATATATTAGTGATTATGGGTTAATGTTTATGTCGGAGCTAGCCAATAAGAAATGCTAGTAACCAGTCAACAACTTTATAACTAATAGAGTTCTGTGTGTTATTTTGGGACTGACGTGGCTGGCAGGTCCCACTGACATGGGACAAGGCTGGCAGGAAAACTGCTTGTAACAAAATGGCCCTTGCAATGTGGGTACTAAGAACTTCCACTTAAAACTTGACAAAAGCTTGAAAAGAGACTTTAGAAACAAAATAATAGAGACAAGCAAGTCTTCTCTGTAGCAGCATTTTTCTCAGGTGGGCTCTGTTTTGCTAGAGACAAGCAGAGACTCAAGCAGCTCCTTTAAGGGAATGGCAAAAACAAAACAAAACAAAACAGAAGCCCTGAGGGGCTCTTTAGAGAGGCCCTGCTAACAATTGAATGGAGCATATGAGCAGCTGGCTGTGGCAATGACCACATCTCCAAGCCAGCAGCATAATGCATGATGGCAGCATAGACCAAGGCACTGAGCACAGCTGTCTGTGCTGGCAGTAAATGTACTCCTGCCATATTGGAAAGCCAGCTACTTTAATTTTAGCAATGTTGTTGTTTAACAGATAAAAGACTTGTGGCCAGAAAAAGATAAAGATTTACAGTAAAGACAGATTAAGATAAAGAAAAACCTCTAATGGTTTACAGTATATTTTAAAATATAGGGATAGGCTTGGGAAAGAAAAAGAAACAGGATAAAGTGGTTTAAAAAAAAGAGAGTAGCTGGGTGTGGTGCCACACACCTTTATTCCTAGCACTCAGGATGCAGAGGCAAGCATCTGTAATTTCTCTGTAATTTCAAAGTGAGCCTGGTGTACAGAGTGAATTTGACAGACAAAAGTTACACAGAGAAACCCTGTCTCAAAAAATGAAAAAATAGAAGTAAAAGAAATAGAGTAAGAAAAAAGCCACCAAAAGATGGGAAATACAGAGTCTGGATACTGTATGCTATTGTGTTGTCTTTGAATTGCCTGGTTGCTAAGGAAGGAACAACAACTGCTAAAATACACTTGATTATCAATGATTCTTAATTAATCCAATTTATATATTTTAAAAATGCTTCAACTTCAAAATTTAAGTCTAACAACAGGTTACTGGGGGAAAGAATTTCTATTTTTGTTTCCACAGAAAATGAAAAGCTGTGGATTCCTTCTAGACTAACATGGTTTGATTATGGTCCCAGGTGATCCAACATTCAAAACAGCTGGGACAAGGCAGCCTTGTAGGCTACTACAGCCAGGATTTCTGAGGCTTCTTAGGATCCCCAAGACAGCACCCTCTACCAGCAGGAAGCAGTTTGGAAAGAACTATGCCAAATTCCCAAATATTGTCTATAAATATTTGTTTTCATTTAAATGGGGCTGCTTATAAGTGGTAATTGATCACAACCAATCTCTTTTTAAATGTAAAAGGGGATTATAGTATATAAATGAATACTTTGTTTTGGAATGGATTTTCATTTATTGATACAATTTAAGGTCAATTATGATATATATATATATATATACATATATATATATATATATATATATATATATTTCTCCTCTTGTTTAGGTATTGTGTTTATATAGCTCACTTAAAAATGTAATGTATAATTAAGTACAAATTACAAATAGGTTACCTATACTAGTCAAAACTTATAGTTAGGTTTGTTTGGTTTTATAGATATATAGAGATATATTTCAAATGGATAAACATTCTTCAAACGTTTCAAAGACCTATAGACCATTCAAAGACCAAAGACCAAAAACCATTTAAAATGGTTTAGGGTTTTTATTGACAGTGAGACATAACTGCTCCTGGCAATACCACTTGCGTCAGAAAGGATGATGGACATTGAAGAAACTTGTTATGGAGTTTGCCTCCAATATGGCAAGACTAGGTATTTGGGCAAGATACTGCTCTTGTCTGAACTGTTTCACTTTATGCTGTATGAACTGGACATGTAGGACCCACAGAAAAGTGACTGCTAAAACAAGATGGACATTGCTGCAGGGTTCCTGCTTCATGGAAGAGTTTGCCAGACAATCTGCAGGACACAGAGAAAAGTGACTGACAAACTGCCAACACAGGTGGACAATTTAAAGTTTCTTGCTTTGCTGAGGAATTGGAACCTTACAGACAAACTTCAGGTGACTGACCAGGCAAGCTGTCTTTGTCATTTCTAGAGTTTATATATTATCCTTTTGTGGTCTTTGATGGAGTTGAAGACAGATATTTATGGTTATAGTTTTCCTTAGTTAGGATTAAAGTTACATAGAAGACTTTAGACTGATGAAGATAGGATAGATGATGGAATATTTTTCTTTACATCTTGTTAAATGTTAATAGACTAAATATTTTTAACTACAGTTCTTATTTGATAACTATTTTGTTATATATTTCACTATGCTACAGTTAAAATCCTTTTTATTTTAGACAGAAAAGAGGAGATGTCTTTCTGTAAATGTTTCTCATATTGGTTAATGAATATCGCGATGTGATCTCGGGAAGAGAGGACACAAGTCTGGCGTTCTCAGTAAGATAAGACTGTATAGAAATACATATATTAGTGATTATGGGTTAATGTTTAAGACAGAGCTAGTCAATAAGAAATTATAGTAACCAGCCAACTTTATAACTAATAGAGTCTCTGGGTGTGATTTTGGGACTGATGTGGCTGTGGGAGCAGGCTGGTGGGAAAGTGCATGTAACACTTGATGGTGACACTAATTTCTGTAATCCCTCTAGGGATATATTTGTTTTAATTCATCATTTTCTTTGGTAGGGCAGCTCCAATAGCTTCAATTTAGCCTTTTCAACCTTAAGAAACATCCACCACCTACAGGTCAGGAAACTAATGTGAGGAGTCTGTTAATGTCTAAGCATATCCATCCAAATTATACCTTTGGGGACTCAGGAAATAACCACAGGATGAGTTCAGGGGCCTACTAGACCTGCAGTGAGTCAGATTCTAGCCAAAACTGTATAAATCACCTGACCTCCATAAGCTCCTACTTTAAATGGAGGGATGCAATGCCTTTTGGGGTGTCCTAGAATCAGAGTCAATTCAGAACCAGGATCCATAAACCCCAGAAAGTGTGATTATTTTCCTTTTCTCAATGTACAGCTACTGCTGTAAAAAGATATAGGTCCCTTTGGGGAAGGATGGAAGAAAGGCTAACAGGAATACTTAAACACTTTAGCAAGGTCCTTCTTCAGGGAAACCTGACTTCCCTTCTCTCGAGGGCTTTAGGTCTACAAACAAGATCAAGTCTGGAATTTGGTTCACAAGGCAAGATTCCCCGTTTTTACAGTCCAGCGTAGCCATTTTTTTCATTTGTTTGAGAATTGTTCTACTTACACTGATTGAAGATGCAAAGCAGGTGTAGTAGGCTTCTTTTCTGTTTTATTCTTAGAAGCACCATGATTAATTAGCCAATACTAAAGGTCTATTTATATCAAGCTTCCATAAGAATCACTTTTAGTGTGCTTCCCATTATGGGTCAGGACACTATAGGCATGTCTTAACCTATGCTATCCATTTACTATATGCTCACCTTGCCTTTGGTGATACAGTGCTCCAATCTGGCCCTCATTATCCTGGGGCCCAGTTAAACCCATCACAGTTAACTTATCCAGTTGAGCAACATCACCTCCAACTCTAAAGTCTGTTACAAGGGAAAGTGACAAAAACCCTTCAAATGTGCTGGTGTCCCTCTCACTGTTGTGTGTTTTATAACATTAATGAAGGTTATGTCTTCCATGTCTTCCAGTGGTGAAGGATTAGGTTTTACACAGTGTACTCACATTAGCATTGCAATTTCACAGAGCCTTAAAAACCATTCACCAACACTAGCCAAGAGACATCCAGGCATCTCCCATTCCTTTTCAGTAGACCATCCATCTCTTGGTGAATACTTCAGGCAACCAATGAAAATGGCTGCCTCCTGATGGAAAAGCCAACAATCTGAGAGTTGTTCAGTTCATAAGACTGGATGTCTCAGCTGTCCCAAATCTGATTCTGGAGTCTGAAGGGATCTGTAGAGAGCTGGTGGCTTGAGTCTACATTGGAATTCCAAAGGAGCAGGTTCTTACAGGAGTGAAGGAATGCCTCCCTAACATGGTAGAGGAACTTGGCAGTGGGAGTGACAAGTTGGCCAAAACTAAAATTACCTTCTTCCACGTCCTTTTAACTGGGCTGCTACCATAAGATGTGACACAGGTTTAGGGTGGATCTCTCACCTCAAATGATCCACTCAAGAAAGTTCCTCACATGAGTGCCCAGCTGCTTGATGATGGGAGATGCCATTATGTATATATGTTTCTCATACTGGTTAATAATAAAGCACTGTTGGCCAATAGGAAAGGAAGATAGGAGGGACTAGGAGACAAGGAGAAAATAGGAAGTAGGAAGGAGGAGTCAAGATGGAGAGTCTGGAGAAAGCAGTATGCCGCCGGCTCCTCGGTAAGAGAAATACATAGATCAGCAGAAATGGGTTAATAATTAAGGCAGAGCTAGCCCATAAGAAACAAGTAACCGGGCCAACAGCATTGTATCAAATACAGAGTCTCTGTGTATTATTTGGGGCTGGCGGCGTGGCGGCGGGACAAGACCAGCAGCGGCGGGCGGAAAAACAGTACTTGTTACAGCTTGGGTTTTAGTTGACTCCACATGTGGTCAAGTTGATAACCAAGATTAGCCATCATACTGCCAAAGTTGATAACATGAGTTTGATGCCCAGGAACCCTGTGATAGAAGGAGAGAACTTGCTTCAAGTTGTACTCTGACTTCCACACCTGTTCTATGATGTGCATATACTCCTTCACACATAGTAACTAAATAAATGTAAAAAAAATGAGCTTAAATGATATATGGATCAAGAGTTGTGGACACAGAACAAGAATAAAAGCTATTCCCAGCAGAACCACATTTCCTTAAAAATGAGATCACCTTGGAAGAATGAGCAAGTGGTCATCTGTTCATCTTAGCAGGGGTGTGGCCAGGGGGCTGCTGCCACCACCTAAGCATTCTGCTCTTCTGGACAAGCAGCACTGAGGAGCAGAGGCCTATTGCAGACTCAGCAGCCAAGTGCAAGAGCAGAGCTGTGGCCATGCAGAGTACAGCACACACTTGAGCAAGGGATGAAAACAGTGCTTGGAGTATCCGTGGCATCCTTTGTGTGAAAGGTTCACAGACCTTTGGTCTGATAGTGGGTCTTGCTGATTGTTAGTTAAATGTGCAGCATCCATTCTGGCTGACTGTTTCATCAAGAGACAAGTGACCCTGGGTGGATTATTCATGAGCACACAGAGCAGAGGTTTTGTGACTGTGCCCTGCTGACCAACAGGAGGATGCAGGTCATTGGGCTTAACGACAGGCTGTGCCTTGGCACTTAGGAAGTACTGCTTAGCAGAAGGGTAGTGCTGCCTGTTTCACAGAGAGGGTCTTCCAGCTAAGTGATAACAGACATGCCTTTATTTATTCCTACCTTCCTGGAATGAAAAGATCAGATCTAATGAGACAAAACCTTACACAACAGCTTCCTAAATCAATCATCTTTCTCAATGTTAAGATTTAGTCTCACGGAATAAACTTAAAAGCTATTTGTTACAAAGTGCTAAGTGCTTTTCACTGTAGATGTGCATAGAAACAAATGTGACAATGTGGAAAACACTGATCCAGGGCATGGGACTGGAGAGATGGCTTAGTGGATCCAGGGCCTAAGGTGGTAAGACAACTCCTGGATCTTTCATTTGGTGCAAAGACTTTGCACCACACATGTAGCCTTTGGGACTCACTGCACAAACCTTGGGATATACAGGACTTTAGAAGTAAAGGAGCACCCTAAACCATTACAGATGTGGCTGTGTCAACAGAGATCAGGCCACCTCTTGGAGCAGATGGAGGGCATGGCCCAGAAGTATACGGCAGCAGGTACAGATTTGGACTGTACTGGGTAACAGGCAGTAGAGCCTGGCTGGGAGACATACAGTATCAACTAGGGACTTGGTCATCTTGAGAGAGGGATCCAGGATCAGGTGTCTGACTTTGGGCAGTCACTTTAATCTGTGGACATATGATGTGCTAGAAACATTACAGAGAGCAGGCTCTAGGACCCAGAGAAGGGAGGCACTGTAAAGCCATCAAGAGCCCTGGTCAAATGACCTTCAAGTCAGAGTTCTTATAATGGTGGGAACTGACTCCTACTGTGAAAGCCAAAGCAGATGCCTGCTTGCAAGACACCCAGGTAAATGGAGCACATGGGAGTCTGAGAAACAGTGAGCAGCACAGGGGCCAGGACGGTAAAGTTATTGTCAAGGTCTGCTGTTGGTGCCTCAGTGCACCCGAGTGTCATTGGATCCCGAGCTTCATGTGCTCCACCTGGAACTGGATAAGCCAAGGGTGGGGAGATACAGCCCAGGGCCAGCATGAGCTAAGACATGGGGAAGCCACAGCTCTGTGCTAAGGTCTGTCCTGAGTATTCTCAGCCTGCTTGCACAATTAGAGCATGACCTAGTCACTAAGAAAAATGAATGGATTGTTCTTGTAAGGGAATCATTGCTTGATGCTGAGTCTTTGTAGACACCATCAAGTCATGCAGATGCACATTATTCAGCCAGACAAGCTCAAGCTCTTAGGTACTTTGGGGAACTCCCCTGTGTCTTCATGGAGTTTGGCCACACAGTAATTCACCAGAGACACGAAGCTAAAGATGCATGGACAATATTTAATCTTGAAGAAAGTTGAGAACTTACTGTAAAGTGTGTCTCTTTCTACTATCTTTAGGCCAATTTTTGTCTCATTCTTAGAATAGCCAGCCTCGTGGGAAATATAGGAATCCTTAAAATAGAGACACTCAAGTTCCAGAACATAATTTTACACACACACACACACACACACACACACACACACACACACACACGACCAGCATGAGAAAAGGGAAAACACATATTATCAACCATGTGATCCCAAAAGCTGGTGACCCCAATGGCATCTGATCACATAGCTGACCTAATGTGAATGACACTGGCAAAGGGGCAAGCAACATGTCCACGTGTAGGCTTCAGATCCCACACCAGACATGGGAATGCATCTCCTCCAGCCTTCCCTGTCCAGACTAAGGCCTTGTAAAATTTCCACAAGGGAGCTGTTATTTAAGTTACAAAGTCAACATGAATTTTAAACATTATCTCTCAGAACTGGGACAGACCAGGTGAGTACAGCCAGCTGCAACACGGGCTTCTAATGCTGCTTTCAAGCTACAGTAATTCAATATGAAAACAAGGAAGTCACACATGAGCCAAGTGTCCTGAGACATTTCAAACCCCACAAGAATGGGACACATTTCACACTGAGTCCCTGCACTAAAGCATCCAAACAATTCCTTTTCCTTGGCCCTAGTTCACCTATTACTCAAGTGGAGTTCTTGAAAACTATAGAGCTGACCCCTCCTTATGAAATGTGCCTTGCTGCTTGGATTCTGCAATGAAAATACAGGGACTTCAGCCCCTGCAAGTCTCCAAGCAACAAGTCTCCCATATTTAGGGTGCAGTGGCTCTGTCTGTTTCCAATTACTCTGGGGAGTTGAATCTGTGACCCCCCATCTTGCTCAGCATATTGTTGGAGGGCAAGAGAAAGATATGAGAGAAGAAGAAGAGAGAGGGAGGGGAGAGAGAGAGAAAGAGAGAGAGAGAAGTATTAAAGAGAGAGAAAAATGTGTTAGAGAGAGAGAGAGAGAGAGAATTTCTATTTATCACACCCAGTGTGGCTTGTGAGCAATGGGATGAAATTACATCCACAGAAATTTATTGAGCATTTTGATAGATTATAAGAGATTCATATAAAGTCCCTCACAGAACTGAGAAGGGACAAGTCCCCCAGAGCCCAGGGGAAGTGGGAGTTATGAAGAGGAAAGTGAAAGCAGATAGGACATGCCAGGTTTTCATTATTGTGAGCAAGCAGACATCTGAATAGCTACCTCTCAATCCTCTGCTACGTGTCTATGGATGAACCACCTATCCCTCTTCTATACCTCTGTGTGAAGACAGCCATGCGATGTTTGATGCATACCTTCTTGGAAATGCATTCTCATGCAATTTTGTCACTGTGTGAATATCATAGGACAAATGATACCTACAACATCACTAGGCAATGTCTTCTTGTGGTATCCCTGCTGGTGATTGAGACATCTTAGTTCGTGTGTGTGTGTGTGTGTGTGTGTGTGTGTGTGTGTGTATAAATTCCATGTATGCATGAATATATGTGAAAATATGTATTCCATATGATAATGAGTCATGTTTGGAAATAGGTGTCTGGCTAAGCAGTCCAGTCTGAATTTGTACTCCTAATTCTCCCATTTAAGCTTCCCAAGTCCTTAGATTATTGCATCACCACCTCACCTAGCTGATCAAGTTTTCAGAAGTTAGATAAAGCTAATCTAGCAGTATGTGGTTAATGGGAGGCTATTTTAAATAGTGGTTGCTGAGTTGACTGGCCCTTTTGAGAAAGTGAGTCATGAACCTGAATGGAGTGAACTGTATATAGGAGGGGGAAGCAAGCCCTTCACATGAAGGGAATGGTGAGGATAGAATGTTACAGCAGTTAGAGCTAGGGGCAAGCATGTGCAGAGGTGTCAGGGATGTTCTCAAGGCCCGTGTATACTGAAGATCATTCTAGAAAGCTTCTCTCCTCTTCACTCAACCCAGGAGACAGCACGCTACCATAATTCTTCTGTGCTTTCAAAGCAGGCCAGGTGTTAGCTCATCCTGGCTCCCTTCCTCTGCCTCTTGTTTTCTCATTGCCCTTCTTCTATGTGCTGGAACTTTAGCCTTTTATTCTCAACATTTTACTAAGGTGCCATGAGCATACAGAAAGGGTGCAGAGACCTACTTAGACAGATTTTCATGGACCCAAGTGTCATTGCATAGGAGATTTCAGAGGCCCCCTTGCTCCCCCGTAACCTTCCCTACTTCAGGAATCACAAGTAACTACCAACTCACATTGGCTTGGCACTTTTCCTGGCTTGTAAAAGTGGATTCATAAACTACACTTACCTGTGTGACTTCTTTCTCTTAGTCACATATGTTGCTTGTGACTTTGTCTGTCACTGTGTATGATTGTGCATTATTCATCTCATGCTTGTGTGATCTTCCGTTGAGGCAGCATACCACAACTGGATAATTTATTCTATTACTAATGGCCATTTGGACAGTTTCCAGCTTTGGTCTATTGTAAGTCAGCCTGCTATGAGTGTCTTAGCATATGAAGTTTGGTGAACATATGCAATGCATTTTTGTAGTTTGTATGCCTAGGAGGAGAATCAGACTAGGGCATGTCATTATGGAATATATGTTGCCAAAGGGTTTTCCAGTTTTAATTCATTTGAAAATAATATTTGTTTTTTTATGAACATAGTAGTAATGCATGTTTATTGATGGGCATCTGTATAAGAGAATTAAGTAAAATAAAATTATATATTTACTTTTATTTTCATGATTCCATGCTTGGGTATCATGCTGCATGTATCATTCTATTCGCTGTGTTAAGTTCTCACTGTAGTTGTTCCAATATTATCGCTTTTCAAAAACAGAAGTTTCGATGGCAACATTTGGGTTTGTCAAAATAAATTTGATCATTTAAATGATTTTGTTTGTATTATTGTGAACATCAATACATAAGATTTGTCTACTGATTATTTCCATAGAATATATTTTGAACTGTGGGTTTTCTGTGTTCTAACGTCCTCCCAAAACCTAAGACAGAGGTAGATATCAGTTTTGAGCTTCCTGGTGACTCAGGTTTCTGAGAACACCATGACAGAACATTCTCCATGATAAATACTCCGGTTAAGTATATGTTCATTGGTCATTTACATCTTGGTTATCTCCCTGTTCATATCTTTGCTTGTTTCCTGGGTGTTTCCCTTTTTCTCTCTTTCCACTATTTGATAGTAGCTTTATGTTATTAACTTTGAAGAGTGAATCTGACATCCTGTTCTTTTTCTCTTTATATACACTTTGGAGTAAACTTATATTCTGGGAGACTCATGCCTGGTGGGCAGAAATAACCTGAGAACTACAATTTAGGGCCGGGGTGTCTTTAGTTTACAGAGCTCTCCTGACATGCATGGGGCTCTACATTTGATCCCAGCACCTCAAACACAGCAACAACAAAAAGAGCTCCAACTTCCTTTCCTGGAGAGGAGGGCATGTGAGGAATGGAGGCGGGGTGGGGGGTACTATGGACTAAGCTCCTATTTCTAACTATATACTATCTGCTTGTGATCTGGAATTGAAATAGCAGCTGGAAGCATGACTCCTCACTTACCACTGCTTTTAAATATATGCAAATGCTGGCTTAGACCATTTTGTCCAGTGAACTCTTATACAGATGAGGAAACATAGAAACATAGGTAGTGGAAAGATTGCAAAGAGCTGGGTACCACTAGCTGGTCTCAAAGACTTAGAGCTCAAATTTCTTTTGTGCTATGAATATTAATGGGCTTGTTTTGTTTCTAGATTTGCTGACAATCCTCGATCATGATATTTGTGGAGGCTTTGGCAGCTTGAACCCCAGAAGAACATCTGATATTTCCTCTTTGGCCCAGAGCAAAGGTTCCTTTGTTGTAGCATCTAGACTCCCTGACAGGACACACAGCGGGCAGGCTTGTTCCTTTGGGTCTGAAGGGTCTCTTCTGCAACTAGAGCCTGAGGGCTGACTGCTTGGTGATTCCTCTCTGTTATGCGGACTCCTAGGAGAGTGGAGCCTCCTGGAACCTGTCCAGGGCCTTGTGGGAAAGCCGCAGTGAGGCTGGTGCCAAATGGGCCTGTGTTCTCCTTGGATGGGAGCCAGAGATCTAAAGATGTCTGAATTCCTCTGAACGCATCCTCTCAGTGGACATTTCCCCAAGCAAGACTGGCCCCTCAGGATGACATTTCATTAGAACTCTGTTTCTTGGCAGTGTTCTCTGTAAATCTACAAGGGAGTTGACTTCAAAAATGAAAATCTGGAATATATCTCTTTTCATAAAATCAAACTTGCAGAAAATTTCAAAGTGGCATGGGAAATTGGGGTCTAGGGTTTATTAATGGTGCTGAGCCGCATGTCATGGTTGGCTATTTATGACAATGAGATAGATTCGCCACCCTTCTCAGATTGAAGTCATCTGGCTTCAAGGTGTGAATTTAGGACTGTCAGGTAATTTGGGAAGAAATCTTCCAGGAATTTCTGAATTGCAATACATACATCATCCTTAACTAATCTACTACTACCAAGCACTTCATATACTAATGAGTTTCAGACTGAAAAAAAAATAATACATAAAGCTTCCATTGTACATAAATTTACAAACATCCCATGGTTAAACTGCTTAATAGATGACTAGCATTAATTTTGCACTTCCTCTTTCAAAAGCAAAAAAAGTGTACGCAAGTGAGAAAACACCAGCTAATGTCACAATTAAAATGACCTGTAAGTCTAGTAGATTTTCCACCTATAACTTAAATAAGATGGAGGGCTTTTCCCTAACAGGTAAGTTTACTTTTCATTTTAGACTCCATATTTATTTGTCAAATAATTTCAAGGCAATTTTTGAGGAACTTTACACTTTTCCCATATTCTGTTGTACAGTTAAGCTGCTGTTACCAAGTGGGACATATCAATCAGAAGAAAGTTATGACTCAAGCCAACTGAGTGATTCAGAAGAGAATGCTCTTGCATGTTCACTGAAACTCTCCTGGGCTGTGTGTTTACACTTACCAAGGGATCTGTAGAAGAGGAGAGATCACAATCTGATGACCCCTTGCTGGCAAATGTCCGCTTAGACAATATTGATCATGGCTGGAGTAGCTACGGTTCATCCTGGCCTGCCCACATGGCAGTTCCATGCTTGCTAAAACAAATTCCTCCATCTCTGAAACTCTTCCAGGGGAACTGGGGAGGAGAGGGGAATACTGTGTGCCTTGCACCGCTCATGACACTGATTATCAACTATCTGCTTACAATAACATCATTCTGGACATCCAGCTCATTAAACTGAGGATGTCAAGGTTTCTGAGCTGGTCAAAATACCACAGTGTGCTTTGGATCAATGAGCAATGGACAATTAGATGGGAATTGTGCATGGTTGAGGTTCTTATCTGCTGTAGCAAACATGCCTGCCATAGTGCAAAGTTCAGAGTTCAGAGTCAACAGAGGAGCGTTATCCTTGTCTCTTTGTCTATAACTTACATTTTATTTTGAATGCTGTGATGATTTTCTTTATTGTTAATGGGAGGGTTTAATGAACTATCACAGGGCAACAGCAACTATCAGACAGCTGTGGAATAAGCATGGGATGTGCATAAAAATGAGGACTAGAAAATTTCCTTCCTTTTTGTTGGATATATAGCTAAAATACATCACTTATACCCTCTGGCCCTCAGCATCTATATCAGTGAGTTGAGAAACACGACATCTGCCTCACTTTGAAGTGATTGACAATGAACACTATATGAGGAGTATGCTAGTGGCAAAGAGTAAAGAACCCAGAAGTGGACTGGAGATATGGTCCCGTGGGTAAGAACACTTGCTGCTCTGGTGGAGGACCCATGTTAAGTTCCCAGCACCTATTTGACAGCTAGGAAGGATCTGTAACTCCAATTCCAAGGGATCTAACACCTTCTTCCAGCCTCCCTGAGCACCAGGCATGCATTTGGTACACTTACATAACTCACAGGCATACACCCAATACATAACATAAAAATAAGTATGTTAAAAAAATATATAAAAATCCACAAGTAGACCTACACAATATGCTCCCTTGCCTTTTGAGGAATGTGATAAAAACCATTTAACAGCAGGGGAGTGTGGCATGTGCATGTGGCTGTTGGGGATACACACGAAACAGCTCACTACAACCTAAACCACATATAATGTATGACACATGTAAATGTGCACATTCACTTACACACATGCATAAAAAAGCAAAAAGACAAAAAGGTAGATAACACGGGCGAAAGCATCTAAGACAAAAGCAAAGGCTGAGCAATGGTCACACATAGAGAACTGAAGACACACCTAGCAGGCAATGGTGCTTAAGGATGCACTCCACTAAATATGTAATTATTATAAAAAAGAGGAAAGAGAAAAATGAGAGCCTTCAAAGGCATAAGAAAAACATTGTGTAAAGAAGTCTTGGGATGACATCCTTGCAGTTCACCAAGACAGCCCTGGAACTGTGGTAGCAAACCAGGATGAACACATCTGAGACAGGACAGAGTATGTCATGCCACAGACATTGCACTTGGAGGTATGGTGAAGGCACATTAGTCTTTCGACAAGAGAAAAGCAATAAAGTCAGTTTGGATCCCCAAAGTAAACAAGGAAGCTTTGGATGCGGAGATCTAAAAACTAAAAGTGCTGAATCTTGAGCAATTGATGCAGAGTGAGAAAACAACACTTTTGACCTCAGTGTTTGCTATCTAGAGATGGATCATGCGATTGAACAAGGTTATAACTCTGGAAGACTGTGTTGACATAAAAGGCATGGTATTTTTAGTCCTATAAATATTTATACAGACACTTTTATACATTTAATTTAACCATAGACAGAGTATGGAAAATTTTATGAATACAAAACAGAATATACCTGTGCAAATTTGCCCTCTGCCACTTAGTATGTATTCAAATTAAATGAAACAAAGTTTCTATGTCAGACATCTACAGCTGAATGTTCATTACATCAGTAGCCATAAAAACTGAGATATTGATGGATAAAGAAAATAAAGGCACATATGAAATGAAATGCTATTCAATAATAAGAAGAGGAAATCTTGCCATTTGCACCAATTTAGGTAAACCTTACCAGGCACTCTATTAAGTGATTGAAACGAGGTACAGAAAGACATATGCTCCATGTCCTTATTCAGTGGTTTCCAAGTAGCAGTGAAAAACTAATGATTAGGAAAACCAGTGAAAGTACAAACCATGGAAAGTACAAACCACTTAAGATAAGGAAGCCTTCAGGTTTGCGAGGAACAGGCATGAGTGTGTTTGTAATGTTCTCAGACCATGGCTGTCTGGAGTAAGAGCAATGAAGGAGAATGAACCACTGGGGCTTGGAAAGGCTTAAGCACTGAAGACTGGGGGTAGCCTGTTGGGGAGCTGAGTCACCGTGCTCACTCTGCCCCATCCTGGAGCTGAAGAAGGCCCGGAAAGGCTGTGGGCACCTAAATCTATGAAAAGACGTGCCAAGAACAGGACAGGCTAAAGACAGCATTGTAGAAACAAGCTGGCCACGAAGACAGATGAAGTGTGAGACTGTCTGGTATATAAAATACACACAGACACAGACACACAGACACACACAGACACACACACACACACACACACACACACACACACACACACACACACACACACACAGAGCTATGCATGAAGCAAAAGCAATCCCAGGCATGACAGATTAAACCATAAAGGATTACAGATCCTTTTAAGGAAAAAGCAGCTTATTACTCACATAGGCAGCTCCTGTGGCCTTTACTAGGGTGACACTGAGACAAAAGTGACTAGCCAACAGCTAGTCACATGAATGAATAGATAGACTCTCCCCTTCCTCACCCAGCTGTAGGAGAGCTAGTCTTCGCCACAGTGAAGGGTTTACAGTCTGTGGCTGAATCCGAGCAAAGGCTGCCTTGTCAGGCCTGGGAGGAGGAGACAAAGAGGCTCATGGCAGCCTCCCAGAGAAGACTGGAGAGACAGGAGATGGCCAGCCAGCAGCCTCTGAGGCTTGGGTTCTGGGCTCTTGATAATGTTCTGCAAAGACTAACATCAATGGCCTAGCGGTCACCTTGTATAGGTGCTTTTGGGACACATGTAAGGCTGCTCTGACCATGGTATACTCACAAATAAAACATTATTGCAGCTGAAATTGTATTAGTTTCGTGACCTGTATCTGGGTGGAGGCATAACATGTAGAATAGAGTAACAGTGTAATTGAATATAATATCAACGGACGATGCTGGAGTCCTCACTCAGCAGGAACAAGGGGAGTTAAGGCAGCATGGACAGCTAGAGGAGCTGGAGATGATCTGTGCTGGAACTGTCTTTATCCAGCTTGGCCAGCCAGGAAATCAACCTCCACCGAGACTCACAGCCACAGTTCAGCAAAAGTACAGCGCTGCTGGGTGGTTTGAACATGAATAATAGCTATGACTAAGTTGGCCTGAGATGAATAATGGCAATGACCAAGTTCATTTGTCTCATTCCCAAATTTCGCTTTCTCCCTTTGAAGGGTAGTTAAGAAAAACTGCAGGGAGAGAGTGGGCAGTAGGTGGAGGCAGGGAGTAGCAGACTGTTATTCAAAACCCTTGAGATAAAAATGCTTCCCAAAGAACTAATGTTGGCAGGAGGTGACTATACCCGGTAGAGGAGAAGTGATGGAAAGTTTTACCTTCTCATGTCACAGGGCTCTTGTGGAGCACAGATGAGAACATGAAATAACTCAGTGCCACACACATCACGCAGATCATTGCCCAGAAAGACCTAAGGTTCTTATCTGAAAGCTTTTACAAATCTCAGACACGGAGAGAATGGAATCAGATATTAAAACAGCACTGAACACTTGAGCCTGGAAAGATGACTTAGTGGTTAAGAGCATTGGCTGCTCTTCCTAATGACTCAGGTTCAATTCCTGGCACCTACATGGTAGTTCACAACCATCTATAACTCCAGCTCTAAGGGGTCCAACTCCATTTTCTGGCCTCCAAGGATATCAGGAATGCAAGTGATACACAAACATACATTCAGGCAAAACATCCATACATAAAATAATATTAAAAACAATCAAACAGAAGCTGTTCATAGGGGTCATATTCAAGTGTCTGGAAGTATTTCTAGCTCTTGGATCATTCTCTTCAGTTCTGAGGTGGTCATTGGCTGTGCCCATGCCCTAAAGTCATACCTTAGAAAGCTCCATTTTAATATGATACTTATTAGAATATTATTGTTAGAAGGTTGCTTTAGTTGGAATCACTGATATTATATGTAATGTCCCAATGAGAATGGCCATTCGTGTTTGAAACCTCTATGGATTGAATTGGGCCATTTTGGATTCCCAAATAATAAGCTCTCATATAGGTAGAATATTTTCTCTCTCACAGCATGTCCTCATTTAGATTCCTGTTAGTCCCGCATGTCAAGGTGATGTAGAGATTCTTCCCATTACACTGTCATGGATTCTGAGACTCAAAGGGTAATAGTGCTAAGGAGCAGCTTTCTGTTCCTTCACTATACCCTTTAGTACACAAATGTCTACTACCCTGCATTACTTCACCAAATCCTTCATCATCTGAAACTCATTTTTTCTTAATCCTACAGCAAACAAATCTTGCTTCATATATATTTACTTTTAGCACTGAATGTCAAATTATGATGATCACTTAGAGGCAAACTCTCCAAGTTTCTTAAAATATAGTGGTAGAAACCTAGGTGTCTTCTCCCATGTGGAATCTCTCAGCATTGCAAAGCTAATACGTGCTGTTATCAGAATCAAGAAAATGGCTTTTTAAAATTTACTGCATGGCTCCTCGGGTCCACTGACTTATTTTTGCTCTTGTGTGTATTCACATTTTGCATATTGTCGCTAAATTTTGCTATGATTGAATATGAAATACCAACTAAAAGTTCATGTATTATAATAATTGACTCCCAGTTATGAGATATTATGGAACTCTTAGTAGGTGGACCTCTTAAAATAACTAATACTAACACAGGAAATTTGTACTGAGAATAGAGTCATTGTTAGGTTTATCTTGAACCTGACCATGTGACCTTAAGGTCTTTGGAACCAGTTTTCAAGAGGAATGAAGCCTCAGAATGCTACGAGCAGAGATGTATTGCCTGTTCTGGCTGGATTAAGGAAGACCAAAATGCCACAGGAAGGTGCACAGTGATGCCCAAGCTCATGTAGCTTCAGAGGTAAATGAGGACTCTATTGGAAAGTGGACTAGAGGCCGTTTATGTTATATTCTGGCAAAGAATCTGGCTGTATTCTGTCCAAATCCTGAAAGTTTGCATCAGGATGAATTCAAAAGTAACTGCCAAAGGTGTTTGGTATAAGATACTTAAAGACAGCATAGCATTCAGGTGTGGTATGGCTACTGCTCACTGTTTTTAGTCATGTTTACATAAGACAAGAGATGGGGAGATAGGAAAAGAGAAGAAAGATGCGAGGAAATGTGTATCTTGGTGAAGAAAGGAGTATAATCTGGTTAAAGTTGAGGACAGGATAGATATGGCAAATGTACACAGAGTAACGTTAACTATTAAAAATATTACCACTATTTAGGAGAAAGTATCCATATTGCCTTCATGGCAAGACCCCACCCATTGATGATTCCAGTGAAACTGAAAATGAATTTGAAAGACATTAATTTGAGTGTTATGGCCTAAATAAGAATAGCCTTCATAGGTTTATGTTTTTGTACACGTATACATGGTGGCGCTTCTCTGAGAAGTGGGACCTTTAGGAGCTGGAGGAAGTGGACACAGATATATGGATCTTGTAATTATAGCTCAGTTCTACTTCCACTCTGAGTATTTCCTGACCAGCAATATGATAGAACTAGCCACCACCATGCACAGGGTCATCCTTTCCACACTATCATGGATTGTATCCTTGCATACTGAGACAAAATGAATCCCTCCCACAAAATGGTCTTGTCAGCTATTTTATTAAGGAATAAGAAGACAACAAGGGCTTGTTGATTCAGACATAGCTTGTGATTCACTTGGCCATCCAATCAAAATAAATAAGGATGTCCATAATATACATACCTAGTACACTCAGCACGTTCTGGAAAGTGGGTATTCTGTGCTGTAACAGATTTACTAACAGATCAACTCTTGAGATAAAGTGAACTATGTAGCTGGAGTTTCTGGGGACTTTTAGATTTTCAAACTCATTAAAAAGGTACGAGGGAGGGGGGGTTTCTGCAGGCTTCTGCCAAACTGGCAACAGGGCTTGAAGGAACATGTTGGTCTTCAGGGAATGAGAGATGACATATGTGAAATGTGATCTTAACTCTGATCATATCAACTAAATAGTGGCAGCATTAACCATCAACAGGAGTCAGTGTAGTCACAGGAATGAAATATTATTCAAGTCATCAAACTACCTAACTGTGTCCATGGTTGGGGAGTACATAAATAGTGATTAGAATCCCTCTCTCACATGAAATAATCACCCATTTTCTGCTGCCAAAACCAATAATCCACTTTCTTGGCTGAGTCATCCAATCATTTCTTTTGACAGCAGCCGCTTTCAACTCCAATTGCAAGGCCAAGTTGTATGACAAATAGCTCATCAACTTCATATTTGGATATGAGTGATAGTTTCTCACAGCCATTAAAAACATGTCCTGCCAGTGCTGCACCAAGAGTTCTTGAAAAGCTCATTGGAAGGAAGAACTGCATCATTTCTTTTAGCTCTGAAACTGTAGATGGATGCTGTGTGAAACGCATAGATGGTAGCCATGAAATATACCTTCCTTCTCCCCATTAACGATCTTCCCGTGTGTATACACTAGAACACACCATAGGATGCTCAAATATAGTGTTAGAAATGGTGTTAAACCTCACAGGATGTATCCCACAGATTGCTGGGAGGCCTGGTACTTCTGGGCTCCTAACACTGAAAATGGTCAGGAATTTGTGCACTATAAATTACTCAGAGCTCATATGACATTCTCCAGATTCAGTTAGGGATCGTTCCATGCAAGCTTGACAGATTTTAAGCCCAATACCTGTGGCTAAGCCAAATCACATGTCAACACAGTTGGAGTTTCCTAATATCTGAACCATGTAAAGCCTTACAGCCTGTGCTGTGACCAAGGCTGGCTCATCAGAACTCACCAGGAAGACAGGAGCTTCTAGGTTTCCCTAGAGCCAAGACAAATTATGTTTCAACAGCAACATGTAAGAGCTGCCTTTTTGTTTCAGGATATTTGATCATACTGTAACACTCTGAGACTGTTAATAAAGTTAACCTTAAATCAGGGATAAGGTCAGTGAGTAGCTGACCAGAATTAGCCATAGAGATTTTGGAGGACTACTATAAGATGGGGAGGCACAGGTAAGAGTAGGGAGGGGCTTAAAAAGATTCATGGTCCCTTTTGATCTTGGAAGTGTGGAGTAAAAGGGTCAGCTGGTCATTCCTCCTCTGCTATATATCTGTCTGTATGTCTGCATGTCTGTCTATCTATCGTCTATCATCTATCAGGTTTTATCCCAATATCCGACTCCCAAATTTTTGTTAACAACAATTTAGATAACTGTTTTACCTTTTGTCTACATCCTTACCAGCATTTGCTGTTATTTCTTTTCTTTATCAGTGCCTTTCAGACTGGAGTGAAATGGAATCTCAGGATAGCTTTCTGGAAATATTAATTGTTTTATTATTGAGAAATTAATATTGTATACAATGAAACATGATTGCATAAATCCCGTTTCTCCCTCCAGCTCCCTGAAGCTTCCCCTTATGTCTTTTTTTTTCTTTTTTGATAACCCAATTGGTTTATTTAGTATTTAGTGCTGCCCATATGTGCATGGGTACTGGGCCATCCACTGGAGTATGGGAAATCTTAAAAAAAAAAAAAAAATGATCATTCCTCTCCCAGAAACCATGAACTACTAGTAGTTCCTCAGTAAAGGGTGGAGCCAAGAGAACATTGCCCAATTTATGCTGGAATCTGGGATAGCTTGACCTTGTGTGGGTAACTACTATAGCTGGTGTGAGATCACGACTTTAGTAGCCATGTCAAGTCTAGAAATTTGAATTTCACAGCTTATATGGTGATGTTGAACATTTTTTTGATGTGCTTATAGGATGTTTGTAATTCATCTTTGGAGAAGTGTCTGCCCATTTCATTGACCCATTTGTGTTGACTGGGTTGATTCTTTGTTCAATTTCTTTGTGCTTTTTGTGTATTTTAGATAGTATCCATTGGTCAGACACATAGCCAATATTTCTCCCATTTTACACAACATCATTTTAGTCAAATGTTTCCCTTGCTGTGCTGGAGCACTTGAGTTTCGTGAAATTCCAGTTATCAATTTTTGAATTCCAATTATTTCTTTTTTTTAATTTCTCTTGGAGTTTAGTCATGAAGATATATTCGTTTTGTCAAAAGTCAATTATCCCTTCTATTGAGACAAACATGATTTTTGTTCTAGTATATTTATTTGAGACTTTGTATTTAATAATTATTTTGTGCTGAATCATCTCTGAAATAAAACCAACTCAATCATTTGAGTGGTCTTTTTGATAAATTCTTGAATTCAGTTTTCAGGTGTTTTGAGAATTTTTGCAGAATCACCAGCGAGATTGACCTCTTATTTTCTTGTGTCTTAATAGTTTGAGAAGTATTGGTATTAATTCCCCTTTAAAGTTAATCAGGCTATTAACTACAGAACTCATTACAGCCACTTTCCAAACTGATACACTCTAGGTGCATTTCTAATACCTATCCTTAAGCCCACGGACAAATGAAGCTGTCACTCCACACCAAAGAAGTTTCTTTTTGCAGCAGGTGGAGATCATCATAGAAAGCCATAACTGCTCAAAATATAGAGAGCAACTGACATTGGGTATGTGGTTTCAATTGATACATTTATAATACAACTACTTGAGACTCAAGGAATGTTATGGAATGATTGTAAGATCCAGAGGTCCAGGATGTCTCCTGTAAGATTTTTTCTTTTATATATGATACAGAAGCTGCACTAATGAACTCTCAACAATATTGTGCCTAAACAAGACCTGAATAAAGATAACACTAGTTGGCATGACTAGATGGAGAATAGATGAAGGAAATCTCACAAGCCCACCCCTTTCACCAGATGAAGAGCTATAGGCATACAGGCAGTTAATGGCTATTGAGGGAGGGAGAATATGTCTTCCCCTTGGATGAGCTCTCAAGGGGTGTATGTATGTATAACATATATGTGTGTGTGTGTGTATACATATACATAAATATATATTGTAAATTGATTCAGCAGGTTGTGTGTATATATACACACACATAATATATTAGAGCAAAGTAGGAGATTCCAGGAATGCTTGGGAGAAGAGGAGTGAAAAACAATGTAAATAGTAAATACAGTACACATATATGAAATTTTAATATAAATTTAAAATTTTTCTAAATACATAGAAAATCAATGTAATTTTTCTTACTTCCTAAAATACCACAAGGCAGCAGATTTACACAGACTAGAACACCAAAGAAAATAATAAAACACACAATGAAATATTAAACTTATTTTTTTAAAAAAGAAACAAGGCTCGATGTTGGATACATAAGGAAGGGGTAGCTCTAGGAATAGTTGTTGGTGGTGAATGTAATCAAGACACATTGTAGGAAATTCTCCAAGAACTTTTAAAGGAAATTAAAAGGGCATGGATGAGGATGGACTGACTGTGTGAAAAACGTCAGATAAGGAAAGAAGCTGGGAGAAGAATGTTGAGATTCTACTAGCGTTCATGGAGTTCAAAGGTCATGTAAGCTGCAGAAGATTATAGCTGAGAAGGGAAAAGAGGAATTAATGGAAAGGAGACAAAGCAGAAAAGAGGTAGAACTCAAAAAGTGTATTTGTCATGTATAAGAATAGTAGAAACAGCAGGTGAGTAGAATGGGTAGAGGAATACACTGGACCACTGACAAGCAAAGCAATATACAGATAAAAGAAAAGTGATCTGGGAAGTCTTATCCAACAGTAAAGATTTAAAATTAAAAATATTAAAAATAGTAACAAAAAGATAGCATGCAATAAAAACACATTAGATTAAAAATTTTGCATCAGCCAGCCTTTCTTTGTTGGTGGGATGGGCTTGAATTCTTTCTCTCTCTATGATGCTTCATGATGGGATGAGAAGAGATCATAATGTGCAATTCTAGTTCCAGTCGTTAAAAACAGGTTTGGAGTGTGTATTTCATCAGTGGACTTTGGACCAATTACCTTTTGGATTGAGTTTCTGGCATTACTATGTTGAATGGAGCCTTATAGTTTCAGCTTTCTCATCTGATAATTTCTGTGGCTTGATAGTGCAGTGCAGGGGATGGATAGTGAGAGCCCTTGTTGCAGATTTCCATTGACTTGACTGGCAGCCTTGGCAGGGAGACTGCCTTATGCTAGTAGTGCCACATTTCAGTCCCTATATCCAGTCAGAAATGGTCCCTGGCCTCTCTGCCCAACAAGATGCCCTTGGATTATTTCCCTACCCCTAGCAACAGTGTGGGCGAGGGGAGGGTGTAAGCCATTGTGATGATTCTCACTGACCGCAACCAGATTTCTACAATAGGACTGAAGTTCTGTTCCAGCAGCTTTAGTTCTGGGATTTCACTACCAACTGTGTCCAATTGTCCCACTAACTCTTCCTGCAATCCATGTGCGTGTGAGGGCAGGCACTTCCCTGGCAGCTCCCACTGACATCAGTTGTGCAGATTTACTAGATTTTTATAAATGAAAAATTCCAAATAATTTACAAGTCTGAATTTGATAAAAACAATAATTAATGCCTTAGCTCTATGGAGTTCTTCCAAAACACTCATCTTTAATGCATTATGTTCAACAGCTCTCTTCATACTGGCACACTAAATCAATAGTACTTGATTGTCATTGAGTAATGATACAAATGAAATAAATATTTTTGGAAGGTACTGATGGGAGATGTCATTCGGTAAATGTTTCTCCTATTGGTTAATGAATAAAGCACTGCTTGCAAATAGAAAAGCAAGATAAGTAGAACTAGGAGACAAGGAGGATTCTGAGAGATGTAGAGAGGAGTCAAGATGTAAGGAGTAAGGATTTTCCTCCCGCTGCTGGTCTTGTCCCACCGCCACACCAGCCCCAATTAACACACTGAGACTGTATTTGATATAATGCTCTTGGTCAGGTACTAGTTTCTTATCGGCTAGCTCTGTCTTAATTATTAACCCATTTCTGTTAATCTATGTATTTCCACATGGTCTTACCAGAGAGCCAGCTGGCGTCCTGCTCTCTCCAGACTCTCCATCTTGACTCCTCCTCACTACTTCCTCTTTCTTCCTTGTCTCCTAGTCCTGCCTATCTAGCTTTCCTATTGGCCAACAGTGCTTTATTCATTAACCAGTATGAGAAACATATTTACAGAATGACATCTCCCATCATCTCCTCTTTTCTGTCTAAATAAAAAGAAGGGTTTTAACCTTAACATAGCAAAATATATAACACAACATTTATCAAGTAAGAATCAAGTTAACAATATTTAGTCCATTAACATTTAGCAAGATTAAAAGAAACTATTCTATCATCTATCCTATATTTGTGTGTCTAAAGTCTATGTAACTTACCTTTAATCCTAACTAAGGAAAACTATAACCATAACTATTTGTCTTCAACTCCCTCAAAGACCACAGAAGGATAGTATATAAACTCTAGAAATGACAGAGACATCCTGCCTTGTCAGTCACCTGAAGTTCTTCTATAATCTTCCATCTTCAGCCCATAGGCCATAGTATGTCTGGCAGATTCTTCAGCAAAGCAGGAAACTTTAAACTGTCTTCTTGTACTGGCAGTTTGTCAGTCATTTTTCTCTGTGTCTAGCAGACTGTCTGGCAGACTCTTCCATGAAGCAGGAACTCTGCAGCAATGTCCACCTTGAATCAGCAGTCACTTTGCTGTGGGTCCTGCATGTCCAGTTTATACAGCATAAAGTCGAACAGTCCAGACAAGATCAGTATCTTGTCCAAATGGCTAGTTTTGTCATTGGAAGTAAATGTCATAATATGTTTCTTCGATGTCCATCTTTCTTTCTGACACAGGTGGTGTTGCCAGGAGCATTTATGTCTCACTGTCAAGAAAAACTCCAAGCCATTTTAAATGCCACATTCTGTAGGTTTTTGAAAGGTTTGAATAATGCCTATTCATCTTAAATACATCTCTATATATCTAGAAATCCTAACACTATAAATTCTGATTATCATAGTTAACTATCTAAAATCTGTACTAAATTATACATTATACCTAATGAGCTATATAAGCAAAATACCTAAAAAGAGGAGAAATCTTCATATCACAAAATTGACTTTAAATTGTATCAATAAAAGAAAATCCATTCCAAAGCAAAGTATCCATTTCTATACCATAAACCCCTTTTTACCTTTAAAAAGAATTGGCTGTGATTATTAACCATTTATAACCAACCACATTTAAATGAAAACAAACATTTATAAACAATATTTGGAAGTTGGGCATTGTTCTTTCCAAACTACTTCCTGCTGGTAAGGGGCGCTGTCATGGGGATCCTAAGAAGATACAGAAATCCTGGCTGTAGTCTGCAAGGCTGCCTTGTTCAAGCTGTTTTGAATGTTGGATCACCTGGTACTCTGTTTCAGGGGGTCTGGCTTGATGAAACCACATTAGTCTGGAAGGAATTCACAACTTTTTATTTTCTGTGGAAACAAAAATAGAAATCCTTTTCCCCAGTAACTTGTCCTTAGACTTAAATTTTGAAGTCAAAGCATTTTAAAAATATATAAATTGGATTGATCCGGCAGCATTTACTTTATCAGTTGTTGTTATTTCCTCAGCAGTCAAACAATTTAAAGACAACAGATTAGTATATAGCATCCATAAATTTTTTGTGCTTTTCATCTTTACTTGGCTTTTTTTATTACTCTGGTTTTTTTACTTTCATATTTTCAGTTTTTGAGACAGGGTTTCTCTGTGTAACTTTTATCTGTCTGGAATTCACTCTGCATACCAGGTTTACTAGGCAAAAACAGAGATCTGCTTGCCTCTGTCTCCCGAGTGCTGGGATTAAAGGTGTGTGCCACCACACCCAACTCTTAGCTGTATTTTTAAAACCATTTTATTCCTTTTCTCTCCCAAGCCTACATATATTTTAGAACACACACACTGTAAGCCTTTACCGATTTTTTTTTTTAAATGTGAATCTGTCTTTACTGTAAATCTTTATCTTTTTCTGGCCACGAGTCTTTTATCTGGTAAACAACATTGCTAAAATGAAAGTCATAGTTGTTTCTGCCGCAGTTTATCAAACATGGTGGCGGCTATTTTACTGCTAGCAGTGAGAGCTGTGCTCACTGCCTTGGTCTGTGCTGCCATCCAGCAGCACACTGACGGCTTGGAGATGTGGTCACTGCCATTGCCACCTCTCATACACACCAATAAATTGTTAGCAATGCTTCTTAAAAGTCATGCAGTTTTTTGCCCCTTATGCTGAGTCAGAAATCTCCCTTAAAGAAGCCGCGCAAATATCTGCTTGTCTCTCGCAAATTAGAGTCCAATCGAGAAAAATGCTGCTACCAAGAAACCTTGCTTGTCTCTGTTCTTTTGTTTCTAAAACCCTTTTTTAAGCTTTTGTTAAATTTTAAATGGAACTTCTTATTAGCCACGTGGGCACCATATGTAAGGAGTAAGGTTTTTCTGCCCGCTGCTGGTCTTGTCCCGCCGCCGAGCCTGCCCCAAATAACGCACAGAGACTCTATATTTGATATAATGCTATTGGCCAGTTACTTGTTTCTTATCAGCTAGCTCTGTCTTAATTATTAACCCATTTCTGTTAATCTATGTATTTCTACCTGGTCTTACCGGAGAGCCGGCTGGCATCATGCTCTCTCCAGACTCTCCATCTTGACTCCTCCTAACTACTTCCTTTTTCCTCCTTATCTCCTAGTCCCTCCTCTTTTGCTTTCCTATTGGCCAACAGTGCTTTATTCATTAACCAGTATGAGAAACATATTTACAGAATGACGTCTCCCATCATCAAGGTGTAGGCCCTGAGAGAAGTAAGATGTCTAGACCCTATCTCCGGTAAGATAAGACCACATGGAAATACTTATATGGATAGAAATGGATTAATATTTAGGACAGAACAAGCCAATAAGAAATGCTAGTAACTGGTCAACAGTTTCGTAATTAATACAGTGTCTCTGTGTGTTATTTGGGGCTGATGTAGCTATGGGACCAGGCTGGTGGGAAAGTGCTCATAACAAGGTGCATATGCTGAAAAATAGTTTGCTAGTCTAAGTATTTTGTATTGGAAAATGCATTGACCAGTGCTTTCAAAGAGAGAATGGGCAGCATTAATTCAGAGGGTTTGAGGAACTAAGAAGAAATGGCTTCTGCATAGGATTTGGTGGAAGGAGAGATGGAAACAAGGAAGTAATGAAGCAAGAAATGTCTCCCTCACTATCCATATCCCCTTATAGAGTGGTGCATTGATCACAACCGATGACCCAAAAGTGATACATTATTATCGAGTGAAGTGATAGTTTACACGTGTGTGCTTTAGGGTTTAATTTATAATGACATGTGCCCACCATCAGAGGATGAATATACCATGAACTCTGTCTGGGCCTAAGCATTTTTTAGTTGGAAGGCTTTTTCTACTCTTTGAATCCCCTGATTAGTTATGGGGCTGTTTAAATTGCAGATCTCTTCCTGGTTTAATTTCGGGGCTCTTGAGTTGGGTCAGTCATCTTGTTTATCTTCTCAAAGAAGGAGTTCTTAGATTCATTAATTCTTTGTAATATTTTTGTTTCTATTTTATTAATTTTTACTCCAGCTTTTATTATTCCTTTAAATCCACTGTATTTGGGTTTGTTCTATTCTTCTTCTTCCAAGTCCTTCAGTTCCATCATTGAGTCAATTGTTTGTGACTGTCTGATTTGTCCACCTGTCTGAGGATTAGAATGAATGCAGGTGCTTAGGGTTAAGCAGACAGACTTCTTATTTGTTTTATTGATGGGGTTATTCTGACTAGTTTTAATTATTATTTCTCTGGTGGTTAAGGATGTCTAACATTTTCAAAAGTATTTATTGGCAATTTCCTCTTTTGAGAACTCTGTTGAAATATTGGGTTCTTCACTGATTGGCAATTTGGAGATTTTAGTGTTTAATTTTGAAGTTCCTAATACAGTCTAGATACTAATCCTTTGTCTGAAGTATAAATGGCAAAGATAATACCATTTGTCATTTCTTAGGATTAGTTCCTAAGCTATTGGGATTCTATTCAGAAATTTGTGTGTGTGTATATATATATATATATATATATATATATATATATATGTGTGTGTGTGTGTGTGTGTGTGTGTGTGTGTTGAAGTGTTTGTCTTTTTTTAGCAATCTCATCATTTCCAATTTAAATGATTTTTTATGTAATTTTAATAGGTGTGTGTGTAAGTGTGAGTGTGTGCACGCACGCGCATGCACTATGTGAGTCATATGGATCTAATTTAATTTGCAGGTGGATATCCAGTTTTCTCAGTATTGTTGAGCAGGCTTTCTTTATCCAGCACATGATTTTGTTTTGTTTTATTTTGTCTTACACCTTTGCCAAAAATTAGGTGTCCATACATTGTGGGTTCATTCTGAGTCTTTTTTACATGTTGTTGTTTTACATGTCTGGCTTTGTGCCAGCGTCTTTTATTTATCACTATGACTCTGGAGTATAATTTGAGACCAGATAGTGTGACCCCTCTGTCTGTTCTTTCTGTTTATTCATGATCCTTGGTGTTTCCATACAAGTTTGTGACCTTTTTTTAGTTCTATGGAGAATGCCATTTGGATTTTGGTTAAGATAGCATTGAAACTGTAGATTGCTTTTGGTAATACAGCTATATTCCCAATACTAATTCTGCCAATCAGAAACATGGACAGTCTATCCATCCTCTGATGTTTTCTTCAGTTTCTCTTTTTAGTTTCTTAAAGTTTTTTTTTTCTTACAGAGTTCTGTTACCTTCATTGTGAGGCTTATTTCTATGTTTGTAAAATCCTTTTAAGACTACTTTGAATAGATACATTTTTTTTGGTCTCTTTCTTGGAAATTTGGTTGTCAATATGCATAAGAGCTGTCGATTTCTGCATGTTGATTTTATGTCCTGGTACTTTACCAAAAATTATTTATCAAATCCAATGTTTGCTAGAGCCATGATGTCTTTAAAGCATGGATTCATGCTTTTTTCATGCTTTAACCTTTCCTTTCCAATATATATCCCTTTTATATCTTTCTTTGTCTTAGTAATGTAGCTGAGACTTTGACCACTACCTTTTACTTTTTTTTTTTAATTTTGGTTTTTTGAGACAAGGTTTCTCTGTGTAGCTTTGGAGCCTGTCCTGTCACTCACTCTGTAGACCAGGCTGGCCTCCATCTCACAAAGATCTGCCTCCCAAGTACTAGGATTAAAGGTGTGTGCCACACTGCCCAGCTTGACCACCAGATTTAATGAGAGTAGACAGACAAGACATCCTTATGTTAGAGAAAATGGTCTCAGTTTGCACCATCTAGTGTAAGTCTGGCTACACTTTATGACATTAAGGTTTGTTCAGTTTACTCCTGGTTTCTTCAGGACTTTTATCATGAGGGCATGATGAACTTTGTCAAAAGCCTCTTCTTCATCAATTGAGATCATGTGATACTGTCTTTAAGTCTAAGGATATGTTTATTGATTTGTATATGAACTAATTTTTCTTTTTTAAATTTAAATTAGAAATGGGCTTTTTTAAAAAACATGTCAATCCCAGGTCCCTTTCCCTCTCTTCCTTCCCTGCCCCCCACCAATCCCCTATCCCACCCCCATTCTGTTCCCCATGGAGGATGAGGCCTTCCATGGGGGATCTTCAAAGTCTGTCATATCATTTTGAGCAGGGCCTATGCCCTCCCCAGTGTGTCTAGGATGAGAGAGTATCACCTATGTGGAATGGGCTCCCAAAGTCTATTTGTGCACTAGAGATAAATACTGATCCACTTCCAGAGGCCCCATAGACTGCCCAGTCCTCCTAACTAACACCACATTCAGGGGGTCTGGGTCGGTCCTATGCTGATTTCCCAGCTGTAAGTCTGGGGTCCATGAACTCCCCCTTGTTCAGGATGCTGTCACTGTGGGTTTCTTAAGGCTGAACTTGACCCTTTTGCTCATTACTCCTCCCTCTCTGCAGCTGGATTCCAGGAGTTCGCCTCAGTGTTTAGCTGTGGGTGTCTGCTTCTGCTTCCATCAGCTCTAGGATGGCATATAAGGTAGTCATCAATCTCATTATTGAGGAAGGGCACTTAAGGTAGTCTCTCCACTATTGCTTAGATTGTTAGTTGGGGTTATCCATGTATATCTCTGGACATTTCCCTAGTGCCAGATTTCTCTTTAAACCTATAATGGCTCCCTCTATTATGGCATCTCTTTTCTTGCTCTCTATTCTTACCCCGACTCAATCTTCCAGCTCCCTAATATCTTCCTCTCCCTTTCTCCACTTCTCTTTCTCCTGACTCCCTCTCCCTACCCCCATGCTCCCAATTTGCTCAGGAGATCTTGTCCCCTTCTCCAGGGGACCATGTATGTCTCTCTTAGGGCCTTCCTTGTTTCCTAGTAAATGGAGAAAAACTCAACGCGATTCCTCTAAAATCAGGAACAAGACAAGGCTGTCCACTCTCTCCATTTCTCTGTAATATTGTATTTGAAGTTCTAGCTAGAGCAATAAGACAACAAAAGGAGATCAAGTGTATGAATTGATTTTTTATCTCCGGTATGAAACTCACTTTTAATACATGATCTTAATGTCTTAAATGTGTCTTGCCAGTATTTTATTGAGTCTTGATAATGTCCCTTCCATTTTTAGTCTGTGGAACAGTGAAGTGCTGGTGAATTTGGTAAAACACAGCAATGAAGTCAGCCAGCCTTGGAGTTTGCTATATTGCTTTAATTTCCTTGCTTGTTATGGATCTGTTTAAATTGTTTATGTCTTCTGGCTTTGATTTCTGTATGCCATAGGCATTTAGAAATATATCCAGTTTTTTAAAATATAAATTTCCAAAGTATTGTGTGGTAATACTCTGGATTTCATTGGAATCTGGTATAAAGATCTCTCTTTTGCTTACGATTTTACTTATTGAGTCCCCCACCCCCCCCCCCCCCGCCCATTTCTTTGGTGAATTTGGTAAGGAGTTTTGTCAATATTGTTAATTTAAAAAGGCAACTTCTTTGGTTAATTGGTTAATATATTGTTCACTTGATCTTTATTTCATCAGTTTCTGTTCTGATTTTTGTTATCTCTCTTATAATTTGATACAATAACTTTGGCTTCTTCTTGCTTACCTAGTATTCTGAAGAATGTTGTGAAGTTTCTTTTACTTGAGGCTCCTCCCACAGGACACTCCTATTTTCCTCCTATGGTCACTTGGCCCTGGCTCCCTGAAGTGTATGGGATCACTATTATTTTCCATTTCTATCATCCTGTCATTTAAAAGGATCTTCTAAATTGAGTCATATGTTACTTAAGTTTTTGTTAGTAGTTGTACTGATATAATTTATGTGGCACAGAATTTAGCCTCTTAAAGGACAATTCAGTGATTTCTTTCATATTCACAAACCTGTGCAAACATCACCACCATGGAACTACAAAAACATTGAGATATCCATTATCTATCATTCTCCAAAGATTCCTATCCCCAACTCAAAAACATCTGGCAACAGCTGATGAGTGGCAATGACGTTAAGTTGTGGAATGGAGAAACAGGATGTTCCAAGTTAGTTACAGGACATGGGAAGCTACGTGATTTGGAAATAACCTTAGTATAGGTAAAGATGAGTACTGGGAAATCTACGACAATCATAATAAAATAAAAATGGAAGGATGCTGCACATGCAAACAGAAGATGTAAAGTAGAATTATATAAAATGCCAATTAAAACCAAAGAAGGCAGAAGAATTAAAGGGGTGGTAACAAGGATCAAGGAACAATTGCAATGGCTGGAAGGAGATGTTTGTGCAATTGGCTGATAGTAACTATCATCAAAGTCTGCACAGAAGCCAGAGGAACCTCATTCAAAGTCTACAGGGACATCCGTCAGGTAGGTGCCTGTTAAACCTCACACTGACACCACTTCTGTTGTTAAGACTTTCACGAGACAGCTATTTCATGATGTCTGAGCTAATCTTCTTTTCCTTTGAAAATCTTTTATTTCCTATGTGTCTGGCCCTGAGTCATAGGAGTCCCTTGCCACAGCCAGTGTCTGACACAGAAGGAGCCCTAGTAAGTGTTCATAGTAAGGGAGTCCCAACATATTTCTGTCCTTTTTACTGCTTTCTCCAAGCTTCAGCTACTGGAGGAAATGTCAGCTGCAGGAGGCTGGGTATCCACAACAGCTGGCTGGAGACTGCTACATGATTTCCACAAGAGGCTGCTTCGGAAACAAAATTGTATGAGAAGTAAAGACATGGTGTCTACACAAGCACTTCAGTGCATGCATCCACCCAGAAAAAGGGATAGAGTGGGCCCCAGAGGGTTCTCCAGTACAGTATTAAGTCAAAAGGGTTGTACCCAAGAGGCCTCTGAAATCAAATTGTTACACTGTTACAGATGCAAACTAAAATTAAAAGGACTGGTCCTGACAACTCTCTAAGCCACTAGCACCTCCAGATATCAACTGAAAAAGTATCCATTGGATTAAAGATCCTTTGTGCTTTATAATGAAACTTTGGAGAGAAGAGACATAAATTACTTACATTGATTTACACTGGTTAGAAAAGTGTGGAGAGCCTTGGATATGAGATTATCCATCAGAAGCGTTTGTTGCTAAGTAATCAGATGGTTCTGAAAGGACATACAGGGTCTCCTTGATGACTGATCCTCCACACAAATGAACCATGCAACAGTTTTTTTCTTTTCTTTTCTTTTGTCTATTTATTAGTTAAATTCTTATCTCTTTCATCCCTTCATCACAGATCGGTCTCAGACTTCATTTGGTTACTTCAGAATTCTTGTCAACAGTCATGAGCTGTGTTAATGACATGTCTCAGTGACGGACTATATGAAAGATTTGGGTCAATTATAATGAGTCAACATTCTTATTGCCCAGTGATGCCATGGCTGTAGGAACTTCTTAGCACAACTTACCACCCATGTGTTGGCATAAACAATCCACTGTGCTGACAGTCACAGGGAAGCAGATCAGAGCAGAGCCTGTAATCTCAGCCCCTGAGAGGCTGGGAAAGCAGACCATGAAGTCACAGGCAGCCTGGGTTGCATAGTGAGTTCCAAGCTGTGTGTGACACTGGCTTTACCCAAGGCAGAACTAGTGGAGGTGTGGTGAGTGAGAGGCGTACAGTAAGTGTGAACAACTTCCCTGTTGAGTCCTCCAGAAGTTCCACCCCAGAAACCTTAAGTGGCCACCTCTCTCTCCTCTCCATCCTGCTTTCCTCCTTGTTAGAGTAGTAAGCATTGGACCTGCAGACACATTCATTTTTATGACTTGCATGTGACTGCTGCTGGTTCCAGAAGACCGGTCCTCTCTTCTCATGGAACCAAAGTCATCCAGGGACTCTGCTCTCTCACTGCAGGCTTAGGGCTGTTTGCTCTTCTCATTAACCCTGGAGTAAGCCATGAGCTTCATTGACTCCAGGACTTAGGGCCTCTGGTTGTTTTTGTCTAACATAGCCTTGTTAACCCTCCAGCACAGAAAGTTCAGCGACCATTTGGGAGTAAATGACCAGGGGCCTTTGCTTTAGTAATTAAATATATTCATTAGACCATATACAATCTGTCCCTGGGAAAATTCTGCTGCTTTTAATAAAAAGATGTTTTTCTTCCCATACATGTTTTTAGTTACCAAATGTAGTACTTTTTTTTTTTTTTTTTTTTTTTTTTTTTTTTGAGAATGGTGATTTGAGGTAATGACAGTCCTTAACATTAGTTTTTAAATTGTTTCTATGGCTCTGATTTTGAAAAGTAATCAATTCATGATTCATCACTGGGTTATAAACAGGAAGAGGACTGGCTGAGCCGAGCAGGAGAATCTGGGAGAAGACTGGGGTGCAGATGTTCTCTGTAGTCTTAGCAACTGTGTCCCTTGCTAGTACTTTAGAATGAGTAAGTAGTGACAGCTGATTCCAGGCAGCCTCTAACTAAGTACGTGATATAGACTTATTATAATTTTGGAACCTAAGAATTTTATGCTTAAGTTAACTCTGTTAAGTAGTACATATTTTACTTCAATATATATTCTTTTTGCCATGGTCCTTTTGATTATCATAATACAATTTAATATGTTATTATGCTGAGAAATTCAGAAAGCAAGAAAAATAAATTTCATGTAATCACATTATTTGGAAAAATAAATCTACTTCATCTGTTTTTTTGATTCCATGGTTCTTTATGCTGTTTTGTGTTTTTATACATACTATTGTGACTATAAAATGCGTAAGCTCATTTAATATTCTATCACATATAATTGTATATAGTATTCTATCATGTATTATTTTGTATTATTTAAAAATAATACTCTTTTATTATTATAAAGCATATAGCAAAGGATATTTTACAAAAGTATTCTCTATTATCTTTCTGTCTATCTAACCACCCATCTATCAATTATCTATCTATCTTCCCATCTATCATTTATCAGCCTGTTAACATGAACTGTTGGATCTAGCTCTGCATATTGAATTGTAACCTAACTTTATATATAAACAGACCATAATCTACTCTTGTGCCAAATAGCCAAGTCTCAGCAGGTCGTAAGTACCACTATTCAAGCTAGTGCAAATAAGACAGATGCAAGCTGTAGACACCAGGACTGTCTGTCCATGTCTAACTTCCTGTATGTCTCTTTATTGTCTCAGCCTGTACATAGAACACATGTGATAGAATGAAGCATTTTCAGCCATTTTGATCTGTACTTTCTTTTAATTCTAGAACCACAAATAAAACAAGTTAAGATCTACACAATTTGATCTAATATAATTCTTCTTTTAATATATCTATATCTTTCATAATGATCTTTCTTAAAACAAATTCCTCAAAATAAAGTTACTAGATCTAAAAAATTGAGATGCGTTAAAGGTCATTGTATAATATATAGTTTTCATTGTAAAAATTCCTAATCCCATCTTCTCATATACTAACTCAGACAATGTAAGGTGGAAAATTGCTGTCACTCTCAGTTTCAATTTGTATTTCTTACTTATTATGATTTTTTGTGAGTTATATCATCTATATTCTTTATTCACTTATCTAATGAGATTCTAGTATTTTGTCAGATTGTATGATGCTTTTTTATTTAAAGAATAACACTATGAAACATTCATTTTGACAATGTTTGCATTTCAATCCTATGTATTTTTAAACTATAATAAACAGTATATATTTAATTGTGACATTTGATACCCACTTATCTCTTAAGAATCAAATATTTGTCTCCTGATTCTGTGACTTGTATTTTAATTCTGTTTACAGTGTCTCTCATAAGTGGAAGTTTCTATTTTTTATGCATGTGATGTTATTTATAAGAGCATGGACTGCTTATCCTTGGCTGAAACTTGTCCCATTAATTGCCAACAGTTTGTCAGGAGGGCTGGAGATTATGGACCTCTTTCTCTTTCCTGATAAAATGGACCCAACCTTGTGCAAGATATGTGAGTTCATTTGTACAAAGGCCATGCCATGTCTAGAAGGTAGCTTTTGCAGCACATCATCTTATCCTCCAACTCTGAGATTATTGTCAACCTTTCTTCCATGATGTTTCCTGAGTCTTGGGGGATAATGTGATACATGTCTCATTTAGGGCTGAGCACTGTCCCATCACTTATTGTTGGCATTTTGAAGAGTTCTGGACCTCGGCACTAACCACCATCCATAGCTGTAAGAAGCTTCTTCAGTATGCAGCACTGGTCTTTGGGGGAAATATGAATATTAGAAGGCAGTTTAACAACACGTCCTTTCTGCAAACATTAGCAATAAGTTCTCCTTTAATGCCAGTGACCTCCTCAGGCACTGGCTCTTTACCAGGTTTATAGTACCATTCATGGGTTCCTTCCTGTGGAGTGGGCCTCAAATCCTATTTTTAAAAAGTAGATGGTCAATCTCATTATATCCATATCATTATTGCACCAATGGGCATTTTGGTTTTATTCCTAGTAGGTCTGTAGTCTGTAGTCTCAGGGTCCACAAGCTGCATAAGACTATTGATGGCTTTTTTCTCCCAGTATATAACATAGCACTTCCTGACACCATGGATGCTGACACACAAGAAGGAAGACTCCAGATTAGTTCCAGCTTTATTTCTCTGTGTTATGTATCCAAAATGTGTGGTTGATAGGTTAACATCAAATTCTAGTTGGACACCCAGAGCAATAAGAGTAGTTTATATTGTTTTGGGGGTGTCTAGGGCATCCACATTAATCTCTGCAAAGAGACATTTCTTTGATGAAGTCCAAGACTATCACTAGTCTGTATCTATAAACACAAATATTTTGGAAGCAGTTTGACAACATGTCCATTTAGAAAAAAGATAAAACAATACTCATAGAATTACTCCTTGTGCTATGACCTTCTAGGCTGTGTGTTTTGACCAGAGTCACAGTATTGGCATAAACTATCTCCTGTGAAATAAATTTTGAAGCCAAACACAAAGCAGTAGGTTACCTCCGTAACAGTTGTGGCATGACTGCACTAGTAAACATATCTTGCTTAAAAAGTTGCTATTATGGTATGGCAAGGTCCAAAGCGTAGAAATAAAGTTGTGGCCTTCCTCCACAAGCTGCCTACACAATCACTTCTGGCACTGTGAAGGCTAGCCAGAGGGAAGAAGCCTCCATCATGGTTTCCCTGTGCTCTGCAACCAAGCTACTGCATGGTGTCTTCAGAAATGGGGTCTCACTGTGCCAGTTCTGGTGGGCTCCTGGTTTTTTCTTTGTTGTTGTTGTTGTTTTGTTGTTATTGTTGTTGTTCAAATGGTTGGTCTGTACATTTTGATAACGGAATTGAGAGCAATTATATCCAGCATTATTAATAGAAAGTATATATGAATTTCTGACATTCTGTCAACTTGTTGAATTTGTGTGATTTGCTGAGCTGCTGTCTAGGATGCCACACTGTTTCCTGTACCCTCATGGATGAGGCTCTTTTCCTTCAGTCTAAAGATTCCTCCAAGTGTCTTTTGTGGAGCTTGCTTTAGTGTCCATGAATTCCTTTAGCTTTCAAATAACAAGCTTTAGAAGAAAAGCTTTGTCTTCAGGAATTTCATCCTAATTTATATTGGTCTGTCAATGAATATTAAAAAATAAAGATCTTTATTTTTTGTGTCAAAAGAAATGTCACAGCGTCCTTTATATATGTTAACATTTAGTAAAACCTTAATAGCTCTGCTTCCAAATGAGTGCACAAAATAATTTTTTTTAAATAAATGCTGTAGTGTATGTGTGTGTGTGTGTGTGTGTGTGTGTGTGTGTGTGTGTGTGTGTAGGAAGTTGGAGAGGTTATTGGCACTATGGCCTCATTTATATTTCCTCTGTGGAATCAATATCTAGCAGCATTTTCCCTAACATTAAATCCACCCATCTCAAGGCATTCTTTCTTATCCCTGTTCTCTTCTCTAGCAGGGGCCCCGAGGGGAGTCTCAGATGACTGAAGTGATGGAAAGATACTTACAAATGTTTTCCTTTGACCCTTATGAGCTCTTGTGAGCTATTTTCACATTTCTTCAAACAATGTTGGCTGGAGGAGAGGGAAGAGATTTCATAGTAACTTTCAAGTGGTGTGTTGGATTGCCTACAAGAGGTTGGAAAGTGGAAGGCTGATGCCATTTGTAGAGTACCTCAATAGCTTCAGGACAGCTGTCCAATAGTTCTGATGTTCACAAACATTCTCCTACAAGCTTTGTCCACTGGAGTTTGCCAATGCACAGAATTTATGGTACATTCTGGAATTCACTAAAGATATGAATGGCTTTCTGAATAATTTAGTTTTTATATTACCTACAGGCATACTAATGCCTAACTTGAAACCAATGTGTTTTGGAAAATGTCTTTTTCTCTATAAAATATAATTGTCAGCAGCTTGCCAGATGGGATTTTAATCGGGAAGTGACTCACGGTGCCAGGACAGACATGTCCCAGAAATGTGCACCGGTTTGGGAGTAGGCAGAGATGCCAAAGTACTGTTTGTACCTATTCCATTTTCTGTGGAAACACCACATAATGGTCGGGAATATTTATGTTTTATGTCTGAACTTTATGAGGCATTAGCAGAATGAGAGTTATTCTGGAGAAATAGTAACTTTTTCTCACGGAGACAGCTATAAAACACTCATGTTCAGCTACTGCCTAATGTATATAGTTTTCCAGGCCATTCCAGAAGTTTGTTTTCCAAGGATACCTTGCTCCCTCCACTAACTATAATTTTAAATACTGATACACCTCTGCTAGTGTCCCAGACTGCAAGTTCAACTCTGGTGTCCCAACTGATTAGATCCAACCACTTGTCCATTAAGAAAAATGGGAAGAGAGGTTGGTGGCAACTCAGAAGAAGGAACTTCAATTTCCTGCCTGGCCACATGGGATGACAGGTTAAGCGCTATCCTTTGGGTATCAGTATCTTCAGGTCCCATAAGGAAAGCACTAAAACAGGAGTTGAATGGAGATATCACACATGGTCTTATTAGCGTCAGGGATATTGCTGCTGCCCAGAAAGCAGTCTCCATTTGCTTTGTAAGAAGTTTACACAACAAAACTGTGACTCTTTATTTAGATAAACCAAGAGAAAGAACAACTCAGGAAAGGACTGGTAACGGAGACAAACTAAAGTCCATGAGGTAAAAACCAGGGTCCTTCTTCAGCACCTTTTAGTAGCTAGCCAAAATGCACATTTTCCTAAAGTGAACTATTATTTTGGCAACAGCCAAATACTCTCTTGTACATCTAATCCAGGTCTGTTGATATGCTCATTTTCATAATCTTTGTTATGTAAGATCTCTGCTTGCTATAATTTTTAAATTTAAATTGGTATCAATTTCATTATTGGTGTTATTTAATTATTAAATTTTAATAAGTTTGTATTATGAATAAACCCAACATACCTCTCTAGAGAAAAGCACACTAGTTAGCTATCTAATACCAAGTGATCATCCCTGAAAGCATTCATACAAGTAATATTCTACAGACTAAGCAGGTTGTATTTAGCAATATACATATATATACATATATGCATGCAATAACAATTAATGAAAAAAGGCAGGGATTTGAAAGAAAGCAAAAAAGAGGTATAGGGAAAGGTTTGGAGGGAGCAAATGAAAGGGAGAAACATTGTAATTATATTATAATCTCAAAATAAAGAAGAAAGGAAGAAAGAAAAGAAGGAAGGAATGAAGGGAAACAAAGGAAGGCTAGTAGCTGGGCAAGCCTGGAGAAGCAGCCTGTGAGCAGCATCCTCTCTGGACTCTGCTTAAGTTCCTGCCTGATCTCCTACTTTGGCTTCTCTCAGTTATACACTACAGTCTATAATCCAAATATATACTTTCCTCCCTTTAAAAACGCTTCTTTGAAAAAATATATTGTGGTCTTAACTTCCTAACAGGTGGAATGGGATCTGGTTGAGCTTACTTATAAGCTGACATACAACTGATTGAGTTAGGAATGAAAGTGAGAGCACACTGTTTGCTAATGTGGGGCCCTGGGCTAGACCCCTGCACCATCCCAAACAAACAAACAAACAAACAAACAAACAAAAGCAGGGGATAACCCTCTGAAAAACTAAAGTCAGCCACTTCAAAGTACAGTCAATAAGGGAAAATCCCAAGTGGACTTTAGAATTGTAATTCTGACAGAAACTACTGAAAGCTGAAGATATAGGCTTCGATGTTTTAAAAAATATTTTTATTAATGCTTTGAGAATCCTATACAATGTACTTTGGTTATGCTCACCATAAAATCCCCAATATAATTTAAATATAGTTTTTTGAAGGGGGTTATTTGGGGATTGAATTCTATTATTTTTCCTATCATCCCCTTTTAATTTTTCGGTCTTGTTGAGAATCTGGGAAGCAGAAATAGATGCAATATAAGTAGTTCAACATGAAAGAAAGAGTTCATATTGCCAACATATCAGTACCACCCATAGAGAGGTCTGAGGGAAAGAGGAGAAATTAAATTAAAACTCTGAGTTTTGACCAACACAAATATCTATGTATTCTGGGATAAACTCACAAGAAAAAAAAAAGCAGAAGTATACAAGCACGGTGGCACAAGCAACAACCCAACATTGGAAAATATGGTGGTTTGAATATGCATTCACATATTTGATTATTTGGTCTCCAGTTGGGGGAACTGTTTGGGAAGGATTAGAAGGCGTTGTCTTGTGTTGCTAGACTTTGACATTTCAAAAGACTCCCAGTGTTGTTCCACCAACCCCTGCTGCCTCATGGTTGTAGATCAAGATATGAGCTCACCATCATTCCTTTACTCCACAGTCATGGACTCCAACCCTCTGAAACTGTAAGACAAGTTAAACACTTTGTTTCTTATAAATTGTGTCAGTCATGGTGTTCTGTCACAGCACCAGAAATGTAACTAAGATAGAAAGGCAGAGGCTGGAAGACTGGTAGTTCCAGGCTAGACTAATCTACATGATAAGACCCTACCTCAAAAGCAAATACACACAATATAAGCAGGAAAAGAATAATTTGGACTAAGGCCCAAGCAGAACCCATGTGGAGAAATGATGATTGATTTCCAGAGCCACTTAGAAATCTGGCACTCACTGAGAACACTTCGTTCTTATGTCTGTTGCTGAGCAGCAACCCAACTCACTCAGAGGCACATAATGGCAACCACCTTATTAGGCTCAGAGACTTTCTGGCTGAAGAACTCAAAAGGCACAGTGGAAATTGCTGGGCTCGAGTCTGCAGTGTCTAGGGCTCCTGCCACGTGGACTCAGTGCCAGGAATTGTCATTAATAACTGAAGACTATAATCACCTGGAAGTGTTGTCAGAGCACCTGAGGTGGCCTTTCCAGGTGGCTGGGGCTTCCTCTGAAAATGGAGCTTTTGGGGAGTTGGAAGTTTTCCAGGGGAGCTAAGGACTGCAAGTACAAATGTCTTTAAAATGTGCTCACTTTAGTCAGTATATTGCATGATTCTTCACTTTTATATTGCTTGAAGAAATCACAAGCACAGTTTTAAATTCAAGGAAAAGCCACAAAGGTGTGCTGATGGGAACAGCTTTTCAGTAATTTATGAGCATGTTCTAAGGGAGAGAACTACCAAGCAAAAAAGAATTGTCTCTCTGCCTAGTTCCTTCTCTTCTGAATCAGAAATGACCAAACCCCAATAAGATTAATGCTAAATATAACTCAAAATTATAGTATAACAAATTGTGAGCTGTAGAATGCTAAAATGCTATGTATGTTGTATTTGTGTTTTAGATTCTCCTTCAACAATAGCCACCTGCATGAGGTAGTAGATTGGAACCTTTTGCTAATTTGGTGTTATCTAAATGTGTTATGGGGACTGCTCCCCTGAGTCAGAGCCTAGGAGTCCTGAAGGAGTGATAAGTCTCCTCACGTACTATCTGAAGATTTTTGCCAGGTTATTATGAAGCCTTAGATGTATGTAAAGGCACATAACATGCCTTAAATATTTCCTATGTGGCAAATATTATTAATAATTCAAGAGAGGTCATAGAACTTAGATTTTTTTTTAATTTATGATAGATTCTCACAAATTTGCTCCTGTTGGCTCTGAAGATCACTGTGTAGCTCATCTCAAACTCTGGATCCACCTGCCTCAGCCTACTTAGTCCAAGGATTACAGGGAGATTGCCTTTCTGGCAGAAAGTTATATTTTATTTTGTGTGAGTGGTGCATATGTTAGCATTCATACCTGTGTGTGTACATTTGGAAGCCAGAGCAGGATGCTGGAGGTCTTCTATTTTTGTTCTCCACCTTAATGCCTTGAGGCAGGACTTCTCATGGAACTTGAAGCTTGCTCTTTCTTCAGTTGGCTGGGTGTCCAACAAGCTTCTGAGATTCATCTATCACTGCCCTCTAGTTCTGGGTTTGCAGGCACACATGACATTGTACAAGGTTTTAAGTATTCAAACGCATTTCCTCATGACTACAGAACAAGTGCTCTTATCCACTGAGCTCTATGCCATTCTGCCAGCATGTTGTTTGTAATGATGTCAAATTTTAAACAGTTACTGCCAGGCCACATGCCTGTCTTCCAAACTGTATAAAATAATGACATGTATGCAAAAACTTCAAATCTTCCAACAGATGCTTGTTGATTACTCACCATGTGCCAGGTGTAAGTTCCTAACTGAAAATATACCAGTGAATGAAATCAGAGGTCAAAACTACTACTTAAAAAACAGTCCACTGAGAAGCTCTGAGGTCCTCAAAATATCCATCCACATTTGCCGAAAGCTGAAAATGCTGCTTTGGACACCTGCTCTGTACCCGTTAGCCTCTCCCACTTTGAAGCTCATTTTTTTCTGGACATGAGGAGCATATTGTCCCTATATGTGGCTGTTCTACATAGAACAACTGGGGCTTGGATAATCGAATCAAAAGGACTCCCCAGTGCAGTACTGGGTGGCCTTGCTGTGGTGGGTGTATAGGTTGTGTTTGTCCCTCAAAGGTTTGTGTGTTAGAAGCTTGGTCTACAGAGATAGCTTAGTAAGCAGTGAGGCCTTTAAGGAGTGGGAGGTCTTTATGCTGATTGGTGGTATCTTCCTGAGTGTCTGGGTTCCTGGCTAACCAAGTCATCTCTCCCTCAGAGACGCACCTCCCGCCAGACAATGCAGCCATGGTGACTTGACCAGCACCACCAATGTGCTTCCAAAACTGTGAGTTAAATAAATCTCTTTTCCTTATAAGTGCTTAGTCTTAGGGATTTCATTGCAGTAAGCCAAAAAAGGGGGGTGGCTAAAAAACACTAGGGACAACCTTATCTGAGGACAGCCAGACCTCTACTACCATTAACCTGGCCTTTGGGAGCTTCCTTTCCCAAGGCTATATGTGATTGGGACTCCCTTGTCTCAGATATTGTAGTCATGATGAGCAGCTCTCTGAGCCTCAGGCAGAAGGGTGCGGGGAGTTTTGCCCACTTGGATTAATACAGTCCTTCCTTTTACTTTCTTACAAGACAGATCTTCTCTTTTCCCCTCTTGATAAATATTGCTTGAATGCCTCGTTTATTTCTTGAAAGCTGTTGGACAACACAAAGAAATGTTAGTCTCCTATTTTGCATGTTGCTATAGCCTGAATGTTTGCATCTCTCCAAAAAAAAAAAAAAAAAAAAAAAAAAAAAAAAAAACACCTGTTGAAATCCCAGTTACCAAGGTGATACCATTGGGAGGACCTTGTAGGTCATGAGGGTGGAGTTTTCCTGAATAATGTTTACAAAATGGCCCCAGAGATCCTTCTTCTATCCTTTGATGGTTTATTGGGTAAAATGTGCCTACTACCAAGCCTGATAGCCTGAGCTGGACAGGAAGGAAAGAACCAACTCTTCCTAGTGTCCTTTGACATTCACACACACGTATACGCACATGCGTGCACACACACACACACACACACACACACACGTACACAACACAGAAACACACAGATATAGACTCACACCCATACATATGAACACACACACAAACACACATTCACAAGCACACACACATACAGACACATGAGCACACATACAATAAATAAATAAAACATAATAGAATATCTTTTAGAAAGAAGATATCTATGAGGAAGCACATTCCATGATTCTCTGAATCTGCTGTGTCCGATCCACACTGTCAAACTCCAGAAGCACCTGGGCTTATGAGTCCTTACAGTGACCCAAACAGACTAATGTGGACACATCATCACATTAATTTTAGATCTTGAATATTAACATTAACACTGCCCAAAGTTACCCTAAGAGAAAGTGTGAATCTCACCCCTCCCAAAAGAAAGTAAATTGAGTTTACCTGTCCAGTGTGTTCCAGACTTCCAGGCTGAGAGTGAGATCCACATGCACTGGGACCTCATGCCTGGGGTCTTTACAGCCAAGGCCAAAGTGCTCAAACCATAATCCACTTACAATAAAAACCACGATTTGAAAAAAATGTTAATTAAATAACTCCTCTACCTGAAGAATAGCATGAACAGCCCAATGAGCTCCCAGTAAACTGCTGTGCTGGACACCCCCCCAAACATACACACACACATACACCACCCCGCTTACCTCCCTTACCCACCCCCTCCAACACACACACCACAGGACTTTCCTGTGAGAACATTCCAACCCAAGCCTTGACTTTGGCGACTATGTAGCTCAAAGCTTCTCAAGAGGACGTGGTGACTGTGATTTCTGGCCCAAAGAGCTCAGCCTGAAACAGATGAAGTGTTTGGGGAACTCCTCAGGGAAAAGAAAAATGAAGACACGGGCTCTGCACTGTACCTTCTCACACCCTTCATCTGACCCGTGTGACCTGTGGGGAGGAGGTGGCTTTGGCTCTAGTGACTCACTAGCTCCAGCACGTTCCAATTGTGTGTGCCTTTGGAATGTGTTCTTATAGACATCAACTGCTTGTCTGTGATGACACCAAAATTCATTTCTACAGCACCTCTCTCTGGACCCTGCTGTCCCAGGTGGGGGAGGCATTATTTGAATAGAGGCTTTAGAAACCAAAACCAAACCAAAGCAAACAACCACAAAAAACTATTGCTTGAGCTATAAACCAAAGTCTTAAGCAAAATAGAGAGATGAGAGTAAACATACAAGCCAAAAACAAAAACAAAAAATGGCTACAAAATGTTGAGATGTAGAAAATCCAAGACTACCTAGGATGGAAGTTCATTCTTAAGTACCAAAAGCTAGTGACTGTGAGTTAAGCAAATTGAATCAGGGATCTCAGGCTCTGAATATAATGATGCTATTTAGTCAGGGAAAACTTGATTATTTTTTACTAATTATCACATTTTTAAAGTACATTGGTGTTCATTAAGTCCCAACTAGAAAAGATGAAGAGCCAGGGATCAGGACTGTGGAGTGAGTGGCTGAGAAGATACAAGAATAGGAAACCTCACGGAAAAGAAGAATGCCTAAGGATTAAGGTACTAGGCAGGGAATGGGTTCAATTCCTGTGGTGGTTTGAATGAGAATGACTTATAGACTCATAGATTTGAAAGTTTGGCCACCAAGGAGGGGACCTATTTGAAAGAATTAGAGGTGTGATTTTGTCAAAGGAAGTATGTCACTTGGAGTGGGCTTTGAGGTTCCAAAAGCCCATGCTAACCCCAGAGCCCCCATTGCTGCAGATATGGATGGAGAACTCTGAGCTACTTCTCTTCACCTGTGTGCCTGTGTGCCGAAATGCCTCACCATGCTACCCACCATGCTGATAATGGACTAAACCTCTGAAACAGTAAACAGGTCCTATCTAAATGCTTCCTTTACAAGAGTTGTTGTGGTCATGGTGTCTCTTCACAGCAATGGAACACTGACTAAGACAATTCTTAAGCAAGTAGGCGCTAATGTTTGTCTTGGAAAGGCATAGAGGACAACCTCATTGCTAAAGTACTTGCCTTTATGAGAACTTGGGTTCTAGCTACAGAAGCGCCCCTCCACCCCCACTCCCAACAAAGCTGTGCTTGCTGCTTGAACTCCATTGCTGGGGAAGTGGGTGCATGTGCGCGCGCGCGCGCGCACACACACACACACACACAGAGAGAGAGAGAGAGAGAGAGAGAGAGAGAGAGAGAGAGATGATGATGATGATGTCTTTATTTAACTTTGAGAATATTGATTATTTTGCATTCTTTCCTTACCCATAAAAAGGAGAGAAGACCACTCAAAGGGTTGTGAGGCTTGAATTAGACTATGTTAGCTAAGTGTCTGCAGTACATGATGCTCAGCCTTATGAATGGCACACAGACACAACATTATTGGTGGGTATCATCCTTATCATTGCTGTCACTGCCATCAAGTGCCTTATTACTAAGAATAAAATGCATCATTTTTAGCACAGTATTAACCTAGAGAACAACAGGCTTCAGAAAGTTCATGCAGCTAAATGAGCAAGTGTGTGAGACTGTGTTGGATGGACACAGTCTGATGTTCAGAAGCGTCATCCTCAACAGGAAGAATTGCAAGGATCCAGATGAGAACAGTAGGTGGAGGTTCCTTTAAAAGCTGAAAAGGGACCTGCATATGACCCCATTATCCTGTCTACAAGCTGAGTCCCAGAGAGATAACCCCTGGTAATTAACAACAGAAACTAACTGGATACTAAATGGCAGGCTAGCATATGTGTAATGAAGTCATAGGAGAGGAAATTGGAAAGATAAACAGAAAAAAATACTAGAAAACATAAATGATAAAACATTGTACAGATTCAATCAAAACTATAAACATAGAAGTTTAATAAAATCACTGGACTCTAAAGTAAATAGAAAAAATAACACCAAATCCTACCATAACTAGATATGGATAGACCTTCCTAAAAATAAGGAGAGTGAGAATGTATCACACACACACACACACACACACACACACACACACACACACACACACACTATATCAGCAATAGACAATAATGTATTTCTTGCCAGAAGCTAAAAAACACCCAAAGAGTATAAGCCAGCATTTGGTGTGCAAAGTGCTTTATTTTTTCTTCTTCTTTATTCTTTGATCATTATACATCCTCAGTGCAGCCTCCCCTCCCGCAACTCCTCCTAGTCCGCCCCGCCCCCATATACCTCCCTTCTTGCCCAGATCCACTGCTACTCAGTTTCCCTTCAGGAAAGAGCAGCTCTCCTGGCGATATCACCTGAATAGGACACAGCAAGAAGCAGTATGTCCAGGCTGGGGATGGGAGCAGGAGGGATCAGGTCAGAGAGGAGGACTGAGCAAGAGATCACAGGGAGAGACAACTGGCACTCAGGGGGCGATGTGGAAACCTAGTGTTGTGGAAACTTCCTGGAACCCATGAGGGTGACCCTCGCAAGGACTCCTAGTAATGGAAACTATAGAACCTGAACTCACAATTTCTGTTACCAAGCCAGGCTCCCAGTGGTGGGACTGGGACACCAACCCAGCCGCAAGGTACTTTATTTTTAAAATAACGTTTTATCAGTGTTTTGGTAATTTCATACAATGTACTGTGACTATATTCAGCCCAAGCTGCTCCCCTAACACCTCTCAGACCAAAGAACGAGTAAACCAATGGAAACCAGAGAGCAGTTTGAACTAGTCACATCTGTAAGAAGAAAAAGAAGGCTGGAGAGGTGATCCTGCTCTTCCAGAGGACTGGATTTGATTTACAGTGGCTGTGTTGCCAGGCTCACAACTACCATAAGTCTAGTTCCAGGGCATCCGATTCCTTCTTGGGCCCCCATTGATACCCACATACATGTGCATATACCTATGCATACACACACATATGACCATAAATGTCATAAAAAATAAATCTTTAAAATAATTATAATCATGATTCCTTTTGTTGTTTATTTTCTTTTGTTTTGAGACAGTAATGCTCTATGTAGCCCTGGACAGCTTGGAACTTGCTGTGTAGACCAGGCTGTCCTTGAATTCACAGAGATTTTCCTGTCTCCCTAGTGCTGGGATTAAATGTTTGCACCACCATGCCCGGCCCTATTGTTATTATTTTAGTGTAATTATACTGAGTATAGCTGGTCTAAAGATCATTAATTGGTAAAGGTTATCAAATCAATTTAAACAAAATATTAAAATTTTAATACAAAAGCGAATAAAGAAAAATCAATATACGATGTAATGGTGACAAGATTCTTGACAGTTTTTTGTTTATAACTAAATCTGTTTGCAGTTTGCAGTGTTGAAGGTGTGGGAGTTTAGTTCTTAAACAACATGTATAAAATCTGTTACATATAATCCAAATCTCATTTTTGTAAACAGGTAGGTGTTTTATCCAAAGCCATTCCCAAAGGGTTAAGAATTACTCTAAGTAAATTTTATAATCCTAATATGCTTACTTAGTGATTTATAAACTACATTTATGAGCCTTGAGAGATGGCTTAGTGGTTAAGAGCACTAGCTGCCCTTCCAGCAGCCCTGAACCCTGTTCCTAGTGCCTATGCTGGGTGGCTCCGAACTGTGTGTAACTCCTTATTCATCATGTCAGTCAATCCTGCCCAGTGGACAAATACCCTCTGGGGTTTTACACCTTGCTATATTTAATGTTTGATAAAAAAAAGAATAGAAAGAAAACAAAAACAAAACCAAAAACATATATTGTATACAGTATATGCCATATAAAACAAGAATTTAGCTCCAAATTTCAAATGCAGAAACTGAATTTTAAGTAGATGAAATGTGTGACTCATAGCTTGCAGTGGCGCACGGCTTACACGCGCTCTTCTATGTCACCTCCTGAGATCACTATGCTAGCTCCTAGGCAGGGTGCTGGACAAACATCCAGGCTCCTGTTAGTTCTTTTTCTTTTACTAATAGAAACCTTTTTATTTCTCTTCCCAGCTACAGTGCTGCCAAGACAATAGATACTCGCCTCTTTGGTGCACGTTTAAGCCATAGAGTGCATCATATGGCATCCTGCTTCTGTAGACTGAATGTCTACAGACCATGGAGACCTCAGGAATTGTCTCCATACCGACATGTGTATATGGCAAACAATTCTTGGCTCATACAACCTGGATAAAGTTGAGTAGTGGAAAAAAAAAAAGAAAGAAAAGAAAGAAAAACTCCTAGTATCACATGATTAGCTGTAAAACAGTGGTTCTCAATCTGTGAATTGTGACCCCTTTGGGGTGGGTCAAACAACCCTCTCACAGGGGTCACATGTCAGGTACTCAGATACCCTGCAATTCAGATATTTTCACTAATAAATAATGCAAATATTATAAGTAGCAAAATTATAGTTATGAAGTAGCAATAAAATAATATTATGTTGGGGTCACCACAGCATGAGGAAGTATATTAAATGGTCACAGCATTAGGAAGGTTGAGAACCCGTGCTTAAAGAATACAGTGAGAGAGGCTATCCCTCATGCTTTGGTAGAAAAGTCACTGAGGTCTGTCATGTAAAGTTTTTACCTGAGTGTCCACAGTTACGTCATGTTCTAACAGCTGCCCATGTCTGGGTTACTTCTCTTGTGACTGATGGACACAGGTAATATTTTAGTAGCAGCCTTTAGTTCTTTCAGATTCTTAGCCGTGTGTGGCAATGCAGGAGTTTTGTGTGGACACACAGCTAAGAGAGTCTTTACACACTGTGCTGGTAACCAGGGTGTCTACTGACCCTTCCACTGTAACTTGTCAGATGCTACACAGTATACAGGACAAACATGCTTCTGCTGATTTTCCCTATCGATACTATATTAAGTGGCAATACTTTAGATATTGGGTTAAGTGACATGTATGATTGACATCAGTTTGCTGTCGATTTTAGATTTTGAAACAAGGCTATGAGAAAATTTAAAATCACAGACACAGGTCCCCATTGTCTTGTATGAAAAAGCAATGTTTGTTTCTTCAGTTAACAGCATGACTGTGGGATGCTCTGTGCTTTCCCATCTGCTTGGACTCCCAAGAAGTTTCTGAAAAATTGAAGAGCTTTTGGACGTGTTTAGTGAAGGAACTTTTATTTAGGAGGGGACACAGAATTCAATAAACAATGGTTGTTTACTGTGACTTCATTTAGGGTAGGGCTGTGTGACTCTTTCTGCCTCAAAAAGGGGGACCATTTCACTTTCTCAGCTGCCATCTTTCCAAGCTCAGGGAACACACTGAACTCCAGCAATGTTCCCTGAAGCTGCACGTCCCGCTAAAGTACGGTAGCAGCAGGGCCAGGGGCATCAGCCTGGATCCCTGGAAGCTATGGATGACACTGGGAAGGCATATAAATGGGAAATTGGTGGTTTGCTTGTGAGGGCTGTAGAGAATGGAAGTTCAGGTGAGGACTCTGGGGATGCTTGCTGTTCCTCAAATTTTCTGAGAATGAACTGGCTTCTCTACTCTGTGCCTCACCCCCTGCTGTGGTTTCAAGGGACTAAAGCATCTTTCTGTGAGGTGAGGACCACTGGTAATTTATCTGAGGGCCATCTGCCAAGTGTTCACAGTATTTAACAGGTTTCCACCCGAGTAGTTCATCTTCTTCCTCCCATTCTTTGTTTCTGCTCCTTTTGATTCTAAATAGACTCGGATGGGCAATTTGGCCTGCTCTACTCCTTCCTGACCATTGCCTGTGTTAGTGCCTCCAAATAAAACCTGAGCTGACAGTGGAATTTATGAGGACCAGTAAGAAATGAGGAGCACAGAGAGATGCTTGCACGGAGCTGACCCAAGAAATGCCAAGATCTCCATTTCTAGGCCAAATTGCACAAATAATAGGGCCTGGCCCCCTCAATTGCAAAGCTCAAATATACCAGTGTAATTTGTAGAAAACTAGTTGGTCCTGGATATGCGTGGTTGGGAATCTGCTGTGGCAATCCTGTACCCCACATCCCAACACAGCTCAGAGCTCCCAGTTGTTTCTGAGGACCACCTCCTGCTACAAATGGGTGGGATCTGAGGGCCCTACCCTAGGGAACCGGTCTTGAACTAAGACAAAAACTTTCAGAGATTTGCTTGTATGCTTTTCCTTCAGATGTTTTATTTATAAAATACAGAGTTGATGCAAGCTGGGTAACGTTTTCCAGATCTCAAAAGGCATCCAGCCCTGCTATGCTCCCTAGTGTTGCTTTTCCTGGAGTGGAGATGTGGGTATTGTCTCCAGTGACAGGCAGAGCTTCACGGAGGTTTAGGTTTCACTGGTGGAATGCAGTGCCCTCAGGGGTCAAAAGGAACTGATCATAGAGGCTGATATGCTTCCTCAATCAGACTTGCTTGCCCCAGAGCTCCACTTGGTAAACTCTAGAGAGCCCCCTGCACACATGATTGAAAACACGCTTTCTCAAACCTAAAAGCCCAAAGAAAACAGACATCTGTACATCAAATTCCCATTTGATTTTTATTAAGAGCATTGTGTGTGGGGTGTGTGTGTGTGTGTGTGGGTGCGTGTGTGGGTGTAATATTTTGAACTGTAATCTTTCAGTCTTGTGGTGTTGCAAAAGCAAAATTGTGAAACAGTTTTCCACTTTTGGTTCAATATTTAATCGATTACTTAAGTTATCTAGCACTAGGCTAGAATCTGCTTTTGTGTTAGGTCACTCTGCCAAAGTGGAGGTTAATGCAAGTGCTCTGAACGTAATAGAGGTAGACGCAGTGAGCTAGGATGTTTGGTGGGTTAATGGGTCAGGTGTGTTGACTGTATTTTTAACTTACAATGTTTTCAACTTATAATAGTTTTATCAATACTACCATAAATTAAGAAATATGAGCCTATATTTGCATGCATATGTTACAGATGTGTAGGTATTTGCAAACATATATGTATACATATGTATGTGTGCACACAGAATATATATGTATATTATGTATGCTGATATATGCACATATATATGTATATATATATGTATATATATATGTACATATGTGTGTATACATTCAGTGCTAACTTCAACACATTGACCATGGCTGAGACACACTGAGTTCCAAACTCTAGGACCTCATGGTATCATTACTTAACTCTGAGAAGTAACCACTGAAGATAACTTCTGGCCAGACTATACTAGAGACATTTGTTATGGTGACATGCAAGTCCCCTTATAGGAAGCACTTCCTCCCACACAGTAGGAGGGTCCTTGTTGATCTGAGTCCCTGGAGGTTTGAATAAAGCAACCAACCCTGAGACCACTCATATTAGGTTCCATTCTGACCTTTAAATGAAAGCAGCCCCAGACATATTTCTGTTAAAATATGATATGTGGACAATTAAAGGCTCTCCCTTAAAGTAACCTACCTTAGGGTCACCAAGAAATGGCTCCCTTTTTCCACTTTGTCTTAGCTATGCCTTATTCACCTAAAACACCAAGTATTAGTAATAATAGAGAAGTTGCTTTAAGGAAGTGGTGGAGGGTTCTAATGAATGGTATTTTGGAGAAAACAAAAGGAACCTGAATGATGCCTAAGTAAGTTGAGTAGTTCGCATCTACTCAGTGGAGAGATTGCCTCCAGCAAAGACACTGATGTTGCACAGGGTGGCATGCCATCTCTTAAGTAAATTGGGGTTTGCTGTGTGTCAGCATCTACTCTACAGAGAGATTGCCTCCGCCAGCCCAGGAACCAGGCACTGACAGACAGACACTGATGTTGCACAGGGTGACATGCCCTCTCTGAGTTCCACCAGGGGATGGTGTCCCTGCATGTAGGATCATTTCTCCCTGTAGCTTTTATTTGTTTGCCCACCCTTCCCAGGGGTACTAGGAAAAACAATTCTGATACTGAAAGAGAAAACACAGAAGGAATAAGTTGAAGTGTTCCACATATAGTATGACAGCTGTTTATAGGAGTATGTTAGTTTATGATTTCATAATCCCGTGAGCCAGGTAGAGGGTGCATGTTCTGGGTCACTGAAGTCAGTTGTGCTTGGGGATGCGGTGGCAGGATGTGGGCTAGCAGGCCTGGGATGTGATGTTTATATGGCAAGAGAGTTGCATCTAACCCTCTTCATTGCGGGGCTACCTCTCCCTTTGGTAGTTCAGTTGTTCTTCTGAGCATTTAGAGAAAACAGACATAACAGGAGAGCGAGAGGTGTCTGTGTTGAAATGTACATGTCTGTCGGAAGCAGCATGATCTACGACGGCAGGGTATGCAACTGTCCTGAAAATGTATGTAATGGACCTGTTGGATTAAGGTTTCCTTCTATGTCTGACTGGACTTCACCTGGGGGTGGAAGAGATTACAGCCCATTTCTGAGACTCCCTGGTACTAGGGCAAGGCCATGTGAGTAGATGGAGACAAGGAAACATGAGCAAGGGTGGCAGGCGCCATTTCTGGGCTGAGCCAGTATGGTGTCTCCTCTCCAGCTCACTCTTTCCACCTGGCAAGCTTCAGCTTGCCAGAAGACAGCATCACTTTGGACAAGGAGACCACCAGATCCACATGCAACTTGGTGAAAGCAGCAAAATATTTTGGTTGCACTGAGGCAGGAACATTCTGGAGTAAGTTTATCACAGCTGAATACTACTTGACTAACTCTGTTCTCTAGGTTTACACGAAAGCAAGCAAGACATAAACCACGAGGGGACTATTGGAGAAGGACCTCTCTCTGACACTGACTGTCGTGGTGGCAAGATGTGCTGGCCCTTCATCCTCCGGGCTCCAGTACAGGTGTCTTTGCTGTACTGGGGAGTCATTCATTCCCACCTGACCCTATGATTATAAACAGTGAAATAAGACTCCCAGTGGAGTTCCCACCCAGGCCACTTGCAGGATGCTGTTGAGTCTCAGCTCCAGGGCACTGGCAGCCAGCCCTTGCCCTGCAATGAATGAAGCAACAACAGAACCCAATCTGATGGAGAGCACTGATGCCCAAACTGGATTCCGGGAGCTAGAAGGAAATAGAACAAAGCAGATTAGCCTATAAACCTCACATGATTCCACGTGAGATGATCCTGTGGGTTTTTGTTGTTGTGTTGTTTGTTTTGTTTTTGTTTGTTGCTGTTGCTGGTTTTGTGTGTGTGTGTGTGTGTGTGTGTGTGTGTGTGTGTGTGTGTGTGTGTAGAGAGAGAGACAAAAAAAAAAAAAAAAAAAGCTCATTCTAAAACTCACATGGAAAGGTGATGGCCAAAGGGGAACCACAACAAAAGATTCAAATGGAAGAACAACTTAGTAGTTAAGTGAGTGGGTACTGGCAGCTGAACAGACACAAATACCAATGGAATAGAGAGTTCGGAAACAACGTGCTAATAATCCCGACTGATTTTGAATTTGGAGACGGAGTCCCACTACACAACTCTGTGGGCAATTAGTAAGCTGATGAATCTCCTCCTGACCTTCCTGTTTTTTTTTAAATAAATTAACTTAAAATGGGTCATGCATGCACACAAAGAGAGGGAGCCATAAAGATTTGAGGGAGAGAAAACTTACAGAAAGCCCTCTGGTCCTAAGATTCCAGTGACAGATTTCAGACTTGCCACAGACAATCTAAGCCAGCGAAGGAAAACACACTGCAGTCTCCAGCATAGGAGTGTTGTCATTTGTTCAATGGAGGATCATTTCTGCCCTGGGGATGTGCTCGTGATCTATCCCTGGAGTCCTCGGCAGCTCTGGCTCTGTCTCTGGGACTCCCAGCCCTTCAGTAAGTTGTGGAGCTGTATCTCAGGTGGTTTTAGTTTACAGCTCCCTTGTGGCTAATGATGTTGAACCTAGTTCTTGTATTTGTTTGCTGTGTAACTCCTTTACCGAAATATTTGTTCATGTCTTTTGTTTATCTTGGGATTTTACTTTTAGTGTTGAGTTTTGAGAATTGTTTATATATTCTAGGATATAGGCTGTCATCAAATAGGCAGTTTGAAATTTTTTCCTACTCTATGGCTTGTCTTTTTTCCCTCTTTTCAGGGTCTGCCACTCAACAGGGACATGTGTGCTATTTCATTGCACATGTACAACATGTATGAAATTGCTGTATAGCTGGGCTTGGTAGAGCTTTAAATATTAACAGTGACCCTATAGTTTCAGCCCAGCATTTTAACCTCATGGTTATACATGAGCCTACTCATGATTGTGCTGGCAGTTTCGCTTATATAGGCTAAAATGAAATGACCAGATGCCCTTTATGGGGTGAATTCAACAATGGTGTATCTTCATCACAGAATATTACCTAGCAGTAAAAAGGAAAAAGTCAGAAATGTGTGAAGGTTCCTCAGAAAGCTAACAATAGGCATATTGCATGAGTATATCCCGCTTCTGGGCATATATCCAAAGGTAATGACATTTGTGAACCAAAGAGACACCTGCATGGCAGTTCACTGCATCACTATTCACAAACAGGTAGCTATGGTGCCCAGCTAAGTGTCTATGAACAGATGAATAAGGAAAATATGTTACAAATGCACAGGATATTACATGGTCATATAAAGAATTATAGTCTGTGGTTATAGAAATGGGTGGTGTAAAGAATTATAGTCTGTGGTTATAGAAATGGGTGAGGATACATTATACTATTACATCAAAAAAAGTCAGAAATAGACAAATTCGGGATGTTTTTCCTCATGTGGATACTAACAAAACATCTGTCTGAATATACAACAGTGGTCATGGGAGGCTGGGAATTGAGGAGGAGCGTAGGAAGCAGAGCCTGGATCAATCCCAGCACTAGAGACAGGGACAAGAGCTTGTCAGTGGATGATTGTAAGCTGGGCCTGGCCAGAACTCAGTGTGCAGTGGCCTGCAATGTGGCCAAGCCAAGTATGCACAAGCTGGCCTGGAGAGAGCGTTGCTGGTGACAACAGACCCCGTGGATCTTAGCCAGGGGTATCAGTTAACTAATGCCCAGGCACATGCACCCTTAGTTCTGCTTGGCTTCTGGTTCTAGCTTCGCTTGTTATAGTGGAGCCAATTTAGGCAAGTTGTCTAATTCGTCAGGTTCTTGGTGTCCTCAATGACACCATCCACGTGACACTAATATCTGTGTTTATAGTTATGACACGTCACACGATCATCTAAGGAAATGAGCACTTGTTACTGTTACTTTCCCCTGGCATTTTAGTCCTGGAGACCTCGTAGCTTGTTTCCAGAGCGCCACTGTCAGTAGGAGAGGAGGTCACTCTCTCCACCCTGGGGCCACCAATCCATCCAGTTACCCTGGGAAAGCAGCTCCAGCCACACTTCTATGTGACACCTGGCAGCTTCTGATGCAAGGCCAGTGTGAACAGGTAGAGATTTGAGTGTCATCCAGTCTTCTCCTTTAGCCCTTTTTTTATGGGCTTGAACATGCGCCAAGCCCCTCGGCTCCCTTCCCCAGGCTTTGGAAGTGAGACACCATAAAAGAGCCATGACCCCAGGGTGCACTGAGTCACAAGAGCCAGGAAAGGCATCTCACACACCCTTTGATTTTTTTTTTTTTTTTCTCCAGGAACACATTTTCCCCCTGCCATTGGCTTTGTCTTCTGGAAGAAGGATTAAAAGAAAAAAATCTTGCAAAAGTCTTCATGTATCTTTTTGAAGTGGTAAAAATAGAACCAGCTGAGCACAATCAACTCACAGAGGTGCCATAAATACCCACCGCGCTGTAAAAGCGCAAATCTCTCTGATACAGCAAAGGAGAGGTGAGAGCTACAATGGGAATATGGTGGCCCTCTGACCCCAGGATAAACACTTCTCAGAGTCGCTTTGTACTCCTGTCTGTTAGGGGCCGGTCTGAGGCCTGGAAAGAAAGCCTTGCACAAACACTCTCAAGGGTCTGTGCCCAGGGTCTGGTCCATGTGCCTCAGCTCATCAGAGGGTCCCAGCACAAAGGATTGAGACTGCTTCTAGTGTAGGTGCACAGCGGGTGGTAGCCCCTTCCCTGCTTGCACAGCATGGGGTCAGTACCAGGCACAAATCCCAGGCTGAACTTGGAAGCCTTCCTGCAGAGGGTTTGACTGAAGTGGAAACAGCAAAGGCGATCAGAAAGGGGAAACCCAGGCAACAGGACTTTTGTTCTGCAGTGACCACACCTGATGCGGATGTGGTGCTGTGTAGCCTAATGCAGATGGCCTGGCGGCTTTGTGGCTTCTCTGGGAGCAGCTGGAGTGAGAGGTGGATATAGTGGTCCTTCTTCCTAGCAGCTGCACAAAAGTGGGCACATCTCCAAACACATGAAAGATTGCTTTAATTGGTATTTGCCCTCTGTAGTCCCACTGGGGTCTGAAGATATTGCCACTAGTCAGTCATCACATGTTTTATTCATCAGAGTCCTGCTAAAGTCTTGGAATTCCCAAGTGCAATCTTCTACCAGCAAAATGAAGTTGGGAAGAAAGACAACATTTCTCTAAGTCTGTACTGTGACATCAAATGTGCTTGAATCACTACTGTTAAGGAAGAGTGTTGAAGATAATCTGCATAAAGGATAATGGGCTGAACCCCTGTCACACTAGCAAGCCAGATATGGGTCATAGCCACAGCATTAGGATTTGTCCAACGGCCAAGCAAGTACATGCATCTGCAGCAGTTAAAGGACCAGGACTTGTGTTTTCTATTTAGCCTTAGAAATGCAGGATCAGTTTAAATTGTGTTTGTGTGGGATGTGCAGAAACTTCATTTTCTGAATGTAGGTCAATAGAGACTTGCTCTGTCGACAGAATTTCTGTAGGATGCATCAACCCAGACATCCCACAAGGCCCCGTTAATGCCACTAGTTCATAGTCCACTGACTCAGCAGCCAAAGCTCTGGGAGTTCAGGTGCCAGCTCTACACTTGTCCTCTCAGCTTTTCTGGAAGCATCTGGAAATCAGTTCCAGAAGCTCACACTCCAGTCTTTCCCCCTCCCCCAATCAGGATCACTGCTTCTCCTAGTCCTCAGTGTTCAGGCACTCCCTAAGCACAGAGCAGTTTGTGCCCGGGGAGAAAACTGTCATATAATGAATGGCTCCTGCATTCTGTACAGCATCCTGACTTCTCTCACCAGAGTTCTACTCCCTGCTCTATCTGGTAGGGTTCCCTCCCCGGAACACCTATGTAGCAAGGAAGTACCAAATTGTTAATGTCTGAACTAAAAAGGAGCACGGAGCTGTGGGAGTGCATGAGCTTAGCGGATGAGCAGCTGCAGCCTTCCACATTCAGGAACTGAGCTAAGAAGTGTGAATGACCCCTCTCCCATGTTTGACTACATTCCTCCTTGCTATGACAGAATCCCTGCCATCAGTGGACTTACAAAAAGAAGTGTATTTATTACAGGGTTGGGCGGTGGGGAGTTGAAGGTTGAAGGGCTGCATGTGGGGAGGACTTTCTCACTAGCAGGTGTTTCCTGAGGATTCTGGATTACCTGGTGAGACAGAACAAATATGCCAGAGGGAACTTGCTTGCATAACAAAGCTACTCGATTGCTAGCTAACCAACTAATCCCTATGTGTATCAATCACTCCCCCTAAATCCTATTTCCAAATACTGTTGACAGTTCCAACACTTGAGGCTGGGGAAGACACTTCAGACTCCAGCAGAGACTCCAGCTGATGGCAAGATCCCAGGTGAGATTCATTTGCCTTGGAGAAGCCATTGTCACCTGAAAGTGTGAAAGCATCCCACCCCTTCCACTGGAGCATTGGGATGACGCCCCTGTGCCCCCACCTGTAAACAGCTTTCTGTAGTTCCAATCACATTAGATTGATGTGGTAAGCCTTAGAAAACAATGAGAAAATAGTGGCTTAAAAGTGTATGTATCCACAGTAGAATTTCCAGAATGGTGCGCAGGAAAATCTTTACAGAGCCACTACATTTTGATAATTCACTGACTAGTGGAAAAGTTTAGAAATGAATCAATTGTCATCTCTAGGAAGTTGTCGTAAGAACAAGAGAAAATGTTATGTAAGCAAGTCTACTAAAGCTTAGACCAGCAAGACAGCATCATAGGAGCAGGAAAGGTCCCACCTCTCCCACACCTCCAACTTCCTGTGGGAGAAACTCTACTCTGCTGCAAAGGCATTTGGCTGCAAAGGCAGGGCTCCCATTCCTTCTGGTCTCTGATGTACAGCTCCAGTTTCAGCAAGAAAGGGACAGATTGGGAACCTTCTAATGCCCGTGTTACACAAGCTCTGTTCTAGGTGGATGTGGAGAGAGGAATTAAAACCTGGTTCTTCGTCCAGCTCCCTCTCACAAAGCAAGAACTTTACGGAAGGCATGCCAGTTACCCTTGCCCCAGTTTGCTCCGGGGCCATCATTTCACACCAAAAGCAGCAATCCTGGATCCTCAAAGGCAGTCCTGAGGAAGAAACAAACTCTTGTTTATTTCCACCTTCCCAGGGTTACAGCAGGGCTCTGCATAGCACATGTCTGCATAGGGACCGATTTTGGAGAAACATGGAAAATGGTCATGACTATGGTTGCTGTTAAAGCAATGGAAATGTTTGAGGAGAACTCAAACGTTGACATAGTAACAAACTGCAATTACTTGGAAGACTGGAACCAGGCTGATGGACAAAGTCACACTCATCCTTGGAAGTCTAAGAGATAGAGCACATCCCAAACTTATCCTTGTTAGCAAGAACTTCACAAGTCCCTGGTTGACCTTGAAATAACCTTGTGGATTTCCTGAATGACAGAAGCAGCTTGTATTTTTAGCAAACATCCATAGCAAAATGTGAAAACTCAATAGATAAAATGGCAGAAGCAAAAATTTTTATCACTAAGTGGGTTATCCATACAACCTAGGGGAAGTTATGAGGGGAAACAGTCTACATAGTAGAGCTAGGGAGAGAGCAGGTTCAGAGCAGATTTAATCAGACAAATCACTAAGCACATAGCAAGTGGCCATGAAAACAAAGAAAAATCAAAGGGGATGTGTATTATAGAAATTTAATCAACCAGTTGGTACAACCTATTATCCCAAATATATAGGCTAAAGCTAGCCCACAAGCATGTGTGGAAAGCCCCACATCTCCCAGAAGCTTGTGGGAAAGCTTCAGACTAGAGTGAGGACTGGGTTTGACTCTAGGTTAGGCTCACATCACACAGAAAGGTCTGCATCTGCTGGTTAGGCTCTTATCACACAAGGTCCATACTTGTTGATTAGGCTCTTCTCACACAGAAGGTCCATACTTGCTGGTTAGGCTCACATCACACAGAAGGTCCATACTTGCTAATTAGGCTCTTATCGCACAGAAGGTCCATACTTGCTGATTAGGCTCACATCACAGAGAGGGTCCATACCTGCTGATTAGGCTCACATCACACAGAACGCTCTGCATCTACAGCTGCTACAGACCCATTGTTCTGACCAGTTAGGAACCAGGGTAAGGCCTGTTTGTACCTGGGGTGTCCCATGTCTCACTGTGACTTCAGAAGGATCTGAAGACCAAGGGTGGTACCTGATTTGACTCCACTAAGGTCCACAGCAGCTGGGAAATTCCACAGCTCCAAGGAGCTATACAAGTAGCTGCAGACCCAGGGTGGAGAGAAGATCTGAGTCAGGATGAGGCTCTCAGGCATGTAGAGAGTCCAACTGACAGGAAAAGCTGCAGAGCCAGGCAAAGGCTGCAGCTGACATAGGATAGCACGTCTATCTGGCCATCAGAAAAAACCTCCAGAGTGAGCTCTGACCCTAAAACACAAGTCTCAGAAGGACAGGACACCTCAGCCCCATGAGGACTGGACAGTACCAGTGCCACTAATGGAAGGGGGGAAAGGTGATGAGAATTTCAAAGACAAAAACTGCAAAAGAAAAAAAAAAAAAAGGAAACACCACCCAAGTTTAAGACATGCTAAGAATCAGGGTTATGGGACTTATACACAGCAGGACAATGGGCAATAGAGATTCTGCTTGATGGCATACCCACATCAATGCAGTTATTATATTAAAAGAAGAAGAAGAAAAGGAACACTGTCAGGGTAAACAAAGAATAGCATGACAATATCTCATTAAAACATGAAAGTAGCAACAAAGCTGAAGTGTAAAGAAAAGAAGCAGATGGATGGGTATTCTAGAAATGGAAAGTAAATTACTATGAAAACAATTTTACTAAGGGAAGCACCTCAGTGTACTTGAAATGGCTCAGTCCTGGGAGATTGGAAGATAAAGATTAGGCAGTCTGGAGAATACAGAGAAAAAGAACTAAAAAGAAAGAAAGGAAAGTATTAAAGAAATACTATTGAATCCCCCAAACTATGTTCCAGAAAGAAGAGAAAAGGATACTTAAGTGATGACCGGAAATTACTGAACTGAATGGAAATTGTGAACCATTGCATTCAAAAAGCTCAACAAATAAACCAATAAAACACTGAATAAGCTCACGAGTTCATATTGTAGTTGAAAGCTTAAAGGTCAAAGATAAAGAAAAAAACAGAGAGAGATAACCAAGGGATGCCTGCTTCTACACTTACCAATCCCTTCAGCTCCCACTGTAGATAGGCACAGGCCCCTCGAGCCCTCAGCCACCACTTCCCTCTCCTGTGTGCACATGGCTAATGAAGTCAGAGGCTCACTCCCCTGCTGCCAGCGCACACATTAGCTGTTGGGCACGTGTTCCAAAAAGAGAAGCGGGAGGAGGCAATGTATTCCACAGGAGATGCACACACCCCAGTGGTGAAATTAGTGATTCCAGAATCCCCAGCTTTGACACACTCGCAGAACACTTTATGACCCCTGGGTTTGAAGATGAGAAGACAGACAACATGAAATTGTCTTCCCAGGAAACTGCCACACACATACTGCAGTACTCTGGTTTATGTGGCCAGTACTTGTGCCCCGCCCCTAATGACTATCACCATCACCCTCAACTATCCGCAAGTCAACACCGAGTCTCTCTTCAACTGAACTATCAGTAGTAACTGAACTCAGCTGACACCAAGCAGCAGTGGGGTGACCAAACACTAAACAAATTCTCCCTTGGCTCAGGTGTGATAGAAAAGTCTTAACAAAGTCATTCCAGATGAGCAAATCCCACAGGAAAAACTCTGGTGATGGGAAAAGTCAAGACTGAAAGTTTTCTCCAAAAATTGACATTCTCATATATTGTGGTTAAAAAAGGATCAGGATAAACAAATAGGCCAAATAGATGTTTATTCAGGGAGAAATAACTTACAACCTAGACATATGAACACCAGCAAGTTCCACCGGATGCTCTCCTGTCCGACATCCTGTCCGAGTCTCGCCAGCAAGAGAGCATTCCCAGGCTCTTCTCAGACCTTCTTCCACAGGTCACTTCTGCCCATGACTCCACCCCCCAATGGGCGTGGTCAGTGCCACAGAAGGAGACAAAATATCTCACTACACTCATACCAAAAGCCACCAATAACAGTGATTTGCACAAAATTCCAGACAAAGAAGTCAAAAGAATAATTCAAACATGTTTTAAAAATGTCAAAGAAGTGATAATAGATGATATTAATAATCTCTTGAATGAATTACGGGAGGCACTGCCCACAGTGAGTGAGACCCTCTCATGTCAACCATCAATCAAGAGATGCCCCATAAGTTTACTCATAAGTCAATCTAGTGGGGGGCATTTGCTCAAATGAGAGTAACTCTTCATAAATGACTCTGTGTCAAATTATTCCATAAAATAGAAGAGGAAGGGGCATCTCCAGGCCCTTTTCATGAAGCCAGCATCATGCTGGCAGTTAAATCAGTAAAAGACCCAACACCTCCTCCCTAAAAAAGAATGAATCATAGGTCATAGGTCTCCCTGAGGAACAGACACAAATAATTCTTCATGAAAATGCTTGCAAATTAAATTTAAGAACATATCAAAAGATCCATCATATTAATCCAGCTGCATCCCAGGGATGAAAGGATCATTCAACATGTATAAATCTATTAGTGCAATTAACCACATAAATGGGCTCAAGGATAGAAAACACATGATTATTTCATTAGATGTAGAAAAGACCTTTGATGAAATCCAAAATCCTTTATTGTAGAAATGCCTGCAAAGACTACAGATACAGGGAAAGTATCTCAACATGATTAAGGCAGTATAACAAGCCCAGAGCCAGCATCAAGTTAAATGCAGAGCTGTAAGCATTCCCACACAAACAAGGAACTAGACAATGATGTCTACCTTTTTGCATTTTCAGATAATATGATTCTATACATCAGAGACCTGAAGAAAGTTCCTACATCTGTAAAGCACTTTCATAAAAGTAATGGGTGACAGAATTAACACATCAAGCCAATTATGTTCTTATATAACAATGACAGATGTACTGGGAAGCGGTCACATTCACAATAGTCTAGAATGTATATGCTGAAATACACCAAACCAAGGCAGTGAAAGAACAAATATGAACAAACAACTACAATCAGTACATATGTATTATATGTTTATTTGTTTTTACCTGACAACAATGGCAAAAAGAGAAAAGGCTATGAATTTGGGAGGAAACTAGGTTAAGGGACATGGTGAAATAGGAGGGAGGGAGGAGAGGGGGAATAATATCATTATATGTTTTAAAATTTTGTTTATTCCTTTTACATATATGGGCGTTTTACCTGCGTGTATATTGCGTGCACATGTGAGTGCTAGGAATTGAACTCTGATCCTCTGAAAGAGCAGCCAGTGCTCTTAACCAGTGACCTCTCTTTCTCTAACCCAATATAATTATATTTTTACTTCAAAAACTTTGAATATACATATATATGAATATGTACATTTAATATGTATTAAATTTATATTATATAAAATATAAATAAATACATAATACATATATAAATATATATTTATGCTTAGTGATGGTGGCACATGCTTTAAATCCCAGCACTCAGAAGGCTGAGGCAGGCAGATCTCTGTGTATTTGAGGTCAACCTGGTCCACAGTGTGAATTCTAGGACAGCCAGAGCTACCCAAAGAGCCCTTGTCTCGAAAAACAAACAAAACCAATATATAAAAAAATGGTTTTAATTAAAAGGGAGACATCCTGCATGCCAGGACAGGGCTGCTCCAAAAATGATTGTTTGTCAAACAAAAAAGCCCTCTAGTGTGGTATACACTTCTTCGTGAGATGTGTTGGTCAAGGGTGATCCAAAGGCTCCCAGAACAATGTAGATATTGCCATTCCTTTGCTTGCCCACCAGAATCAGTGATAAGCCCCTGTTGTGGAAGACACCATTCCTCTTCATTACAAGATATAGGAGAAGAAACCTGGAAGTGTTCTGGAAGCATGCTTCCTGCTGGGTAGCTCTGGAGATTGTGCTGGAGATTGTGCCGATGAGCCATCGCTATTCTTAGTGAGCTGTGTGAATCTTTTGAACTACAATGCCAACTTGCCAGACAAGATGCACATACTGGGGCAATAGCAGTACAACCACAACTGTTAATGGTGCAACCAACTGCTCTCAGATTGGATCGAGGCCCACTCCACAGGAGGGAATGCGTGCCTGGTACTATAGACCCAGTCAAAAACCTGTGGCTGTGCCGATCATACATGCACCCTAGGGCAGAACTTACTACTGTAAGTCAGTTAGTACAAATTATACTCACATCCTTGATCAGAGAAGCTTTGTTTTGCAGTGCATGGTGGTGAGTACAGAGACACATGGCTGTTCAAATGCTTAGAAGAAATGATGGTTTAGTACTTGGCCCGAAGCAGCGTAGTTATACCACCCCCTCTTGGACTCAGGAAATAGTGCAGAAGAGAGAGTGGAAGACAGGAAGGGGAATTTAGAAATGGCTTCTTTAGCATGCCACAGCCATTGCTAACATGATCTCACAGCGGCTGAGCTTGCCTATCCTGGCCCTACACATGACCAAGACTGTTAACAGCCAGTCGTTGATCAAGAAGGGGCTCCTGGAACCCTGCCCACCCATGCTGAACCATTAGCAAATGATGGATTCCTGGATAGGAATAGTCATTACCTTCAGTTAAAGCAGTGGACACCAGACTCCAATGGACGGTTCCAAACCACAGCCATGCAAATAGTCCTGGTTAAAGTCACAACGCACAACCAAACCATGTGAATGTGAGAAGGCAGAGTGTAGGGATGAGGAGGGATGGAAGGAGCAGGAGGGAGAAAAAAGGGGGATGGGGGAGAGAGAGCAGAAGGCACTGTATACACGTACGGATTTGCCAAAGAGAAAATTTCATCAATAAAAACATTTTTTAAAAAGAATACTTGACACACACCTTTAATCACAGTGCTCAGGAGACAAAGGAGGCGGATATCTGAGTTTGAGACCAGCATGGACTATAGAGTGAGTTCCAGGACATACAGGGCTACATAGAAAAACCCTGTCTCAATTCTCCCCGCCCCACTTGAGTGAGAATAACAATGGAGTGCTTGCCAAAAATAATGGAGACAGGAATACTGTGGAGAGGGCCAAGGTGCCAGAGCTGTGTGCAGAGGGCTTATCTTAAAGAATGAGGACCTGAGTTCAATACCCAGGACCCATGTAAAAGAGTCAGGCTTAGTGCTAGGTGCTTGTAATCCCAGCACTCAGGAGGCAGAGGCATGTATTTCTCTGAGTTTGGGCCCAGCCTGGTCCACATAGCAAGTATCAGGCCATCCAGGACTAAACAGTGAGACTGTGTTTAAAAAAGAAAAAATAAAATTCATACATAAAACAAGATTAAGGACCACCTTCCAAAAAAAATGAAAATTTTTAAAAAGATATTTTATACAAAAAATTAGAGTTTGTTTACTAGAGTAATTACAAATTCATTCTTCAGACTAAATATAAGTGAGAGCAGATGTTAAGTAGATCCTACAGTTATAAAAACCAAAGAATGAAAACTAATCAAGATAACTGTGGAAACAGCATCATAACTACTTGAAGTTAGTGCATTATACAATGTCCATTTTTATGTTGTTTCAGGTGATGCAGAAATGAAATATGTTATTAAGAACAACACATACAGAGAAGGCTAGTGGATGGCTGGCTGGACTCAGGGTTATTAATAACAATTTAAAAAATGATGGCATGAAGTCGAAAGGGACAGTGTGGGGAGTAGTCGGGGAGGTTGTCAGGAGGTAGTAGTAGAGGGATATGATCAATAAACTGAGTTAATGTATGAAGATTTCAAAGAATAGAAACAACACTTGAAAAAGAAATCAGGTAGGAACAAAATTAAACTGAGGAAAAATTAGAATATATGGAGTTTTGAATTCACAGAAATAAATGAATTAAAATTAAAATAATAAATAAAACTTGAGCATACTCTTCAAATGTATGCACGACCTCCTTTTCTTTTTCATCTTCTTTAAAAGTTAAAACAATAATAATTAGAACTATGGATTGTTGCATTTGTTACATATAAAGGTGTAAGATTCACAATAATCATAGTAGAAAAAAAAAACACTGAGTAACAATAGTGCTGGATAGGAAAAAGTTTCTCTACACCACTGGAATTTAATAGGTTATCAATAGATCATGATAAATTAACATGTATGTTATAGACACTATTTAGAAAATAATTCAAAGAAAAAGTTAAATATCTATTATAAAATAAAGTATATAATTATATTGGGTAATATATAAGAAGTTGATAAAAACATATAAACAAAAATAGCATAAGACACACAAAATAAAAAACAAAATAGTAAAGGTAAACCCAACCCCATCATCAATTTAATATTAAATATAAATGGATTAAATAATATAACCAAAAGGAAGAAACCAGAAGACAGCACTGAACAATAGCAAAAAGAATTCACTATTACTCTTTATACCAGTTATGCATGGATTTAGTCACATAAACACATAGGAACTTAAAAGACAGAATATATGCTGTGCACATGCCAGACTGGCTATAATCAGCAAAGATGACCTTAAAATCAAATGTAAAAGTACTGGAGATAAAGACAAAACTTACAAAATGATTCATCTTTTGGTAAGTTATAACAAATATAAACATAGAAACACCCAAAAAGATAGTCAAAAACAATATGATACAATAAATAAATAAATAACCTTTAAAAAAAAAGAATGAAAAGGAGTTTGAGCAAATATAAGGAGAAATAGACAATTTGAACACAATAACTAGAGCCCTTCACACCCTGTTTTGGATAATAAATAGAGCCATGGCTCAAGTGATAATCTAGAGTGCAGATGAGGACAACCATTAAATAACCTACAGACAACTATAGAACACTGCCCAAAGCATGCTAAATGTACATTCCTCTGAAGTTCCTATGCGTCTCCTCAAATGGGGCCCTAAAATCAACCTTAATATCTATTTTTTTTTTAATTCAAATCATAAGAAGCATTTCCTCAAACCACAGTGGAACAGAATTAGCAATCAACAAGAGAAACTTGGGAGAGTTTCAAATATGTGAAATTAACACACTCCTAAATAACCAGTGAGTCAAAGATACTGTCACTAGGGAAGTGAGGAAAGTCCTTAGCTAGCAAGTCCTTGCCCAACGGGATGATTCATTAAGGTCCTACTGAGGACAAGGTCCCATCCCGGGGGGGGGGGGAATCATCTCTAGGATAGGAAGAAGTACTCCCGCTTTTACTGTGGGTGTAGGTACATACTCCTTGAGTGTGCGGTAAAGAGGGAGGAATCTGCAAGCAGCTCAGAGCTCTGTAGTAGATATGGAAGAAAGGAATCCTCCTCCTGGTATCCTCTCCTGTCTCTTGCCATTGGCTTGGCTGCAGGGCACCCTGGGTTTGCTAAGCCACCAACATGGGTTTATATATCATTCTTCCTACCATTAATTCAGTGATGATGGATCTCTCAGGGCTTTTCTCCAACCAAGCTACATCCTTAATTACCAGTAGAAACCAATTCATCCTTTCTTTGATGAATGGATACAGAGAAGCCTAGATAGGTGTGGCACACACAGTGGGTATCTTTGGGTGCTGAGCACTATTAAGGCGACCCAGCTGTGCAGCTATTCAATCCCTTTGCATACTCATTTCCCTGTTGTTTTCCTGACAGCCCTAAGCTGAAAGGTGGTAGGGGCAGGTGATAGCCCACTTAGTAGGGCAAGAGGCTAGGGCCCAGAGCCCAGGCTGTCTCTAAATCATGCAATTAGTTAATGCTAGCAGACACAAAACTGTGCTCTCTGGCTCCAGACTGTGTGCCTTTCCCTGCGTGTTAAAAGATGAAGGAAACTTTGATCATATAAAGGCCAAGGCAGGACTTGGGAGTGATGTTGGATGTTGGATCAGAGACACTTTATAAGTCAGTAGTTCTGCACAAGCTGTTCATTAGGACCACCAAGGCAGCTTAAAAAGATGAAAAAGTAAAAATAAAGGCCTAAATAGAAATTTTTGAAAAGGACTTGCACAAATGGCCAGCAGACATGCCAAGAATACTCAGCATCAGAAATTGTCAACGTAATGCAAGTCAAAACCACAAAGAGATACCACCCGCCCTAGTAAGAATGACTATTAAAAAAAAAAAAAAAAAGGCAAGAGATAGCAAGTGTTAAGGATTTGGGGAAAAGAAACTCCTACACAGTTTGTAAGGATGTAATTTAGTACAGCAATTACAGAAGCTAGAATGGAGATATGGAGATTCCTCAAGTTCAGGGTGATGTAGAAAGCCTTCTACTGTGTGTATGTGTTTATACAGTCCTCTACACTCTCATTTGCATTGTGGGACCATTTACAATGGCTAAGAATGAATAGCCTAAGGGTCTATCAATAGATGAATTTTCAAAAAAATGGAACTACACACTATGAATATTCTTCAGCTGCAGAAAAGAATAGAACCCTGTTTTTACAAAAACACAGATGAGCTGGTGACCATAATGTTAAATGAACCAAGACAAGTGAATCATGAAAAGACTCACTTCTATGTAGAATCTACTAGAGTGGATCAGAACCTAAGAATATGCTATTGTTTAGCAGAGGCCAAGGGAGGGAGGGAGTAATGCTTTTCCAGGGAGTTCTTCTTGGCTCCTACTCAGTAACTCCCAACCCATGTGCTCCTTTTGGACCATGAGAATATTTGAATAAGTGGTCTCTTACCCAGAAGAATGTATGTGAATGGATAGTCTTAGAGAGACAACTAAGGAAAGCTTTTGTATTACAAAGAGTCATGACAAACTCTGGAAGAGAGTTGTATTCCAAAAGATGAAGAACAAGGAATTCTGGGTTCAAAATAGCAAGGCTAAGAACTTAGATGTGTCCATGCTGAGATCCCTTGAAGGCCTGGTGAAGGGGAAGGTGGTTGTGCTTGCTATTAGAGGAACCCCTGAGATGGTCGCACTGAGAAACCAAATACAAAGCATCTCTAAGGCAGAGGAATGATGGACAGGGGCATGCTCATGCAAGGAAGGGGAAAAACTAAGCAGGTCTCCCAGCTTTACTTGTACAAAGAATATACAAATCTCCCATGTCTCATTATGAGGAAATGATCAATGGTTAAAACCATCCCCTTAGTTGCATCAATGCCTGTAACCTGTCACCTCAAACACAATGGCAACTTTGTAGTCGGAATCTTCTGATAACTAGTAAAGACAAAATTAGACTCTGGAAGCAATCATGGACATTTATTCTCATTTTATAATTAACAGTTCTGACAAAAGGACTTCTTAAGCTCAAACAACCAAGGTGTGAACTCAAAGTCAATTCCTTCCTGACCTTCTTAAGGAACACAGAAAACATTGTCTCTGTACAACGGTTCAGCATTCAGTGTGAGCCTGTGGGCTTGGGTCCCAGCAAGGCCTGGTCTCTAAGTTTGGGTCCAGCATTTCTGTCTAGCTAACCAGGTAGGCTCACTTGTTCCAGTTGCTCAGGGAAGGGCCACAGAGGGATGTAAGTGCTAGTCTTTGCTCTGATTTGAGCAACTTTTTAAATTTTTCAGAGTGCCTGTTCCCTCCACTGTAACACACACATTTGTAACAGTGATCTAAGTCTGTTGTGAAGATTGTGAACAGTGATTCGTGCAGTACAGAGAGTTGATTTGCAACTTGAGGTGAGAGCAAGGGGGATTCTGTCATTTCTTGTTGTGAAGAAAGCAGTGGTCGGTTTGTATTATCAACTGGGTGTTTGCAGAGTGCAGCCACAGTGCTTTTAGTCAAACAAGCCAAACCTTGGGGGTGCATCTCTGGCCCTGTGCCCTTGTCAGGCTTCAGAGGGCCATTCGAAGTGAACCCAGGACTGTGAACATGGACACATGCTGGGGCTTGTCCTCTGTGGTGAACAAGCCCGTTAGAATGTTAGGATGATGAAGCCCACAAGCCCCGTTCAACCCACGGCAGTTCATTAGGAACAAAACATGATGAGTCCATTTGAATGAAGGCTAATGGCAAGCAGATGTGCTGGCAAAGCAAGACCCCAAAAGCACTGTCTCCAAAAGCACAGTTATGTTCTCTAAACCCAGAGTCCTGTTTCCACTTTATGATTCAGTCCTGTAAGAGCGAGGGAGACAGAGGATGGCTAAGAGGAAACAAGGCATGGCCAGAGAATGTGTTTATGCTTCTGCTGCACTGACCTGCCCCCAGCAGGAAGAAAATGGAGACTGTGGAAAGAGAAAGGGGCTGGATTGGGCTCTGCTAGCCCATCTAACCTTGCCTACCTGTGGGATGTTGTAATAGTTACTTCCAGAAGGTTCTGCTGTAGCACAAGGAGAAGAAAGTGAGCATGACTTACTGAGCTGGTGTCTAGATGCTGTGACAGATTATGTGAGCACACACATACACACATATATGCACACACATGCATACAAACAGACACACATACTTTTATAATGTCAGTCACTTCTAACAGGGCAATAGAGGGTTTAGTTTTAGTTTTGATTTGCCACTTTTTGTTTTGTTTGTTTGTTTGTTTGTTTATTTTTAAGGGCTCCAAAGTAACGTGGAATGACTAGTGTGAGCCCCAGTGGCATGAGATGAACAGGGTACAGCTGTCAGTGAATCAGTAGACACAGACAGAACAGTGCACTCTGAGCGCCTCTTAAATCTTCATAAAACTCTGTCTGACTCCATCAGATGGAAATTCACAAATGTTGCAGCTTTGTGTCTGTGGGGATGAAGCAGACACAGTAAAATAGAAACTGCATACAAGAGAATGACAAATGTGTAAAGTCAGGCACCTCCAAAAATTTCGGGAAGGGGTTTGGCTACCACATGCTGCGGATTTGGGGTTTAGTTTAAATAAAACTAAGATGACTTTGGTACCCATAATCTACTTCATTAAGACTGACAAACATTCTAGGGCCAGCGCTCTTGGCTGCCTGTCATTGGGAGATCAAAGGAGGAAAAGAAAATACAGCCTCTAGGGGAATCCCCACACCTAAGTATTTCTAACTAGAAGGTGTATGACTGACCTGGGACACACAACTGCCTATCCTCTTGACCTGGAGACTCTTGTCAAGTGTTTTCCCCACTTCATCCATCACATGAATTCTAATCTAGTTTGCATTACCTTCCTTTAACATGTTAAAGTTGTCATCATTTCAAAGATTTCCAAGGATTTTAGCAAAATAGTGACCATTCTGATTTGGATTAGAAATATGTGTAACTTTTACATAAGGAAAAGTAAAATTAGAACCTATAAAGGGAAGAGTGTGTGTGTGAGAGAGAGATGTGTGTGTGTGAGAGAGAGAGAGAGAGACAGAGAGAGATAGAGAGGCAGAGAGAGAGAGAGAGAGAGAGAGAGAGAGAGAGAGAGAGAGAGGGGAAGGGCATTGTCCCCTGCAGCAAAAGTTACAAGCATCTATGACCCATCTACTGTGGGTTCTGGAATCTGAATTTGAATCTTCTGGGAAAGTAGCAAGCACTCTTTCTAGCCCAGAAGAGTTTTTGCAAAATTTCCAGCATTACAAAGTATAAAAGATAATGTATTCAATTTACCTGTGCTATAATTGAAGGCAGGTTGGCTTTCTGGCTACGGAGAAGAGAATTATAACATAAACAAGCAACAACAAAAACAGTTTCACCCCCCAGACAGGTTTAAAATGAAACAAAATTATCTAACAATAAGCATTTTAGTACTCTAGAGACTGACTTAAAGCAAATATCCATGAATTTCTGCTGGAAACTTGAGCACAAACAGTGACCCCTGCAGCTGCCTGGGGCTGTTTAGTGTGCTGACCTATCAGGGTAGTGCTGACCATGCTGACCTATCAGGGTAGTGCTGGCCATGAACACCAGAAACTTCGCTCGCTCCTTAGGGGTGGGGGTTAGGGGAAGTTGTTCACTAGATTTGGGGGCGAAAATGGATGGCTGATGGCATTCTTAACAAAATAAAAATTTAAATAGAAAGCAGTGGTAGTGTCCATAGCAGTGTTAGGCTGACACTGTTAGTTCTGGTGGAGATTCCTGGCAGAACAGCCTGGAATTTTAGGGTTCGAAGCCCTGTCATCCCTGACACCTCTGAGCACTTCTTAGTATTTAGATGGGGGACAAGCCACAGCAAGCAGCAGGGGGTCATATAATGTCATGGAGTGAGTCTACAGAAAATTCCAGACAGGTTAACCAGCAACTACAGAAACTCAAAACAAAGTTTCACAGCTCTTGTGATATACCATATACACCCCAATATCCAGTAACAAAATAAGTATGAGAGGTGAAGAAGGGCACAAAAAGAGCTAAAACTTATAAAATTTATAAAGCAGTCAGCGGAAACAGAATACTAAGACTGAGCCGGGCGGTGGTGGAGCATGCTTTAATCCCAGCACTTGGGAGGCAGAGGCAGGCAGATCTCTGTGAGTTCGAGACCAGCCTGGTATACAAGAGCTAGTTCCAGAACAGCTTCTAAAACCACAGAGAAATCCTGTCTCAAAAACCAAACAAACAAACAACATAAAATCAGTTTAATTCATTGTATATTAGAAGAGATCATGTTTAAATAAGTAAAGGAAAATGTAAGAACAATATTATGTCTGTCTATAAGTAAATAAATCAGAAAAAGAAACAGGTGTTGATCATAATAGCTGAGTTAAAAATCTCACTACAAGTTTCCAAAATGGTGTTTGAAATGAATTAAATGATTGTTTCATAATTATTATCTTCTGTAAAAATTGAAGAGAAAACTAAGGTAGAAAAATGGAGAGCCTGGTAGTCTATGGGACAGCATCAAGCTCTCCCCCTAGGTTCCTATGAGACCAGTGACAGTGCTTGAGAAGAAAGGCATCTACCACCAGGACCTTCTGATGGGTGAAATTCCTGCAGCCCCTATGGGTTTTTAAAAATGTTCCTCATTTACCACTTCACACTAAAGGCACATTCTACTGGAACCCGTTCAAGGGAGCATCATCTCCCTCTAGTTCCTTCCCTGCCTGGGTTTCTCAAGGCCAAGGCCTGCCAAAGCATCTATGGGCTAGTTTTGGACATGGTGGTCCTTTCCTGGGTCACTTAAGGAAAGAGAGAAGGGACACTGGCTGCCTTATCAAAGGGACCCTCTACTCACAATTCGACCTGACTGTGGGTGGGAAAAGGCTCCACAAAGGAAAGGGGACTGCCTCTTTGTGTCCTTCCTAGTTGATATGTGGCTTTTTGCTGTATTTACAGTGTTTTCCCTTCTAAACATTATGTCACCATGAGAAAAAGGAAACATTTGAAACACTAACATATTTTTAGATATGCAAACTCCATTTCTCAATAAAAATAAATAAAATATGTTTTATATTGAGATACTAAATTATTGCCTTATAATGGAGCTAAATGTTGTTTCTAAACATAGAAAATGTTTTTCTGTCCTGTTGTGAAAGAAAGCATCACATTAACTTTAATCGCAGTTTGTTAGGATTGGATTTCTATTTAGTTCCCAAATGGAGTTTCCTTTGAATATGTACTTAATACACTTAAGCCTGCAGTTTAATAAAATGCCATTTCATAGCTCTAAGGCCAATACGAGTATTTAAAGTCCAACCGTGCCAAAATATCGACAAATGAATGTTGAAATGGAAGTCCTCTCTCCTACAACAGTGTAAGGCTGCAAACAGACTTAGCTCTCCACGGCCTGGCAACATCTGCCCTGGTTATGTGCTTGGAGACACACACCTGTGTCTAAACGTAATAGAAACATAAAACCCCAGTACTGGTGGATCTGAGAGGGATGCATTCAAAGCCACTCGAGCCCTCACCTGCCAAAGAAGCTGTAGTTCAGCTCTCATGGATCTTCCTTCCCATCATGAAAACTTAGTCTGCAGGTATTTGATGGGGGATGTTCTGTATACATGTTTTTCTTATTAACCAACCCAGAACTCACACTGCTGGAGTGTGTATACAGGATGACTCCATTTGTAATGGATCAAAAATTCAAAGTGACAGTTGACATTCTGGAAATAGACATACCTCTGTGGCAAAACATGAATGAATAAAGCAAATGGCAATTGCATACTAGAGAAGTAGTTACCTCCAGTGACGAGAAGGTGTGCATTAAGAAAGGAGATGTGAAAGGACACATGACATTGCAAACATTTTATTTATCACCCTGAATGCCTCATATACAGATTATTTTTATTAGCCTTCTGACCTTTTGTAGACAAATTATAAGAGAAATTCTTAATCCAGTAATACTAGACAAATTGGAAATAGTGCCACTTACAAATATTAATAAACTTGATTTTGTACAAAATTGAAAGCATTGAGAAAGCCCCTTTTTGTTTCAATTTTATTGTATATATTTATTGCACCTGATGCTGTGTTATATAGGGTCATCTCCATTGTGAATATGTATCGTTCTCTGAACATATCCCCCCTTACTACACGACTACTTTCCATTTCCCCTTCCTCCTACCAGCCCCTACATAGTTTTGTTTCTATTTTCCTGCCATATATACATATTCATGATTTTATGTATCTATATATATACAATACAGGACCACATATAAGGAAAATCATATTTATCTGAGACTGGATGAGTTTGTTTAGTATGAATATGTCCAGTTCATCCATTATCCTGGAAAAACAGACTTTTTCTTTATGGTTGAAAAAGTTCCAGTCTGTATCTCTATAACATGCTTTCTGGAGCTGCCCCTCCATTGATGGACTACAAATATATCTCTGTATTAGGTTGACTTGCAATCCTTTGAGTAGCTAGGTCACCTACTTTGACTTTTCTGAGACACCTCCACGCTGACTCCCCAAATGCAGTATGTTGTAAGGTTACCTTCTTGACATCTTCTCTGGCATCTGTTACGTTGATATGTATGAACCTCAGTTTAGGTTTGGATGTTTATTTGTTTTTTGTTTTTTTTTTTTTTTTTTTTTTTTTTGGTGGTGGTTTTTTTGTTTTGTTTTCTTCCTGAGACAGGGATTTTTGTGTAGCTTTGGCTGTCTTGGGACTCACTCTGTTGAGCAGGCTGGCCCTGAATCATGCAGATCTGACTGTCTCTGCCTCTCAAGTGCTGGGATTAAAGGTGCACCGCCACAGCCCCACCTCAGAATCATGCTTATTAGAAGTCAATACTACTGCTGCTCAGTAGTAAAACTTGAAATCAGGTATTCTGATGCCTCCAGCATTTTTCTTATGTGAGATAGCTCTGGCTATTGAGGTCTTGCTCTTCCACATACGTTTTAAGATTATTTCTGTGAAGAATGGCATGGCAATTTTGATGGGGATTGAGTTGGATCTGGAGACTGTGTTGATAATGTGGCTATTTTTTACAGTATTAATTCCTTTAATCATGCGTATGGGAGGTCACTTCGTCTTCTTGTGTCTTCAGGGTTGTAAAGTTTTCATTCTATGGTCTTTCCTGTATTTAGGGTTACTTCACGGTTTTTAGTATTTTATTTTGATACAACTGTGCATGGATTTATTTCCCTGCTTTCTTTCTTGGCATGGAAAAACTAAAACTTTAAAAGAAAAAAGAAAGAAAGAGAAAGAGTGAGAAAAAGGAAGGAAAAAGAAAGAAAGAAGGGAAGGAAGAGAAAAGCCGATCAGTAATTCCTAGCCCAGGGGGCGCCAAACACCAGCTAACTCAGCCGACTTTCCATGCTGAACTGATAAGCACCTATGTCCTCCTTTCTCAGTCAGGACAGGAACTGCAGATCCTTCTCTGGGAACATTTGGATATTGGCGTTTTGATTTAAAATTCACTGCTAGAATATGACTTTTTAATATCCTATAACAATAAAATTTGTGACTTCATTAACCAATGGTGCTATTGGAGTGCCGAAAACAATGTGCTAAAAATTAGACACTTGGGAACAGAATCCAGTGTAATAAAAGATTATAAAGGAGAGCTAGACATGATATGACATTATCAAATCAATATGTTTCAAAATATTAGAGATAAGTAGGAGATAAGACCTACCATGAGTATACACCATCTGGCTTACTGAATAGAGTATTATATCAGCATTCATTTCTAAGTTACAATATGCAAATGACATATGTTGACAAATGCCACATACCTTCCCCGCCCTATTAGTGACATTGAGCCACAAGATGATCTATTAACGTCAGCTTTCATTCCAACTGGAGACTAAGTGGGTAGAGTTCAGTAGGTGCCGAGCCCACTGAGTAGGGTAAGCATTCTCTACTCACCACTTACTTTCTCCACCAATTCGTGCTGCTTGGGTCTGGGTTTTGAGAAGTTAGTCTGAAGGAGCGTTTCCCATAGGGCTTGTTAAGACACACCAGGAAGATACACTCTAGCGCTATATGTAGGAGGTACTCAGAAAATGCTAACTGCTACTCTGACGCTAATTGCTTGCTTTGATATCAACAAGGTGCCCTGTCAGAGTTTCCCATGAAAGACAAGAGATTAATTCAATAAAAATCACCCAATAAGCTCTTTAGATCAGAGGCAGTCAGTCGGGTGTGTATAAAGTTTAAAGGACTCGCCTCAGTATTTTGTGATTTGGAAATAGAACATTAGGCTGTCTTTAAACAGCTGCATCCGCCCACTTAGTAATTCCTTAGGAAAAGAAATACCAAGAATTACTGCATGCAATAAAACTGTTTGTGTATTGAACTAATTCGAACACTGGCTCACTGGCTCCCATCTGTGGAGCTAGTGTTCCTTTAGGGGACCAATCTGTTTATCACATAGTACCCAGCCACACCCTGTCACTAGTCTGTGATTTTATATGTAAGATGGGACTGGCATTGGAGCTGAGAGAAACCCTCTCTGAACAGGAGCCCTGCCTCAGATTCCTTGGATTGTGCTGAGAGGGTCAGATGTCAGAGTCCAATCCCAGTTTCTTTATCTGCCTAATGAAGGGGACCAAATACATCTTCCTGCCGGCTGACCGCATTTAATAAATATGGAGGCCATTTAGTGCATCATGGGAACGAAGTCTATGAAGCCTTAATGAAAATAAAGTGCATAACAGGAAAAGAAGGTGCAATATATTTTGGGCTCTCGTGTGGTCATGAGGATAGATCTTTCCCGAGAGAGCATAACAGAGGAACATTTTAGTTGCAGATGTGGGGTGAATATAGCTTCTAGCTGCATATTTTCTCTGGCTTTGTCCATGTGAAACACAGATGTTTTACAAATCATCTTCCTATTAAGGCTATGATAACCCGATGTAGTTTGAAAATGGTCCCGTGTTTTCAATTAGATTGTTTCCAGTGTGTAGCCCAGCGGACAGGACTGGCTTTAGAAAGTGGTTTCTAACAGTTTCCCAGAGTGCCCAATCCAGTAGCCTTGGGGAACAAGGAGACAGGCAGAGGACTCACACTGCTTGTCAAAGTCTCCTCACACAGGACAAACGAGGAGATGTACCACGGGTGGTTTCAGCAAAAGTGGAAGCAAGTTCAAGTTTCTGATCTCATCAGTCAAGAACCTGCCAAGGCTGGTCCTTTAGGCCCAGCCACAAAGGGCTGGCATTAGCCCAGCTACCAATTTCTTCATAGGTCAATGAGGGACTAAGGAGAAAATGAGTTTCCAGGGATTACCTGGCAGGGTCTCTATCTCCGAGGAAAGTGTTGCTCTTCCATGAGGCACAGCCATGGAATAAGCTCTGTCTCAGGTTGTTTGATTGTGGCTGACAAGGTACTCATCACTGATCTCTGAACACCTCCCTGGTGGGTCTTCAGAACATGGTCTGAAGTTTCTCCTCTAGATGAGAGCTGTCTCTATTCCCCTTGACAGACAAGCATAGATCTGGCTGAAGTGACTGAAACAGACCACAGGGATGGAATCTTATATTTGTCACTAATCCAGTGATAATAATCCAAATCTTGTATTTAGAATTACTTAGTTTCTGATAGCTTTATCTAGAACATGAGAATGAATAGTCTTGTCAAAAGGATGGTAAAGTTATGTATTCATTACCGAAATGCCTGGGACAGGACTCTCTCAGATTTCAGAGGCTTTGTTTGTTTGTTTGGTTGGTTGGTTTTGGTTTTTTTGAGACAGGGTTTTTCTGTATTGCTTTGGAGCCTGTCCTAGAACTAGCTCTGTAGACAAGGCTGGCCTCGAATTCACAGAGATCTGCCTCTGCCTCTGCCTCTGCCTCTGCCTCTGCCTCTGCCTCTGCCTCTGCCTCTGCCTCTGCCTCTGCCTCTGCCTCTGCCTCCTGAGTCCTGGAATTAAAGGCGTGTGCCACTAGGACCTGGCAATTTCAGAGATTTTTAAATTTTGGAATATTTACAAAAAGTTTACAAGTTGAAAATTGTTATGAACATCTGAAGTGTTTCAAAATCCCAAACCATTTGAGAGTCATGACAGTCAGTACAAAGATTCAGAAATTTGAACATGTAAGATTCTGTACTATAAAACCAGGCAATGGCTAACTTGTATAGTAAGCTCTGTATGCATTTGCAGTCTGAACTCCATTTTGAGCAGATGGGTGACAACACCCTCCTGGTGGTGAAGCCTTATTTGCTTGGATTTTCCACTGCTGCCTTCAAGAACACAAAGAAGGCATAATCACCCAAGGATACTGGCATGCCCATACTTGTGTCTCACTCCAAGGAAAGTAAATATCTAGCACCATCTAGATCTTAAAAAAAAAATCATCAATGTGACTTGCCTCAACTCTGAACTTTTCTGTCAAAGCATTTGCGTGCAGGTTAAGGATGGTTTTGGTTTTATCCCGAAGCTAGGCCGTTCCCAAACACAGCGTAAAATTCCCACAGAGCAGGAAACAAGTTCAGCTTCTCAAAGGCATTTCTAGGTTCTAGTCATTAACATTTTAGAAGTCTTACTGCTGGATTCTCACACTTGTGTGCCTTCAGGATTAAACCGATGTCCAAAAGAGCTTCAAACGTTTGCTCAGTAGCATCTTTTCATTGGCCAGAGAATTTGATTCCATATCTAGTGGGGCTGGTCCCCTGCTTTGCTGCATGCCTTACATACAGTGACCAATTACTTATGTGATCTCTTCATCAGCAGATGGGATGGTCATGAACCCGTGATGTTGAAGTCAGTGACCACAACATCATCTTCTACTGGGCCACTCCCTTTCTAGAGGAGTCTGCAGTCCCCAAGGTTCCAATGGTCTGGGGAAGTTCATAGAGCCAGTGAGCACCAGACCAGAGCACAGCTCAGGGACCCAGAGCCCAGGTTTCTGAGTTTTTTAGGCATCTCTACTCACATTTCATCTTCACCTTTACTCAGCAGGGGAAGAAAAATGCAAAGGAATTAACACTGCCAAGAGTCCATTCCTCTAGGAGAAACTTTGTTTCTACAAAGTGATAAGAATATCAGTTTGCAACAGGCATCTGACATTTAGAGGACTTAAATGGCCATTGAGCTTATTAGAGAGAACATTCAGTTTGGGTTTTTTTTTCTCCTAATAAAAATTTATCTTACAAACAGGAAATTAAAAATTTCTGACCAATTCAGCCACCCAAGTCCTGATAGACTCTGCTCCAAAGATGATAAGAGTGAATGAGAGTTTCAGGAGCAAAGCATGAAGTTCTTCCCAGATTTGAAGATGCAACTGGTGATGTTAGTTAGACAGATGTTAAAGATCACATCATGTCCCACACATGAATGTCATAGAGCTGTTTCATTCTTTGTGTGCAAAGTTTGATATCCCTTTGGACTTGTGTCAAACAAACAAACAAATAGGATTTGAAGATGATCTGGCAGGACTCACAGCTCCTGCTTTAGAAGTATCTGGAAAGCTATTTAAAAAGAAAAAAAAATGCTGTTCATGCCAGGCACCATCTTTCCCATGCTGTCTCTGCTGTAGACATCTTCCCAAGCTCATTCTGGAGTTCACAAAAAGTCAGTGTGGACAGTGCTCAAGAAATCCTGATTTAACATGTACGCTGAGCCTCTCTTTCCACACTGTTTCCACACACTCCCCTGTACATTGCAAACCAGACTTAGGCATGCATTCCAAATCACTGGAAACCACTTAAACAATTTTTGTTTGTTTGTGTCTAGAGATCCTGCCAAGGACAGTGACACGAACCCTTAAGAAGTCCGAATATCTCTGTAATTGAGCAGATGGCCAGGATCTGGAGACAAAGAGCAATGTCCTGTGACTTTTCAGATCTGTTCAGCTAAATTCAGGTCTGCAGAACCAGCCACTCACTAAGTCCAGTTGCTTCCAGTTGCTACCAGGGGCTGTGCTGCTGCTGTCTGCCTCTCTCCCAGATGGTCTCAGGTGTTGACTGGATCTGGGTAGTAAGGGGAGTTCTCCTGCCTCAGCCACTACAGCATCACAACTCGGTTGGCAGCCATTTGGCAAATGGAAAGAAGCTCCTAAGTAATGTTCGTTTCAGTCACGTGGCCTCTTTAACCCCATTCTGCTCACCACTCAGAAGAATATGGAATGCCTGTTCCCGCCGACTTATCCTCCTGTGGTGACTTAGCATCCCCTAGCTCTGGCAGGTGCATCTTGTGCCTAAAGTCAAAAGGCTCGGGTGTCTTGCTGGGGAAATTGCAAGGGATTTTGTTCTCTTCTTAACCAGAGAGTGGCACATTTCACCATGCAGAAGGAACCATGATGGTCTTTCCTATGCCTGCTTAACCAGGATTCCCTCTGAGGACTGAACAACTTGTCTGAAAATTCTGTGAGCCAGAGCTTTCTTCCTGGAATAAACTCTCCATAAACTGTTCCTACTGCTGAGCAACTCAACAATGTTTTCTTTTCTCTTCTTCCTTCCTTCTTTCCTTCCTTCCTTCCTTCCTTTCTTTTTTCCTTCCTCTCTCCCTTCCTCCCTCCTTTTTCTCCCTCCCTCCTTTCTTTTTTCTTTTTTGTTTGTTTGTTTTTTGAGACAGGACTTCTCTGTGGCTTTGGAGCCTGTCCTGGAACTCACTCTGTAGACCAGGCTGGCCTCAAACTCACAGAGATCCACCTCTGCCTCCTCAGTGCTGGGATGATTAAAAGCATGTGCCACCAATAATATTCTTAAAAATCTTCCCCTTGTATTGAGCGAATGCTCTCCCCTCAAGAGGATATTCCACTGACTTTAGTTTCCCTGTCTTAACTGCAGAGATTGTGGTGACACTGGAATCTGACATAAGCTTCATCCCTGATCGGACAGGAGCTGTCTGGATTTGGTGTGAGGAGAGGGTGGGGCTCCCTGAGGAGAGCAGGGAACCAGAATTCTCACTGGCCCATGGAGAATGCAAGGTGACAGCAATTGTTCACCTCTAAGTTCTCTTGTGTTCTGGGTGTTTTAAAATTGTTTGGGGGGGATTTTTTTGCAATATATTTTATAATATAGTGAGTTATAATATAATACATACTACTAAATATAATATCCACCCAGCCTTTAAATCCTTCAAGATCCATCCCCCCCTACCCATCCACCTAAGTGGCCTTTTTAATTTTTATACCCATTAAATCCAGTTTTGCTGCCACATAATACTGGATATGTGGCCATTCACTGGAATCTGGACTTACTGGGGCTACACTCCCATGATGTTTGTGCAAGTGGCATGTCCTGCCAGGCCACTCCTTATCATAGCTCTCAGAATTTATAGCTAGTAAGACTATAATGACTTTTCTCCTCTAGGACTGTGCATAGTGCCTTCCATCACTGCCAAAACCAGGTGGTAGTGAAAAGCTTCTCTGCCTGCCCTAGCTTGATATCTCTATGTTCTTGAACTCAAGTTCATTTTCTTTTAATTCAGCAATAGTGCCTTATCATCAAGGGCTGGAGGGTAACCAAGGGCATTGGCAATACCTTGCTATGTTTTGGGGTCTGTGGGGTCTCACTGGCCAACAATTCTAAGAAGTAACTCATTCCTGCCATCTGTCTTTACTATCATGTGGTATCCAGTGAGGAGATTGCCACCCTGTTGTGGGTAACTCCTGTAGATGCTGCCTATGACTTTTTCCAAAGGTCTTTAGTGTTTCTTAATCTTCTTCTACCTGCCTTCCCATCTACCATTCTCATTTAACCTGTACTTTTTCATGCTTTTCCTTTAATCCCTTATCACACTGCACCTATTTCCTCTTCCCTGAGAGCCACCCCCTTGTAGGAACTTACAAATTCCTGACCTATGTGTGCATGCCAAATGAATCACATACATCTAAAGACTCAAAGGCAACATCCACACATGAGAAAATATGCAGCATTTGTCTTTCTGGGTCTGGGTTGCTTCACTCAGACTGTGTGCCAATTCTTTTCATTTCCTGTAAGCTTCATCTTTCTTTTATAGACGATTCTTTAGTGTAAATGAGTCACCGTCACTCTCACTTTAATTATTACCTTTCTTGCTTTTGTTAGAAGGCTGGATTTTGAATCCTAAGATTCACATTTTTATGGGTATGGTCTCCCGTAAATCCCAAGACTTTGTTTCTGTTTGTGTAGATATGGCCTTTTGTAAACCACAAGGCTGGCCTGGAACTTGCTGTGTAGCAGAGGATGAGCTTGAATTATTTATTTAGCAAGGATCTCACTATATAACCTGGCTGACTTGGAATGCATTGTGAGACCAGGCTGACCTAGAACTCACAGAGTTCTATCTGTTTGGCTCTGCCTCCTCAGTGCCATCATGCCCAGCTCCTGCCTTCTTCATGGCTGAATAATATTCCACTGTCTAAGAACATTTTCACAATGTGTTCTGTACCTTTCTTGATTTGTTATTTGCATATTTCAACTGTATTGATCTCAGCTTACATAAATGACTGATGCAGGTAGAAAGAAGTTGTGTTCTCTAAATTTTCCCAGGAAAACTCATCAGTAATATTCACCCCCCTTTCTCCATGTTGTGTACATTTTTCTCTGAATGAAGACATTCTATCATGGTGGGAGGCTTGTCAAGACTCAGGAAGTCAACAACTCATAGGTCTCAGAAATTCCCTGAAATTTACCAGATTTACAAGGCTCCTCCCTTTCCAAGGTTATATGAATAGTAAGTACTGCTGAAAGGAGGAGACTTCCCCATTTTCAAACTGCCTACAGGTTTTACAGGAAGCTCCAGAATTCCAGCTTTGTGGAGCATCACTCATGCTGGAGTACACTTTCAATTATGCAGCTGCCATTGGTTTTCCGTGCTTCTGTAAGTAAACCCTCATCCACAGTCCTTTAGCAAACCCAGTAAACTCATTGGTCCTCCAAGTTGGACTTGATGGCATCTTACTTTGATCTTTTGTCTGGGGTGAATAGACATTTGTTCAGTTCTCCCTCGTAACAGCCTCACACAACAATCTGCTATGTGAAGTTTTCCCTCATGTTTGAGTTCATCAATCTAGACTCAGTTTCTCTATTAGGGCTGTTGAGGCTGTGACACATTTGATTCTATTATGTGTTTCTTTCTCCCCTTGTCCATCTCAATGTGTCAGTGAGTGTAATCCCTAGGATCAACGTTCTTCTAATGATACTGAAAAGACACTGAGAAATGGCCATAGCTGTCTGTCTTCTTGGACTTTATAACCACATTCTTTACCCACATCATGCACACTCTACACTATTCCTCTTCCCTCTGAATCAGGTCTAATTTAAGATCTTAGCCAATGTACTTGTAAAGCACAATCCCTCCATGGGGCTTGCTTCTTAATAATGCCCTGGTGTTGTAGCCCACTAAGCAACAGCCCACAAACAGAACTATTGCAAGAGCAGCAAGGGAACTGATTTGGCTGGATCTAACTGGTCAACAGCAGCCAAGCCAGCTCCCTTGCAAAGTTCCAAGACCCACATGGCACTGAAACATGTTGTGGCAGTGGGTACACATTCCAGGCTCTACTGCAAATTGCAATGATCTGAATGGTCTCCCCGTGCTTCTCCTGGCAGCTGAGTAGTTTGCTATGTGGGTCCTCCCAAATCTTCATTGGCCAGCTCCCAGTTCAAAATGCCTGTGTATGTGCAGTAAGGAGGATTAGATGGGAGATATATAAATATACCAACACCTTCCCTAGTTAGAGACAAGCCCAAATAGCTTCTGCTATTTGATATGATGTTGGCTCACCCATGCTCGGCCTATGACCATATGTGATTAAATGCAGATAGCTCCATATGCCATCACTATTCCCTGGAACTCAGAGTAGTGGGTGTTACATCACCCTCAGCCTTCCCTGAGGAATTTGCTCAGTGAATTTGCCATGCTCATAGCTGCTGGCTATCACCTTTGTGAACTCACAGTCCCCAGCTCAGGTGATTCATACTATGTCTTAACATTACTCTCAGCAATAAGAAAAAAATTGAAGCTATCCATCAGGGAATACTGCATTTTAATTATTTCTAACTCAACAAAAGCCTGGTTCTTTGGAAAATATTATCCTAGAGGTTTAAATACATAGAAGGCAAGAGTTCAGTATAAACAGACTAAAATGACCTGAAACCTAGGAGACGTGGGAACTCATCTCATCATTGGAGCTGAGTAAACCTGGAACTCAGACCCCCCCAGCTAGAATTGTGGAGAGGAAGGACATAAGCCATGCTAAACTGTACCCAGAAAAGGATACAACTAAAGGAGTTAGCATGCCAGGAGGAAGAAGACAAGCCGGGAACAAAGAACTGAGGATGGTAATGTGCCTGTGAAACCATACCACCCAGAGAAGACCATAAACACAGAGGGGGAGTAGGTGACTGAGGGCAACGCCCTGATGAGGTAATGGTGGAACAATGCATGAGCTGCTGTAGGCTGGTCTATGGCAACCTCACTAATGGGGCAGGCATGAGGGTCTTCCTGCTCATGAATTTAAAAGTGTCCCACTTGCCAATGGGACAGGTCTTCGGTGTTACGGAGTTGACATACTTGTGTGACTCTGAGAAAGCCACTTAACCTTTCCAAGAATGTCAGGTCATCTCATTTGAAAAATGAGGAAGGAGGGCCAGTGTATTCCCACCACAGCCTTAAAATAACTAATTCTATGGAGAGACAGTTCAAGGATATTAGCATGCCAAAAACACATATTCAAGTAGAACGTAATTAAAATATAACACTAAATCACAATAGAGTTTATTCTGGATGTAATGTCCACTTGCTTTTTGGATTACCTAGCCTCAACAGAGCTGTCAAGTGAGCCAGGCAATTCCCATGGTAAAATTTCCTATAAATCTATGCCATGCAGCCATTCCGTTTGTCTAATAATGGGCTCCTTGTGTATAAGGGGGATGCTTCCCAAGGTCTGTGTGAAGGAACACACACCAACACTGATGGCAACATAGGTATGTTTAGAAGCCATGGAGGATTTTTCCCAGAACTGACAATAACCTATCTTGGAGCACTGTTCTGAAAACCGTTTAGGTTTCCATAGTAAGAGCCGATGTGAGCCAAAATGTACATTCAGCGCTCCTCCGTTGCCAAGAGGGAAACTGGAAACACACAGGAGCAGGGACTTGATTCTACATGCCTGTGCATTTCTTACTCCAGCTTGTCATGTTTCCTAATGAAATGTAGACCATGGTGCAGTCACCAGCAGGCCTGGTGTAAGAAGGTTATCTTGACAGACCGGCAAACAGAATTAATTATCTATCAGAGTGGGTGGTGCTGGTATCGGCTGGACACACCACTGAACTTCCAATGTATGAGAGCCCACACTAATGCTCTTAAAGAGCACAACACTGAGCCTTCTTCAATGAGAGGAAGCAGTGGAAAACAGAATAAGGGCACACAGTAACAGCAAAGTTAGGGCCGGAGCCACACTGGGGCTGCAGCCACAGCCAGTGACAGGTCTCTAGTCACAGAGGCCTAGATAGTTCGGTGCCCTGAGGAATTGAAGCATAAAACAGATCTCAGTGCCCCGAGGAATTGAAGCATAAAACAGATCTCCCAAGCTTCTATGTCCAATTGACAGGAGTTTCCCTTATAGACCCTTCTTTAGGATTTAGTCTGGATGTTTTTGGTTGAAAAGAATACATCATCAGTTAAGGAAACAAATCCCGTCATTTGAAGTTCTTCTCTGGATTAGAGTAGGTGTGAAGAGGAGGGGAAGGGCAGAACACCCACTCCTGGATGGTGACTCATCTTGCTCTGTTTGGATTCCACTGAAGAGACATGGCCCCATGATTCTCTGGACACTGCAAGGGACCTTGGAAAATGCCTTCTGATTGTGCTCACAGTAAGAAAGGAAAAGGAGGCTTGGATAGCATGTGCCATGGGCTTTAGCACACGTTTCATACCTATGTAACTACTTGAGATAGAATCTGCTGGGTTCTGGCATTTGATTCAGAGCACTGTACCCTGATCTGAAGCACGCAGCTCATCATGTCTATGTCCATCTAAGATTTGTTGTTATCTGTGACTCATAGCGCTTTCTCTCTCCCCCCTCGCTTGATTTCCAGGCTCTGAAACCCCGCATAAGGCTCCTCCATTGTTCTTGACATGATGAGTCTCTAATCTGCCTGTTCATTGAAACCTTATATCTAGGTTATGACTATCATTGAAGTTGTAATTTTATATGACTGGTAATTATTTAGCAGTTTTTCAAATAAGAATGTTTTACACTGAACTCTAGTTAGCGAATTGAATTTTGTTCCTTTATACCAAGGGTTTTGGTCAAGTTGATGCACACATTTCAATCCATGGAGTTACCTGGTCTTCAGGGTACTTGGTTTCCTATTTGGTAATGATCCTGTGGTTTAAAGGGGGGTTGACCCACAAGGGATTTTCATCAATGAAAACCTAACTTTATGGCACAGCTCTGGTGATTAGCATTGGCACAGATTCGTCTAATCCTTCTATAATGGATTTTATAATGGTGATATACTTTCTTCTTATATCTTCCCTCACTATCCTCTCTCATTCACCATGAGCCCTCTTGCTTCTCCTCCCTGCCTCTTCCCTGACCTTCTGTATTCTCCCTACCTGTAAAATATACTCTTCCCTCCTCTAAGTACCCTTCCACTATTGCAACCCCCATATACATACGTTCGTATGTACGTACATACATGCATACATACAAATGCATTTAAATCCATGTTGTACATGTTGCACATGTATTTGCTGTTCTGAGTCTGATTTATTTAGCATGACATTATTACCTCAAGTTCTGTCCATTTTCCTACAGATTATTTCATTCTTCTTTATGACTAAATAAAATTCCATTGTCCATTTTTTTTCTTTCATTGAGAGATGGGTAGAGAGAAGAGATCAAAGGACAACTAAGGTATTTTATCCTTCTACCATGTGGAGCCTATAGCTCAAAGTCAGGTCATCGGGCTTTGCTCCTCACACCTTTACAAACCATTGAGCCAACTCAATGAGCCAACTTAACCTTTCCAGGAATCTCTACACAGTTCTCCCACAGTTCTCCCACAGCAGTGAGTAAGGGTTCCTCTTGCACACATCCTCACCAGTACTTTGTTGTCTTGGTTTTCTTACTGATGGGGTGAGATACCATCTCAAAGGATTTGCATTTCCCTCACGGTTAAAGACACTGAATACGTTTGCAGATAACTGTTGGCCATTTGTACTTTTTCTTTTAAGAACTGTCTGTTCGGTTCATTAGACAGCTGATTGGCTGATGTTTCAGTGCCGAATTTTCAGTTCTTCAGATATGCTAGATATTAAGTGACTGTCTAATGTGTATATACTTGGCCTTTTTGAGGACTGATTGTTTCCATAACTATGCAGAAGCTTTTAAATTTAATGTAATAACTTCTCCACATTTTAGGGACATTGTTATATTTTGGGACATTATCAGAAAATTCTCACCTATGCTGTACCTTGAAGTATTTCCCCTGCTGCAGTTTCAAAAGCTTCAGGCCTTAGAGTTAAGGTCTTTGGTCCCTTTGAGGTGATTTTTCATGTGGGGGAAGCGACATGAATCTCTTTTGCTCCTCTGCATATGGATTCCAGTTTTCCTAGCACCATTTGTCTAAAGCTGCCTTTGAAACGTGTTTATTTATTTCTCACATGAGAAGAATGGGGCTTATACCAGCTTTAATCCTTTGTCTTGGAATTCACTTAATTTCACTGTTAGGAATCCATTACTTTGGGATTTATAAGTTTGGTGAGTCACATTGCCTTGGTTTCCTATGTATTTATTTTTTGCTTTGGGGCTTGCATGTGTGGGAACTAGGACATTAATTAAATTTTGCTATTGCCCTCTTCCTTTCAGGGGAAGTATTTACAATGCTCTAATTGACTAGATTTGGTAGAATTGGACTATCATTTTTCTTACCATCACAACCAACACCAACAACAAAATCCCAAACAACTCCCTTTGACTCCAATCACTGTTTAAACAAAGGAACCCTGACCAAGATGCTGGCTGATGGGCATGTGAGAGGAAAGGGGTATGAGTGGAAAGGGAAATACAGTGAAGACTAGTGTTAGCGTTGGGATGGTAAAGGAAGAGAAAAGGAATGAAGAGCAAACTGAAGGTGGAACAATGGTACACGGAGCGGAGAGAGCACGAGAGGAGGGGAGCAGTAGCTCTACCTCCATTAAAAGGAAGAGAGAGGTAAGGAAGTGCAATTAGATAACCCTAAAGAACCCCAGATTTCAGAAGGTTTAGGCAAGGGGACCCCAATCAGGTCAGCTTGTGTTCTTTGGAAAGACTGTCTCAAAAAAAAATAATAATAATAAGTTTAAGGTTGGCAGAGAAAAATAAAAAATAAGACAATGCGTAAGCTGCCGCTGGATTGAGGTAAACGCAGGGCCTGAGCTGTCTCTTGCTTTATCCCTTGCTTCAGCCCTGACTCCCCAGCTTCCCTTCCTGGGCCCAGCTGCCAGTCACACTCCAGCAGTCTTGTGCAAGTTGTTTGGGTGGCAGATGTGGGTCCCATTGAAGGGCATGGTTCCAAATGCTGGTCAGGCCCACTGAAATTCCTGCAGGAGTCAGGTTGCAAATGTTGGTCAGGACTGGGTGGTTCTAGTGTGCCGCCTTGAAAATGACAGTCTGTATTTCCCTGAAGCCTCTGGCTCTGATTCAGATTTCTTCCCCACAGTCTCACAGTATTCTTCTGGCCAGGTTTCAACTTACAACCCGACATTTCCTCTGTGTCTCCCGGGTGTGTGGTTCCGGTGTGTGGCTCCGGGTGTGTATGGGGTGGCAGAGCCGCTGACTCAGCATGCACATTTTTTTTAAAAAGGCTTCTTGACATGGGTCCAGCGGAGTACCCAAAAGCGAGTTTTCCGGGTGCCTCCCTCCTACCCGATGCTGTTGTGTGCAACTTCTGTTTGCCTGTGCCCCCGCCTCCCAAAAACTGCTATTCCTGGAAATACAGAGCTAGCTTTCCGAAGCTCTATCTCAAGCCAGGCTCCTTGCTGTTACACTCCTTTCCCTGGAGGGGAAGTGCACCAAACTGCACCAACCCGGAGAGATGGAGTCCGGGCCCGGAGAGATGGAGTCCGGGCTTCCTCTCTTATTCGGTTTTGCAAAGTTTCCTATTTTACTTGCTGCTGAAAATACAGATTTTTGTTCATCACTCACCTATTCTGATAGCTCTTATCTAACTTTGGCTGGTTTATTACCAGAAATTTTTAGCACACCCGAGTCTTTCATTTTCTCATCCACCCCTATTCTTTAACAAAAAATGTTTTATTTTTATTGTGTATGAATGTTTTTCCTGCATATATATGTATGAGCATCACATGAATGCCTCTGACTATGCATGCCTGGTACCCACAGAGGCCAGAAGAAGGTGTCAGAATCCCTTGAAACTGGAGTTAGAGGTGGTTGTGAGCTACCATGCAGGTGCTGGGAATTGAACCAGGGTTGTCTGGAAGAGCAGTTAGTGCTCTTAGCCACCAAGGCATCTCTCTGGCCCCATCTGTAATGTAAGCATGGATAGCATCATGAAGGCTTTCATGGAGACAGCACACATCCAGACAGTACTCTGTAGCAAATCTGTAGCAAATCTGCATAGCATCACTCTTTGATAACTTTGCAACAACTGCACTCTGCGGCAAAGTAGCACACCATGGCAACTCTTTGAAGACTGCACTCTGTGGCAACTGTGCAGCAATAGCTTTCTGTACCAAGTCTGTGGCAACAGCAAACTGAGGCAAGGCTGTGGCAACTCGGCAGCAACAGCGCTCAGCATTTATTTCAAGTGGATCAGCAAATATAGACACATGTGTACATACATGTCATATGTGCCTATATGATAAACACACAGGGAAGGGCGGAGAGTGGCAGGGGAAGGAAGGGAAGCGAAGGAACGGGGAGAGAAGGATAGGGAAAGGCAGGGGAGGACAGGAGAGAACAGGGGAGGGCAGACAGGGAAGGGAAAGGCAAGCCAGGGTAGGGGAGGGCAGGAGAGAGCAAGGGAGGGCAGAGAAGAGCAGGGCAGGGGAGAGGAAGCTGCTGGTGTCTGTTCCCTGCTTATATTGGGTGCAGACTATCAACGCTGGTGTTCTTAGTTGATGAGGCCTGCTCCTGGTTACGGGGTGGGATGTATTTCATGAGATTCCTGCGGACTGTGCTTCACTGTTTCTTAGCCCTGGCCCTCCGGTTCTCCACGGTTGCCCAGGGCTGTCTCCCACCATGTAGCAATAGCAGGTTCTTTGGCTTGCAGTTGTCCGAGAAGCACTGCCAGGGTTCTCATCGGGGCCATCTGGTTTACCTTTTGGAAGTTCTCTTTCTCCACCCTGTACAATCCCTCTACACACACACACACACACACACACACACACAGTGTCACACTCATACACACAGTCATACTATCACGCACACAGAGTCACACACACACACAGTCACGCACATATACACTCATACATGTGCATACACACACATACAAGCATATTCACATACACATACTCACACACATTCATGCACATCACACATAAACACACATGCAAGCTCACACACATACTCATACACTCACACCTACACACATGCACACACTTATAACTCAACATATATGCACAAGCATATTCTCACACATACATATACACACATACATTCGTATTCTCTCATACACTCTCACACATACTCACATACACATTGAAAAGCAGGCAGTGTTTTCTGTATTTCCATGTAAATTGCTCACTTGTTCTTGAAGAAGTTTCACAGAGTGGGTGCCCCATCCCCTTCTTTCCATCCAGTAATTAACCTTCTGGATATTCTATTGAGAGTCATTTCTGAGTGTCTTCCTTTAGAAAAATGAAAGACTTGCCATCCTCTGCCTTTTCACACCGGATTCACCTGCCTTGTCTGTCATGGAACTCTCTATGCATCATCCAAGCCAGAGTTTTTTCCTGATGCAGCTAACTCAAAGGGTATTTGGAATTGGCAGCTTGGGCATCAGTGTTTATAATATCATAGTCTCTAAAATGAATGTGCATAACAGTCTATGAGTCCCTGAGAGCATGAAATAAATCACCTAGTCAAGTGATGTCCCTTTGCCTCGAAAGCTGCTGACATTTACTATGCTAATAGTTTAGAATGTCTTGCCTGTCTTTTCTTTTCCAGTATTATCGAAGGTTTAGTGGTCTATTGCACAGGTAAGGGTGTGGTGAAGGATCTCGGTGCTTTGTGGGTGCAGTTCCTGGTTTTGTAGGCTTAGACCCTTAGAATGTCTTACATGGCCTGTCATGGTGCTGGTGGCAGATCTCTCAGAAATGTCATGTTTAGGCAGAGTACCTTTGACCCACATACTAGCTGCCCTTGTTGGTTTAGGCTGCTGTGACAGACTGGATGTCATAAACAGCAAACACATGCTTCTCAGCTCTGGAGTCTGAGAAGTCCAAGATCAGGGTCCCAGCCACACAACAGGGATGTTTCTTGTTATTACTGTTATAGTGTAAGTAACGGCACTAATGTGATCGGTGGAACTCTATGGAAAGCCTTTGTGTCTTGCCAAAACCAAATTTACTGCCAAATAAGCTGGACATAATTGCATTCCACTGCATTTTGGTAACAGCACCAACTTCCAGAACAAGATCTTTCTTGAGAATTAGAAAGATGAAGCGTCTTAAGGAAAGCCTCTCCTGCCTTTCTCCAGTGGGACACCATTAGCAAGAATTAAAGTGATCTTTGGGGCACATGTGACCTTTGGCATTCACTAGAATAATGGGGCCCAATTATGACTGACAATTGGCTATTGCCCAAATGGCCAATGAAATGTATAGGCAAGCATTCATTTTACAGTTCTTTTAAGAGAAGGTTCCAAATGTTGTTGGCTATCTTAAAGTCTGAGTTGTTACATGGAGGAGAGACCACCCACTGTGTGCATAGGGTTTCTGTTTTAGAAGCAGGAGCTACTTCCAAAAGCTGCACTCGGTGTGTCTTGTGAGCACAGCTCTTCAGGTTAATATAAACTATTCTTAGATGATGAGCTCTGGACTCACTTGCTTAAGCTGGAAGTTATCTCCAAGACGAAAAGCTAGTACAAATCAAACATTGAACTGGTGCATTTCAAGCCAGCTGCTGAGACAGAAGACATGATCTGAACACGGCCACCTTTAATAACAGCAGTCTGTACCTGGTTTGCCGAAGAGTCATGGAATCCATTCTGGCAGGAAGACAGCCATACTAGCCCTAAGGACATGATGATTAAAGATTGTCTGTGCATGCTCAATGGGCTTATAATATAGTTCCCACGGATAAAGTCATATTAGCTACCAACCATTACAGATGTCAGTGCTGCACAGTGGCTTGAACAAGATGTTATCAAACAGCAGAGGACACAGCCATTCGAAGATAACAAACTTCAGGAAGATTACCCTCAAATGGTGAGGGTATCTCTGGGCAGCAATAACCAGGTTAAACAGCAAAACCTCACAAGCACAGTATTTAATAACAAAAAGTGCATCTTCCAATGAGGAATTTAAGAGTGTTAGAAAGAGTCACTGCCCACAAAGATTGCTCTAGCCATGCAAATACTCACAGCAGATGTGAAAGGAGTCTTCGAATTCTCCCTGCACGTATCAAAAAGGGCACAGCACTGTAGCTTCCTATGAGGGAGAAGCTGGATCCTCTCCAGAGTGCTTCCCAGACAGTGCTAATAGACTGCCATTCAAAGCGGCAGGTGTTCCTCATTGTTCTCGGAGAGACACTTGAAAGGCAATTTCCAGCCAAAATGGAACATCACACCTGTTTTGGACTCTCTGCCAGCCAAAATGTAGCTAAGAGGGATAGCCTGGGGGTGATCATCTCTTCACAAGGGCCTCATCTGCAGTGAGTCCCAGGGCCCCTCATCAAGGTAAGGCAGACCTGGCCAGACGGGCATGGTGTGGTCTAGAGCAGTAACTAGCAGACCGGGTCAAGACCTGGCTCCACCTGTCACCCAATTAATCCCCACAGAGACTCTTGGGATTTCTACCTTCCCTTAAATTCCCCTGCAGGATCCATGAGTGCTGCTGGGTTTCCGACCCTCCCTTAGCTTCCCCTGCAGGATCTGTGAGTGCTGCTGGGTTTCCGACCCTCCCTTAGCTTCCCCTGCAGGATCTGTGAGTGCTGCTGGGTTTCCTACCCTCCCTTAGCTTCCCCTGCAGGATCTGTGAGTGCTGCTGGGTTTCCGACCCTCCCTTAGCTTCCCCTGCAGGATCTGTGAGTGCTGCTGGGTTTCCTACCCTCCCTTAGCTTCCCCTGCAGGATCTGTGAGTGCTGCTGGGTTTCCGACCCTCCCTTAGCTTCCCCTGCAGGATCTGTGAGTGCTGCTGGGTTTCCTACCCTCCCTTAGCTTCCCCTGCAGGATCTGTGAGTGCTGCTGGGTTTTCTACCCTCCCTTAGCTTCCCCTGCAGGATCTGTGAGTGCTGCTGGGTTTGCAGTTGGTGGTAGTCTGAACTCAGCATTTCACCCAGATTTTTGAATACCATTTATTCCACTCACTTTCAGTTTTACATTCACATTCCTCTATGTCCGACCCATGTTTCTGCAAACAACGTCTGCAGTGTCTGGTGAGCAGCACTCTGCACTGTCATGCTCAGCTTCACTTGAAAGCACCCATTGTGCTAACATGGACATGCTCTTCCCTTTGCACAGCTTACACTGGTAAGGGAAGACATTAACTGCTGCTGCTGGCTCCGTATGTATCTGGTGAGCAGCTGTCCCTGGGGTACCACCTCTTAGCAGCCTTTCTAGTCATCTCCTTTAGAGGTAGCTATTATCTATGTCATCCCAGGGTCAAATCCAAGTCCCCAGAGCCCAAAGGCAATGCCAGGAGGGGATTGGTCATTCAACAGACCGCCTGCATAGTGTGCTCATGCTGATGAGCATTAAGTTGCTTCTAAACCATGGCATGGCTCTCTCTGGGTTTTGAGCAGATAATTATGATGCCTTTGAAATACAACATTAAGAACGGGCAGAGCCTAGGAAGGAAGGGGAATATTTATCAAGTCCCGTTAGGTACTAGGGCCTATACCTGGAGCTGTATTCAGGTCATCTCATTCACTATACTGAGTAGCACATGCTTTTCCCACTGTGCGGATCAGTCACTTTTATCATCACCATGACAAAAATACATCAAGAACAGTTTGAAAAGCAAGAAGTTTAGTTTGTCTCATGGTTTCAGAGATTTTAGTCCTTCATTGTGGGAAAGGGAGAACACACTGCTTCACTTCCAGCAATGAGGAAGCAGAGACCAGAAAGTGTGCAGGAACAGATACTCTAAGGAGCCATTCCCAGCAGCCCCTTTCCTCTAGCTAGCCTCTGTTGTCTAGAATTGCCGGAAGCTCCTGAGACAGTCTCACCTGCTGTGAGCCTAGGCTTGAACAAATGTGCCTTTGGGGGTCATTTCATATTCAAGCTACAATACACAGACAAGAAAAGCAGTCTAGAAACAAAGTGATTTGACCCTGCTAGTCCCATCATAGTCTGCATGCTGATTGGGTGCTCTTGGCTTGACCTCACTGTGCAATGCCCTGGTAACCTGTGTGGAGCCATATCTGTCACACGGAGGCTCTGCAGCATTTTGGGGCCCAATCATAGATGAATAGGCATTGTCTTGTCTCCCTTCTCTAATGCTGAACTCACATTTTCCTTCTCAGCTTTCATCTCCAACTTCCATTGCTTGCAGTGGCCACACTGCAGCTCCCATCATGGCTCAAGGTTTGATTCCTGGTCCACCACTTACTCTATGATCCCTTGTGATTGATATGTATATCTGTGCCTCAGTTTCTACAACTATGAAAAAGTAATAACACACAGTACCTATTTGTAAAGTGAGTTTGCATATATAATGCAGGAAATTGCTCTTGGCGTATAGTAAATACTGGGAATGTTGGTATCATCTGATATTGCTACAGTCATAAGCATTGCCATCCAAAAGAAACCTTGTAAGTTGTTGACTTCATCCCTTATCCCTGCATGTTTCTTGTCTCCATCCCCATGTGTTATGTATGATACTCATGTGATCAGTCCAGAGCAGCAGCTTCATGCCTGGTTCTCTGTTACTAAAATTTCCTTTCCCATCCTCACACAGTTGCAAGGTCTGTCTAAAGTCAAATGAATCATGTTATCAATTAAAATCTGTTTTCCTCTCTACTTCCCAGAACACCCATTCCTAACATCTTTGTCTAGAATTTTCAACACTTTCTGTTTTAGTTAATGTCCTATTGCTGTGAAGACACACCATGACCATAGCAACTCTTATAAAGGACATTTGATTGGGGCTGGCTCACAGTTCAGAGGTTCAGTCTATTATCATCATGACTGGAAGCATGGCATCACTCAGGCAGACGCGATGTGACAAAGGAGCTGAGAATTCTATATACCTCAAACTCAGCGGGCAGCAGGGAGAGAGAATGAGCCACTGGGCCTGGCTGGGGCATTTTAAACGCCAAGGCCCACCCCACAGTGACACACTTCCTCCAACAAGACCACACCTATTCCATCAATGCCACACCTCCTAACAGATCCACTCCCTGGCGACCAAGCATTCAAATCTGTGGGAGCCTATGGAAGCCATTCCTATTCAACTTGATCCATTATCAAGTTGGACTTTTGTTCATGTTCTCATCCTGTTCTCCATCTGTTCAGCCTTCTCTGAGAACACTTACAATTCCACATTTTCCTGCATTGTCTAGGACAGAGGTTCTCGACCTGTAGGTCATGACCCCTTTGGGGGTCAAGCAACCCTTTCACAGGGGAAACATAAACATTAAAATTATTATTCATAACAGTAGCAAAATTACAGTTATTAAGTAGCAATGAAATAATAGGTGATGGACACCACAACATGAGGAACTGTATTAAAGGTCTGCAGCATTAGAAAGGGTGAGAACCACTGGCCTAGGATGTTTATTTGCCCTGAGATGCCAATCTCTGCTTTTCACATTCTTAGAATGCTTCACTCTGCACTAGTCTATGGGATTCTTTTTAAAATCCTTTCACAATTCCATTTATACACACACACACACACACACACACACACACACACACACACACCTTTCTTGGAGCATCTCTCTCTCTGCCCTCTCCTGTCTTCCCCCCCCCCATCCCTTCTTCATCCTAGCCAGTAGCACTCCTGTGGTACTACGTTCAATGGGATCACTGCATTCAATGGGATCATTACATGAGCATTTTATAAGCTAATTAAAACATAATTTTAAAAACAGAATTTGAAGGCAGGTACCTGCATGGATGAAAAAATGTTGCTCCCAGAAGCCATAAGTTATTCAGTGAAAATCCTAGTGCCAGGTGTGAGATATTGCCATTTGAAGTGTTGGTCAGGGAAGTGCCAGAGACCTGAAATCTACATGAGCTTTCCCATTGTTCTTAGTTACTTGCTGTGACTAGATGATGCTATTGCTAAAGGCACTGCACATGTTGGTTATACAGCATTGAGAAATCAACATGGAACTGATCTGGAAGCTTCCTTCATGCTAATTAGCTGTTGTAGTGCCAGAAGATACCTTGTGGGCCACTGGAGGGACAGTGGTGGGGGTAAGTGGGGTGTGGGTGAGGGGTGGACAGGGGCTGGGAAATCAATGATCTTATACAATATTACCCTGCTGTTAATAATGAGGAACTTTGAATGAGAGTGTTTCCCATTGGCTCATATACTTAACTACTTGGTCCCCAGTTGGCGGAACTGTTTGGAAAGGATTGGGAGGTGTGGCTTTGCTGGAGAAGATGAATCACTGGGGATTGGCTTTGAGGTTTAAAAAGACCCATGTGATTCTCAATGCTCCCTTTCTGCTTTGTGCCTGTGGGTTAATATGTTAGCTCTCAGTCGGGCAAAGGGGGCACACACCTTTAATCCCAGCATTAGGGAGGCAGAGGCAGGCAGATCTCTGTGAGTTCCAGGCTAGCCTGATCTACAGAGCTATAGTACAGGCTCCAAAGCAATGCAGAGAAACCCTGTCTCAACCCCCACTCTGCACCCCCGCACTCCCCCAAAAAAGATGTAAGCTCTCAGCTACTATTCCATCATCATGCCTGCCTGCCTCCTACCTTGCTCCCTGCCATGATAGTGATGGACTCCTATCCCTCTGGAACTGTATGCTCCAAATAAACCATCCCTTCTATAAGTTGCATTGGTCATGATATCCATTATAGCAATAGAAAAGCAACTAATGCAAATACGAGCTATAATACCAACCTTCTGGGCAAGATGCGACCACTGGTATATTAGTGGCATAACTGTTACAGGGGTTACCAGCTACTTTGTGTTATAGCTGAGGTCTGTTCTATAGAAGGAATTCATACTTGGCACTGTCATTCCTGGTCAAAAGTTCATAGCTGGGAGATCATGGACCTTGAGGGTGGGTAGTACTGTTGATTTGGCAAATAAATATGCTGTCAAGCTTTCTTCTAAATGTTAATGTTTATGTCCACAGATTGGTGTTGCCTTCAGCCTTAGTCACAGAAACTTCTATTGATGGTGGGCAACCATGAATGCAAAGATGCATAAATGGTCACAGTACTGACGACAATAAGTAACCTCATCCTTAAATGAGATATCTATGAAATTCTTGACCATTTCTTACCCCTAGCATTTTACAGAAGGCCTCGCCTAGGGTAGGTGTTTCATAAATGTTTATTGATTGAAACTTTATTTCACATTTGAGGTTAAAATAGATAAAAAGTTCCTTAATCATTTTGTTATTAGGGGGGAAAAGACAAAGACTACATCGGGATTATATTCAACATACTTTTCCAAATTAGGTCTTAAGTGTTTTTATTTTTAATAGTAATTCACAATTGCATTTTTTTTCTTAATGATTTTTTTTCTTAATGTGCTTCAAGGCTAAGCTCAGGTGTCCATGTCTATAGTGAAACATCCTGGGAACCATTGAAATTTTGATGAATGTTCTGTCTTTCGTGAGCCCATAAGAAATCCAGGATGCTTGGATTAACCTTCAAAAGGACAGGAAATCTCTATTTTTAAAATGAAAACAAAATGGCTTCAGCTCTTAGGACCTGAGCCAGGCTGAGGACTTGGGCCCAGGGGACTCTGTGGTTTCTATGCTGGAGACAGAGCCTCCGCCCACCTGCTTTTGCTAGGCTAGACTATGGTGTGGAAGGAATTTCTGTGGATCTTCTCTTTGTCCAGTAACAAAAAAGACATCTTAGAATACATGGATCAAGGTTGAAAGCTATGCCTGCTTATAAACATGCACTCATTCAGGTTAGTGTCTCCGAATTTTGAATTTTGAGTTTGCTTCGTTGTGTGTTGTTGCTGAAGTTCATGATCTGGAGCCCAACAACTTGCATGATGACCTTTTGTCCATTTCTCCCTCTCATAACTCCATGATTACACCCATCCTGCCTTCTGGGTGCTTGAGCAGGGACCACACTTGGGCTCTTTGCTTTTTGGCCTCCCTTGGAAGCCTGAAGAAGTATCCTTTGTTTTCTCCAGAAGAACCCAGCTTCAAGTCTTGCTCCAGCTGCCTCATCAGGAAATCACATGTGTCTTTCTTGAGGCAATGTTGAGCTGAGGTTATAGGAAGGAGCCCCTTCCTAGGCATGGCCAAGGCCAGGAGCAGCTCTACATTCTCAGCTAGACTTTTCAGTGTGCATCTCTAGGTGGACAGAGGAAAAAAAAACCTTAGAGCTGAATCAGTTGCAAATAACAACAGCTTAATTGGCCTGTCTTTTCCACATGCCATGTGTGTACTTGAGGAGCCATTTCCTAAGTGCAAGTGTTAAATAAGAATGATCCCACCCAGCAGTAACCGCCACTGGCAGTGTAGTGTTCTGGTCTACCCCGTGTGCTGGGGAGACACAACAGGGTGGTTCGTGCCCTTGACAAGCTCCTGTCTGGTAAGGGAGAAGAATGAGCCAAGGGAGGCTCTGTACAAACACCAGTGATGAATAAGGTGTAACAAGAGCACAGGCCAGGGAAGGGGGCTGTGGAGGAAATGGATGGAACCTGGGGAGGATATGGGAAGAAATGCAAAGATTCATTATGAGACAGAGAGACAGAGGGGCCACAGAGGCAGGGAGCAGGCAACAGTGTCTTGAAGGGAATATCTGGGTTTAGCCACAGTATAATGTACATGCCTGTGACTTGAGGTGGGGAGGAAAATCAGGGAGGTGATGATGTAAAAAGGGACCTGGTGGGGAAGGGTGTCCTCCAGATCCACACAGTCCCCAAGAGAAAGGGCTTTCCCTGTCTGCCAGGGCTGTGGCCATCAAGGCCTGAGGAGGAGGGTGGGAGGAGGCTTGGATCCCTGGAATCAATTAACTCAGCGGTAGCTGCTCTGATTGTCTTGGGGGTTAATGATACCTGGTCACAGAGCTGTTTGTTTTAACATGGACTGTGGTGTCTCAATCAGAGGAGTGATGGTGAAAGGCTGAGAAACTGAGTGACATGACAGCCCTGGACTATTTTCATAGGCTCCCAGCGGAAGTCCTCTTGAGTCTGCCTGTTTGTCTCCTCTATCCTGGCTCCAGACTGTCCGACCCTTTGTTAATGCCCAAGGATCCTCCTTCATTTCCCTCTGTCTAAAAGGTCAAATATTTGGCAGATTTCTATCGTCACACGAGTGATCTTGCACCTTTGGAACAGAAGATATCATGGGGACTTTCAGGGTGTCAGCACAGATGAGGTTCATGATAGTGCGGTAGTGGCAGGCCTTTACCGAAGCAGACACTTGCTTGTGAGCTGTTGTCATGCTGGGAACCAGCCTGCAGCCACGAAGGGAGCCTTCCAGAGCTGTGAGGACCAAAAGTGACTTGTGCCCTACGCTCAGACCCCTCGAGTAATAAGTGAGAAAGTTTAGGCCTGCAGAGGCCCCTGGGCTGTGGATATGCCAAGTGCACTTATTCTGTCTGCGTCTGTTTCCTCAGGAAGAGATCCCAGTCGTTACCCAATGCCAAGTGGTCAGCCCTGAAATCATACACATACGGGTAACATTATATGGACTGAACATGTTATGTTTAAGTATTTAGGAGTGTGTGTGTGTGTGTGTGTGTGTGTAAATAACTAAAGAAAAAGAGGTTATGAATTTGAGAATGAGCAGAGAAGGATGCATGGAAGTACATGGAGGGAGGAAAGAGAAGGGGGAGATGACCTAACTATGCTATAATTCCAAACCCTGGAGGGCCCCTCTCACTGTGGGAGATGCCGCTCCTGGGCAGAGCAAGCCAGGGGAAGCAAGCCTGGAAGTAGCGTCCCTCCATGGCTCTGCTTCAGTTCCTGCCTCCTGGTTCTTGCTTTGGCTTTCCTTGGTGGATTGTGGCCTGGAATGTGTGAGCTGAATAACCCTTTCCTCACTTTCAGCCATGGAGTTTATCACACAAAAGAAGCCTAAGACAAACCCCAAACGTGGTTCTAGATATCTAGTGTGTTGGTTTGATGAATAAGTAAGACTATATGAGAGTTAATGGTAAGCGGACGTAAAAAAATATATTGAAAATAACTGCTGGCAGTTGCCCACCAGAACTAGTTGGTTTAGGGCTGATGACATCACATGCTGTGGTCGCAGGGCACGGTGAAGTCAAGCTTGAACTGGGCTGGAAGCTTCCTTCCTGCTGGATCATAGTACTGGGAGCTGTTTTGCAAGCCACAAGGGGATAGCTATCTTCAATAGTCTTGCTCAGCTGTGGACACTTTGTACAGAAATACTGACTGTCCAGGCGTGATGAGCCCACAGCTACAATTGTGACAAATCTGTGCTGGGGATAACCCACTGCTTCCTGATTAGATGCGATGCCCACGTTAGAGGAGGGCATACATCTGGTACCATAGGTCTTGGCAAACGATTATAGGCCCTGGGGGAGGGGTGGAATCTATTGTTGTTGCCAAGTAGCCATGAAGTGCTTCTTAAATTGCTTTCCAAATAACTATGTTTATGGCCAAAGAACAGTGTCCTTGTCAGTTTGGACAGAGAGCCTTCCATTAGAGTGGTTTAAGGTGTGTCTGTGTAGATCTGTAACTGCCTGATGTACATAGAATAAACAAATACTGAATGGACAGACATAACAGACATCTTGTGATGGGTAACAACTGGGATCTCTTCCCTGAGGAAACAGACACAGACAGAATAAGTGCACTTGGCATATCCACAGCCCAGGGGCTTCTGCAGGCCTAAACTTTCTCACTTATTACTCGAGGGGGTCTGAGCATAGGGCACAAGTCACTTTTGGTCCTCACAGCTCTGGAAGGCTCTCTTCGTGGCTGCAGGCTGGTTCCCAGCATGACAACAGCTCACAAGCCTTTCAGGGCTTGGGAAACATGGGAAGGGGATGGAAGGAACATGAGAACTGGAGGGAGTCAGGTCAGGGAGGGTGGGAAAGTTGATGTGCAGGCACTCTTGAACTCAGGTCTGTCAACACTCTGTCAAAGAACCGGGAAGCACTCTTGGGGCCTTAGGCATTTATATGCAGACCTATACACAGATGATGGCTGAAGGTGGTGGGAGACATTTTCTTCAGTAGTGTAACCATTGGTAAGGTACATGTATCCCAGTAGACTTAATGAAATACATTGGAACACACACACACACGCATACACACACATCCGTAAACTGCCCCCATACATACACATACATGCATGCCTGTACTCACACACATGCACACTTATACACATACACTCACACACGTGCACAACACATACTCATGCCTGTGCACGCATATACACATGCACATACACACCAATGAAAGTAGAAAAGGAGAGGTTGATGTGGAGGACTCATGCTCAGCTTAGCACTCATAGTTGTGTACATCCAGGGTTGTTTGTTTGTTTGTTTGTTTGTTTTACTGGTTATGCATCTCTGCATTCACCACTACCAAACCGCTCTGACCCGAAGTGGTGAGCAGCACAAATCCAGAGCAACAAATGTAAGTATTTAGCAGGCAGTTTGACAACAAGACAATTTAACACAACGGCAACAGGAGTTCCTCTCTCCCGTACAAAGGCCTATGACTTTCTCAGGCATGGTCTTTCAATCAGGTTAGCAGGGCAGGCATGAAATTCCTTCTGCTAGGAAATTCCTCGTATACAATCAGAAAGAGACCGTTCCCACACACCCCTATGCCACTGTTGTCCCAGTGAGCTGTCTTGCCAGGCAGGGCAGTACTGTAGTATGCAGAGCACAGGGCTCGGTACAAATACTGACCCCTTGAATCCCAGCCTGCATAGAACCTTCTGGCACTAGGTAAGCCAGTTAGCAGGGAACCATTTCTTGTTCCCTTTGAGGGTTCATTCTGCATCCGAAGTGAGTGGTGTGTTCAGCAGCGGGGCTGACCATCTAGTTGTGGGGATCAGCAATGGCCTGCTTTGGGGCCTCCCTGACCAGTAACACCCCGTGCCAACCACTGAAGTTTTGGTTTTTGCTAACCCACCTCCTCTCCTCTTCCCACTTCCACAACCCCCATTTAAAAACCGTTAAGCCCAAGAATTCCTCCCCGTCTCCTTCTGTGGCCCTCGCATCTTATCCCCTTTAACTAATTTGTGTCGGATTTGAAGATCGTTATGTTCCCTATAACTTTTTATGAACCTTCCATTTCCGTGAAGACTCACACTGCCTCATTTCCCCCGCCCCACCCTCTTCCAAACTTAAACTTTTCTGTCCCCAGTGTTTTCCCCTCTACTTTCTTTTCACCTGAACATTACTATTTCTCCACCATCACTGGATTCATCCCTGTTTCCAGTTCCCAGTTTCCAGCCAGCTTCCACAGGTTTTCCAGGGCAAGCACACAAAGCAGTGGATTTGAAGTTCAAATCCACAAAGAGAGAGTGAGAGAGAGACACACACACAGAGACGGAGATGGAGACAGAGAGACAGAGAGAGACAGAGAGAGACAGAATGAACATGTGCAATTTGTCTTTCCGGGCTTTGGTGACTTCACTCCCTATATTTTTCAGTAACAGCCATTCACCTGCAAATTCTGTGATTTCATTTTTCCTTAGAGCTGAGTAATATTCCATAATATTCCACTATGCATGGGTAGCACATTCTCCTTATCCATTCACCAGTTGACAGGCGTGCACGTTGATTGCACCTCCTAGTTACCTCGTAGAACAGCAATGAACATGAACGTGCAGTATCTCTAGAGAAGGGTAGTGTAAAATCCTTTGTGTTGAAGGCAGGATGGCATAGCTGGCTCATATAGCAGCTCCATTTCTAAGGTTTTTTTTGTTTTGTTTTTGTATTTTTTGTTTGTTTGTGGTTTTTGTTTTATTGTTTTTTTGTTTGTTTGGTTGGTTGGGTTTTTTTTTTGAGAAATTTCCAGGCTAATTTCTAAAGTGGCTGCATGAGTTTACACTCACTCCGGCCGTGTGTAAGGGCTTCTCCTTTTCTCACATCCATGACAGCATTTGTTGTTATTGATATTCCTGATCACAGCCTTGCTGGCTAGGATGAGATAGGATCTTAGTTTTAATCTGCACTTTTTTCTGCCAGTTAAAGATGTTGAACACTTATAATTTAATTACAGCAATCCTGCCTTGCCTTTTCTCCCTCCAAAGATTTCCCATATACCTCTCCCCATTCTCCTTTAATTATTATTTCTTACTAATTGTTATTGCATGCACATATATATATATATATATATATATATATATATATTCCTAAATATAACCTGATGTTGAACACATTTTAAAGGGTTTACTACTCATTTATATTTCTTGTTCTCAGAACTCTTTGTTTAGTTTCCTAGTCTGTTTTTAATTGGGTGTTTGTTCTACTGATACTTAGTTTTTTTGTATACTCCAGACACTAATCTGTTGCTGATATAGCTGGCAAAGATTTTCTTCCAAACTGTAGGCCGCCTGTTCCTGCAATTATCAGTTTCCTTTGCTATCCAGAAGCTCTTAACTGTGTAAGCCCCAATATGCCAGTTGTTGCTCTGTGCACCCAGACTCCTGTTCAGAAAGTCCTTGCTAACACCTGTAAGTTGAGGTTCACTTCCTACCTTTTTTTTTTTTTTTCTAGAACTTTCATAGGAGTTTTGTGGCAAGTTTTCAGACCTAATACCAAAGAATAGTCCATGAAAGCAACCCAGGTTGGAACTTACTAAAACCAGAATGCTCAGCTCTGTGGGAGACCCACATCCTGGGAGAAACTATTTATAAAATCTATGTATCATAAAGTGCTAGTCAATTCCATTAAGGCTATCTACAGGGAGGGGGGGTATGTGCATCTTACCAATGGCTATACTGCTCAAGAAATTGTCTCCCAGCACCATCAACAATTAACTGTATCTAAATCTGCTTATAAATATCCTGATTCTATGACAGTGTTGACAGGCCTAATTTCAGAGTACTCTTGAGCAGGTACTCACAGTCCTTACGAGTTTAAGAGTGACTTTAAAAACACAATAGTTAGAAAGCAAAGCAAAGGTAAAATGGGTAAGAGAAGTAACCTTGACCATTAAGGAAGTTGCATGTGTAGAAAATAGATAGCTCATGGGGGATGCCTGACTTCACTTGGCATCTGCATCAGTCGGTGTTCTCAAGAGGGACAGAACCAATGGATGTCAGCTTACCTTAAAATAGCAATGACAGCTCTTATTCATGGTGCCTCCCTCCTAGGCAATAAACTGTGTAAAGTTGAAGCTGCCTATCTCATTTCCAGCCTCTGGCTGTCAGAAACTGGTGGGAGTGGACGATGAACACAAATTTTGCACTTTCTGTGAGAAGCTCACGCCATAGAAGTAGTTGCCGATGCTCTGAGCAAGGAGTAGAAGGGACATGTGGGAACGACAAGCAAGGTTTCCCCATGCAGCAAGTGTCTATACACATGGCAGAAAATGCCTGTTGTTGAATTAAATGGCATCATTTTTATTGACCAAAGAGAACTGGAGAGAAGAAGTGCAATGCAAGTCTGTTCAGAGATGCACTGTGGATGAAACTCTGACTGTTCTTAACTTGATTATTACTTATTTTTTAAAGAGAGAAGGATGTTCCTGGACTGACAGACACTGTTGCACCTCTGCAGTTGGGGCCCAGAAGAGCTAGTAGAATTTAAAAGCTGTTCAATCTCTCTGAATATGATGTACACCAACAAGTCGTCACAAATCCCTTAAACAACAAGGGTAAGAAGCTAGGGCCAAAGCACTCAGAATGCAGCCTCTTGTCACTCCACATGTCCTGCAACATAAGAACTGATGCACAGCTCTACAGAAACAACACACTAAGAAGAACAAGGAAGAGGCTTGCAGAATGTGCTAAACTTTTGGCCAGGAGAATGAAAGAAGCCAAAGAAAACCAGGAACAGTTTGGCAAGGGATGTAGGCTGTCCTTGCTGAGTACTTGTACTTCTGTGAGCCTAATCCAAAGTAAGTCTTTAGGAGGATATGTGTGTGTGTGTGTGTGTGTGTGTGTGTGTGTGTGTGTGTTTGTTATCATGGATGTATACATGTATGTGTGTATATTTGTGTATATATGTACAGACATATCACATACACACACACACACACGATGCAAACAAATGATCAGGCCTTGAAAATAACAACAGCTGAATGACACTTGAGAAGCTAAGAACACAGTAGTGCTGGTCCTTGAGGCTGGTGTCTCTGAAGTCAGAGAAGTGTCACACTTGAGAGGCTGACAATCCATCTGAGTCCTTTGTCCATGGACAAATTGTGGGCAGCATCTTTTGGTATTAACCCAGACTAAAATGAGGTATGTTAAAGGGAAAATTATTGCCTGTGTTTCTAGTTGGGAACAAGTAGCCCAGGGTACCCCCTTTACTCAACACTCTAAGAAGGTAGGGCAAAGCAGAGGCAAGAAGCAAATTTTTCAAGAATGAAATTATAGGTTATGGCTTTTTTTCTTAGAAAATTCAAGAGAATTTAAAAAAAATCTTTTAAAATTAGTATATGATTTTCATATGGTGTTTAGAGGTAAAGATTAAAGTACAGGAATTAAAAATCTACGTAGCAACACCTAAAGTGCAAAATTTAAAAATATAACTTATAATAACATGAAAAATTAAGACAGAAGACAAGAAAACAAAGATTATTTGATGACTCCATTAAATTATTAAAATTAGAGGATACTGTTCATTTTTGGGCTGACTAGTTTTATGTTAGCTTGACACAAGCTAGAGTCATATTAAAGAAGGAAACTTTAATTGGAAAAATTCTTCCATAAGATCTAGCTATAGGACATTTCCTTAATTAGTGACTGATGGGGGAAGGCCCAGCTCATTGTGGGCAGTGCCATTCCTGGGTTGGTTGTCCTGGGTGCTATACAAAAGCAGACTGAGCAAGCCATGAGGAGCAAGCCTGTAAGCAGCATCCCTGCATGGCCTCTGCATCAGCTTCTGCCTCCAGGTTCCTGCCCTGTTTCGGCTCCTGTCCTGACTTCCTTCAATGATGAACAGTGATATGGAAGTGTAAGCCAAATAAACCCTTTCCTACCCAACTTCGGTCAATGTGTTTCATCGAAGCAACAGTAACCCTAACTAGAACAAATGTGGAACAAAAGGTAATCTTCATTGTTATTATTTGATGGAGGCTATAACTATTTAAACTTTGTCCAGAAACACTAAAAGCTGAGACTAACCATAAAACCCCAATGAAGAAAAAGAAAGTTAAAAAATACTATCAACTGTCATGAAATATTTTAAGCTTATTGCTGACTTAGAATAGCACAGTTGATCACTGCCCAGTAGACTATCAAAGGGTCCAAAATCCAGCTCAGAGAAATGAGCAAGAGGGGACAACTGAGGCTTGATGAAAGAAATCTCATTGCTTTTAATAAAAGGTGTTGGATCCACATGGCACAAAACTTGCTGGGAGACGAGTGTGGGAACAGAGGTGGGTCCTGCTCTTGGCACATGTGAGGCGAGAGCTACTGTGGAGAGGCAGGGCAGCATCCTGCATGGACTTGGTGGTGGAGAGTGGTGGAGAGCTTCCATGTGTCCCAATCAGGAGGAGCTTGGGGACTGAGCATGCGCTGTATCCACTCCCACCTCTTTCTCTGTAAAGCCACGGGAGCTGCGGCCTCTCTCCAGCCTAAGAAATCACCAGCCCAGGTAGGCAGCTGACTGGGCAGTGGTCCTTGCAAAGGGGTTTTGTTCTTCCCTTTCCTATTTCAGTGACACTGGGCAATTACTAAATCAGATTCCCAAACCCATTCCCATTCTATTCCTCCAAAACCAGTAAGAACACTGTGATGCTTTAGATCCACAAGTGATAGTCAAGGGAAAGTAGACAGCGAATCTTCAACATAACTCGACTTTCCTTCCTCGAAAACACAATCTTCAGAGAAAGGTGTGCATTAGTGCTGCAGCTTGGGTGTGGAGTGTTCCTGGAAGGCCAGGTGTTAAGGGGTTATAGCTTGCTGCTACTGACAGATGTGGGAAACCTATGAGATGGGGCTTGGTCATGGGAGCTGCAGCGTCAGAAGGGAGTACAAGATTATGACCAATTTCTCTTCCTTTCTTTCCCTTTCCCACCCTGAGGTGCTACTGCAGCACAGGCTCCAAAGCAAGCAGGCATCAAATCAGGAACTGGGATCTCTAGAAGTGAGCGCGGTGGGGGGTGGGGGCGACACTTTCCTCCTTTGTAAGTTGCTTATTTCAGGTATTTGTCACAGCTATGGGAAAGCTGTCTACCACAGTTCACTTCCCAGTCACAAGTATGAAACTGGAACCTTGGATTTTAAACGTGCTTTATTATTTCCCAATCAGAATGACAGTGTCACTGTCAATGGTGTGTGTGCAGAAAGAAGGCGCCCTCCCATACCTGCTTCATTCACGCAAGCATCACTCAGGGCCCTCAGGTCATGGCAACTGGTGCCTGCATGCAATAAGCGCCTAGTAAATGTCACTTGCATTATCTGTGATCATTGACTATGGAGAGCAGAGAGGCACTGCCTTCTCCTCACTACCAGAACTCACTGCCACAGCGATGAGCAAGCAGCAAGTGAGCAAAGCTGGCTCACTGCCCACACTTTCCCTGCAGTTTTCAATTTTCTTTTCTAGGAATAGAAGTGGGAAGAATGGGGAAGAATGTCATTTGGCAGATTACCTTCCCTCCTCTAGTCTTGTTTTATTATTATTTTTCCTTCAGGCATAACATCAAAAAAAAACAGTGAAAATTATTTTCTAAAACTTCTTAGCTCAATTTATTAAAACCAGATTTCTCCATCTGTGGCCTCTTAATTTCTCAGATCAGATGGCTTTGACGGTGCTCCCTGCCTCCACCAGGCTCTGTGGTCTCCTCCAACCCCATCACAATGATATGCCAGGGACACACCGGTGGTGTTAGGAGCCAAGACAATGGGAGGCTGGGACTCATGGGCAGATTTAGACTAGTTGAGTATCTGTCAACTAGATTAGGTGGCTGTCACAGCCACTCTGTTGGAAAATGTGTTGTGCAAATTAATTCAGTGAATTAAGGAAAAGTCTCTTAATGAATTATACTAGTCAATTAAAATGCAATACACATTTTTTGATATCATCCAGCATTCACCTGTGACAAAATAAGGAGGATTTATCCTCACATCCTCATTCAATACTAGAAGAACCTAGGTTTAGAGATTTATCCCAGAGAGAGAGAGAGAGAGAGAGAGAGAGAGAGAGAGAGAGAGAGAGAGAAACAAAATGCGGAGCTAGAAGTTATAATGGTGATTTTTCTCTGGGCTTTCAAAAGTTCAGGATCCATGTAAAGAGAAGTCTCAGGTACATGACCCCAAGCCCAACTCCTCATTACTGTTTCTTAATATTGCAGAAGAAAAGGAAACAAAGGTGGAGGCCGGGGGAGGAAAAGAGGAAGAGAAATGAGCAGCGCCATACATAGCATCTGGTGGTTCTGCTAAAGAAATGTTTACTCTTTGGCCAAACCAAGAAGGCACCAGCTTTTCATTTATCTGGAGGAGATAGCATGGATTCTTCATAGCACACCAAACAGAAAACCTCACCCAAATCCACAGATAAACTCTCCAAAACATTGCATGCAGACATTGCTAATAACTCTAGTGTGTTTGCAAGTTATCCTGTGAGTACCACACCCTCCTGGATGGTTCCTGGGATCCACACTTGTGATCTTCTGGCTAGCGTGGATGGGTTGCATTTGCCCCAGCTTAGAAAAAGAAATAAAATGCAGTGGAAGAAAGAAAAAGAGAAAGAGAGGAGAAGGCATTAGAAAAGACCTGGAGGCTGGGAGGTGGTTACAGAAAGGTTTGCAGTTGACTTGGCTTTTGAAGACGCAGATTCTAAGCACCAAGGAAGATACAGGGATGGAGAGGTAGTATCCCAGACACTATGTCTTGATCTTGGACTTAGTCAGTGAGTGGAGGTGGACCATAGTCATCAAACACATTTGAGTTTTTAAGAATGTGATACTGAAAGCATGTACCTGCTCATGTCCTGGAATGGTCCATTACTTTGGGATGTTTCAGGATAATTTGGGAGCTCTGAGCCACTTTTGGGAAACCATGGGGGTTGAAAAAAGCTGATGCCTAACCAAGGCCTTGCCCCTCTCTGAACTGTGGCTTTCTCTTATATTCAGCTTGGACATTCTAATGTCTCAATCTTTGACGACATGAAAAGCAGGAAAAAAACTTTAGAAGCCAGGCCACATATTTGTGGGCTCCTAACATTTTGATTGTCTGGCTCTTGTACAGGCTTTTATTAAACCCAGACCTCTCTCACAAGCACACAAATTCCTCAGAAAAGCATCAAAAGATACCCAAGCATCAGGAGGCCTGGCCCTCCAGGCCCTCAGTTCACTAGTGGTGGGCCGGGAGAAGATGCATAAACACAATGTCTGGGCTGTGTGTCTCCTCTCAGGGCAGTGAAAGCTCTTCCTCAAGAGTCACCAAACCATATGAGAAGGATCCCAAGTCAAGAGAGAGACCCTTTTAAAAGGCTCTGAAATTAGTGTATGAAAGAAACCAGGAGGCATAGAGGGGAGCTGGGGCTGCAGGGCGGCTGAGTGGGGGTAGAGGTCTGAGGATGACTGTGACCATCGTACTAACGCACACAGAACTGTGAGTGGAGACTTAAGATGCTGGACCCGAGCAGCATGAAGTTGATGTAGTGTGGCAGATGGAGAGCAGAACAAGCCTTCTCTATGGCAATGTCGTACAGAACCGGCCTGTGTCCTACAAGCCCTGGCCTTAGGATCTAGTATTTGAGCTCTGCTGTCCAGGGGCCCCCTTTGGAAGTACATATTTTCCTAATACACTGTTCTCTTCTGTTTCTGGCTAGTACTCTGTCGAATTATTTGTTCCAGGACACAAAAAAATCAACTTTTAGCCTTTCACCTCTTCTTGTGCACCTATTTGAGGGCACAACATTTTCCCTCAAATCATTCCTCTGATCAGATCTCAAAGGACTGACATATAACACCTATTGTCAATTAGTCTAGGAATTTCCCAATCCTGTTATAATTTATTGCTAAAATTCTTCCATTAGAAGTTTTTTTTTTTTTTTTTTTTTTTTTTTAGTAAATTTCAAAATGTGCAAAGGGTCTATGTTTAGATATTTGATCTTGTCTCTGACTTAACTATTATGGCCAACAAACAAGAACTCCACACTGCATATCCTGTGGAGGTTATTGAGGCTCAATTTATGAGGCAGTGCCAAAACTTGTGATGAAACTGTATTTATGATTTATTAAAGCTTGCCTGAGGATTCAGAGAGCAAAGCCAGCCTAAAGCTATAGAGATCAGGTGGTGGTGGTACACACCTTTAATCCCACCACTTGGGAGGTAGAGGTAAATGGATCTCTGTTAGTTCAAGGCCACACTGAGCTACACCTAAGATATCCAGTCCTAAAGAAAAACAGCTCCCACAAAGATGTTCTCAGCATTTGGGATCACACGCTTTTAATCCCAGGACTCATGAGAGGTATTTAAGACAGGAGCAGGGCCTCAGAGCTGGCATTCATTCTGCAGCCACATTGAGGATAGGAGGGATTGATTCTCCAGCCACACCAAGGAGAGGTTACAGTCAGAGGCTTGGTGAGAGCTCCTGGAAACAGGATCAGCCCTTTCAGCCTGAGCTAGAGGTGAGAGCTCGTGGCCAGCTGCTTTGCTTTTCTAATCTTCAGCTTGGAGGTTAAACCCTAATATCAGTAACTGGATCTTTTATTAATCATGCTACAGTCATACTAATTAAATGCTTGAGAATATATGTATTCTCTGGATATTGCATACAAATTCAACTGCGTTGGTTTTAGCTTCAATATTCTTGAGAATTTTTGTCTTTGATATGTTGATCATCAAGGGAAATATTTTAAAGTTAATACTGTGTTGATGGTATTTCCCACCCCCTGAAGTCTGTGCTTTATATATTTTGAGCATAGCACAAGATACAGACATCATCAAAATCTCTATGTCCGCTCGTCATTTATCTTGTCACAGAGGAGTGACGCTCCTGGTGCCTAGTAGGCGTCTGTGACTTCAGGCCCAGTTGTCCATATAAGCTTTCTTTTACTTAAACGTTTTCTCAGAAGGTCTTTGTATAGCCTTCTTGTGGAAGATGTCAACAAGGATGGTAATGAAATAGCAAAAGAAAAACAGCAAGTTAATGCTATATAAGATACAGGAACAGCCTGTTCCCATCACCAAGCAAAAGCCTCTCCCAGAGGCAGCAGCCTTGCTGTATGCTCCTCTCCCAGGGAGTCCCTGCCAACAAGAAGCAGAGCTCTGAGCCCTCTGGCTGCCTCTCTCCTGCTACTGCTGGGGCACTGTGTGATGTCAATGAATCTACAGCCATCCTTCCCTCAGTACCCCAAGGGGAAGCAGCTGTAGAACACAGAGTATGCTCTATGTAGAACTGTATGCTATAAGGGGCCATATGATATAAGCATTCCATCTGTTTCCAAGGTACACTAAGGTAGCTATGTACCCTGAGGTGGAAAGTATGAATAAGGACTTCCAACTATGGTTTTATAGAATCTCTGTGAGTTTTTTGAAAGCTGTATTGTGTATTTACAGTTTTAAACTTAAGCAGTATGATGTTGCATATAATCTCCCAGGCTTACTATTATATTTAATTATAAAAATTAAATATTATCTTGGCTCGTGGTAGCACATCTATTCAGTCTGTTCAGATTTCATTATGTAAACACTGGAGTTTATTTGTTTGCTCTCTGTTGATAAGCATTTTTTTTTAAAGAATCCCTGGGAAGAACACTGTTTTAAACTTTGCAGTGTGAAAAATAAAAAATTGCCTACAGATACACAAAAGGTGAAATTTAGGGTAAAAAGACCCCTGAATACTTAACTATACCAATCCAGTGAGTATTATTATTTGGATCTTAAATGCAGCTGAAGGATGGTGCACTGGAGACTTGACCCACAGCACTACTGTGCAATAGCAGAGCGTAGAGGAGGTAGAGCCTCGAGGACTTGCTACCTTAAAGGAAATTGGGAGATGATTACTTTTGTTCTTGCTTTGGTTCCCAGAATCCCTGAGATGGGCAGCCTCCTCAACCATGGACTCTCCACTCCCCATACTATTCTATCCCAATACAAGCCACAAACAAATGGAACCAAATGATCTTGAATTGAAATCTCTGAACAGTGAGCTAAATTAAACTTTTTTCCATGATTTAGGCATATTGTACAGGTATTTTATTATAGTGATGGAAAATAGCTTCCCCAGTTTATAATAAAGAAAAGATACCGTGGAGTGATAGCCTACTCTGACTTTTAAAATAAATTCTTTTAGAATGGATGTAAAAGAATACTTCATTGTATGGAGGGTTGTTTACTCCCTGACTGGCAATAACATTAAACATCGATCTACATATGTATGGAAATGCATGCAATTTGTAGAAGATTAAAATAATACTAATAAACTTATTATCTAAAAGATCTATTGCATTTACAAAGGAAACGTGTACAATTTTAAAGAGCATGTGGCTATTGAGAAAATTCTAAAAATAAATTTAAAGACTGGATATCATATATAGTATATGTATAATGTAATTAATTTAGATTAAAATGGCAAAAAGATCGATCACCAAGAAATCCGTGTATTTGAAAATAAATAAGCATGTCTTAAGAAAAGGTATGATCTTGCTTAGTTTTTCCTAGACATATTTGGGGAGAGAACCCTCAGTTGAGAAAATGCCTCCATCAGATCATCTGTAGGCAAGTCTACAGAGCACTTGCTTAACCATCAGGGCTGCTGGTGGGGGTGGGGTTGCGGTTTAGAAAACAGGCTGAGACAGTCATGGGTATAGCAATACTTCTCTGCCTCTGCTTCAGGTCATGCCTTGAGTTTCTGCCGACTTCCTTTCATGATGTGCTGTGATTTAGATATACAAAACAAATATACCATTTCCTCCCAAACTTGTTTTGGTCATGGTGTTTTATTAAAGCAACAGAAGGCAAAATAAGGCAATGGTGAAAAAAGAAATCATGTTGGGTATCAGAAAATGTTTAGGAAATACTAGTACATAGAATGTGGGCTCAAGAGGAAGTTATTGAAGATTGTATTATATAAAGGTCTTAAAAAGTGGGTGAGCTAAGAATCAGATATACACACAAAGCATAGATGTGAAGGGGAGGGAGATGACATTTATAGGAAGAACTGGCTAGCTTGTGGAAGAGATGCTTTGAGATTTGTGAATATGAACACGCATAAAACATCCACCCACAATCATCGTTAAAATGATCAAACTTAAGCCTGGGTGTCTGAAGAAGCAAAATAATACTTTTTGGACAGTAATAATGATACTAAAACCTTGGGTTCTCTCTAGGGTCTCCAAACACTATGCCAAAGATTAAGTCCATAGTGCTGAGGCTGACAGAAACAGTCAGACGAAGAAAAGAAATGACATATGTGTGTCTTGCAAATATTATCTCCTAATCTGTGGCTTGTCTTTTCTTTTTCCTAACAATGTCTTTTGAAAAGCCAAGTTGATGACTCATGCTGGGCAGTCTGAAGATGTTAATGCTGGAGCTATCTTGACAGCATGACTTTAGATGAACACATAGTTAATGGGGCCCAAAAGACCGACAATTGACTCTCTACCAAAATTTAAGATAGTTAACGGAGAAATTACAGTAGTTTCAACAAATGATGCTAGAATATAAACTCCATGACACAAAACAAATTCCCAATTCTTTGTAACACATGGAGAAATCAGTGGGAATTGGTAGACTTAATGATAAAACCTAAACACACAAAATTCTAGAAAAATACACAAAAAACTTTGTGGTCTCCTATTGGGGAAAAAAAAGTTTTTAACAGAATACAAAAGCACAAACCACATGGGAAATATGATAAATTAGGCTTCACCAAAATTAAAATTTTCTTCTTGACGACTTTCAACCCACAAAGCACCATGTGAAGTAAGTGTTGTTATATTTATTTTATAAATGACGAGGTCACAGCACACAGCAGTATTTCCGTGACAAAGCCAGGAAGCACTAAGCGAGGGATCAGACTCAGAGATTTTTTTTCCAATCCCTTGTCTTTTCAAGAGCACAGAAGTTTGCCCGTTATAACCTAAGTGCAAACATAAATAACTTGGGCTAGCTATGCCATGGTTCTGTCAAAGATAATTGAAAACGGGATGTGTGCTATAATGTATACAGGACTCTTATCTCTTGTGTATGTAGACAGACATTTGTGCAGCTATTTAATCCCATAGGCATTTGGCAGGACCTTGATGAAGCCACCCTCGAAAGGATTTTTCCTAACTACTGTCCAAAATGATCTGATCAGAAACAATAGCAATTGCCAACCAATTGTGAAAACTTCCAAGAAGTGCAACCCCTAACACTTGCAAGGGCCTGGTATTTGAGGCTTTTCTGCAGAGCTTTGAGACCCCACTCTAAACACTTCTTGGCATTGGCAATTCGAGCAAGAACATCACATGATCTCAGATGTTGATACACAGGATTGCTTGTGTCCCAAGTACCTGCATTCTCACACACTGTCTCTATCTGCATGGCTGGGGGTTTGCCGAATTCCCTGAGCAACACCTGATCGGACTCCACCACCAACAATCACAATGAAGTGGACTGGAAACCATTCCAAAAGCAAACTGCAGGCTTATATCAAATTATCCATAGAAAACTGAACTGATGGAGCTTAAAGCCAGTGTGGGAACTCTGGGGGAGTTGAGAGCAAGGGTACAAGTCCACAGCAGGGACCATCCATCACTGACAAGAAGATTGGGCTCCTTCCACCTTGTTGCATAAATTAATTTCTTTGGAAAGAGTGCTTAGTGTGCAATTAGAATCAAATAGTTGGAAACTGATAGAATGCACACAAAACAACTCACCCATTCAGTAAAAACATGCACCAAACTATAGCCTTATCTTTGGAGGGTGTTGGGCTCTTGAGACAGGGTACCACAATGTTATCCAATTTGCTATGAAAGTTTGAACCTTGTGCTTTCGGCCTGTCGCGTTTTGGGATTACAGGCCAGGGCCACAGTGTATGGCCTTTGACAACATACCTTATCATCCATTACAGCCTTAGAGTCTTGTGCAAATTATCTGATCAAAGTGTAAAACACCAGGGCGGCTGGAGAGATGCTGAAGCTGTTTAGAGTACTTGCTGATCTTGCAAAGAGCCAGAGTTTGCCTCTCAGCACTCATGCTAGGTGGCTCACAAAGAACCTCAACTCTAGCTCCAGGGAATCTTCTGCCTCAGGCCTCTGAAGACGCCTTTATTCATGTGAATGTACACACAGGCAGACAAATGCATAATTAAATTAATAAGTAAATCTTTATTGTTATAATAAGTTTAAAAGGTCAATAGACTAATACTAAATCTTTTAATAAGCAAAATTTCAAAAATAGCCCACTGATAGGTTCTCAATAATTAGCCCACTTGTGAAGGTAGCATTGATTAAACTAGACATTTTAATTATGTTTGTTACAGAATCCAGCCCTTAATGTGTCTCTTCTAGTACATAAAACAAAACTCATAAGGCAGACAAGAACACTTAGTTCTTATCCTGGTTCTGCTGAAATCTGAATTCTGCTCTTGGATCATCTGGGTAGAGCAGGATGACCTCAGTCCACCAGGTCCCACTGTGTCCTGGCTCTTTTCAGGTGGGAGACTCCATTGCTTTCTATGCAACTGGTCCACTGTCTGTTTGCTGCTTCTACTGCCCACCCTCCATCCTTCTGCTCTTGCTCAAGTCTTCCAGGTTCCTCGAATGGTCCCATTATACAAATCTTTCCAACTCCTAAAAATAAGTAGGCAAAAGTAAATACTATTTGAAAGAATGAATACTCAAATCCATCAATTAGTCAATTTATGTAGGCATTCCACTGTGTTTCCCATGCTTCTTTATGGTTACATAACAACCACAGTGCCCAAAGTAGGGTTCCTGTTATATTGTAATTTGCTTGTTGTTGGATTTTTTTTTTCTGATTCATGCTTCAATGTCTTGTCATAAAATATGGCTACATGTGGAAATACTTTAACTAAGATTAAACACTAAAATCAGAAACATTTTCAAAGAATGAGCCCAAACATTTACAAAGCATTAGGCATGCCAAGAACAGCTTTGAGCACTTTACCTGCAGTAATTCATTATCCCTATAAGAGAACTCCATGAAACAGGTACTATTGTTAACCCAACTTCACAGGGGAGGAGGCTGGGCCACGGAGAAATTTTAAACCCTCAAGGAAGTGGTGTCATGCAATCATGTGCCTGCCAACTGCTCTTAACCAGAGTTGTCTGCCTTTGTCGAAAAAATTCAACACTCTTCATAATACTGCTTAGGTTTTACACATGTCATTTAGCTCACATTTCTTGGCATCCTCTAGGGAATAAAATCAAAACATACAACAGAAGGGTCAGAGACTGGCTTCATGGGCATACAGCCTTGGGAATGTTAATGCTCTATTGCTAAATGCATGATAACTTTTGAACGGGGGCCTTGAATTTTATTTTTCACAAGAAACTGAAAACCACGTGTTCTTCTTAGAAAGGATATAAAACATCCAAGAAAGTTCTTATCAAATATATGGGTGTATTTCATTAATCATAAGTGATAATGACTTTGTTTTTCCTCAGAAATGAGAAAATACACTCTTCTATTTATTAATCATTCTGTAAGCCAGAAGCATAGTGTTGGATAAGGTACTCAGAATGGCTTCTATCTGAATGGGATGGGGATTAGTTTCCCAAAATGTCCAAATTAGTAAAGACATTAATTCTTATTTGGCTGTACTAATGGGAAGGGGAGTTCAGGAAGTGTGTTCAGGAAGTAGCCTGAGGTGTGTCATCGACAGAGGATCTTATAGTAGAGAGCATGGCTTGGTAGCATTCAATTGATGGAGCCTGAAGATGCCACAGTGAAAGGATTCTACAGCTGATGACTGGCAGGCAGGAGGACAGGAAGCTTGGGAACTTGGATCTCTTGGGTCAAACAACATGGGGATGAGAGGATAGCTTGAGAAGTGATGGGGTAGCTCTACTGTAGCCATTGTTGAGGTCATGTGACCTGAGTCATCTGATGACAGCCCTACAAAGGCAGGTGGTTTTCTTGTCTGTATGGTTCCTATGCTTAGCTCAGGACAGCAGAGCACACCTGCCAACCCTTTGTAGTCCAGAGCTCTGTTCACCAGCCACGAATGACAGAGACCAGGAACATCAATGGGACCCAGGGAATGATGTCATGCTGTGTGCCCAGGCTGGTGGAGAGAGCATAGGGGTGTTGTACACCTGTTGTGTAGCCAACTGTTTCTTGTATTTCTCATAGAGCAAGACTCATGTAGTACTATGAAATGCTTCACTTGAGAAAATAAGACACATAAAAACATAAAGCACTTTGAAGGAATATTTGAAATGTCACTGCTCCCCTACTTCCCTGGGTGGCTGTGAACAGATCCAAGTATGAGATTCAGCCCTGCCACCATGGATTAATCATTGTTTGATGATAATGGTGGCAATATATGGCAGCCTCACATGCAGACAAATAAGCTTATTTCAAACTTGGCTTCAAGGTTACGCAAAAGCGATTGAAATATGGTCTCCCTAAACCGGCAGTTCTCAGCCTGAGGGTTGGGACCTCTTTGACAAATCTTGATGTTCAAAAATATTTACATTATGATTCATAACAGTAGCAAAATCACAGTTATAAAGTAGCAATGAAAATAATTTAATGATCACCGGGGGTCACCACAACATGAGGAACTGTATTAAAGAGTTTCAGCATTAGGGAGGATGAGAACCACTGTGCTGTCCTCCGGCAACCCTGGTTAAAGGTTTAGTGGACATGTGGAACAGTCTACCCAACAATGTTGAGAATGACTTTCCTCTCAAGAGCACATCCGTATTCTCTCTCTCTCTCTCTCTCTCTCTCTCTCTCTCTCTCTCTCTCTCTCTCTCTCTCTCTCCCTCTCCTTCTCCCTCCCTTTCCTCCTCCCTCCCTTCCCCCTCTCTCATTTTCTCTCTCCCTCTCTCCTTACCTCTGTTTTTTCCCCTCTCTCTCATTTGGACAAGCTCTAACAAATTCCAAAGCCTGTGCAGCATTCTGGGGAAAACTTTCTCACTCTGATGCTGGATAATTAAAAGCAGCTTCATATACTTCAGACTTAGGAAACTAATAATGAAACCCACTTTGTGTACCTAAGAAAAATGTCACACTCTTGTAATCTTATGGACCAAAGAAAACACTGAAATTTTAGTAATTTTGTGAAATTGGAAATATGGCTGTCCTGTGAGAAAGGATTAAGGCAAAAGAGACTTAAACCTACTTTTTGTTTATATTAAAGAAAAGGCTTTAAGCATTGAGCAACTTTGAAAGACAAAGAAGTAAGCACAAGATAAGCAGGATAAATTCTTAAGACTGTAGAAAAAAACCAATGAAGTAAAAACATCAAGAAAGAAAATGGACAATGGACAATGTTAACCAATTTAAAATTATGTTTTTGAAAACACTGTAATAAAGCAAGCATCTGATGAAACCAGCTAATAAAAAAAGAAATGAAAGAATAAGAAGGCATAAGAGAAAAATACAAAGACTTATAAAGGAATTATTCTGGGCTGGGTGTGGTGATGTACATCTGCAATCGCAAGACTGGACAGGCAGCAGTTCAAGGGTGGCAGTGAGTTCGAGACCTGCCTGATCTATATTGTGAATTCTAAGTCAGTCACAGTAAGACACTGTCTTAAAAAACAAAGCAAGCTGGGTGATATGTGAAGGACCACTGAACTTCATGCCTCTTTGTACTTGTTAATTTTGAGACAGGGTCTCAACAAGTTGCCCCAATTGGCCTTGAAATCAATTTTTTAAGCCCAGATAGGCCTTGCACTTGTAATGCCCCTGCCTCAGCCTCAGAGTAGCTGGATTTGTTTAAAGTAGCAGCAGCTCTGCCACAAGCAACATGTTTCCTTGAAACTTAACTAAGTCTTTCTGCCCTTAGCCTTGACCTGACTGAAGCTGCTGCTCTGGAAAGTCACTGGAGCCACTTTCTCATACCTGTCTGGGCCACCGATTCGACACAAAGGGATTATAATTCTTTTACTTTGAACTCAGTTTCAGGGGCTTCTTTCAAGTGGATTTTGTTTTCTAATCATGTAGTATCTGCATGTTACCCAGTCTTATTTATAAAATCTGATGGTTTGGGACAAGCACTTTAAACTCTATTCCCTGTAGCTTGTTTACACACTCTGAGAGAGTGAATTTTAAAAAATACATGTTACATTTTATTTATTTATTGTGTGTATGTTTATGCGTTCATATACATGCATGCCATGGATCATGCATGGAGGCCACAGGACAACTTGGGGAGCCACCAAGTCTTCTTCCATTATGGGGCTCCAAAGATCTTGGTGACTGTCTCACCTTTCCCCTAGTGACTTCTGTCTGTTAGTTTGTAATCATGGTACTACAGGAGAATATGTACATATGTAATCTTGATCAACAGTAGTATGTCACTATGATTTTCTTTAGCCTCTTCTTTACCAGGCTGTGAACTGTGCCTTACTCACACTGTCCTCAACCTTAGAGTCGCTTAATTGATGACCTATGCACAAACATTCCATTTTTTTTATCTTAATGAGGAAGGCAAGACTCTACTGTGTATATGCTTTATAATTTTTTCCTAAAATTTTAGATTTTGTAATGAACATATTTCTAGTCTCTTCAAGTGCCTTTTGTGCCTCTTGCTTTTATTCACTGGTATTTTCTTAGTTTTATAGTATGATGAATTATATAATTTTTCTAATTGTGAATAACACGTTCATTTCTAGACTCTCTCATTGCTGCAACGATTTCTTTTTTTTTTTTTCTTAAATATTTTCCTGATAATCTCTATGCTAGTTTTTTAAATTTTATAAGTTTTATTATAAAATCTAATAGGCATCTGGTTGAAGGTGTTACTATTATTTTACTAACTGGACATTGTATCAAAGTGCTTTTAAATCTGCATCTCTGTATCTATGCATTAGCACTACATTCAGGCTTTATCAGCAAGCTTCTTTGTTTGGTGCTAGCAGCCAATGCAAACACAACAGGCTGGAATGCAGAGAATAAGTATATGTGGAGTGCTCAACCACAAACGGGACATTCATATGGCACCAACTCCTCCAGGCTCGGGAGCCACCTCAGAAGAGTGGATGGAGAGCTTGTCAGACTAGAGGCTCAGGAGGACAGAAGCAAAACCTTGTCTTCTGGACATGACAAGACTGCCTTATTCACCTGTGGTTGTCCACACAGGATCAAACCGGTCGATATTCCAACATGGACGATGGGAGTTTCATGAGCTCAGACCTGTATCTGAAGACCTTTTGGCAGTTGATGGCTTCTAGGGGAGGGAGAGTCAGTTTTAAGTGTGGCCCCTGGTAGTGTGGTCCCACCTCCATGACTGTAGGGGGAGCACAAAGGATATTGTTCCCATGTATGAAATCCTTAAAGAATTAACCACATTATAACTTAACAAAAATGTGTATACAACCCTGGCTTGACCGCTGTTAAAAAATATAAGAAAGAAGTACAATTGATGCTCTGAGAGACAAGAGGGAAATGGAGGCAAAAAGCACTGAAGACCACCACAGAGGAAGAGTGGCAGAAAAGAACAGGAAATGGGGGTAACAAGAAATCCGAACAAACGGTGGGAGCTAAAGCAGCCACATCAGCCGTGGGAAGGATGCTGGGAGGAATGTCTGAGGTCAGCAGGCAGCACAAAGATGGGGAGAGGTGTGAGGCTGAGAAGGAAGAGTGGTGAGTGGGCAGAAGACCCACAAAGGGCCTGAGTGTCACAAACACACTTCCAAACAGCGCTTGAGTCAAAAGAGAAATCTTGGGACTCATTTTACAAATTACAACAAAAAAGGAAAACCTCAAAATATTTTGCACTAACATTAAGATGTGGAAAATACAGCAAAAGCCATGTTATGCAAGGACAATTCTAAACACTCTTGCAAATAAAAATAAACGCACACACACACGCACACTAACCAGATTTCTTAAAATGTAGTTAGTTACATTCAGTTTGATCTTCTTTTCATTGGGTCTTTTTACTCCACATTCATTGGTGAGATTGATCTATGCATTTCTATTTTGGTTCAGTTTGGGGCAGATTTTGAAAGAGGTTTACTAATGTTTTAGTTTTCAATGTCATCTATCAACTGATCCCTCACAAGCATTAACCTCAGGCCAGACCTCTGCCCTCTCCACCAGATCTGCTGGCCTCTTAACACCCTGCCTGGCATGCACGAGAAAATACTTCCAGATTCAGTCCCTGACAGAGAGAGAGAGAGGCAGAGACAGAGACACAGAGAGAAAGAGACAGAGAGAGGGGGAAAGAGAGACAGACAGAGACAGAGAGAGAGATTTAATGTGTATGGATTTTTGCCTGCCTGCATGCCTTCTAGGTACCTTGTGCATGGCTGGCATCCATAGAAACCAGAAGAGAGCCAGAGCCAGGGATCCTCTGGGACTGGATTTACTGACAGTGTGAGCTGCCGTGTGGGTGCTCTGGAAGAACAACTGGGCTTTCTGCTTGACAGGTTAAAACTCCCCATTTCCCCTCTTTCCCCTCCATGTCATCCCAATTCTACCATTCTCCTTCCCTTCATGCCTTCCTTTCCTCTCCTATCAACAGCCTCTCTCTAATTTTCTGGGCTCTACAGTTATCATAAATCTCAAGATTTGATGCTCTATTTGAAGGAGAACTTGGAGCATTTGTCTTCCTGGGCCTAGATTACCTCAATCAGTATAGTATTTTCCATTTTTATACATTTACCTATGGGTCTCATAATTTAATTGTTCTTTATAGCAGAAGAAATCCTACTGTATAGATACCACACTTTCATTATCATTCGTCAGTTGATGCTATCTAGACTGTTGTCATGTCCTAGCTATGTGAATAAAACTGCACTGAACATGGCTGAGAAAGTGTCTCTGCAGTAGGATACAGAATCCGTTGGGTACAAGCCCATGAGTGGTATAGTTGGATCATAGGTCTATTTCTAGCTTTTTGAGCAATCTCTAGGCTGATTTCCAAAGTGGCTGCGCATCTTTACAATCGCACTAACAGTGCATGAGTTTCTCTTCCCCACATCCTCACCAACATCAGTCATCTTTGCCTCCTTAATCTCGGGCATTCTAAATGGGTTAATATAACACCAAAACATAGTTTAAACTTGCATTTCTTTGATGACTAAGGATGGTGAATACATTTTAAGATATTTCTTAGCTGTTTGTGTTTATTTATTCATTTGAGAACTCTGTTTAATTCCACAACCTGATTTTAAATTGGATTTTTTTCTTAGTTGTTTTTGAGTTCTCTGCATATTCAAGACACCAGTTCTCTGTCGGGTGTAGAGTTGGGAAGGATTTTCTTCCAGCCTTCCTCACCAGCAGATTGACAGTTTCCTTTGCAGTACAGAAGCTTTATCATTTCCTAAGCCCCACTTGATTACTCTTCCTATTTCCTGGATGACCTGGCTCCTATTCAGAAGGGCTTTACTGGAAGTGTACACTCTACTTTTTCTTCTAGAAGTTTCAAGGTTTAAGATTTAATGTTGAGATCTTTGATATATTTGAAGTTGATTTATGTGCAGGGTGAGAGAGAAGGATCAAGTTTCATTCTTCATGTAGATAACTTTTCCCCCCAGCACCACTTAAAGATGTTGTCTTTTCTCCAATATATATATTTTTGGCACCTGTGTCAAAATTCAGGTGGCTGTAGGCACGTGAAGTGAACTTATATCTGGGTGCTTGAGTCTATTCCACTGACCAGTGTGTCTGTTTTTGTGTTGGTATGATGTTGCCTTACCACTATGATGGTGTAGTGTAAATTGAAACCAGAACAGATGTCTTCCTGGAACTTATTAAGCAGACATTCTTGCTGAATCAAGGGGCTCCAAGTTTGGTGAGAGACCTTTATTAAAAACTAGGTGGAACAAGACCAAGGAAGAAATTGGTCATGGCCTCCAAGTGCATGCATACATGTACACACACACACACACACACACACACACACACACACACACACACACCTACCACAGCATGTGTGTTCACACACATGGGAACAAGCATGTAGCCCATCAAACTTATATTTCATCTTTATTATTCTCCAGTTTTCTTTCATCCTTTAGGTCCTACATTCTGACCTGTATCATTTTTCTCCTCTCTAAATATTTTCAAAATACCTTTTTCTGGTAATTCTACCACCAACAAATCTGTTCATCTTTGTCCCTTTAGAAACGTTTTGTTTCTCTTGCAAAGGACAAGGCCACAAGGTGAATAATTCTGGGCTGCTGCTGCTATTTTTTTTTTTTGAGTCTCCTTAAATATGTTGCTATGATCTCTCCTCGTTTTTGCAGTTGCTGTAGAGAAGCTGACTTAAATTTGACTCCTGTTCCCCAGTGAATAGTGTTTCAATCCATCTCACTTCTTCCAGGATTTTTCAGTATTTTCTATACTTGGAAATAATATACTGGAGTAACATGTTCTGGTATATATTTTCCTTGTGTTTTTTGGGCTTTCTGGGTCTGTGGTCCTATCTCACATTAATTTGAAGAAAGTTCTTAATCACTAATATTCCTTCCAATTTTTCTCTTTCTAGTATTCCCATTATGTTTAACCTTTTTATAGCTGTCCAGAGTCTTGGACACTCTGGTTTTGTTGTTTGCCTGTTATCCAATCTTTTTTATTCTTTTATTTTAGTTTTGGAAGTCTCAACTGAAATATATTCAAGGCCAGAGAGTTTCAATTCAAATATATCTATTAATAATCTTACAAAAAAGACATACTTTATTTTTGTTAAAAAAGATAACTTCAGTCTCCGGGGTTTTTTGTTTTGGTTTTGGTTTTGGTTTTTGCTATTGTTTGTTGTTGTTGTTTTGTGGATGTTCACCTTTTTCTGCTCACATGATCTATCTGCTCTTAAAGTTGCCTTTCCTTATCTCTTAGAGCTCTAACTATGTTTAGCATGGCTGTTTGAAATTTCCAATGTCATAATTCCTGTTTGGTACCATATCTGAGTTTGGGTCCAGTGTTTACACTGTCTCTTCCAATTTTTATTGCCTTTCAGCATGTTTTGAATTTTTCTTGGTAGATTAGCACAATGTGCTGCTGAGAAGGAGAAACTGGCAAGCAGACCTTCCCCATGTCATGCTAGGGAGTACAGGAAAGGTAGAGCCTTGTGACTGAGTCTTTATCTTTTAGTGAGCCTGTGCCTTGGACTGTGAATTTCACTCATTCTTTTTCCTTCCCTTAGGTAAAACTTGAAGACATCCAAAGTGGTCTGGAATTGAGCACTTCCATCCTCACACCAGCTGGGTTGTAATAGAACTACAGCATGTTAAGCTCTGGTTCACACTTTCTCCTGAAGAAACATTTGATATCAAAAGAAAGCTCTGGAGTATCAGAAGGTTTTCCTCCCCTCCCCTACTTCACACTGACCCAAGCAGAAGAACAACCTTTAATACCATAATGCCCCCTAAAACAAACAAATACTATGTTGTTAATCCCACCAATCCAGAATAAGACCACCACCACAGTTTAAAGACAGATTTGAAGCAAGTTTTAATTAAATACTGGCTAGGTGGATGAGCTCTGGTCAGGTTCACACCCAGGTTCCTGGGAAACAGCCCCAAGTCATGGTTTGCAGCAATTTAGGAAGGAAAACCCATAATTCACTGCATTTCCATCAGGTCCAATCACAGGCAAGCATACATCCCCTCCAGTTACATCCAATTAGGGGAAAGCATATAACCTTACATATTTCCTGCCTGTGAACCTCCTGCCCACATGTGATCAAGTACATCCATACAGATGGTCAAACAACCATGTTTAAGGGAGTGAAAGCACGTGACTTGTTATCTCACATAAGCAACAGCCTCCTGAATTTCAGAAACTATCTGTCCTCGGGCAAGGAGTTTGCAGATCAGAGTCATTTCATTTCATTCCAATCTCATAAGGCACAGTAATTAAAACTTAAACTGTAACTCTGGCTCTCAAATTCCCAGTGTTTAGGAAATACCTATAATTCCAGCACTTTGCTGTGGTTAAGTTAGCAGCATCAAGATTATTCTATAGTGTAAGAATATCTATCAGAGCTCAGCTTACTTTCTTCATTGAATTATAAGAGTAAAAATTACAGATGAAAAACATTAGCCAATATTAATTCATGAACTTTGCTTTTGATTATTTTTATGGTGTTTGTTTTTGTTTTTTAAGACAGGGTTTCTTTGGGTATGCATGGCTATCCTGGAACGAGCTCTGTAAACCAGACTGGTCTTGAACCCTGCTACCTCTGCCTAGAGTGCTGGGATTAAAGGTGTGCACCACTACACCTGGCCCTAAACATTTCTTCCCACAAGCTGGAAGCTTGGCTGTGTGAAATCCTGCCCTGAGTCACCACTCTCTTTATTCCATTTAACATCAGGATTTTCTTTAGTCTGTTTGCCTCCCTGAACACAGGAACTAGCTCCATTCCACCCCTGGAGCCTCTTTCCTCCTTCAACTGTATGTTTTGTACTTTTCTTTGCTCAGCTTGCTCCTTTCCATTCTAGATCTTCATAAGAGTGAACACTAACATGCACAGGACAGCGTCGATATTAGGCTGTTTTGAGATCTCCTCTTCAGTCTAGCTTCAGGCAGATGTTTTTAAACAAGAGGAAAAAACAGTCACATTCTTCACCAAAGTATCACAAGAATAGTCTCTAGGCCACATATTAAAAGTCTTCTCTTCTGAAACCTCTTGATCTGGCCCCCCACAGTTCAAATCACCCTCAGCATTACTGTCTTAAATGTTCCTACTACTATGGCCCATTAAACCCCGCTTAAAGCATGCAACTGCTTTTCTAATCCAAACTCCTAAAGTCCACATTCCTCCAAATGATAGTATGGTTGGGCCCATCAGAGCAATAGCCCAGGCTCTGGTACCAACTTGTGTCTTATGGTTTCTATTGCTGTGAAGAGACACCATGACCACAGCAACTCTTATAAAGAAAAACATTTAAATGGGCTAGTCCATTAGCATCACAGCCAGAAGTATGGCAGTGTGCAGGCAGACTTGGAGCTGGAGGAGTTGAGATTTCTACATCTTAATCCACAGGAAGCAGGAGACTGCCATACTAGGCCTAGTTTGAGCATCTGAGACTTCAAAAGTCTGCCTCTCCTGTAACACACTTCCTCCAATAAGACCACACCTACTTCAACAAGGTCACACCTGCTCCAAAGACTCCTAATAGTGTTGTTCCTTATGGACAAAACATGCAAACAAATGAGTCTACAGGGACCATTTCTATTCAAATCACCATTGTGACAGAGTATGTTAAAGGATCTGAAAAACTACTAATAAATGATCTAGAAGAGCCAACATCAAGGATGGAGAAACTACACGGCCCAACCAAAGATCAGCCGCTAAAGTATACTTCCAGTACTGTGATGATCACAAGCAAAAACAAAATGCTTGTTTTCGATGTTGAAAGAAGAGGTTAAATTTACCATTAATATGGGGTGTTGTAATCAGTTCAAAAGTATTTATTTCTTACTTGTATCAAAATGAGTGACAAGTCTACCAGAACTGATGGAAAGGCAGTTGAAGGACACAGATTCTATGGGGGGGGGGGGGGGGGGGGTAGGAGGGGTTGTGGAAGACACCTGGAGCGAATCTTTAATATGGGTGAAGCTCTCTTTTCTGGAAGCAGATGTCTGGCTTTCATCCACAAACAAGCCAAGTCAGCACCAGGTTTCATGATCTTCTGGATAAGATAATGGGCTTACTTGAGGACAGCATGGCCAGCCACATCTTGAACTTTTTGCCATATGGAACAGTGGCAGTCCTTGGTCCTTCAAGCAGATCCATAAGCATACCTTATCAGTGGGTCACAGGAGTTGTGCGAAGGCAGGGAGCTCTGTGCTTCTGGCTAAGGGAACCTTCCTGCTGCTGGCAAGATGTGGAAGTGCTCTCTGAAGATTTGCTTGTTGTCAGTAATGTTTGGGCACAACCTTTCTTTATGGATGTAACAAAGCAGTGTTTCTTCTATACAGCATGACCTTTTTGATCCAGCCATTGCATCAGGGAGTTATGGCAGATTTTAAGGTCTGTCATCTAAAGAGGGCCTTGCTGCAACTGAGGAAGACACTGAGCAGACTCTGGTGGGATGCTGGAGGGACTGAACATCTGTGATAACATCGGAAGCGTTGCTGGAATTTTGGGTGACTTCATTAGGGAACCTGCAAATGGCTCCTGGAGAAGACACTTGAGGTTTGTCCACAACATCTACCAGGCTGTAATGGAAATGGCAAGAGGCTTTCACAAAGCATTGTGAACACTCTAGAAGCCATTCCTGAGTTTCTGACTAGATAAGAAATCCATGGAGCTGGAACAGGATCACAGAGCAGGAAGAGGCCAGAGAAGAAGAAACTGCAATGTCCAAAGTTGTGTCCTTTAGCTCCTACAGTCAAGAGGAAGATTCAAATGATCTATCTCTGTGAGTTTCAAGCTAGCTTATCTACACAGCAACTTACAGGCCAGCCAGGGCTATATAGCTGATCAAAAACAAAAACCGTCAGGAAAAAAAAAAAAAAAAAAAAAAAAGAGCTCCCCCCAGAGAATTCACCCTGAAGGGCAGAAGGTTTACAGGTTTTGTACTTGAATGTGTCCTTTAAACCCACAAAAGCACAACCCCACATAGAATAGTTTGCACAATAGAGGACTGAGTGCTCACAGTGCCTTAGCTGATTACATACACATCTCTGACGAAAAAAGGAAGTGATTAAAGCAGCATAAATGTATTTCTGAAAGTAATGTTATCTTAAAAATCCCCCTCAAGGAGAGACTCAGGTGTGTCCTCGGATGTCCAGAGGTCAGAACTGCTGTCATGGGTGATGAGCTCGTGTGCACCGGTCTTCAGAAGACTTAGGTCAAGACACAGACATGGAGGTAGAAGACCCTAACAGTGGTGTTTAGTGCCTTGGTAGTTCAAGGTTTATATATAAATGTCTCAGATTTTTAGCAAAATAAATTAAAAACAAAAAAACATACGGTGTGTTTTGTACTGTCCCACAACATGTCTATGGTTTAAGTGCCACAAAGGAACCAAAACTAAGAAAAACAATGAGGTTTATCAGTTTAAAAAGAAGAGTAGAATTACTTTATTACTGAAGAGAAAAGCAGTTTTTATGGGTACTGCATAAGAGTACAGCATTCTGTGATGTCCAGCCATGCACAGGGACTCCCTTGCCTTCCACTCACTCCTTGATTTTCTCTGACTCTTCCCGGAGCAACTTGAAATTCTGCAGCCTCTACGCACATGTGTGGTACTATATTGTTTGTGATCTAATAAAGCTCTGAAAATCAGGATGCAAAGATAGTCACAGCCATAGAAGATGGGCAATGGTGGGACACACCTTTAATCCCAGGACTCAGGAGACAGAGATAGATGGATCTCTATGAGTTCAAGGCCACCCAGGGCTACAGGAGAGTGAATCAGTTTAAAAGGGAAACAGAGCTCACACCTTTAATTCTAGCACTAGAGAGGTATAAAAGATGGGAGCAAGGCATTCAGGACTCTCTCTGGGCAATTAGTCTCCAGCCACATTGAGGTCAGGATCACTCCAACCCTAGTAGAGCTAAGAGTTCTCTGATAGCTTGACTGCTTTGCTTTTCTGATCTTCAACATAAACACCAATATCTTTCTCTGAGTTTTTATTATTCATGCTATGCACGTGTTCTCCCTGTCAGGCACCAAGTTTATCCTTCAGTATCCCATTTGCACTGGACCCTCTAAGTTTATACGTCTCACAGTTTTACCCTACAAACAGGAGGATGTAGCACAAAGCATAGGTGTTCAGTAGGCTGATGGGGGATGTCCTTCTTTTTTGTTGTGAATATGTGTTTCTCTTATTGGTTGATGAATAAAGTGTTTCAACCCATGGACAGGCAGGAAGTATAGGTGGGGCTACTAGACTAGGAGGATTCTGGGAAGAGAAATGCAGAGAGTGAGTCTCTAAAGAGCTGTGGAGAAAGCAAGTAAGCCAAGACCACATAGCGATACACAGAGAGAGCTAGCCATTAAGCAGCCTGAGCCATTAGCCAAACAGTTTATAATTAATATAAGTCTCTATGTGTTTATTTGAAACTAAACAGTTACAGGACTGGGTGGGACAAATAAGCTAATGCCATCTAGCTTATTTGGCTTGGCTTTTAAATTTAAATTTCTGTTTTATTTCTATTATTTTATTCTATATTTTTATTTATTTCAAACTTATTTCCATTTTAAACTTTTTAATGTTAATTTGTTGGTTGGTTTGGAAAGTGTAGTATTCTTACCATGGCACCTGTGTGGAGGTCAGAAGATAACTTTCAGGACTCTGTTCTTTCTTTCTGTGTGGACTTCGAGGTCAAACTTTGGTTGTCTAACTTAGCATCAAGTCATTTATCTGTTAAGCCATATTGTAAGCCCTCCAACTGCATTTTCTGTTTTCAAACTCTGTGGGCAAATAGTGAAATGGTGGAGACCCAGCGCTTGCCAGTGTTAAAAGGGCCAAGGCCTCCTCATTGGTCTACTTCCTAGTCTGTGTTCTCTCGGTGTTCTTTTCAAAGTGACTCAGCTGCTTCCCTCTTTTTGATGAAATAGGAAGATAATCTTGTTGTCTTTGACCAGAGAGGAACTTTTCACTTTACAGCAGCAGCAGTGGCTTTGGGGGGGGGGGGCTATGTTTGTTATCAGCATATCCGGTGATGTTTGCACAAGGCTGAAATGGCCTAATGATGCATGAGAGACAGAGAGAGAAGAAGAAGGAGGAGTAGAAGAAGAAGGAGAAGAAGGAGAAGGAGAAGAAGAAGAAGAAGAAGGGGAAGAAGAAGAAGAAGAAGAAGAAGAAGAAGAAGAAGAAGAAGAAGAAGAAGAAGAAGAAGAAGAAGAAGGTGCCCCTGTTGTTTAGCAGTTCATAACTAATAGAAAAGACATACATATTTATTTTATTTGTAATCACATAGACATTCAACACACAAGACAGTTGTCTCTGTATTGTCATAAAAACAAGCACTGACAGGGGAGTTGAAGCATAGGAACTCAGTGTCTCAAAGTTACCAGCCAGGCCTCCATGTATCTTATACAAGATCTGAAACACTCTTGTCCATTTTCCTTAAGTGGACACAAGACTGTTCTTCATATGTTGTTTTACTTCAAAGCAAAAACCTAAAGACTTCTAGGAAAAAAAGTGAATGAAATGTGGTCCATCAGCACTGTCTGGAAAACGAGTGAACTATGGAGCACCTATGGCATGCAGAGACGAAATAGCGAGTGAAAAGCAAAGCCAGAAAGCCTGGTGCCCCTCATTCTACGGAGTTAACACTGCAAAACTGACAGTGTGCTATTTAGCGGTCCAGGCCCTGTGTGATCATAAAGAAAGCCAAAGGCATGGAGGCTTTCAGAATCATGGCCACTTCATGGTAGGCAGGGGACATGATTAAGGAAAGAGGCTCAAGGCTTCGGATGTCAGAGCTTATTTTAAGTGTTGGGGACAGGCATGCTCAATCTCACATTTATTGACTGCTGGTGTATAGTGCATAGACTATTTCTTGATATTATTCAGAAGGAGAAAATAAAACAAAATCAAAGGGATAGGGAAGCATTTCACACAGCACTCCCAACAGTGATGAGTAACGATTGTGTGCAGGGACAAGTGACAAACCTCATTCGGTGTGGGGGCCCCTTCAGATGGCAGCATGTGCAAGCAGAGCAGCCAGGCAGAAGCACGCATGCCCTGGGGACCCAGGAGCCCTGTGGAATTTACAGACACCTGCTGCTTGGCGCGGTACAAAGAAGCCAGGTATTTGAGCTATAAAGGCTTGTTTGTTCTTAGGAGACATGGAAGAGGAACAAAGGTAAGGCAGGGGACCAATAAAAGAGGGCGCTGAGTCTGCTTCATTGCAAATACACCAAGAACAAATCCAACTTTTCCAGCCTCTCAGCTGATCTGAGAAGTCATCCTCGGCTTTTCTCCCTTGACACGATTATAGGCTGACAGAGTTTCATCTGTGCCTGCCTCTTTGCTCTTCAAGCTCTCTGAGCCCAAGCATCAGCACTGTTGATTCAGCAAACATTTGCTGACTTTCCCTTGTGTGCTTTCCCTAGGAGACAGCCAAGGAAGGGGAAAACTAAATGAGGCCCAGATCCACCTGCAAAGTAACTCACCGTTTGGAGAAAATGAGAAGAGCCATGAGGGAGAAGGCGATGCCAAGACAGGCAATCACTCATTGTGCCATTCTCTCCTTCAGCAAGCTTTCATGTGTCAATCCTCTTCTGGCCTCAGGGGGGAAAGAGCATACATATATGGTTTGTGCAGCCTTCAAAGGCTTGCATCGTAATTGAGGGAGGCAGGAAGTTACAACAAAACATGGAAGTCCAATGATAAAGCTGTTCAAAGGGTATTACTGTTCAAAGGGTACTACTGGAACAGGAACATGACCTAGTGGAAGTAGGGAAAGATCTGAGAGTAGAAGTTTGGGGAGGGCTCTGAGTTAAAATGTGACATATTTCACGTGAGTTGAGCAGGTGCAGAATTCCCACCAGAAGACACAATGTACAATAGACACCTAGCCAGAAAACAAATCAAACAACCTGTGTAATCGGAAGCTAGGGGGGAAAGCCAGAGATGTCCTCAGCTTTCTGGAGGGAAGATGGGTTTTTATTCTAAAGGCAATGAAGACTCCGGGGGATGGCTTGACAGGCAGAGTAACACTCTAGCTGTATGAAGGGCAGTTCTTGAGAGGACAAAGTGAAATTGGAGGGGTCCCTGACAACCCAGAGAAATCAGCCAGGGCTAAGATGCAGGATATGCTTTAGGATGTTGGGATGTGCTTATGTATGGGATGCTCTTGGGAGATGTGTGAAAGTACTGAGTGTAGATCGATCTGTGTATACCCAGATCACTGCGGAAGGTCCAGACCGCATTGCTGGACATGGTAGGACAGGGACAACCCACCTCCATGGGGCAGTTATGTTCAAAGTTCTTGTAGAGCAAGACTATGAGATAAAGAGGGATGAAGATGCAGTGATGGGCCAGTAGGGAATCAGCATTGACCCTATGTGCCTTCCTCTAGCTTGTCAGGCCTAGTGGAAAGCATTTCCAACATGTTACAGCCTATCCTTCCTTACTCTCCAGAGGAGCGTGATAGAGAAAGCACACCACATGTCTCAGTAGATGTAAATCAGATGCAAAGGTGGCTGACAGGAGATTTTTGTCTAAATAATAGGTCAGACCTTTTCAGGCTCCATAAAAAGAGCCATAAAGATCAGTATCTCCAAAAACCTGAATTCCATTTTCCACTGAAGGAAATTTGAAATCACTTGGGGCCCCTGTCAACTTCATTTTATTGGTGGATGGATGGGAAGAGACATAGGCCATTTCTCATCCAATCTGTGAATTACAGAGTCTTAGATCCAGATTCATGCAGCTAAAAAGGATGTATGGGGTCAGTTTACCTGACTGCTCCATTCAGAAACTTGAAATACATTCTATCAGGAATATTACAAGAATTCCCTGAATGACCTTAATGGAAGACAGGCAGGGCCAGCTAACATCCAGGGACGACTCCGGAGAAAAAGAGGAAATGAAAGGGACCCTCAGAGCTGCAATGGAAGAATGCAGAGTGGGAAATTGTCAAGGGAAAAGCCCATCTTGGCACTTATGCTCTCGGCCTAAGTTGGGCTCTGCAGACTTTGAAAAGATGAAAGGCTCCATGGTAAGTCAAAGTAACCAGTTTAAAGAAAACAAAATCAGGAATTGTAGAGCAGATATTATCATCCTTAGCCATCTACCTGCGTAAGTCAGCAACTTTGAGATCAAATATATCACATAAATCAACTGAAAACCAAGTTGATTAAACACACACAAATCATGATCAAACCTTCATTATATCTGATAAAACTATAAGTGGGTGACAAACCCACATTCACATGATAGGATGTAGAGTAGAAGCAAAACAGTGGTCCTCAGGGTTTCATTTCTTTCCAGAAAAGAGTCCTTTCAACCAAGGTAATTGCATAACTATTTTCAGTGTGGTGACATATAGCATGTGCAGTGAGAGCCAACTCTAAGCATATAGTTTGTTGACATTAATCACATTCATTGTATATGCAACTATTCCCACTATTTCCATTTATTCATCACAAACCTGAAGCAATGAGCAATGACCACTCTACCTTCTACTCACCCCCAGCAATCTTCTGTTCCTGTTCGTGGGAACTTTTTAGTCTCGATGTTTACCTGAAGAATCCCATGTTTTGTCTTATTCTGCCTGTGTTATTCTAGCACAATGTTTCAGTTAGGACAGGTAAGTTCTATTGATGGGAGATGTCATTCTGTAAATATGTTTCTCTTATTGGTTAATGAATAAAGCACTGTTGGCCAATAGGAAAGCAAGGTAGGCGGGACTAGAAGACAAGGAGAATGTGGGAAGTAGTAGGGAGGAGATTCAAAATGTAGGACTAAGAGAGCAGAATGCCAGGCCCTCTCTCCGGTAAGATGAAACCACATGGAAATACTTAGATTAATAGAAATGGGTTAATATTTAAGACAGAAATAGCCAATAAGAAATGCTAGTAATAGGCTAACAGCTTTATATCTAATAAAGCATCTCTGTGTGTTATTTGGGGCTGGTGCAGCTGTGGGACCAGGCAGGTGGGAAAACTCATAACACTGTATCAGTTAGGAGAGATAACTTGTATCATTTAGGATAGATAACTTGTATCAGTTAGGACAAGTAAGCTGTATCAGTTAGGACAGGTAAGCTGTATCAATTAGGACAGGTAAACTGTATCAGTTAGGATAGGTAAGCTGTATAATTTAGGACAGGTAAGCTGAGATTTGTTGCTGATGGTCTAGTGAATATGTAAACTCCTTTCTGTTCACTTCACTGTTTCTAAGTAGACACTTGGGTGGCGCCTACCTTGTAGATTTGAGGAATGTTAAAAGAAACATGAGCACACACGAATCATTTTTAGTACCTAATTTTGATTATTTGGGAGCTTCCCCCCAGCAGTGAAATCCCCATGTAATATTGCAATTATGATTGACTTTAAGGGGAAACCCAAACGTTCCCACAGGGATTGCATTGTCCCACACTCCTTCAGCATGTAGGGATCTGATAGCACCTCACACAGAGACTGTTTTCTGTTGGGTGTGCATGTTTGTTTTAACTAGTCATCCTTGGTATGATAGGAAACTCATCATGGTTTCAATCGGCACTTCCATAATTTATTTTTTTTTCACTTGGTTACTGGATATTTGTCTATCATCATTAAGTCTGCTTGTATTCTTTGCCCACAATTTCCCTGGTTGTTTACTTTTTTGGTTGGGTGATAGACATTCCTTTTTTATATTCTGGACATCTGCCCCCTATCAGATATGTGACTCCTATTGTTTTCTCCCATTTGTGGGTTGCCACTTTTCTCTGTTGACAATGTCTCTTGGGCACAAAAGTGTTTAATTATAAGGAAATCCAACTTGATTATTTTTTTCTGACTAAGCTTTTGGAGTCATGGCCAAGGAATTATTGCCAGACAAAATTTCAAACGCTTTGCCTTATAGTCTAGTCTAGGATAACTGGTTTCTGCCCTTCCATTTATGCATTTGCCTGTTTTGAGTTGGTTGTCTGTGTGAGTGTGCAGGGAGAGGACAGAGGTTACCATGAGGTGTGTTCCCTGATTGCTCCCCACCATCCTCATTCCTCTGAGTATCAGGACTAGAGCCACGTGTCACCATGTCTTGCTTTTGCCTTGCTGTGAAAGACAGTTTATTCTGAGATGAAATCCTCAGCTTTAAATGTCATCACACTGCTTCAGACATACCAGAAGGAAAACGGCTGTTGATTGGATTAACGATTCCTATGCATGGTAAGCTATTTCTCACTTGTTGATTTAAGAACCCTGGCTTTGGGCTTCGGACTGTCGGACAGCAGTGAGCCTTACAGTTTCCTTTGAATCCACCCTACTACAGTCCACTGAGGTTCTTGGATCTGGGATACCTGTCTATTTCACCACTTCTTTCAGGAAGTTTGCAGCCATGATTTCCTCGAATATTTTCCTGTCTTTTTTCTAGAGTCTGAATACTGTGTGTGCTGTCTCCACTGTTCCCAATGGTGTTCACAGGTCACTTGGGGTCTTTATTTTCATTCATCCTCTCTCTCTCTTTCTCTCTCTCTCTCTCTCCATTTTGTTTTGTATTCGATAATTTCAGTTATTTTATTTCAAGTTTATCGATTCTCTCTTCTGACAGGCCAAATCTCCTCTTGACTTCTCTAGCAAATACTTCTTTATTTCAAATACCTTTCCCAAGCCAGGAGATGGTGTCACGTGCCTTTAGTCCCAGCATGCAAGAGGCAGAGGCAGGCATATCTATGTGATTTCGAGGCCACCTTAGTCTACAGAGCAAGTACCAAGACGCCAGGGCTACCGAGAGTAACCCTGTCTTGAAAAGCCAAAATAAATAAATAAATAAAATTTTCCAGCTGTACAACTTTTTTTACTTCCCCCCAATTTTGTCTCTTTATTGGTATTCTGTTTTTCTTCATAATTGTTTTATGAGGGCCCTGTAGTTATCTGTGTTTTGTGAACTGTATCAGCTGAAGTCTAATGTCTGGGGACTTTCTGAACAGTTTCTGCCGATTTGTTCCATCTAGTTGAGCGAGTCATATTTACTCATATTTTCTTACAACCTTGCAGCTGAAGAGTGGATGTTTGAATATCACAGCTAGAAGTCAAAACCTTTTTTCAGGCTTGCCCTTTTCATTATTGTGGTGATGTTGAAGATTGTAAGAGTCCATTTGTTTAGTGACTTCCAAAAGTACTTTGTGTGTGTTTGTGCATGACTATGTATGTGTGTTCATATGTTTAAGTATGTGTGTGGGTACATGCTTGTACATGCATGTTGATATTCAATTGTTCATGCATGTTCACATTGTGTATACATCTTTGTGCATTTCTCAGGCACAATCCACTTTTTTTTTTTTTTTACAGTGTCTTACTGGTGTGGAAGTCACCAATTAGCCCAGGTTGTCTGGCCAGCAGGCAGGCCAGACACTGTTTGTCTCTGCTTGCTGGAGAGTTGAGATTACACACACACCACCATGCCTATCTTTTGACATGGGTTTTGGGGACTAAGGTCAGGTCAACAGAGCTCTCTACCCAGGAACTCCAAAATCACTTTTATAAAGATTGAATGCTTGGTTGTGTGCAGCCAGCGAAGTCTAAGCTCCGTAGCTTGTGTTATCTTGTGTTCATACAGGGAAATCTTAAATGCTCAGAGCTGAAACAAACAACCTTAAGCTATTCTAGGCTTTGCAGATGATTGGCTCTGCGCCAGTCCATTCCTACACTTTGCCAAGCTGACTACAAGCCCAAGAATCAGCCAGAGGTGAAAAGCATAGTCTGACACAGGTCTTTTCTGGACACTGTCTTGCACTGATCACGCACATGGCTTTTGCAATCTCTACAGCCAATTTGTCTCTCTTAATTTTCCAAAGAGACTCCCTCAGCTTTCCATCTGGGCCTTGGGTGGCCTGTCTGTTTCAGCTGGACTTTCCCCAGTTATCAGAGGATTGTTAGGTTTTCAATTTTTTTCCAAGCCCAAGTTCTTTGAGGTACTGGGGATCTTTTCTAGAGCCTTAGGCTTGTGTCTTAGGGTTTCTATGGCTGTGATGAAGTAGTGTGACCTCAAGCAAGTTGGGGAGGAAAGGGTTCATTTGGCTTCTATATCCTGAGTTCAGCTTCTTAAGAAGGTGCTTATGAATCAGCTATTTTATTTGTTTGGAAGGGAATTCTGGGCACATGCTGAAAAGCCCCACTTTTGAGTAAACCAGTTCCTAGCACTTTGCTTACATCTTCTGTACTTAGAAATTTCAAAAATTCAACATTATCTGATACTACATACCATTCTGCTGGGGAAAAATGCTGTGTGAAGATTTTGTTTTGTATTTAGACACAAAAAGCTCAAACAGTTTTACAGTTTAAGCAGTAAGTCCTGTGTCTCTTGCCCTGCTATCCCCTTCATCCCCATCTTTCTGAAGGACTTCCTGTGGCAGCACACATGAGCAGCCTTTCCCACTGTATATTCTATCTTAGTTATAATGCCACGTTATCATTAAAATTCCCATCTGTTAAACATGTGGGTTAATTATCTCAGTATTTATTACTTTTTTTTCAAATACACTATTCATCAACTAGGATAGTGGCTTTTGTTTCCTCAAAGAACTGTACACATCCATAGGTAAGGAAGTTATAGTTGAGGATCTCTACTGCCTAGGTATCCCATATCAGTCCAAAACTCAACAAGTAACAGCAACAAAAATGAAACATAATTAATACAGTTTTACTGTTTCCATAGAGATTTAATAAAACAATTATAAATGTTCTTATGTTCATCAGTTTGTTAGCTAGTGGGTGACTTCAGCATCTCACTTTCACCTATAAGTCATCCAGAAAAAAACTACACAGAGACACTCTGGAGTTAGATAATATCATAAAGTTTCTGACATAAACCAAATATAACCAATAGACATCTACAGAACATTCCACTTGAAACACTTCTCTGTAGCTCATGGGACTTCCTCGAAAATCGACTACATATTAGGACACAAGAAAATTTCAACAAATATAGAAAATTTGCAATAATAACCTGCATTCTTCCTGACCACATGGAATGAATCTGGATATCAACCATAAGAAATGGCAGAAAGTATACAAACTAATGAAAACTAAATAACTCACTACTGAAGGAAATTGGGCCAAGGTAAAAATCAAGAAGGAATTTTAGAACTTTTTAGAATTCAATGAATATGAAAGCCCAATATTTGGACATCTATGGACATAATGGAAGCAATTCTAAGAGGAAATTTTGTTCATGGTACTAAGTGCCTCTATAATAAGAAAAGAAAGAACTGGGGAGATCTCGTATCAATAACTTAATGACACATTTGAAAGCATTAGCAAAACAAGAAGGAATAATACCCCAAATGAGTAAATAGGAAGACATAATCTAACAGCTGGAATTGCTGACAAGAATCGGTGAGACAGAGTTGGTTCTTTGAAAAAAAAAAAAACTCAGCAAAACTGACAAATTTCTATTCATATCAATCAAAAGAAAGAGGATCCAATTAATAAAATTAGAATTAAACAGAGACATCACAACAGACAATGAGGAAATTCTAAGAATCATAAGGATATACTTTGAAAATCTGTATTCCATCAAACTTTAGAGCCTAAAAGAAATAGATGACTTGAGTGTGAAATCAACAAAAAAATTTAAAGAAAAAATTAACATGTTTCTCTACAACCAAGTCTTCCAGTAAACAGAGGAAGCAGGGACACTTTCCACCTTATTCCAGGAGACATATGATTATTGTGATATCAATGACAGAGGAAGTCATTGGAAGAAGAGACTACTCAATATTAATTACTTCATATACATAGCACAAATGTTTTAAATAATGATAAAGTCCAAGAATGTTCAGACGATCTCATGTCATAGTACAAGGGTTATCTTAAGAAGGCAAAGTTGGCTTGTCATGCAAAAATTATTGTTGGGAATCAAATTTAAATGATGGAAGAAAAAAATACATCACCACCTCAATAAATACACACATACAGTATGTCATACATATTCTTGAGGAAATAAACACACAAAGAAACTTGTAATGGAAGCAGCTTTCTCAATCTAAAGAAGAGTATCCATGGAAAAGAGCTAAAGATAACATTATACTTAGTTTAAAAAAAAAAAGAAAGAAAAGTATCAGCTTTCCCTTACTATCAGGAATAAAGAAGTCTCAGCATTTCTAGTTGATATTTTACTGAGTTACTTAAGAGGGAAATTATCAAGGGAAAAGGACAGAAGGCATTCATGGAATAAAGGGGGATGTAAAACTGCTATCATTACTACATATCATGACTGTAGATGTTTTTGTTTTAAAGCCCTGGAACTCCAGTAGAACCAAACTGTAGTAAGGAAAGCATAATGGAGGCTTCAAGGTCAAATCAATTGTTCTTCCTTCTACTTTAAGCTTGTCTGTTTGTCCTTGTTTTGATCACAAAAACCATTCAAATGTGAACTATAACAGCAACTCCTCCCATGGTATCATCAAAAGTTGAATAACCAGATAAATCCACACTTGAGTCAGTATCACTGGTACAGCATCTCTTGTTGCTCCTTAGGTAATACATCAAGATAGCAGCAGGCTCTATTACAGTTAATAAAGTCAGATGCCCAAATTTATATGTATGATAGTTAAACTTCATGGTCAAATATCAGGTCTTATATCTGAGGGACACTGAGGCAGATGTCCTTAAAGTAGCAGACTTATTCATTCCATAGGCAGATAGTATGATGGACATTTTGAAGAGAACTCAACCCCATGAGTCAATGTGGGAATCTTCTCTTCTAGATTTCAGAGACAGAGGGAAGGTCTTAGGCCATGTAGTTGGTGAGTAGCCCATACTGTGTTCTTATGGGCAGGTTGACTTGGGTTCCTGTGTGGCTGGGGAAGGGGGAAACATCTGGTCTTTTGATTAATGTGTGTTCATCATTTGTGATGTGCCAGCTGTAGCCCCTCACTGCTTGGGGTCCAGGTTTTCTGCCGGAGGCTGCTGAACTTTTTTGAGAAAAATGGGAATTACATAGTCACAGCAGGGTGCTTGTGGTCATTTCTCTGTTGTCCTGAGAATTAGAATCCCCAAAAGTCCAGGTCTTTCACAGCAGCTGTGAGGAGTAGAGGAGGATGTGTCTGTTGCAGGTGAGGGTGGCCTGAGTAGCTCCTAACCTTAGCTTTAGCATCAGTGCAACTGGAGTTGGAATTTCCGAGGAGACACAGCTCTGGGCATACAAGTGATTCCATTCCAACTGAAGAGGATGTGGTAGTCTGGGTGCAACGTATTTGGGCAATAAATGTAATTGGCTCCCATAAGCTATTGGGAGGTGTGGCCTTGTTGAGGGAAATGTGTCATTGTGGGGTCAGATTTTGAGGTCTCTTTTGCTTAAGAGACTTCTTGTTGCCTTCTGACCGAGATGTAGCTAGCACCATGCCTACCCGTATGTTACCATGCTCCCTGTCATGATGATAATGGACTTAACCTCTGAACTATAAGCAATCCTCAGTTAAATGTTTTCCTTTATAAGAGTTGCCGTGGTTATGGTGTCTCTTCACAGCAATGGAAATCCTAAGATGAAAGTTAGTACCGGGAACTAAGGTATTGCTGTGATAGGCCCTACCATGTTTTTGTTTAGAGTAATGTGGACATTGGTCCTTTGGGCTAGGAAAACAGTGATTGCACTGGTTTAAGCAAGGCTTAATGAGCCATACTAGAAGGAGGATGGAAGTCAATAGTGAAGAGTGTGATTGGTGAGTTACCAGGGGCTATCTGAAGAGGTTTCAGAGAAGTTTAGTGTGTTGGCTAGAGAGAGTTCTGGTGATATTTTGGTAAAGAATATGGCTGCTTTTTGCCCTTGTTTGAAGCATCTGCCTGAGGCTAACGTGAAGAGTTTTGGATTAATTCCATTGGCAGAGATCTCAAAACAGCCTAGTATAGACTCTGTTCTGTGGTTAGCTACTAGTGCCCATGCTTATAAAGATTTATGATGAGAAGGGGCAAACTGATCAAAGAAAAATACAAAATGTACAGATCAGGAAAAGGTACATCAGGAAGTGGAATGGAGCTAAATCCTGTGTTCAAGAAGATACACTGACTAAGAAATGAAATAAAGGGAGCAGTGACCTCAGGGCAAGATCCCACCCAGCTAAATTTCCTAGTGCTGGGTGTGGTGATGCACATCTTTAATCCCAGCACTAGGAAGGCAGAGGCCAGCAGATCTGAGGCCAACCTTGTCTAGAGATTCAGTTCAGGACAGCCAAGCTTAGGCAGTGAAAGACAGAAAGCTAGTGAAGATGTACTTGAACGGTGGGGCCATGTTCTAACCCCAGCAAGCAGCAGAACGTGGCGGCTTTGGCCACGTGGTTCTGGCTGTAGAGTTAAGGAGAGAAGAAACAGGTTTGGTGTTTGCCCCCACACCTAAGGAAAGAAGCTGAGGCCAGGCATGTGTCAGAGGTGTCCCTGAATGGAAGCCTAGAAAGGTCATTTCGTGAAGCTGTGAGGTGAAGCTTGGATTGCCTTGAAAATTCCAACATGTTGGAGATGCCAGAGTTGCGGGGTACCTGCCAAAGAAAACTGATAACAGGGAAAGGAACCAGCCCAAGGAAAAGAAGTGTGTTGCAGCCAACAAAGCTGAAAGGAGTTGGAGATCTGAAGAGTGTTTGACATCAGACATAGAGATGCAGAGTTTGCCCAGCTGGTTTGGTATGGTATTCCCTTGCCATGTTCCCTTCCTCGTGTTTTGCAATGGTAATATATATCCTTTGCCATTATAGTTTGGAAGTATGTGGTCTAGTGAAGAGCATTGGTTTGTAACATGAATGAATAAAAGACCTAAAGACTGGTATTGGGCAGAATACCAGAATAGCAAAGCAGCTGGCCACTAGCTCTCACTTCTAGTTTAGGCTAAAAGGGATGATCCACACACAAACTTTTCATCAAGTCTCAAACTGCTGTGTCTCCTCGGTGTGGTTGGAGAATGAAAAGCCTCTCTGAGGCCTTGCTTCTGCTTTATATACTTCCCTATTGTTAGGATTAAAGTTGTGAGCTACAAGTCTTTTAGACTGAATCACTTTTGTGTAGATCTGGGTGACCTTGGACTCACAGAGACCTGTCTCCCTCTTAATCTTGAGTCCTGGTATTAAAGGTGTGTACCACCACCTCCTAGCTTCTGGCTGCTGAGATTAAATGTGTGTGTCACCGCTGCCTGATATCTATAACTAGAGGCTGACTTTGCTTTTCTGAATCATCAGTCTGGCTTTAATAAATCATAAATAATATATCACTATACTGGTTGCTTTTCCAGAGGACCTGATTTCAATTCTTCCAGCACCCATATAACAGCTTATGATCATCTGTAACTCCATTCCCAGAGGATCCAACACACAGACATACATGGAGGAAAATTCCAGTGCACATGAAATAAAAATAAATAAATAATTAAAAAATAATGCCTTTCAAAGAGAGCTTTAGATTTCCAAGTTCATAGATAGACAGATATGTAAGGTAGATACATAGATAGAAGATAGGTAGAAAGAAAGATAGATAGATAGATAGATAGATAGATAGATAGATAGATATAAATAGATAATTGATAATTAATTGTTGGTTTCTGAGAAAAAAGGCCCAAGTTAATATATCACTTCTAAGTCTTCCCACATTTTAGGCCTCCATCCTTTCTTTAGATACCATGTGAAAGTCTCCCTGTCTGGTGCACTCTCCTGGGAGGAAGACAGTTGACCAAGGGTGAAACTGAGCTACGTAAGTGAGTGGAAGACCCAGCCAGGTGCGGGGCATGCTGACAACAACACTGTCACCAAGTCACAGATGGCTAGTGCCGAAGGAGGGGAACCGTTATATTATGAGGTGTATAGAGACGAGCAAGTGTCCCAAAAACATCCATCCTGTGGTACCTGGGCACATCTGGCTCCAATTGTCCCATTTCCCTTTCCAGAAAGGAGAGAGTAAGAGAGAGGAGAGAGCGAGAGAGAAAGAAAATGAGCAATCTGGGCAGGTGAAATTTCTATCCATCAAGGACAGAGAGGTGTCAGATGACAAGGACAAGTTAAGGAAGAGGCTGTTAATGAAAAAGTGAATTTTTAAAGGCTCCCAAGATCATTTCTGCAAGAAAGGGGAATACCACATATTTCCTCTTTGCCTTTCACAAGCAATAAATACTAACTTTTCAAAAAGAGTGGAGATGAATCTCGAATCTGACATAGGCAGTTAATGGATCTGCCTCCAGCTAGAGGTCAGTGGCCTCGTCCCAAGAATCTCCTTTTGCCTTTTCCTCGAGATCTTACAATCCTTTTGGTTACCAAATGTCTGGAGGACCTGGGAACCAAGAGTGCATTCCTGTCAAACAACAGCATCAAATGCAACTGGAAATAAGGGTCCTGTGATTGGACAGCTTCACAGATCGACATAGAACAACACAGTAAACAGTGCCCTGTGATTGGATAGCTGCACAGTTTGGGCGAATCATTAAGAATGCTCTTTCTGGGCTTGAGGATATTAAGACAGGAGATATGGTTTACAAAAAATTATAGAAGTGCACTGTAGAAGTTTGAACAACAGGAGAGCCTAGTCTTCATTCAGTGAGCCTGGAGCCTGGAGCGTCAGGATTCCCAGGATTCCGCTGTCACCATGCAGTAGCTGTGGAGCTTGAGCAAGTCGCTGAGACAGTAATGTGTTGTCCTTACAGGACTGAGGAAGTACAGGCAGTGTGGATCAGAGCTCCAGTACATATTCTTTCTCTGCCTCCTGCTTCCGATCCAAAGCTCTCATCTCTCGGCTCAAACCGTGAAGGTATGTGAGAGAATCGGACTTTTCGAGTGAACTCGAACTTTCAGTTAACTTTCATTCCCAAAGCTGGGGAGAAATGTAACCTTAGGGGCTGCTGCTTTTGGAAGTACTGACTGGTGACTCTGGAGAATGGGATGCTAGTCCTCTGGCCCCTGCACACACTGATGTGGGGGATGGGGTACCCTCCATCTATTTCCCTAGATAACAGTTCAAAGATGCCTTTCCATTTGTCCTTTGGTGCCTGAATGGGAAGACAGAGTTGCTGACCATTATTCTCACAGGAGACAAATAGCAAAGCATAAAGCTGGATTTGAAAATAAATAGTGGCAGACACTACCCACAAATGTCCATGCCTGAGTCTGAGTCTGCACAGCGACAGGTCATGTAGTGTCCTGGACCAGCAGAACGCATTACCAGCTAGTCTCAGGAGCTACTCAGTTCAGATTAATGAATGCAGAACAGACCCAAACAACTGACACAGGGCTTGCTTTGCAACCTGCCCTAAGTCTACCTAGTTGTTTCTCTGACCCCATTCTTGCCCCACAGTGACAACCCCGGCCTTAGTCAGTACAGGGTGGCGGGAGTGTCATATTCTCCCAGGACTGCACTGGCAGCATGTGTCACATCATCACAGTGGCCTGCAATCCCCGACTGCAGATGGGATAAACATCAGTGCGAGGAACAGCAGCTCCTCAGTAAGTCATGTAGGTCCATGTGGTTCATGAGGCAGCAGAGGCTCACACAAGCCACTGACTGCTGCTGCTGTGGGGGCATGCCCCTGGGAACTTGTCAAAAGGGTCATTGCTTCTTTCCAATGGGTCCCTGTTAATCCTTTTACTGAGAATTTAACTGGCACCACCTTGGGGACAGCATGTGTTTATAAAATGATATACAACTGTAGACATTCATTAGCACTGTCAGTGCCTTTGGAATGATAAACAGTGGGACGACTCAGTCAAAATGCTTCTGGAGCTAATCCCAAATTAACTTTTCTATGCCCTGCCGAGAAGAAATATGAGTGCAATGAAGGTTTTATGGTAGCCTCTAATCTCGCAATTAAACAAATGTCTGAAAAGAAGGGGACAGTGCATTATGTTTTCATTGAAATGCAGGAACAAAAATAAGCACCAGAGTCCAGGGATCCCTCCAGTGACAAGCCCTAATGCACCTATGTGTTAGCACCATGTGGCATCCGTGAATTTGCTGTTTTATAAGGATCCATGGCCAGCCATCTGTGGGGTTGCTTTTTCAGTGCCTTGTTATTCCCACAGCCATCCAATATAGACTGCCAGAAGTCTGTGGGTAATTGGCCTTTAAGGCTTAAGCCTACCTACAAGAAATAAGGTAGTTCTACTGGGAGGCAGAGATTTGCAGGAGGAAAGAGGGAGACTGGTGTTCACCTGGTTTCCCAGGAGGGAGGAGTAAGAGGGGGGAGGCTGCATTGCCTCCTCCGGCCCTGATCTGTGGAGAGCTGTATACACCAGACTTAGCTTTCCCTCAGAGCACAGCAAGGTATCTCACACTGGCAGGTCGTCTCCAGAAATGTCCCCTTCTTGTCCTTAAGCAGCAGGCGGCACCAGCAGGCTTGAGATGCTCAAAAGCCAGTGCCCAAAACAATGCTGCTGGGGATTGTGGCAGAGGATGGTGTCCTGAGATTGTATTGTCTTGTGCCTTTTGTTCCCTGGAACTTCAAATAACACATTTGGCATTACTGGAATCTGTGCATACAGGTCAGCATGGAGTTTCCTGGGTTTGCACTTTAGACTCTGCTTCCTTCTTGTCATTTGCTGTTGACAAAAGTTGAGATCTCCAGCCTCATTTTAGGCAAGGAAGGAAAGGACACAGGTGGCTTCTGGGTACTAGAAGGACAGGCCTGTAAAGCTGTGGGGGGCATTCATTTCCTTGCCACTGTCCCTCAGTGATATTATCCGGGAGCACTTCACACACTGAATCTGGATAACAAGGTCAGGCTTGTTTTCCTGAAGACAGGCAAGCTCTCTGTGTGCAAGAGTCTGGGCCTGGAGATTCACCTGCCTGTGGCTTTTCTCAACTAGTTTGAGAATCTCTACATTTTTCATTCCCAGGCAGTCAGTTAACCAAAGAAGCCACGTAGCCACCTTACCTACAGCAACCCTCCGGCCACCTTGACATTTACCATACGGGCTCTACTTCTTGAATTCCAAGCCTAAACCTAGCTATGGCACTCAGTGTGATTTTAGGAGAAAGTGAGGGAATCTGGAGTGGCTTACTCAGTATCCACGCTGTGTGAACCTGTGCCTGCATTAAAGCCCTGTGTTCCTGAGCATGGGAATGTGAAGGTCGTTGTTGGTGCTGAATGGAGTTCTTTGACCCTGAGAAGCTGGATTCAGGACTAAGGGCCTGCCCTTAAGTGTGGTTTGTATGTCCAGTGACACTCCATTAGAGCAAATTAAGTTTTCCTTTGCAATCGATTGTCAGAGATATCTTCTGGGTTAGAGGTGGGGCTTGTGTCTACTTGTCCTCTCAGCACTGGAATCCCATCGGGGTTAGACCTGTGCAGGTCCTGTGCATGCTGATACAGTCTCTGAGTTTATATGTGCATCAGTATGTTGTGTAGTCTAGAAGGCCTTGTTTCCTCGGTGTCCTCCATCCCCTCTGGCTCTTACAATCTTTCTGCCTCCTGAGGGGAAGGGTTTGGATGGAGACATCCCATTTAGACCTGAGTGGTCCAAGGTCTCTCACTCTCTGTCCATTGTCCATTTGTGAGTCTCTATATTTGTCCCCATCTACTGAATGAGGAAAATTCTCTGATGATGACTGAGGAAGACAGTGATCTATGACTATAACAAAATGTCCTTAGGAATTACTTTGTTACTACATTCCTTTAGCAGAACAGTAGGATTTAGTTTTATCCTAGGCCCATGGCTTATCTAGTCGCAAGCCACAAGAGAATGGCCTATCTTGGGTTCTGTCTCACAGAGTGGACCTTAACTCCCACAGCTTCTATGCCTCTATGGCATCACTGTGTCCTGCAGGCAGGTGTAGATTGGAAAGTTCGAAGCTGGGCTGTATTTTGATAGTTTGTATTTATCTATGTAAAGGGATTCTTCTGTGTTGTCTGGAAGTTTGGATGGGATAGATACTCTTTTATTGTAAATGCGTTTTAAAGGATATGGGGTAAAGAAGGAAAGTGATCTAAGGTACACAGACTCCTGTAATACTCTGATCCTGACCATCTAAAGATGGAAGATTCCCCCACCGTCCCCTGACACTCTACCATGGTCTGCACTTCTTTCATCTTCAGATCTCTTCCAATGGAGGGCACCAAAACCTGTTCTCACTGACGTCACCTAAGAGGACACTCGGGACGCTGGACACTGTCCCAACTCAGGCCTCCCTGTGTGGGCCCTCTGAGTGGTTCCTTCTCTTCTGCCACCCCCTGTGTTACAGATATGCATGTTTTGTGAGTGCCATTTCCCAATAGTTTTCTACTAATGCTTTCATGAGAATTACATGAAAATGGAGGAAATGGCCTGGAAAATGATGCCATTGCTGCAAGGTTAATAGATATTTGGTAACTGGGCATTTCTCTTAACCTCCCATTTAGATCTCTAGAGAAGCACACTTTTGATTTTCATTGTTTGGTCCTGCATATTTTTCATCAGACTAACCACTAGCAATGTAGGCCCTTCTTATATGACAAATATCAGCTATCTTCATAAAATATCTCCACAGCACTGTATCTCCTAATTACTGCTTGTATGTGGAAAGGGCTCATTTTAATCAATTTGTGCCACTTCGTTAAACTATTTATTATCAGATTTATGATAATCTTCAGTTTAGTTCCATGGTATTAAGATAAAAAATTTGAATGCTCTTTTCAAAAACTTATATTTTTGTTGATAATTCTCTTATTTTTTTTAATTGACTTCAAAGCAATGTGAAATTGCTGTGGTCATAGGTGGTTATGCTGTTCTCTTTCCTGGTTTTTATTTTAAGAGCTACATGATGATCTGCTTACAAAAGCATAACTTTACCAGAGTTCATAGCCAAAAACATTCTACCTTTATCCTTTGAGGAATTTTTTAGAAAGAAAAAAAAGTGGGTATTGATTTTCATTAAATTATTTGAGCAGGTCTTATTTTATTGGGGTTTTTGTTTTTCATTCTATTACTTACATTTATTACTACTAATCTTTTGTTCGCCAGGCACATGAGACAGGGTGATGGCAAATTGTGAATTTCACGTACTTTAGGAGTCTAGTCACTTTTTTGATCATAATCTTTTGTATCTTTGATACAAAATCATGGGATGGATCTGGAGACTTTAGTAACTCTACATTTTTCTTATAAAACATAGCTGATAGGCACTTAAATACCTCTCTTCATAATGTCATTAAAACTTAGCTTCATGATTAGTTTTTCAGCATTTATTTCTTGGGATGACACCTCATAATGCAGACATGGCCACTGTCCTATTTGAATCACTGTGAACACAGGTCCAGAGATGAAGACTTGGCTACAGGTAACTTAACTTATTTGAGGAAGGGTTCCAAGAACTAGGATGTGGCTCACACTCATCTGACACAATGCAGCCACCAAGTGGGAATTTATCCACTTTACTTTCTTTCCTCCCAGGTCAAAAATGCAGATCTTGGCATCAGGGATGTTGCCGCAGGTGCGACACCTTGAGTATGTGTCCTGCACTTTCCCACCAGCCTGGTCCCAGAGCCATGTCAGTCCCTAAATAACAGAGACACTATAAGTTATAAAGCTGTTGGCCAATGGCTAGAGCTTCTTATTGGCTACCTCTGTCTTAAATGTTAACCCATTTCTATCAATCTAAGTGTTTCCACAAGGTCTTACTGGAGAGATAGTCTCAACCTCTTACTCCTCTTGATCCTACATCTTGACTTCTCTCTACTACATCTCCCAGAATCCTCCTCGTCTCCTAGTGCCACCTATCTTGCCTTCCTATTTGCCAACAGTGCTTTATTCCTTAACCAATAAGAGAAACATATTTACAGAATGACATCTCCATCAGATATGTCTTGTTCTTACAATACCAATAACACTAGATGAGGTATCAGCTCTGAGACACCAGTGGTAAACTGAAGGGAAAAGATAAAGATAATCCTTGCTCTTTCCTTGCTCTTGTTTGTCCTTCCTCCCCTATCCTGTCACACCTTGTCAGCCTCCTTCTTTCTCCCAAGTAGCATCCCCTTTCCTTTTGTGTCCTGTGTTCCACTGTTCTCTCTCTCTCTCTCTCTCTCTCTCTCTCTCTCTCTCTCTCTCTCTCTCTTTGTCTCTCCCCTCCATCTTCTATTTAGATAAATTTCTCCCATCTCATAGTTCCTTTTTTATATTCACATCTTCTACACACATATACACATTCTGCATAGGAGAAAGCATTTGTCTTATTAGTCTGTTTTATCTTACCATAATGATCTCTACTTTCATCTGTTTCCATCTGTTCTTATAGCCAAATAAATGTCTGCATTGATTATGGACCAGATAATCTTTATCTATTTGAGTGTTCCTGGATATCTAGATTGGCTCCCTATCTACTTTGCTATGAATAGTGTAACAATAGACTTCTGTGGATATGCAACTATTTCAAACACATCTACTTTAATACATATCTTTTCTTCTGGAGACATGTGTCAGGCACTTGTTTCTGCTCCAAGGAGTGCATCTGGAGTGAGCCACCCTTCGTGCTGGCATCCCGACTCTGCACACCAAACCCCGTCTGGGTGTGAGCTTCACCAGAGACATACTTACTGCTCTTGTCATTAGTTCATGGGTAGAATGAAGAAGCTGCAATAGTAAGAAAGAGAAGGAAGGCTTTGTATCCCCATCACTTTGTAATGAAACAAGTTTCAAGTTTAACATTTGACACTTTTAAGTCATTCTGGAATGTCTCCAGAGAGGAAAGAAACACTATCTGCTTCCCCTGGGGTCCACCTTACATCTGGGGAAGTTTAAAACATACTGCCCAAACATCACTTCTGCGAATGGATCATATACCATCAAACACCTTGGTGTCCATACATGGTCACTGCATGAGGACAACTGGTAGCCTTTGTTATGTGAAGCAGACAAGGGGCTTGGGCAGCTATATCCCTGGGTTCCATTTGCTCATAGTCATGCATGCCACAATGTATGTGAGCCTTTGCACACACCAGCACCGTGACCCTTCCACACACCTTCCTGGCTCCATCTTTCCCCCTCAGGCCTTTGTTCGAATATCACTTCTCAAGTAGGTCTTCACTAAGTACTCTCCTCAATAGCAACTCTGCTCAAGACACTCCCCAGATGCTTTCTCTGACTTCCGGGATTTTATTTCATAGCAATTTCCACCAACTGACCCCTATACTTAATCCATCTGTAACCAGTGTCCCTGCTAACAATAAAATCCAACTAGCTAAGTTTGCCAGACTGAGTACTTGCTGAAGCCTTAATACACGAGATAGTGCCAGGGATATAGAAACACTCAATAATTTTTAAAGACTAATAAAAAAGAGTAAATGAATACAGGGCTAGAATAATTTCCTTATTTTTCTCAACTGTTGATGCATGAATATTGACAATATCAGTGAATACAAGCAAAGCTAGGAACTTTCATGTAAGCTGGAATCTAAGTGAATTGCTAGCAGATTTTAGGAGGAAGACTGGGCCATGTAGAATAAAAGCTACCTACAGAGAAAGATAGACTAGCAAATATAGCCCTTGTGACCAGTGCTCAGAAACTCTTCTCTTCTTTTAGGCTATTTACATGTTCACCACAGAAAACTCTAAGGATGGGGATTTGCTTTACTCATAATCGCTAAACTCAGGATACAGCTCAGTTGTTCTTCAGTGGATAAATCATTAAACAGCTGTCAGGGTTCTTCAAAGGAATAAAACCAATAGAAAGGAACAAAGGAGAGGAAGGAGGAGAGAGATAAGGAAAGAAACAGAAAGAGGTGAGGATTTCCATGTCTGAACACCACAAAAGCAGGAGCTGGTGATATGGGCCAATCTGAAGTCAAAACTCACAAAGAGACAATGGTTCGATTCAAACCTGAAGGCAGGAACAGCCTGAGGTTTTGGCTTGGAGACCATCAGATGGAAGGCTTCCCCTACTCCGAGACAGTGAGCAGTTTTGTTCTTGTCAAGTCTTCAACTGGCTGGACAAGATTCTCACATATTTTGAATGGCAACAAGTCTTTGTATTTAAATGTTAATTTCATTTCATATGCAGTAGTGTTTCTGTAGATGTCTGGGCACCTGCCATCCAGTGAAGTTGACACACAAACCACACCACTGAAAGTTTCTTTTCAATGAAAAGGTGAGGGCAGGGTGGGAAACTAACCATTCAGTAGAGCTTGGGTGATTCTCAAGTGAATTTTGCTACATTTAAAAAAAGTCACAAAAGGTAACTCTATGTGGTATGATCTTATTTATATATGACATTCTCTTTTGCAGTACTTAACTACCTACTCCTGAGCTGCATCTCCAGCCTCTGGACTTTTGAGACAGGATCTCACTGTGTAGTCCAGTCTGTCCTCTAACTTTTTATCCATTTTCTTCTGTCTCCTGAGTTCTGGGCGTTACAGGCTCCCCCATAACGGATTCACATAACATTAATACATGATGAAAAAAATCACAAGGTTGTAAAATAGTTTGGCAGATTTGCAATTGGTACTTGTGAGAGGAGGGAGTAGGTTAGGTTATAACAGAATGTAATAATATATAATATAATCTGAGAAACAGAATATAATAATATATATTATCTAATCTGAGAAACATATCATGTGTCCTAGTAGATATAAAAGCCCATTTATACAAGTGATAAAGTAGCATGGAAACACACACACACACACACACAGAGGAAAAATCTGAGAACTAGAATACTGTTCCTTTCTGTTAATGTCATTATCTAGTTTTGATATTGCAGTAAGGTTTTGTAATCTGACACCACTGAGGAACTGGGTCAAGAGTATACAGTATTTTCTAATACTTACATATGAATCTATAATGTGTTAAAAACAAAACATTCAATGTAAAAAAGAAGTCATTTGCAAGGATAAAGAATCTGCAACAATCCCCTCACTGGGCTGGAAGAAAGACCCGCATCAGGGCCTGCGGCTCCTCTGCTATGGCCCCTTTCCACTTCTTGCTCTCCTTCCCCTCACTGCCCCTTCTTTTCTCAGTGATGGAGGCAGTTTCCCGGTGGACAGTCCTTCTGAAAACACACTTTACATGGAAGATTTCTCTCAGTCAGTTAAGGGCACCTTCCCCTTGGTTATCTGTCAGTGACAGTGCCCCCCCCCCATCTGCCTTGCTCTCAATCATCATTTCCTTTGCCAAATCCCCTTCCTTTACTTCCAACTTCACCCACCTCTCTGACCGTGCACTTCGATCTCTAGACTCCTCCTTACCTTATGGACTGCTCTTCAGCTCATCCCTCTTTCTTCCCCCACCCTGGACAGCTGCGCTACCACTGTGTACTGCCAGCCTGCCCCATGCATTCCAGCCACGGCATGATCACACCTTCCCTCACTCTTTTCCTCTCCAGACACCAGGAATCTCGCAGTGATCTCGGAAAGTATGATGCCTTGGCCATCCGCCAAACTTCCTGATGTAAGTGATCTTGTGGGTAACCTGGTGTAGAATATTTCAAGCTCTCCAGGTGGTTTCTGTAAAATTTGAGAGCCGCCGTTCAAAAGTTTCCAAGTCTATCTGTCCACCATTGCATTCCTCGTTCCGAAACAAAGCCTTATGTGTAGTCAACAGTAAATGTTTATCAACACAAAGAATGATTTATCACTGTCTTCTTGGAAACCCTTGGGTCACAGAGCCTATGAGCCTCTCCAGGTGCAAAGGCTGGAGAGAGGGTATCTCATGATCCTTGGGGTGCAGCCAGGCCCTGTGGCAGTGGGCCCTGTTCTTTCCCCTGTGCTTCAGCTTGAAAAGCTGCACCCTTGGGGCAGAGGGCCAAGTGCACTGCTCTAGCTCCCCCAACCTTCTCCTATTCCCTGAAGCACTGAAGGTCCAACCTTTAGAGCTTGAGATTGGCAGACTTGGGTTTTCCCCTTTCGAGCTAGAGCCAGGATGTCAGATTCAGTGAACTGCAAAGGAATCCACATGCCCCTACCATAGCTGACGTGCAACTGCCAACTGTGAGTACTGGGTTTCCAACAAAAGTGCCTTTGGTGAGGATAATCAAGTCCCAAGTGATGGAGAAGCATGCCCAGAAGCCCTGTGCCCACAGCTGACATGCTCTAGCCAGATGATTTTACTGTCCTGACTCAGGAAGAAAAATATTCCAATAATGCAGATGGGAAGTCAGGCTTGTTTTCCTCTTGCTGAAATATGTTTTCTTGATCGGGAGGGTTGGCATCCTTTGACATAGAACAACAACAATAACAAATAGCAGAGAATTCAGGCCCCAGAAACAACAGCAATGGCCTCATCCTACATGTGAAGATACTTAGCCTTAAGTATGGAGGAATTAAATGTTCAGGGTTCAGGGTCAAATGCCTAGCTGCTGGCAGATCCAGGAACAGATCTCAATGTTTGGAAAAATATTTTAAAGGTGGTTTCAACATCTTTCAACAAATACGCACCTTGATGGGTTTAGTTCTTTCATATGAAGAGACACGAAACACAGAGGTTGCCACCCCCCTCAATCATGAGAGCAGCATAGCTTTAAAATTGCTTTGAGAAATCACCTTATAGTTGGCAGCGGTGTTTTGATTCTGAGGCAGTTGTATGACTATTGAGAGATCTATAAAATAATTATGTCAGGACAATTTAGGATTTGAAATATGAAATCAATATGCTTAAGTAAGCCCTTTAAATGTGATTTGAAAACATAAGGAAAACCATATCCTACTTAAGGAGTTATTTACTTCCTGGTGTTGCCCACTAAAAGGATCTGGAACAGTTAAAATCCTGCAGCAGTGGGTGTCAATGGTACCTCAATTATAATAATTATATTTTCTAAATTTCATTTTCCACTGGAATATCCAGGTGACTTGGAAGCCGGATGATGTAGCTCTTGGTCAGTACTGTCCCTGTGATCTGGAAGCATGTCTGTGGGAAGACAAGGATGCCATTTTCATTCTGAAAAGGCACAGGAATGGGGAAGAGGCAGGCCCACAGGAGCTGTTGAAGGATGGCATTTGAAGGATGCTGCCAAATCCTATTTCCCCTCCAAATTATAGTGCCATCAGGCAGACAGAAAGATAGTGAGTGGGTGGGGATTTCTAGAAAAGAAACTAGGAGTTGAAGAACTGCCATGTGACAGAGGGCCTGGGGACTGAGGCCGCAGAGGACCAACACACTGAGCCAAGAGGCTGTCCGGTGCCAATCTCAGCTCTCACAATGAAGGATGGGGAGAAGAGGTGTTTGAACTTAGGCAGAGATTATTTTGGTTTTGGTTTTATTTTAATTTGTGAATGAGGAAAATACTTTTAAATCCTAGGAGTGAAGCGTTCAATGGAAATTGAGACGTGGAAAACAGGACAGAGATTAACTCTGAGCACTGGTGCAGTTACACAGGTTAAAACAGAAATCCTTGGTGTCATCCGAGACACCAAGCATCAGCATCATCCAGGACTTGGGAAAAAGCTAAACAGAGCTTAGTTCTGGCTAGGATTCAAACATGAGGGGCATTTCAGGCTTTTAGGCATAGAAGTTGCCACATGCATGAAATTTTACAGAGACATACCCTGAGCAGTACCAGCTATGTTTTAGTATGGCAGGGGATGTCTTCAGAAACAATGCCCTCCCATGCCTGCTTCCTTGCTGCAGGAAACGTGCTGTGACCAATCTGGAGCCAAGATTTGTGTTTGCTGTGCTTGTCTCTGAACGTGATGCTGATCTGGTGAAGTGATTCTGCAGCTGAGGATGGAGATAAGGGCCCCAGGTGGATCCACAGCCAATTCCTCCTTGTGCGGCCTCCCAGACCTGAGTCTCCAGCACCTTGCCAACAGCACTTTCATTCTGGGATGTGGCTTGATTGCCTTTTAAAAAGCATCTTTAGAGTGTTTTGCCAAGGAGGGGTTCAAGGTAAGGGTACCACTAACCTCTGACTCGGGGGAGTCACCATAAGCTAGACTCTGTATCCTTAGGTGCCTGACATTCTCAGGTGCAATCTGTATATCATAGGGACCCAAAGTATGGTGCTTCATTGTGCGTTTCCACAATAGAGTGGAGGTTTGGGGACCCACCAGCACACCCCCATACGCTTGCATGCACGCAAGCACCCACGCAATTCTCTATTTCTTGTTTCTGTCGGAAGTATCGCAAATCTTGCTAACCAAAGATGTTTTCTTGACAAATGTTTTTAAGGCTTTCTCTTTGAACATAAAACATCAGTAAGTTTTTCTTTGGGGTATGTTGGGGGAACCTAAACTTTATATAATGTGTTAGTTGCATCAAAGAACAGACCACAAGCCCTGGGCTCAAGTCCCTGGGCCTGGGTAGCCTTTCACTCCCTGGGCCACTCATGCATGCACACTATTGGTTTCTTGCTCCTGGCCCGACTGAGCTCTTGCATGGAGCAGACCTGCTTTAAGTGTACACAGAGTCCTGCACTCAGCTAGCCTGCCCTCTCCTTCAGGCACAATCTTGATCAGCAACCTCTCACACTGTGAGGGTCATCACAGAGGACAGACTCATCCTGCTGCCAGGTTCACACAGCTAGGCAACACAGGCCAGGTGCTCAGCACCTGTCACTGCCCATCCTCATCCATGAGCAGGTTCAAGTCTGTTCCTTAGAGTGGAGGAGCTGAAGCCGGATGAGCAGAGGCGGGCGTGAAGGGAAGATGGCTGCGAGGGTGCATTACTCTAACCCAGTGTTACTTCCTCCTCTCTTCATACGAGGCAGGCAAAGCCTGGGATGGGATCTATGGGCGGATGTCTTGCGGGAGCTTCAGAGTTTGCTATTTCTGTGAATTAATTTGTCATCTCTTCAGATCCAGAGCTCTTTGATGCTGCCCGGGTCTATCTGCTCATTGGAGGACAGTAACATGGGCAAAGTCCTAAGCAGCTTTCTCCTCTGTCTTCCAAGCGGCGCCAGCACCTACTGAGGCTCTCAGAGAATCCCATTAGGTTTCCAAGTCAAGTCTCAGTGTTTCACACTCAATGCCATCTATGTAACAGAAACTAAGGTTGGCTTGTTATGGATAAACACGGCCCTGAATTTCCCAAGACCCTCACTTGGAGAGATGCTAGCTGCCAGAACATAGTGGCCATCTGCAGCCTAGGATCTGAAGGCCCTTGCTTCCTCAGATCTAAGCCCCTTGCTGCATCACAGTTGTGCCTGGCTCTACAGTGCACTTACCCACTGACTTGAAGCGTAGCAGCCACCCCTACTCTGGCAGCTCCCTCCTGGTGTCCAGACAAAGACTACTATCCACTCCTCACCCAGCAGCAGCGCTGGTTGAAGTACTGAGTACCTCAGGGACACTGTGCCCCACCCCTGGGTCTAAATCAGGCTGACTCAGCCCATTACTTCTTTGGGAAGTCATTTCTCCCATTCAAGGTCACAGGGTTGGAGTTCCATGAACACTCAACAGAATCCTCTCAGGCCTCCAGTCATGTGATCATGGATTGGCCTGGGTCCCCCCCCCCCAAACTGTGAGGAAGCATGGAATCATCCAACCCAGTTAGGCTGAGCCTCACCTGGCTGAATACCAACCAGCCCAGGCTTCTATAGTGTGAGCCTGGAGCACGGCCTGTTGCAACCCACCCTGTAAACTAAATGGCTGCAGTAAGCAATACACACTAGCAAGAACCGAGGGAACCCTCCTCTCTCACCACACTTCACACTCCTGACCCCGTAGCCATGCCTCGTATCATGCAGAAGACAAACTCCAAGTGCCATCCTTTCTGTGGTATGTCTAAGTGGGGGGAAAAAAAACTATCCACTGGCTGGTAGCATAAGCAAACAGGTTTAATGGGAAACAAATTTTGCGTCAAGGTATTGCAGTTTCAGATTTTTATCCACGCATTGTTATAGTTCATCCTGTGCACTTCTGATATTCTTGATTCAAATGACTATGCTTGGCCCCTGGTCCTTGCATTGCCTTCTCATCTAGGGTGAGCCTCCCCTGGCTATTTCCCTCCCCTCTTCTGGGCAGACGGGACTGAGGAGTCCCAAAGTGGGTGACAATACATGCTGCCCTGGATCAGAGTGTGTGGTGTCTCTCCCAAGACCCAGCACTGATACTATGGCAGCAGGGTTGGCTGATATAAGCATTTTAAATAATGGAAAGTGTACTGCCCCGTAAGTGGATAGTGAAGACATATTTATTTGTTGTTTGGGGGCCATTTTCCAGGATCTCAAAGTGATTCAAGACTGAGCTTCATGAAGGATGGCCGCTAAACATCTGGCTGTGACTGGGTGCCCTCTAAGTAATAGTTGCAGTCCGACATGAGTAAATACTCACCAAGGAACAATGGATCATCTCTCTCAAACTCAGCATGTCCTTGTCCCGGCCATGTGCCTTGAAGAAGAGAGATTGCTGCATGAGGAGTATCCATCCTGAGTTCAGGTTCTGATGAGATGCAGTTTCTCTGGAGGCCATGATCAGGTCTGCAGTGATTTTCCCCTCTGAAACTCATCCTGAAATGTGATTGCCAGTGTGGCAGCACTGGGGGCTGCCAGTCATGGCGGCAGAGCCCTCTTGAGTTGTGCCTTTCTTATGGGGGATGCGTGGGCCTCCATGGGAGCCCTTCTCTCTCTCTCTCTCTCTCTTCCTCTCTCTCTCTCTCTCTCTCTCTCTCACACACACACACATACCTGTGTTTTTCACTATGTGAGTCAAAACAGCACAAAGTCCTCACCAGAAATCTGCAAAGCGATAACACTGTTTTATTTGTTTTCTTGGCTTCCAGGTTATGAACCAAACTAAGCCTCTGTTTTCTATAACTTGCCTATTGAGTGTCAGGACACCCTGTTACAGCAACCAGACATAGGCCAAGAAGAGACTCACTTGAGCCTCTTTCAACAGTGTGATATCCAGGGTCATGTGTATATGTGGTGCTCCAAGCTTATTTTTTGGGGTGCCACCAACCTCTTAAGGGGGGGTTGCCAGAGTCTTGGCTCATACCATCTCACAAACAGCTTGTCCTTAATCACTGCGAACATTGACTCCTGCAGAAACCTGTCAAGATGTTCTCTGGTCTTCATACTCTGTTTTAAGGGGGCCCAGGCTGAAACAGAGTTCTGGGGTAGTCAGAGTGGCAGGCCCAGGCACATAAGCTAGCCTGAGACATAGGGGCTGGTGTCATCAACATAGGAAGTACTGTTGACTATGTGGGGGGGGTCTCCATCAGGGGGACGCTCCCTTTAGCTCTCCCAAGAAGCAGCTAGCTATGCCCCAACAGCACTGAACCCTGGGCTGTAAGGATTCAAGTGAAGGAGGGTGGCACATCTACCTTTGGGGACTCTGAATAAAGCCTATTTCATGCAAAGATTTAAACCAAAGCCCCTGAATACAACCCAATGAGAGGCAAGCTATCTGAAAACCGGGCTCCAAGTGCAACCCAAAGGCCACCATCCAGCTCCATCTTACTCCAAAGGGGAACTGAGAAGAGATTGAGAAAAGAAGGCTGGACCCAGGTCACACCCCAGTCCAGCTTGCTCCATAACAGTGTGTATACAATGCCCCTGGGCTATCAGTGCTCCAGTGTGGGGGTGCACTGAGCTTTCACCACCATCAAAATCTAATGAGCGCCTACAAGCTCTGCCAAACCAAGTAGGCATCTGGAAAGAATTGTGGGCTCAGCTGGGAACTATGCTTAAAACGACCTTTTCCTGAAACACACGGCTTTCTAAAATGGCACATCATGGCAGTTAGAATCTGATTTCAGGGGCTGATGTTTTCTCAAATTCACACTGACTAGAAAGGAAGGGGAAAGATACGGTGACAGGGAGCACACTGGGTGGAGAAGTACAGACTGTCCCCAGTGACTGTCCCAGCAGCCACAGGCAGCAAAGGTCCCACCCTTCCCTGGGAGATGCACAGATCTGACAGGGCTCCCAGTGGGTGTCTGTATTTTCAGTCCTTGCCAATTGGCCTCGTATTTAATTCACAGGCATGATGCACTCTGGTGCTGCTGCCTTCGGCCAAGAGAGATGGCTCATGTTTCCTTCCCTTGACTAGCAGGGGCACGGAGACAGATGCTGACATTCCTGAGGGATGGATGTGCAGAAAGAAAGCCCTACAGAAGGACCATAAATTCCTGAGAGGTCAAAAGATAGTGTCAAATAGGTTCTTCCTTTTTGTAATGGATTGCCTGTTGATCCACCAGGATGGGCAGTAGGGAATCTCAGATGGGAAGCCAGGGACGATAACTAAACTGTAAACTGTTGCTAGCCCATGGTTTTGATACGTTGAGTGCATTGAATGCATTTTGAATGTATATTCTAAATTTTAGAGTGATTTTTTATATGATTTCATCAAAATGGAGGAGCAGTTGTATTCTTCTCTAGCTGGTGAGACTTCCACTGCACACACACATGTACTCAGTAGACATTCACTTTTTCCACAGTGATCCCAGCAGTCACATATTTGGCCATCTTTCTGGATCCTACATTAAGCACTTGGGTGTGCTGAAGGAAATACTGTACATTTTGCTATTGTGGCTGTGAATATCTGCTGAGGCTCTGGGTTCCCAGACCTCATTTCCAGGCTCATGCTCATCTTCTTTTTCTCTGGGGAGGGTATCACAGGTGCCTGGAGGGCACTGATCTGCTCCCTTTTCCACTACCCAGGCACAGTGTTGTGGGTTCCCTGTCTTCAGTGCCCATCTCTGTGAGACATGGTTTTACCTGCTTCCCCCACAGCCCAGGATGAGGCTGCACCTAATGTTCTGCTGAGGATTCACTCTGGACCACTACAGAGAAACACAGTGCTTTTACCAGTGGGCTTACTATTACTCCTAAAATTGATATTAATTCCTGTGTGATGTTCCAGCAGTGACCTCTGACTTCAGTGTCAAGGTGGTGGGCTTGACACCAAGAAGTAGTAATGGAAGCCACTTCTGACTCTCTTCTGGTTTTCCTTAGTCTCCATAGGCTCTCTTCTCTTCTACTCAATTAAACAGAAACAATAAGGAAAACTCAGGGACTTCCAGAGTCTTCTACTGGTACAAGACTTGCTAGTATTCCTTCCCTTTTACCTCAGCACTCTATTCTACAAACCAGACACTTTTCATTTTTATTTCTCCTAGACCATTTAATTTTTCATGTGTAGTCGGCTAAGTTTAGAGTGCCAAGCATGAATTTACTCCTATTGAATAGCCTTAAGTCCAGTTAGACAGCTGTTGGTTACCCGAGAGATAGAGGTGCCACTGTTGTAGTATTGTGGACATCTTGTTGGTCCAGTCATTGTTGTGCTTCTGCCCATGACTGGCAAGGTCATAGATGTGAGGGGAGAGCATACTGCTTCCAGATTCCTAAACCATTGTAATTTCTGGTTTCTAAATACCTATCATTTATACACACAGATACACGTAGTTCTTTTTCCAGTAGATGGGGATTGTTACAGAGATACACAATGGGTATATATATATATATATATATGTATATATATATATAAGTGTATTCATATATTCATGCACACATATATGTAAATGTGTGTGGTGACATTTATGATTTATTAAAGATTGCCAGAGGGTACAGAAAGCATAGTCACAAACCATAGGGCCAGGCAATAGTGAAGCACTCCTTTAATCCCAGGACTCAAAGACAAGCAGATAGATCTCTGTTAGTTCAAGGCCACCCTGGGCTACAGGAGATTGAATCTGTCTAAGAGAGAAACAGAACTCACACAAAGGTGATCTCAGAACTTGGGATCACACTCCTTTAACCCCAGGATTTGAGAGGTATAAAAAGAAGAGGCAAAGTCAGTATGAGGCAATTAGTCTCCAGCCATGTTGAAGAGAGGTAGCAGTCTAGGATTGCAGCCTGAGGACAGCTTAGAAATGCAATCAGAGGACACAATCGCTCCTTCAGTCTGAGCATTGGTAGAAGTGAGAAATCTCTAATAAGGCCACAGACTCCCTATGGCCCTGTTGGGATCATTTTCATTCAAGTCACCACAACATGCTGCCAGCAGTTCAGCCTGGGGTCCTGCCACCCTTGCACTTTTAACATAACCCCCATAAGTCCTTATGCAACACATTTTCAGCTTTCCCTGCCGGGGAACCAGCACCTGTCCTCAGGCTTTCCACAGAGTGCTTATCTTGGGTGTGTGTGTGCGCACGCACACGACTGTCTGTGTCTATGTGTAACATATGGAGAGCCCATGCCAGCTGTTGCTGTCCCACCAACCTCTTCTATCTACCCCACTTCTATAAACCCCTCCTTCTGGAGCAGCAATGCAGCTGTGCCCCCACACCTTTCTAGAGCGTGTGTCTGTGCAGGGTTGTGGTACCTCTAGGGAACTCATGGTGGGAACTCATCTGCTAAGCCATAACTTCACCAGGCCACGTGTTGTTAGGGTTCCTGAGAGAAGGGACCCTAGTTTTCCACAGTGCCTCCTCCAGAAGCAACTGCGCCTGCAGGAGCCACTCGAGGTGACGCAGAGTCTCTCATCTCCTTGGGTCGTAGTGGGTACTTGAGAATCTGCAGCTCAACATCCCATGTGTCTGTCACCAAAAGGTGCTCATTTCAGGCCCGAAAAGTCCTATGGCTGCCAAAGATTAAAAAAAAAAAAAAATCTCACTACTGGAATCATAAATCTAAAGAGCCTCTGAGATGATGGATGCCACACTGCCCCCTTCCTGTCAGATCATTGGAGTCCATCAGGACTCCATTGCAGCCATTTACACACCTGTGGCCATACTGGAAGCGTTTCCATCTTACCTCAGGCACTACATGCTTTTTAAGTCTTTTCCTCCTGATTTCCTGGCTGTGGAGCAACAGAAAACCCCCACCCCACTTTCAGTATAGATTCAATCTAAGCTTAAGCAGCCAGTGTGTCTTTGAGCAAATCAGTCTTCTTCTCTCAACCTCTGCCACTAAGTTAATAGGCAATGTCTGCCTACCTCATTGTGGTTCTGAGAATTATGGACAAGCAGTGAAAACATCACCAACTTCACACCACCAGAGCATGCATTTACGCTGATGACCCACATTCAAGAACCTCTAAGCTACCACCTGCTTCTTCTGCAGCCCTCCATCCCCTTGAGTCTGTGCTACAGCCATCTGACAAATGTTTTGGAAATTTTGATGAAAACATACTCAAAACATGGACAGTGGGAGGGACCTGAAGCCCAAGAGTGTTTCCATGGCATCTGTGCCTCCTGTCAGTTATCCCTAGCTTCCTGTCAGCACTTATTGCCCTCCCACCAAACACCTGCCTTCCTGTACCAGGGACCACCAAGGTCTAAAGGCTTTTCCTCATTCCAAGTGATGCTTGTAAAGGCACCATCAAAATCCAGGCTCCCCCTCCTCCTGTCCAAGCCTTTTCCATCCCTCCATTCAATACGGCATGGATTTCACGCAGCATGCCCTTCCTGTGTATAAGAATGATACCATAGGAACTTTCAAACTTCAAAGTCTGGAAAATATTGAAGAATATTGTGCCAGGTTTAAAAATACATTTTCCCTTTGAGTGCTATCAGTTCTATATTCATTTAAAAAGATGGATGGACATTTTTTTTCTTACCATTATCTCATCAATATTGTATTCACCTGTATTAGATAGTATGATTTTTTTTATGTGTATGGGCTTTTTGCTTGCATGTGTGGGTGCACACTATTTCATGAAGTGCCCTTAGAAACCAGAGAGGTTTCTCCTGGTCTCCTGGAACTGAAGTTATAGATGGTTGAAAACCACCACATGCACGCAGGGAACCAAGCCCAGATCCTCTGCAAAAACAACATATTCAATCACTCCAACTCCCAAGGTTATATACTTTTAAAAAGAGAAAAGCAACAAATAAAATGTAAGGCACAAGGCATCAGCTGCTCCATTAAAGGCTTTCCTTCTTTGTTCACGAGGCAGTAAGGAGGTTGATGAATTTCCTAATTCACTTCTCAAGAGAATGTTTATATTTAATAATAACATAGGAGTACATGTGTTGAAAACTGTACAATTTCATTCAGGAAAGAAATCCTTTGGAAGCACATGAGACCTAGTGGGTCTGCTCTTCAAGCAAAATGTCACAGGGACAGGGCAGGAGCAAGATGGAGCCTGAAGGTTAAAGAGCTCACAGCCACATGACATCCAATCTCCATGAGGTAGATCTGCAGGGGCAGATCCTTGGACCCATCCAGCCTCCACTATGTCTATAGCCTCCCAGTGGATAAAGCCCTTCCAACACTGCAGAGGTAAACTTGGAGTTGACAGTTGCAAAAGAGAGGCGGGGGGAGAGAGAAGCAATAATTTACTTATTTGGACTCCTTTTCAAAAGCAACCACCACAAAAATAAAGTCGCTTGGCAAGAATGGAGTGAATGAGGAGGAGGACTGAACTTGTAAAATGAAGCTATGATGAGCCGTGTTTACTCATCGACCATCTGCAGGGCTGTCACAGCGAGGATGGGATGCTGAGTGCCAAACTGATGCTGCACGGGCTTCATTTTAACATTTGCAAAACAGAGAGCTGCTCTCAGCCACAGAAAGCAATAACAGATTGTTCTGCCCAAGACAAACCTTTCCCCTACTTTTCCCTCTGCAGCTTGCCTACGCTGACATGTTTGTTGTTTCTCCCGAACTTGACAATGACATCTGGGGAACAGTCACTATGTTCTCAATATTTAATGTAGAATTAATACTGTGTTAAATAAAAGTGTGCTTTAGGCAGCTTTACTTATCTCCAGTAACACTAGTCTCCCTGGCTGCTGTCTCACTTGCTGAGAGTGGGAACAAACAGGCACTTGGTGTATCACTAATACAGAAAAAGTGAAGACAGGGATTTTGGGGGAGTCTAGGCATCCTGTCCACTCCCAGTCCTCACCAATCGGGTCCCAGCACTGACTCCTCCTCATACCTCTCCCTTTCTTTTGAGCACTCTGAGCTCTGATGGCTTTGCTTCTTGGAAATGTGGACACTGTACAGGAAGGGTATCAGGAACGTGTTTACCAGATCACCATGAAAGACTTCTAGGAAAACTTGAGAAACAGACATCTCAACACGGGGGCTGTGAACTGACAGAGGCAGCCTCCCGAGGAAAAGGATGATGTCAAGAAGAACTCTAAGAAGAAGTGATTCATGGAGTCACTGGGAAATAAGTGGCTATAACCACCTTCTAAGAGAGTTACTCTAGAAGATTGTGGCTGGGCATCATGATGAGAACTGGCATCGGTGTCCACAACCCTTTCTAAAGAAAAGTAAAATGATCGTAATGAGGAATATACTCTTTGCAAGTCATGCTTTAAAAATGTCATTGTAACTGTTACTCCATTTGTTCTTTGAAGCATCTTGAGAAGCAGACAGTTTTATTTCTGCTTTAGACAGAAGACAAATAATAAAAGGGAAATGATGAGTTTCTCCAGCAGGCAAGTCAGAACTTGCACACAGACGTTGTCCAAATCCTTCTCAGCCACTGTCTGTAATGAGTTCTGATCATTACCTCATTGGCTTGTTGTGAAATAAGTAATTAAAACAATGCCTAGAACTTAATGGACATATGCACCATGAGCTTTTATAATAGAATTGCTAAAAAACTGTCCTGTAAGGATAATTTAACTTGGGATAGAATACTCCAAAAGCAAGCTGCCAATGAAGGAGTGTTTCCATTAAAGCTAAAGTCCAAGCTCTTCTCAGTATGAAAAGAGATGCTATGTGGAGATAGAAAATATATACGGATTTTGGTCTTCCATGCCCATGATAATAAAAGCTTAAGCTGTCAGTGTAATTACAAGTCTGTTCACAGTGGGCTATTAATATTTGTAATAGAGAAAGGCTGGTGTAAACATATGCTGTCAGTAAGTAACTGACACAATGATCTTAGATTGCACAATGGAACCATCTAAAGCAACAGGAAATGACGGGCAAATCTCCACGTAGTTACCATGCTTGTCCAGGATACTGTTTGAAGTGAACGAAGCCAGATGAATGAGAACATAAGTGAATGAGACAACTCATTTAGGATGAAGGTCAGTAAATACACACAAACACACACACACACACACACCTCCATATTAGAAAATCAATATAAATATATTACATCAAAGTAGGAAAATCAATTCCTGTGAGACACTAGAAAATACTAACACATGCTAACCTCAAAGATTAGGAATACAGAAGAATGTGTTTAGCTTGACAAATGTGAACTAAAGCCCTCCCAGCTCGCATTGTACCTGACAGTGAAGGAGCACCTGCTGTCCCTGTGAGTAGGGGATAGGACACAGGGGCTCCTACCTCTCCATTCTTCTACCCAGCCCAGGATGGTCTGCAGTAGAGTAAGGGAAGAGAAGAAAGAGTAAACAGACTGGAAAGGAATGAACAGAAACCTTCCTATTCTCATCTGGTATGAATTATCTCCCAAAAAACATCCTTTACAGTTCCCAAAAATACTTCTAGAACAACAACAAAAGACTTCATCATGGTTACAATATACAAAATAAACATACAAAGACTATACTTCTACATCAAATACATGGAAATCAGAATGAAAAATAGGCCACCTTTTATAAATACAAAACAAACAGTCAACCAACTGAATATGCACAAAGTTTGTGGCTTAAAAGTTAAAAATGCCAGTGGAAGAAAACACAAGACCAAATTCAATGGAGAGCTTTACTAATTTCCTGGATTGGAAGACTCCTTGGTAGTAAAATTTCCAAAATTCTTCCTAAATTTGATGTGTGGGTCTAATACCATCCCTGTGAAAACTACCACAAGAATAGATATTAAAAAAAAAAAGTTGACAATATAGAAAAGTGAAAAACTGTACAGCTAAAATCATTTTGAAAAAAATGTGCCTGCTTTTAAGTTATATGCAATTGATAGTAGCTAAGATCCAGCGGTATTGACACAGACGCAAGCACGTAGATTAATGGAGCCAAAGAAGCCGCGCATAAATGCATCTGACAAAGATTCAAAAGAATTCAACGGAGGAAAGACAGCCTGTCCCCACATGACAAGAGTCTCACATCTTATTAAAGAAGACTTGGATGTGAAGTGTAAACTACAAAACTGTCAAAAATGAAAAGGGTAGTGAGACAGCTCAGTGGTTAGGGCCACTTGTTGCTCTTGCAGACAAACTGGGTTCAGCTCCCAGAACACTCATGGTGACTCAAAACCATCTGTAACTCTAGTTCCAGGGGAGCTGATGCCCTTCTGACTTTTGGAAGCACCCATATCGTGCACATACATAGGCTCATGGCAAAACATTCACAAACAAAACCATTAAAACCAAAGTGCTCAAAAGAGCATTGGAGACACAGAGAAACTGAGTGATCTTACACTGCATGAGGAAATATTCAACAGAAAAGCTACACTGGAAAACTATTCCCAGTTGTCTACAGTAAACACATACAACCCACTAATTGTACTCATAGACGTTTGTCTAGAGAAATTATACACATGAAGTATTTTAATGCGGATTTTCATGGCGCATTTGCTGATAATAGCCAAAGCATTGGAAACAGCTCAGATTCCCTTCAGTGAGTGACAGGTAAAGGCGTGCTTTAATGAGCCTGTGACGTAGAACAACCTCAGCAATAAGGAAACTTCCAGTAACACCCAGACAGTCTGGGTTCAGCTATAAAAAGTTAGACCCAAAGGAAAGGACTCATCATAATATGACTGTCATAGGTAATATTCCTTTAAATATTTTTTATTCATTCTTTGAGAACATTGTGTAATGTATTTGGTCATATTCACCCTAAACTCCTCCCATTAAAGCTCTCACCTTCTTGCCCTCCAACTTTGGGTCTCATTTCTTGTTTCTAGTTTAATAGCCCAAGAAATTCAATTTGTGCTGTCTGCCTTTCCCAGAAGCCATCCACTGTCTATAGCTTACCAGTTAGGAATGGGAGCCCATGAATCCCTTCCTGCTCCATGCTAGAATTTTGACTAGGTTGATCATGTGCTTTTCTCGTGTGAAACCATGTGTGTGGGTGCTTTGGTATTGCCATGTCTAAAGGACACTGCTCTGCTCCTGTCTTCCCCAACCTCTGGCTCATACAGTCTTATCATCCTTCTTTTATGATCACCACTAAGCTTGGGTGTGTGATATGGGTGCTCCATTTGGGGCTGAGAACTGTTGTCTCTTATTCTCTGCACTTTTACCCAGTTCCAAGTTTTTACATTACCTGCCACCCACTGTACAAATAAACTTCACAGATAAGGTCTGAGAGCTACTCTAATCAATGGGTATAAAAATACAGAAGTAGAGTGCACCTTAGCACTGTGTCCATTTAACACAGTAACAGCAGTAGTCTAACCACTAGGGCGGGTGATCATCCCAAACCTGGGCTCTTGCCCAGATTTTCAGTTCCAGACATGTGTTTCGTCCAGTAAAAGCAGCCTTAAATCCAATCTGAAATCATGAGTTATCCCCATGGTATTGATACCATGATTGCACCTGTGTTCCTGTCTTATCACAATAGTCTTATTTTTTTTGCAACACAGAGTTTGAAGCAGCAGCCTTCACAGCATGTTCCAGTCCTGTGAAAACCAGCCAACAGGGAGGAAGTTCCTGATCAATGCTGGCTTGATTTCTCCATGTCCTGTGACTAATGTGTGTGATGTCTTCAGCAACAGGATCTTACCATCTTGTTCCGGTGTGCAACCAAGCACAATGGTAATTTCCTGCATTGATTTGGGTGTCTCTGAAACATCTCTCATCAACAACATGAAAAATAGTATCACATTTGGCATAGGCTTTTTATTTGGCAACCTAGGTCTTATGTGACCCTGTGTAGGGTAAATAAACTCTCTTTGCACACACACACACACACACACACACACACACACACACACACACACACAAACTATTGTATGACTTTTCCAAGCATCTTTAAAGTAAGTTATCACACCCCAACAAAACGCTAATGACTTTCCCACCCATCCCTTTCCCCACTTAAACTCTCTCTTCCCATTATTCCCCCTTCCCCTTCACATCACCTATATTCTATGCCCTCTGTCTCTTAAGATTTTTCTTCCTCCTTCCCACCAATGGGTAATTCCTAGTTTTCCGGGTATCACAAGTACTCCAAATTAAACACACAAATATAAAGATCTAACACTAAGATCCACATATGAGTGAGAACATCTGACATTTGTTTTTCTGCATATGTGTTATTATACTCAGTATATTTTCCAGCTTCATCTATTTACCTGTAACTTTCATATTTCCACTTTTTTGTACAGCTCAATAAAATCCTGTTGTATATAGGTACCATGTTTTCACTATCATTAGTCAGTTGATGGACATCTAGGCTGTCTCCATGCTTAGCTGTTGTGAATAGATCAGCTTTGCTGAACATGGATAGTAGGAAATAAAGTTACTTGATATATACCCAGGAATGGTATAGCTGGGTTATACAGTAGATCTATTTCTAGGTACTTTTGTTTGTTGTTTGTTTGCTAGAATTGCCACACTGATGTTTGTGTTGGGTTCACTAATGTGTACTCCCACCAATCATGCATGCATTTTCCCATTCCACATGCCCTTGTCATTATTTGTCAGATACTGGGACAGCTACTCCTGGTTGGTCTCATTTGCTTAAAATCACATTTTTTTTAATCCTCTTACTCTAAGGTAGTATCTATCTTTGATAGTGATATGTGTTTCTTTAGGCAACAAAAGGATGGATCCTGTTTCTAATCCAAACTTTTGTCTGCCTCTTTGTCAAGGAATTGAGACCATTAGTATTAGGAGTTATTATTGAACAATGTGTATTCATTTCTGCCTTCTTTTGCTTTATGGTGTATTCCTAGACCTCTTTTGACTGATTAATTGGTTTATTCCTTGTGACCTCTTAGATGTGTTTATCTTTGTCTTCAGTCTAAAATATCCATTCCAATAGCCTCTGTAGAGCTGGCTTAGTTGTCATAAATTCCTTTAATCAGTTTTTGTCATAGTACTTTTTACTTCTTCAAATTTAAATGGATAGTTTTTAAGGCATACTCTTCTAGGTTAACAAATGCTGTCTTTCAGGATTTGCAATACATTTTCCCAAGCCCTCTGGCTTTAAACGTGTCTGTCAAAGAGTTTGAGAATAGTCTCCAAGGCTACACAAAGAACCCTGTCTTGAAAACCAAAAAAAAAAAAAAAAAAAAGTTTCTGTCAAATAACTAGGTATAATTCTGATAGGCCTGCATTTATAAGTGATCTCTCTCTCTCCCTCCCCTCTTCTCTCTCACCCCTCTCTCTCTTCTCTCTCACAACTTTTAATATCTTCTCCTTATTCTATGGTCAAAATGTAAAAGTTCCATCTTTTCCTGGTGTCCTGGAGCTCTCCGCTTTTTGTTCATATTTCTTTTGTGATTTATGTTTTACTTAGTAATGAGCCAATTCCACTGCCTTGTCTTCCACCTCAGATTCTGATTTCCCCTCATCCGTTATATTTTTTTTAGCATTTTTATTTATTTATTTATTTTATATAACCAAGTCCATTTAAATGAAAACAAGCATTTATAGACAATATTTGAGAATTTGGGCGTCGTTCTTTCCAAACTGCTTCCTGCTGGTAAGGGGCGCTGTCATGGGGGATCCTAAGAAGATGCAGAAATCCTGGCTGTAGTCTGTAAGGCTGCTTTGTCCAGCTGTTTTGAATGTAGGATCACCTGGTACTCTGTTTCAGGCAGTCTGGCTTGATCAAACCACATTAGTCTGGAAAGAATCCACAACTTTTCATTTTCTGTGGAAACAAAATAGAAATCCTTTTCCCCAGTAACTTATCCTTGAACTTAAATTTTGGAGTCAAAGCATTTTTTTTTTATTTAATTTATTATTTTACATGTCGATCCCAGTTCCCTCTCCCTTCCTCCCTCCATCCCTCCCTTTTACCCTCTCTGCCCTCTCACATGCACCCTAACCACCCTCCCCTCCCATCCCCCCACCCCAATTCCATATGTAGGGGAATGCCATCCAGTTGGGGTCATGTAGATCTGACAGGGCATGTGAAGTAGGGACTAGGGCTTCTCTCCTGTCCCTAGATTAAGGCAGTTATCCCTCCATGGGGGAATGTGTTCTCAAGGTCCTTTTGTGCACCGGGGATACATCCTGGCTCCACTGTCTGAGGTCCCTCAGACTGCTCAGTCCTTCCGGCTGAGACCCATACTCAGGGGGGCCTGAGTCAGTCCCATGCTGGCTTCCCAGCCATCAGTCTGGTGGCCCGCCAGCTCCTCCTTGTTCAGGTAAGCTGTCTCCATGTGCTTCTGCTGCCCGGTCCCGCCTCTCCATCTGCATCCTGGTTCCACTTTGACTCAGCGTTTATATATGGGTGCTTGCTCCAGTTTCCAACAGGCACCAGTTGAGGGCTCCATGGATAAGTTAGTTGTTGATCTCGCTCTCCAGGAAGGGCATTTATGGCAGCCGCTCCACGGAAGCTCAAACTGTTAGTTTGCGGCAGCCTCGTAGTTCTCTAGACCTTTCTTTGTGTTCAATTTTATCTTCAAACCAATATTGGCTCCCTCTTATGTTCTCTCTTTCTCTCTCTCTCTCTCTCTCTCTCTCTCTCTCTCTCTCTCTCTCTCTCTCTCTCTCTCTCATCCTCCACTCCTAACCTGGCTCAATTTTCCTGGTCGTTCGTGCCCTCCCTTCCTCCTCCTCATTTTCTCCTACTTCTCTCTCCATTCGCTGTCCCCCCCACTTCCCCCATGCTGTCCCCTCCCGGTTCTGTGAGGGACTTTATATGAATCTCTTAGAATACACCCTGCATCCCAGCTCCTCTGGTGGTGTGAATTACAGGCTGGTGATCATTTGATCTAGTTCTAAAATCCATATATGAGTGAGTACATACTGTGTTCCTCTTTTTGTGACTGGGTTACCTCATTCAGGATGGTTTCTTCAAGTGCCATCCACTTGCCTGCAAATTTCAAGATACCATTATTTTTTCTGCAGAGTAGTATTCCATTGTGTAGATGTGCCACATCTTCATTATCTGTTCTTCAATTGAGGGGCATCTAGGTTGCTTCCAGGTTCTTGCTATTACAAATAGTGCTGCTATGAACATGGTTGAACAGATGTCTTTGTTGCATGGATGTGAATCCTTTGGGTATATGCCTAAGAGGGGGATTGCCGGGTCCTGTGGTAAACTAATTCCCATTTTCCTGAGGAACCACCATACTGATCTCAAGTTGAGATATCTATCTCAAGCTGTATGTGACACTAACTGATCTCCAAAATGGCTGTATGAGTTTGCACTCCCACCAACAGTGGAGGAATGTTCCCATTTCTCCACATCCTCTCCAACATAAGTCATCATTGGTGTTTCTAATTTTAGCCATTCTGGCAGGAGTAAGATGGTATCTCAAAGTTGTTTTCATTTGCGTTTCCCTGATAGCTAAGGATGTGGAGCACTTTCTTAAGTGTCTTTCAGCCTTTTTGATTTCCTCTATTGAGAATTCTTTCTTCAGTTCTGTACCCCATTTTTAATAGGGTTATTTGGTGTTTTGTTGATTAGTTTCTTGAATTCTTTGTATATTTTGGAGATCAATTTGTCGGATATAGGATTGGTGAAAATCTTTTCCCAGTCTGTGAGCTGCCGTTTGGTCATGTCGACTGTGTCCTTTGCCTTACAGAAGCTTCTAAATTTGAAGAGGTCCCATTTATTAATTGTTTCTCTCAGTGTCTGTGCCCCTGGAGTTATGTTCAGGAAGCGGTCTCCTATACCAATTTGTTCAAGGATACCTCCTACTTACTCTTCTGAGAAGTTCAATGTGGCTGGACTGATGTTGAGGTCTTTGATCCATTTGGACTTGAGTTTTGTGCATGGCGACAGACATGGGTCTATCTGCAGTCTTCTACACACCCTCATCCAATTGTGCCAGCACCATTTGTTGAAGATGCTGTCTTTGCCCCATTGTATAATTTTAGCTGTTTTGTCGAAAATCAGGTGTTCATAGGTGTGTGGGTTAATATCGGTATTTTCAATTCGATTCCATTGGTCTACCTATCTATTTTTATGCCAATACCAGGCTGTTTTCAGAACTATAGCTCTGTAGTAGAGCTTAAAGTCAGGAATGGTGATGCCTCCTGAAGTTCTTTTATTGTATAGGGTTGTTTTGGCAATCCTGAGTCTTTTGTTTTTCCATATAAAGTTGATTATTATCTTTTCAAGGTCAGTGAAGAATTGTGGTGGGATTTTAATGGGGATTGCATTGAATCTGTAGATTGCTTTTGGCAAGACTGCCATTTTTACTATGTTTATCCTTCCTATCCAAGAGCATGGGAGATCTTTCCATTTTCTGGTAGCTTCTTTAATTTCTTTCTTTAGAGCCACAAAGTTCTTATTATATAGGTCTTTTACTTGTTTGGTAAGCGTTACACCAAGATACTTTATGTTGCTTGTGGCTATTGTAAAGGGTGATGTTTCTCTGATGTCTTTCTCTGTCTCTTTGTCGTCTGAAAAATGTAGGGCTACTGTTTTTTTTTTTTTTTTTTTTTTGAGTTTATCTTGTATCCTGCTAGTTTGCTGAAGGTGTTTATCAGCTGCAGGAGTTCCCTGGTAGAGTTTATTGGGTCTCTTATGTAAACTATCATATCATCTGCAAATAGAGACAGTTTGACTTCTTCCTTTCCAATTTGGATCCCCTTGATCTCCATTTGTTGTCTTATAGCATTAGCAAGAACTTCTAATACGATATTGAAGAGATATGGAGAGAGAGGGCAGCCTTGTCTTGTTCCTGATTTTAGAGGAATTGGCTTACGTTTCTCTCCATTCAGTTTCCCTCATCCGTCATATTGATGAAGCTCCACTGTTGCTTTTTATTTTGTCTTATTTGAGTTTTCCTTTCCATTGTCACTTGTTTGGGCTTTTTTCAGTAACTCTACTCTATCTGTGTATCTTTAATTGGCTTCCTCGTTTCATTCATATCTATTTTGTTCTTTTGGAGTATACTCATGTCTTCTTTGGATTTTTTGAATCATTCTTTTTGAATTCTTCGTCTGGTAGATCTTCCACATCATTTTCATTAGGTACTGTTACTTTGGGAGCACTGATTCATGGAATAGACATGTTGTCTTGGTTTTTCATGCTGTATCTATTTCTGTCCTGGGACTTGTAAACCTGGACTTTCTTTCTTTTCTTCCTTCTTCTTTTCTTTCATCCTTTCTTTTCTTTTGTTTGTTTTTAAAATTCCAATCACTTTTTTTCTTTCAGTAGTAGCAATTAGACGTTCAGTGGAGGACTAAGTCCTAAAAGGGCTGAAGTGTCCATCCCGCTGTGGGATTAGTATTTAGGGCAAAGGTCTCTAGCTGGAGTCTTCCTCTGAAGCTCAAGTATTGTCCTCTGTCAGCTCTTTCCTGGGTCCTATTTGTTGTGGAATTCTCTAGATTCGTGTGGGTCTTGCCCAGAATTAGCTCTGGTTCTCCCATAGTTTCTAACCTATGCCTGTTACTTCTGGGAGTGTTTCTGCTTACCTATGGGCCTAACAGTGTTGAATCTTGTTCCTGCCCTGTGTCTGAAGCTTGCAATGAAGCAAGATGTTGAACTCCCCGAGCACCAACAGGACTGGCCTACTCCCTGGTCCTTCATCAAGGGAAGACACTTCCCGCAGATGTGGAACTTGAGGAACATCTGTGGGTATAACCTAGAGTTGAATTCTGGGTAGTGTTTTTGAAAGGGCATGTCTAGACAAGCAAAGCACAAGGAAAATCTAAACAGACAATTCAAAGGATCCTTTTTGTGACAGAAAGACTCCATAGGAGTGCTAGAATCCTGGTTGTGCCATTGTAGTGTGATGTATTTTACACATTGTGTTATATGGTGCATTGCAACACTGTGCATTACAACACTATACTTTGTGTGTCATGCTACATTGTATCCTGGATTTTACAGACTGTTGCCTTTGGTGGATCCTGAACAAAAGATACATTGATTTTTCTGCATAATTTCCTATAACAATTCAAATGTTCACTAACAGATTAATGAATATAAAGTAGATTAAAAGTAAATAAATAAAGTGCATATATTATACATACATACAATGGAACATTATTCATCCTTAAAAATTAATAAAATCTTATACATGCTGCAGCATGCATAGACATTGAAGACACTTTCCATGATTCTACTTTTCATCTCTAAATATATGAGTACTCCAAATACCTCATATTTATCCTTTTGCATATAGCTTGTTTCATTTTGCTAAAAGTAGAATTATGGAAAGTTATTTAGTGGAAGGTTAAGGGGAGTGTTTGTTTTCTATGGCTGTAATAAAATACTCCAACAAAAGCAAGTGAAAGGGGAAAGAGTTTGTTGACCCATAGTTCCAAACTACAGTTCATCAGTCTGGGAAAGTCTTAGCATCAGGAACTTAAAGCACCTGGTCATGTTACATCCACAGTCAAGAGCAGAAAACAACGAACTAATTCATGCACGATCAGCTTGCCCTATTCTTTTCATCCCATCTAGGAACCTGCCCATGGTATGGGTCTTGCCATCTCAGTCAACCCAATTAAGAAAATCCCTCACAGGCTAATACAGAGTTTTTTAAAATTGAGACTCCATTCCCAGGTGATTCTAGGTCATGTAAAATTGAGAATTAAAACTATTAATGGATACAGAGTTTCATTACATGATGATAAAAAAATTCTAGACTTGATAGTAATAGTTGTAAAGCTCTGAGTATAGAATCAGTGTTAATGAGGGCTACTATTAAAGTGATGTTGGATATATTCCACATGTAATATATACTACTATAATATAAAAACAACACCCCCCCCCAACAAAGCAGAACAGCATCAGAAAGATTTGAAGATCACAACTTGGAGAAAAAGAAAATGTGATAGGGAACAAGGAAGTAGACTCTTTTAATACACTTTTCTTTGGCAGATCAACTTTTAAAAGACCTTTTACATAATTATAACACAATTCAATCTAAGATGTAAAATCTCTATGGAACAAAAGACCACTGAAAGAAATAGGTCAAACTTTATTGCTCACGTCATAATTATACAGTAGGAAAAGACTTCAAAAAAATTATAAAAATGTAAACCTATTCATCGGCATAGTGAGGCTGTTCTGAGACTACCATTTGTATGCAGCAAAGAGATGTAGACAAAGTAAGTGGGGTGTTTATTGGAGTTCCTGGGACCAGGGGTTTTAACCATGAGACAATAAAGAATTAAATCTTCCAGTATTTCGGAGAGGTGACAATTTTGTAGTCTCCCACACAGACTGCTTTCTAAGTGAAACAAAGTCTTGCAAATAATTCATTGCATAAGCAAAACATCTCTGTACAGTGGAAGGCAGGGTGTGCAGAATGGGGAGGATTTACACCGCACTGTGCTGCCGGAGTCGTCACTTTACCATATATCCTAGACTGAGCACCAGAATCGGGCCATCACAGCTGTCCACGTGCAAAGAGTAAAAGGCAGGGGGGGGGGGCGGAGGGGAGCTTGCCCTCTCGGGCCACAGGGCAGACAATAGAGGCCAGGCAGAGTCAGGCTGAGTCTACTCCAGCCAAGAGCCACCAGGAAATCCAAGCATGCCACGAAATGGGAACATGGAAACTAAGGTGCCACATTCCTGACTCACAATGCCAAAAGAGCCAAAAAAGTGTTTACCTTGACCTTTATATTTAGAGACTTTTGTCAGAATTGGTGGCTTTCTTGGGGTCACTGCGGCTGTGTGCTCTTCTCTTCCACGAGGGAGCGCCAACAGCGTTCGCTAATGGTGACATTGCCTACAACCCTTGACCCATTATTATTCCTCAAATGGCACCCGAGTCTGGGACTGATCCATTTTTAAGATACTGCGGAGCACCCCTGCCCACAAGGCATGAGGTCAGCGCTGCTCAGAGGCTGCCTATCTGTTCTTTATAGTTCAGAGCAACTGTTCACCCCACACATAATGTTGCCGCCGACTGAGACTTGGAAGAACCCTCTGAGGACGGTCCACTGGGAAGTAGCTGGGCCACTCTGCTGCCCGAAGGGTGGAGAAGAGACAAAGATGCCAGCCGACAGGGACTACCCAGCCTTTAAGTGCAGGGAGATGGACTCGTCACGTTCCTGAAGAGCTAGCTGCCTTTGATGGCCCTGATGGCCCATTCTCTCGCTTCCCTGTGGGGTTTTTGCATCTTACTTTATGGGATTCTGTGGTCTGGAATACTCCATAAATCACTATGCACCTTTCAGAGTCACTCTGTATTCTTCATTCACACGTCCTGACAGTTTCTGCACCAGGAAGTCGTCAATGCAGTGGCTGGTGAGGCCCGGCCAGGCCTCTTGAGCTCCCAAAGATAAATCTATCAGTTGCCTGGCTAGTCCATGCCGGTTTCCAAGCTTGGATATGTGTGCAGCCTGGAGCCTAGATGATCAAAAGTCTGGAAATGTTTAATGACAGCAACACTTTGCAAATGCAGAAGAGGGCAATTCCAGAATCCCCTTGCATCCTGGAGAGTAAACGGTGGTAAACAATGGCGCTAAAGCCCATGTACGTTTTCTTGGGTCATGTATAAAGTCTGGTATTAATCTGAGTAGGTCTAATACAAAAGGCCAAATATGAGGCATTAAGCTATCTTACCCTAGGAACTGGCATCAAGCTGGAATAGTAGACAGACAGCCGTGGGAAAGGACCACATTAACCACTTCTACTCTGAGCTCCTGCTATCCCAGACCACACACACACACTACCCACCGTGCCTTGCAAGTCACATGCTTGGGAAGCACCTGAGCCAGGAAGTCTATCTGTCTTCCCTATGGGTTAGAAGGTAGGACACACCCCCTTTTATCTGTAGGTGCTGGATTTGGGAGGATGGGCTCAGTGCAAAAGCCCAAGATACATATCAGCAGGTGAGTGGCCTTAGGTGTCTTTGGAGCCTTAGAACCTGTTAGTTCCCCTGGAACAGGCAGGGCACTGATGTCCTTCTTGATTCTTCTGCTACCAGGCAGACTGTGCTTGATTATTGACAAGGACTGTCAATAATGCCAGTTCTGTTTCCACTTTTCTTCTTACTTCCTTTCAACTTGAAAGTCATTGCCATGCTGAAGTGCTAATTTACTCCAGGGTACAAATATCAATCCTTCTCTTTATTCGAACATCAAACGCTACAAAATACTGCTCAGCGATTCCAGCTTTCTTTTCTTTTTTTTTTTTTTTTTTTTTTTTTTTTGTTTGTTTGTTTGGTTGGTTGGTTTTTTTTTGTTGTTGTTGTTGTTTTTTCTTTTTCTTTCTTTCTTTCTTTTCTTTTCATTTTTGGTTTCTTCAAGACAGGGTTTCTCAGTGTAGCTTTGTAGACCAGGCTGGCCTCAAACTCGAAGAGATCCTACTGCCTCTGCCTTCCAAGTGCTGGGATTAAAGGCGTGTGCCGCCACCACCTGACCCATCTTTGTTTCAGACCTGATGAATATTTCCCTAAAAAGCAGGGTGTTGAACACTGCAGCAGTCCACACCGAGATATGCTGAGCTGTGAGCATATTCCAGTGAGCTACTTCCTGATCTAGGTAAAACTGCTTCCCCATCCCTGTACAAACACATGCATCCCTTCCATCTGTTTCTTCACAGAAGGCAGACTCCTCTAGCTAATTCACAGCTGCTCTTGACTTTTGTGTAGTAACTGACCTTATCTCTGTTCCACCATGGTCTCAGGAGTGTACGACATACAGTCCCAGTTCTAGCTGTGTGGCTGTGGAATCTTGCATAACCTCAACCGCCCCACTTACAAAAATGAGTCCAACAAGAGCAGTTTTGTTGTAATGATGATGCAATGACATAGTGAATATCCTCACCTTGCCAGTCCTGACTGTAGTGGAAAGAAGCTTATGGGTTCCTGACTCAAGGGGGAGTGTGCCAGATGGACTGTCTTTAACATGAGCCCTTCTTGGGGGCCTGAGTCATGGAATCAGAAATGCCCTGCTGATTTCTACTGCTGCCTGCATCCTGATGGCTGGTGCATTATTTCCTAATATGTGTTTTGGGAACACCATGGAACCTGAAAAATGCACATTCCGTATTCTGTGCTACTAAAGGAAGGCATGCAGTTTTAAAAGACACCTTCCATGAAATGGTGCACAATCAAACACATTCTGTCCCTTCCTGAGAAAGTCTGCAAGGAGGACATTGCCTGAACTTAAATATGAAAATAATACATATTCTACAGAAATGAGAGGAAACCCTGCTATTGCAGGGAATTGTTAGTTGTGCTCAAAGCAGAGTTTGAGCAGCATTGCATTGTGAGCCTCCCTTCATGTAACTGTCCAACTTAAACTTAGATGCTTGCCTGCCAGGGGACCCATCACTTTATAATGCCACACACAGAAGATGCTGTTTTGGAAAGCTCTTTACAGTGAGCATCCCCACAGACTGAAACCTATGACCTACCTCCCCAAACAGGTTTCCAAGGAGGTACTGGCTCTCTCCCACACTTCAGGGAGCTACGAAGAGCCTTCGATCCCTAACCAAAATAATGAATGAAACTGCAAGTGAATAAAAAGAATGTGCTATTAATTGGTATCATAAAACTATGTATGTATTTATCCATATATCCACATATGCATTTATGCTTTTTTCATTTGCATATGCTTAAACATTTATGGATATAAACACAAGGGACTATTAGGATTGACTCAATATAATGGCTTGAAGAAAAATGTCTCCCATAGACTCACAGGGAGTGAGTGGCATTATTGGAGGTGTGGCCTTGTTGGAGTAGATGTGGCTGCCTAGGGATCCTGTTTAGAACTCTCACTCCTCTCCTTCACCATGTCTGCCTGAGTGCTACCACGCTTCCTGCCATGACAACCAACCAAGCCTCCGAACTGTAAGTCAGTCCCAGTGAAATGTTTTCCTTTGTAAAAATCACCATGGCCATGATGTCTCTTCACACAATATAAAACACTAACTACAACACTCAGACAAGTATGATTGGAAGATCTGACCTTAGAGGACATTGTATATTGTTGCCTAAGTACTACTATGTGTTTGAGGAGAATAAATAAAATAAAAGAGAAAACACCGCAGTTTATATTATAGTTACCCACCAGCCTCACTCATTAGTTTCCCTTCCTCCACATACACTATCTGATGAGCTTGCCTCCTCAACCTACACCCACATTTATCTTTTCAATTGAATGTTGACCATAAAGGGCACATGAGCCTAGAGCCATTCCTAAACCTTCCACCAGGACTGTCCTGTATGAGGATAGCCGTCTAGGAGCACTTTCACCCAGACCACATTCCTTCATCTGGATCTTGGTAAATATTTATTCTCTTCAAAAGGAACGAAGGAACGAATGAGTGAAGGAAGGAACAAAGGGAGGAAGGGAGGAAAAAAGGAAGGAAGGGAGGGAGGGAGAGAGGGAGGGAGGAAGGGAGAGAGGGAGGGAAGGAAAGGAAAGGAAAAATACCATAAAAATTAGAACTGGTCTTCAAGATGAAAGCGAGAGGAAAATGCACCAGTTAGGCATTCTTGTCCCAGCTCCTCCTCTAGAGCTACCATCATAGGCTTAGGAATCTATTCCCACTCTGTGCTGCCTCTCTCCAGCTGTAGTGCGGCAAACACAGCAGGTCTCTGCAGCAGCCTCCCCATAACAGAAATATTCCTACAATGGAATGCTGCACCCCACAGATGCTCAGCAGACCTCTTGAGTGTGCACTGCAGGAGTATGCCTCCCCCCAGGTGCTCAGTGCAGTCCATCTTCACTAGGACAGCACACCAGCCACGGAGACACCCTGAGCAGAGGACTTTATGCTGATCTGCATCCCACTAGGGATGATTCGGGTATAGGAAAGCCTAATGACTTCAACTACAAGTCATTCTGGCTTGCAAAATATGCTGTTATTTGCCTAAACAGAACAGAGGAAAACTGTATTCGGGACAAAGGAGCATTTGGAGAGAAACCCTAACAGGATTTTACACAATCCTTGTCTCCAAAGCAGAATGTCACTCAGGAGTGTGTTGAAGAGATACACCAAACTGCTCAAGACAGGTGGGCCTTACCACTCATCACTCACCTAGAGTAAAGGGATGATTTTCTTCTCCAGCTCTCTCTGCATCCTCAGATCTTGCTCACTTTCCCAAACTCTATAATGTACTGTATTCATCTTCCCGTCCTCTGAAAGTGGCATTGAGCCCAGTGGCCACATGTTTATGAGCACCAAGAGAATCGATGTGTGCTTTCCTCCATGGATCATTCTATATTCCTTTTGCCCTGGAGACTGTCTCCATTTGGCTCTCAAGCCCAGTCCCATTAGGCTCAGCCATTCCACCGCTTCAATGTAATATCTCCAAGGCACTCTCCTGAGTAAGGCTTGCTATGCATTCACTCCTAATTATGCTCAGCATCACAGGGTGTATTATCTGGAGTGACATGAGATCCTGTGCGGGAAACACTCATCACATAGATGAAATTATTAGACAAAAATATTGCTCTGACTCTGGTGTTATTTGAAAGTGGGAGACTTGCTAGATTTAGTGAGAGGGAAGCTATATATAACTTGTTTGGATGGAGTTAACCTCTGTATGGACTTCCTTGGGGATCTAGTGCATTTATCACACACCAAAGCTATTAGTGCCACGGCAGATTGTTGTAATATAACACACGCTTGCTGTCATCAGCCCCCAGTAACGCAAATCCAAGATGTTCACTTGGAATGGTATGAGCCCTTTGGCAGTTCCAGCTCAATGCCCACTAAATTCACTGCACAAATCCACATACATATTCCTAGAACTGGCTTCACATTTGTAAGTGCATGAAGTAAAATATACACAAGAAAATTTAAAAGCTCCATAAAATATTTGGTTTTTTTCCTAAATATCCAGATGCTTCACTTTGTCTCCATATTTAATTTCCTTTTGGAAGGCTGTGGACTAATGTAAGATGCTTTCCCATTCAAAGCTCAGACATGAAGCTTGAACTTGAAAATGACTTATAAGCAAGTACATGTCTTCTCTTCTAGACTTTTAGGCAGTCTTTATGAATTCTGGAAACACTGTTTATAGCAGTCTGAGTGGTAAAAGATCTCAGCAGCGCATGCTCACCTATACACAGTGTTCTGCAGGGAAGCCTTGCTCTCAAGTGACAAATGGCGATCCCTTACATGTTCTACTTAATGAGAACTGAAGAAATGCACCGCTGGTCAGGTGATCATGGCACTCTTGTCTATAAAACCAGTATCATGAAGAGAAATGCCTGTGATAATGAACTCCTACACAGAAGCCCCCAAGAAAGCCCTTTCCTAGTGTTCTATCTTAGCCAAATAACACTGGAGAGCTGACTTTTCCTGGTTATGAATCTCTACTCTACAGGACTCATCTCCATTCCAGGGTCGATCTCTTCACCATGCCTCTGCCATTGCCTTCACTCTTTAAATGGTATAAGGCAACTCTAAACAGGGCCATGTACCTGAATGGGGCTCTTAAAATTTTGACAGGGCTAAAATATTTTTGGAATGTATAGCAACCAAAGCCTAATTCAAAATCAAACACATAATAAATCTGAGATGTGTGTTTCTGTTGTAACATACAATCTCACCACAGCCTTGGTACTGAACAGTGTGTATGCTCTCCATGACACTCAATGGCTCCTAACCCTGCCTGAAACAGTTCAGTTCAGATTCGAGACTATTAAGCATTATAGACTTCAGTGGTTTTATGGTACACACCAAGTTTTCTGCTCTTCTAGAAGCACAATGAATTGATTACAGAAAACCAAGGCTTTTTACAATTCTTCTACCATTCTACTCCATGTAAGTACTTAGTTAGTATATCTTTGGTCTGTGTTGTGTTGGGATGCTCGATTTTAAAACTTGCTATTTGAGTTGCTGACTTGAGTTTTATATGAAAAAAAAAAAAGAGAAATCAGTAAGTGAATTTTGGTTTGGAATTAGGATGGAATTCCCAACACTTTTTGAAATGGCCCTAAACATACTTTTTCTGTTATACTATGTATTTTTCCCATCAACTGATGAATGGTTTCTCTTTAAGTGGGACATGTATATAATCTATTTAGCTATGAAAATGGATGGAATTCTTTTCTTTTTCAATTAACTTTACTATGAAAAACTTGAAAGTAAAAAAATCACACACTGAAATTAACAAGACCCCAAGTCTGTCATCTCAGGTAAAATAAGCATTCTGAAGCTGTGGACTTCACAGCGGCCTTTACCCTTTCACTACTGAATATATAGTTTATCTGTGTTTATCTGTTATGACACAGTTGGAACAAGAAAAACAATTGGATTTATATCCTTTTCCATAACTCAATGTTGGCAAATACAAAGGCAAGATAGGAGGGACTAGGAGACAAGGAGGATTCTGGGAGATATAGCATAGAAGAGTCTAGATGTAGGTAGGACATGAGAGAAGATGTCTGGACCCTTTCTTTGGTAAAATAAGAGCATGATGAAATACTTAGATTAATAGATATGAGTTAATAGCTAAGACAGAGCTAGCCAATAAGGAATGCTACTAACCTGCCAACAGTTTCAGAATTAATACAGTGTCTCTGTGTGTTATTTTAATACTGATGCAGCTGTGGAACCAGGCTGGTGGGAAAGTACTTGTAATAGCTCAAGTCTATTTTTATTTAAATTTTTTATTTTTTGAAAGCTTCATGATTACTATACTTACTATTCACAACATTGTCACTTCTGCTATATTTACAATTTACAACATTGTTACTCCGCTCCCCTTGAAGCCCCTCCAATTACTTCCCTATTCCCTCCCACATTCATATAGATAGAGAGATGATAGACCGATTAGATGATACATAGATTGATGTAGATGATAAAGGTGTAGATTTAGATATAGATATAATAGTGCATATAGTGTTAGCTTCTCCCTTGTTAAATATTTTTGTCATCATGATATTATAATTTTCACTTTGGTCATCAAATACAATTTCTAAAGCTTGGGTAAAGAAAGATTATGAATTTCAGTTCTTTTCCTATTTCTTCCTGATGCCTTAAGGTTTTTCATTTTCATTTGCATGTTGTTTGTAGAAATCCCTAAACCAGTACTCAGGGGGAGCATGGCTAGTGGATGTGTTTCTTTGTTTATTTAGATAACTTCATTCCCAAATGACTTTGCAAAGCACAGACTTACCAGACAAGCCCTTTTCTTATTTCTGAACTATAAAATCAACACACCATTCCCTTGATGAAGAAAACACTCCTCCACGCTGGAGTAGGAGTGAAATTCCTGAAGAAAAGGGAAACTGAGAACCCACAGTGGACACCACAACAGCAAGGGATCTGATGCTTTTACACTGAACTAGGAATGAGTTCAAGGCAGTCTGCCTCCATCACACTGTTCCCCACAGTGCTGCAAGTGCTGGGCCGTGGGGTAAATTAGGACGAGAGAAACAAACGGGGCTAGAGAGAGGGCTCAGGGGATATAAGCGCTTAATGCTCTTGCCCGTAGTGGGCAGCTCCAATTCACCTATAACTCCAGTTCCAGGGGATGTTATGCCTTCTGGCCACTATAGACATCTGCATACACAGACCCTCCAGCCAACAAGCACACCCAGAAAATTAATCTTTAAAAGCACATATCTCAAAACAGATAAAATACCTAAATGTAAGAGCAGAGCCTATAAAAATCTCACAAGGAAACAAGGTGTTAAGAAGTTGTGACTGCCGACTAGGCAACACTTTCTTCAATAGGACACACAAATACAGGAAGAAACAGCTCAAACAGACAAACGGCTTCATGACAATTTTCAAAATATGTGCTTCAAAGGCAAAGAAAACCCCTATCATTGGGATGTTTTATGTTTCAATTTTGTTTTAAATGTTTAATTAGCTTACAGTTGGCAGATGTTTTTCCATAGGAGTTTATACACACAGTTTTGGTTTCCCTTCTCATGCCCTCCCATTATCTCAACTCTAATCCACCCATGCTCCGTGTTTCTCCTTCCACAAGCATAACATGTGCTCTGTTACCTCCCTAACCCCTCCTCTAAAGCCTCATCCTGCCCCCTCTCATGGGTCTCTGCATGCTCTCACGCCCACATGGAAATGCATAGATGGACATTCGAAGCTAAAATCTGCAAATAAAGGAGAACACGGAGTCTTTCTTCTTCTGACTCTGGGTTATCTCACTTAATACAGTATTTTCTGGCTCCACCCATCTTTATTTTTTTCTTTTTTCTCTTATGGCTGAATAAAATTCCGTAGTCTGTGGTTCCACATTTTCATTGCCATCTTATCTATTGATGAACAGCTAGGCTGATTCCATTTCCTTGCTGGGGAGCAGCAATAAGCACGAAAGAGCAAGGATCTCTGAAGCAGGAGACACTGTCGTTTGGGTGTGTGCCCAGGGGTCTTATAGCTGGGGCATATCATAATTCCACTTTTAGGTTTTTGAGAAATCTCCATCCTGATTTCCCCAGTGGCTGTACTGGCTTACAATCCCACGAACAGTGCACAAGGGCTCTCCTTTCCCCATATCCTCATCAACATTTGTTGTCACTATTTTCCTGATGATAGAGACACTCTGTTCACATCTTATATCTGAAAAATAGCTTACATCCAAGATAAATAAGGAATACGTAAACGCCTAACAAAGCTAAATAGCACAATTAAGAATAGGCAGATGATCTCAACGGGCCTTTCTTCCTGTAGATATTAGTGAATAAATACGTTAACAGGATCTAAACAACATTGTAAGGCAGTTGCTAATCAAAGCGGAATGAAGTACCTCTCTTCACATAGGAAGGATTGCTGTAATAGTAAGGAGTTAGACAGGGAAAAGTCCTGGGAAGGGCATGAAGAAATTGGAATCCTCATTCATCACTGAGGGGGGATGTAAATAGTGCATTCACATGGGAAAAAAAATTGGCAGTTTCTCAAAATACTAAACATAGATATAGAGTTACTTATGAGCCAGAAATCCAACTCCAAACTATAGACCCAAGAGAACTAAAAATATATGTTTATACAAAAACTTTTACATGAATGTACCTAGCAAACTATTCATAATGTAACCCTAAGTGGAAACAACCCAATGTCCATCAAACAAGAAATAGATAAACAAAATACATTATTCCTACACAAAGGAATATTATTCAGCCATAAGAGATGAAATACAATACCAACATGTGATAGACTGAATGAACATTGAAATGAACTAAATAAAAAAGTCTAAAATATGCAAAAGACCACGTTACATGAGATCATTTATATAGTGACAAGAATATATAAATACACAGTGACAAAAAGCTTATTAGTGAGTAGTATTTGGAGGCATGTAGAAAAAGGAATCGACAGGTAAAGCTATGGGTTCCTGTGGGTGGCGGTAACCATATTCATGGGTTAAATATGGTGATAGTTGAACAGTTGTATTAACCACTGAATTTTGTAAATCAAACCAATGAATGTATGGTAAGTGATGTTTTAATTTAAAACAGCATACTTTTTAATTTTTAGAAGATTGTACCAGTAAATAATTGTGGTATACACAATTGTGTAATGATTAAGTCATGCCAATTAACATAGCCTACATGTTATATACATCATTTTTTTTTTAAGTAGTTTCGCCTACATGGCAAAGAAACTGGGCAGTCACTACAGCCCCACTTGGTCAACGCTTTATTTTAAATGACACATAGTTCTGGACATATTTGTGGGGTGCAGTAAGACAACTCAATAGCTATGTACAATAGACAATTATGAGTTGCTCTAAGGGAACAGTATGCTCTTGCTCCTGGTCTCCGCTGCTCTGGTGAGCACAGTGACACTCAGTAGCTGTTCTTCTCTGGGTAGGTAGTGTTACCTCATGGTGTATCTGCTCCATAGCCAGTGAGTTCTCTTGACTCTTCATTCCTGAAGATCTGTCTCTACTCACTCCCATAAGAGCTTTTCAAGGTTTCTGCAGTGATCTACTTGTCTAGGACTTCCGTTGAAATCCCAAGTCTCTAAACAAAACCCAAGTCCACCATTATCCATTTTCTTTATTAGGTATATTCGGCTCAGAATTCTGGAGGCCCAAGATTCCAGGGGCTCAGCCAGTGCAGGCCTTTAAGCCCTTAGGGAGCACTGAAACAGCATGGGATGCCATAAGGCAAGACAGAGTGAGCTTGTTAGCTCCCATCTCTCTTCCTCCTCTTTCAAAGCCACCAGTGTCACCATGGGATAGGAAGCAGCATTATGACCTCATCTAATCCCAATGATCTCCCAAAGGGCCCGCCTCCAAATACCATCAATTTATGAATTTGTGGATTGTTTCCAAAGCATGAACGCTGAAAAACATGCCAAAAGCATGGTAGAGATTTAGGCAGCTGGGGTGATAGGAGTAGCCTTTCTTCCTACCCCATCTCCCTTGCTAAACTGAGCTAATCTCTGAAGCAAATCCAATTGCCACTGCACTCTGAAAATACAGAATTTCCTAGAGGGCTCCAAGTTGGAACAAAAAGCTTGTTGTTTCCTGAGGCCTCCTCCTGCCCCCATTCCTTGGGAACTTTTGGAACCACCTGTGTATTAGCAATGGGTGTCTTTGAGTCTTAAGACAACTTCCCTCTGTCTCACTGGGTCTCTGAGTGAGCCCTTTCTGTCTTGTATGTATGGTATGTCGTGCAGACACTGAAGACAATCAGCTAGAATCCTCTCACCCAGAGCTCTTAACATTCAAATTCTTTACTGGGAAGCTCCCCCTGGATAAAACAACCTTCCTAGAACTCATCCTGTTTCCTAGTCCTAGTCCTGGTACTCCAAAATCTTGTTCCTCTTTCTCCTGTCAACAACAGAGGCCCTTACAGGGAGGCCCAAGCCACCTTTCCCCCTCATCACTGCAGCTTGTAGCTTGTCATTCTAGAATCCAAACACTCATTATTTATTTCCCCTCCCTCTGTAGGACCCCAGCCTAGAAAGTTTGCCCCAACTTCCCAAAATTCAGTAGAGACATCCTGGCTCACATTCTTTCAGGGGCCTGTGATTTACCTGCTGAGAACAGATCTGACTGAATTCTGACTGTCCATGGTGCATTCAGCTCCCTCCCCAGAACATCAACTCCAGGAAATGGCCAAGTCTCATCTGCCCCTATTCCCTGGGTACTCAAAACAAATACATGGCAAATAACTGAATATGCCTAACAGCCATTTGGAGCTGTAAAGACATTCAGGGAGAAAATGGCTGATAGCTAATAAAACAATGAGCAATGCTGAAAGGGCTTCTGCACAGATCAGATGTGTTCTCCTGAGAAATCTCTCTACGCACGTGTGAAGGGAAAAGCCATGAGAACATCACCAAAAGCTTGGCGGCAAGCTCAGTGGCCATCCTTCCCTCTGCAGAGGACCTGGCTGGCTCTGCTTTAGCTAAGGAGGAAGTGACAGACAGCTCCATCTGTCCACATGCCAAATCCTGGTTGGCTGAAGACCTTCCAAGAGTTGACTTTAGTTTTCTTGACAGTACAAATGTATTTCTTCTACTTACTGGCAAGTTAAACAGTTTCTTTGCAGTATTCCTCCTTGACAGTGCCCAGAAAAAGAAGATAACTTTGACCAGTGTTTAGATTTACAATGATGTCACTGAAAGAGTAAGTTTTAAAATGCAATCACTTACTTTAAAAAAGTGTCGTTCTCCAAGATCTGCAATTGCAGGTACAGTCTCCTACAGTTGCTGCCAGGGCTTGATTTCTCCCAAGTCCTGGAAGTAATATATAGGCTTATCTCTGTGCTTGATGGAAGAGTACTCCCCAACTGCCAAAATCCACATAAAGCTTATGAAATAAAAGATATCAGGTCTCTCTGTTCTGTAAGCAGAAGATCAATAATACAGGACAAAATCTGGATAAAGGGCTTGACTGTTGACAGGGTCCCACTGCCCACCTTTAACTAAAAAACCCAATAAAACAAACAAAAAACCAGTGCAATATTTGTGAAATACATATTTTGTCTTTGTGCACATTTCCTGAGCCACGATTTCTAAGTTCCATAGAACCCATGGAATGTATGTTGTATCTTAGTGTTTCTATTTCTGTGAAGAGACACCATGATCACAGCAACTCTTATAAGGAAAAAAATTAACTGGTGTTGCTTACAGTTTCAGAGGTTCAGTCCATTATCATCATGATGGGGAGCATGGTGGCTTGCAGGTAGACCTGGTGCTGGAGTAATAGCTGGGAGTGCTATACCTTTCCGGTAACAGGAAATAGACTGAGACACTGAGTGGTATCCTGAGCATAGGAAACCTCAAAGTTCTTCCCTACAGTGACACACTTCCTCCAAGGACATACCCACTCCAGAAAAACCACACCTCCTAATAGTGGCATTCCTTATGATATGATGGGGGCAATTACATTCAAATTACCACATTCCACTCCCTGGCCCCCATACGCTTGTAACAATATTATAATGCAAAATGCATTTGGTCCCATTTCAAAAGTCCCCATATAGTCTATTACAGTCTCAACAATGTTTTAAAGTTCAAAATCTCTTCTGAGATTCATAAAATCTCTTAACTGTAATCACATAAAAATCAAAATCAAAAAGCAGATCACATACTTCTAACATATAATAGCACAGGATATACATTACAATTCCAAAATGCAAGGAAGGGAGCACAGCAAGAAAACACTGGACCAGAGCAAGATGGAAAACCAGCTGGGCAAACTCTAAATTCTGCATCTCCATGTCTGATGTCAAAATGTTCTTCAGATCTCCAACTCCATTCAGCTTTGTTGACTGAAACACACTTCTTTCTATTAGGCTGGTTCCTTTCCCTGTTAGCAGCTCTCCTCAGCAGATATCCCACAACACTGGCATCTCTACAATCTTATTTTCTCCAGGCTTAAACTTCACAGCTTCATAAAATGGTCTTTCCATTAGGCCTCCATTCAGGGACATCTCTGACACATGCCTGGCCTCGGCAGCTTTCTTTGGGTGCAGAGGCAAATTCCATAACATGTTTCTTCTGTCTTTAACTCTAAAGCTAGAACCACACAGTCGAAGCTGCCAAGTTCTGCTGCTTACTTGGGCTGGAGTATGGCCCCCTCATTCGATTACATATTCACCAGCTTTCTGCCATTCACTGCCTAAGCTTGGTTGTTGTGAAGCTCACTCTGTAAACCAGGCTGGCCTCAGACTCAGAGATCCGCCATCTTCTTCTTTCCTGATTCTGGGATTAAAGGTGTGCCCCCATCACACCTGGTTCTAAAGCTTTCCTTTAGGTCCTTTTCACAAGTGGGAAATTTAGCTGGGTAGTATGTTTCCCTGAGGTCACCTATATTCCATTTCCTCATCCATTTATCTCCTTGAACACAGGACTTAGTGCCATTCCAGTACCTGGTGTTTTCGCCTCAAAATTTACATTTTGTTATTTACCCTGCTCGGCTGGCTATTGTTCATTATAAATCTTTATAAGCATGCACACTAGTAATCACAGAGCAGATTCTGTGCTAGGCTGTTTTGAGATTTCCTCTGCCAGTGGAATTAATCCAAAATTCTTCACCTTAGGAAGACTCTTGGACAAAAGCATTCTTCACCAAAATATCACAAGAATGATCTCAAGACAACATACTAAAATTTTTCTCTGAAACCTCTTGAGTGGGTCCCCAACAGTTCAAGTAACTCTTAGCACCTCTGTTTAGTGAGATAGTCCTTCTGTGGCACTGACCACGCCCATTGGGGGGTGGAGCCATGGGCAGAAGTGACCTGTGGAAGGAGGTCTGAGGAAGAGCTGGGGAAAGCTCTCTTGCTGGTGGGACTCGGACAGGAGAGCTTCCACTGGAACTTGCTGGTGTTCATCTGTCTAGGTTGTAAGTTATTTCTCCCTGAATAAACATCTATTTGGCATATTTGTTTATCCTGATCCTTATTTAACAGCGATATCTGGTATCAGAAGCGGGATTAGGATTTTTAGGGGACCTGGGTTTCACCCAGGCGGCAGACGCCACTCCCCTCCCCCACCATCCCCAAGGGGCAGGGTCCCTTGCCTAACCAGGTGGACTCACCACAGCTTTGGGACATTTGCCTGTTCCTTACGGCAAAGGAGATCTTTGCCGCCAAAGCAGGCCTGAGAAGGCACTCACCGCTTCTCATATTTTGCCCATTTCCGCACTGCACTTTGCATTCGTGCAGAGCCGCTCGGCACCTGCCCTGCTTGTGCGTTTTCCCGCGGTTAGTCCTGTGGTCCCAGCAATTCCACAAGTCTCCTTTTAACAAAATTTCGCTTGCCATAGTTTGTTAAGAGCTATTCTACAGGGACCGGGATCAGAAGGATCGTCTGCTGCGGGACGATATTTGGCGGTATACTTCCGGGCAGAACCGGGATCAGAGGGGTCCTCTGCAGCTGGACGCTATTTGGTGGTACACCTCCAGGCGTAACTACCACAAGCTGAGATCTACAACTAAAAGCATCAAAGTTCTAGGACAGCAGAATTACACTTAAGGTAATTGTAACATCCTTTGCAATTTAAGCTGATATAATATCCGAAATCAATTGTTCCATAACTATGGCAGATAATTTTATAATGCAGGACTTTAGGAATTATTTTACTTCATATATAGAAGGGATTTTAGCAGAAGAAACTTATGACTGGACCAATATGTACTTTTATTTTGTAATAGCAATGGGTTTCATCATTAACATGATATTCTTAAAGAAATGGTTTGAGATTACAGCAAACAATAAGGAATTTGTACAAACCATAGGAGACTTAGTAACAAAAATTCAAAACATTGAAAATGATGGAATTCAAAGCATTGAAAGTATAGAAAGAAAGATTCAGAATATTGAAGATGGAGTTGGAGAGCTGACAGGTAGAATACAAACCGTGGAACATGAAAATGACCAAGTAAAAAACAAAATTTGTTTCATGTCAGATGCCTCAATAACCAGAACAGAAACAATGCAATGAATTAACACGCTAGCAGAAACAGCTCGTTCCTGGTCGGAGGAAGCTACTAATAAGTTTAAAAACTGGAACATCAGATAGAAAGACTAGATGATAGAATCTCTTCCATGTCTGAGGATAATGGCAAGCTAGCAGATAGAACATTGTTTCTGGAAGGCAGTTTGCGTGCCACTCAGATAATATCTATGGATAGGAATATTAAATACATGAAATCACTCATAGTTGGAAAAAACAAACTGACTGATTCAATGAAGTCTTTGGAAAATTCTGTGACTCAACAAGTTCAAACACTGAGAAAAACAATGAATAGATTGCAGACCTTAGAAGACCATCGATTTAATAAACCAAAAGAAGAGGTATAGGTAATAGGGCATAAGAGAGATTTAAAATTTCCTACATCCTGCAGGGTCAGGGGAGACCTGCTTAAAGTCAATGTGTCATCTCCTATGGCTTCCCGTGTACCTGTTACTGAAAAACCAACAATGAAAAAACACCCAAAAGGTATCATTGCATATCAGTGGGAACCAATATGTATGAAAGATTTAAAAGGTATAAAGGAAGCAGTAGTCTCCTATGGCATGCACTCACCTTATGTGAAGCAATTAGTAGAATCATGGGCAAGGAATAACAAAGTAACCCCTAAGGATTGGGATCAATTAATATCAGCTGTCCTTGAAAATTCCTCTCTATTAGAATGGAGGGCTTTATGGAGAGAGGAAGCAAAAGCTCTTGAACTTCAGGGCTTAAAGAAAGGTTATAAAGCTCCTCAAGATAAAATTCTTGGTGAGGGTCTCTATCAGCATAGAAACCCAGAAACCCAAGCTGCCTATGATGAACATATCTTGTCTCTATGCAGTACAGCAGCTCTGAATGCTTGGGATAAGGTTGATGAATTAGGAGAGAGGATAGAACCCTATACCAAGATAAGGCAAGGACCTAGAGAACGCTTTAGTGTCTTTCTAGAAAGATTATCTAGGGCAGTATAATTAGAGGTAGCAGATATAGATTCTAGGCAAATACTCATAGAATCTTTAGCTTATGAGAATGCGAATCCTCAATGCAAACAGGTGCTTTGGCCTTTAAAAATGTGATCAGCACCCTTGGATGAATGGGTCCTATATACAGGCAACATTGAGTATAATGACAATGACACTGAAGCTTGGGTAGGAGAAGCCATATCTAAAGGTCAGAGAAGACATCAAGATAACAGAGTTATTTACTATGGTGACTTAGAAGCTTGGATAGGAGAAGCTATCTCCAAAGATTTAAAAAAATATCAAAATAGCAGATATCTTAATTGTGGTAGGGTAAGAAGTCTAAGAGGAAATTACAGTATTCCTAGGAATAATACTCCCAGGAATGAATCAAACAGAGGGCCTCAGCCTTCTGGGTTATGTAGAAGGTGTGGCAAAGGCAGACATTGGACAAATGAATGTAGATTGACCAGAGACAAGCAAGGAAGCCCTTTATAATCAGGAAACTCCTTGGGGGGCCTCTAGAAGGCCCCCATGTCAAAGGTGGTCTGGACATTCCCAATCACTGTGGAGGACAATCTCCCACAGGACAATTAGAAAATTGTGTGTCTATTGTAAAAAGTCATATCTCTCTGGATGACAAACTAATGATGGAAGGTGACTCAAACATGAATGAAGGAAACATGTTTATTTTGGCAAACTTCTATGAACAGTCAAAGACCTAGATTGATAGTTAAGATGAGTAACAGGCTTGTTAGGAGGATTGTTGACATGGCCTCCAAGATGGCCCCTGCAAGAGGTAAATGTTCAATTCTTAGGGATTGGAACCCTATCTCAGGTAAAAACAGCAATAAATTTATGGGGTTGTGATCTATTGTAGCAATGGAATACAGATTAATATTCCTCCAGTATTAGATAAACCATAAACGAACTTATGGTTGTAGAAAAAACATTATAAAGTACTTATACAAGACAGATACCACATATACAGGCTGTACAAAAACAGAATACAAATGCTGAACAAAAGCCCTACCCTTAAAATGGCTAACAGATGAACCTGTCTGGGTAGGGCAATGGCCTATGACCTCTGAGAAGTTAGAGGCTTTAGAAAACCTGGTTCAGGAACAGCTAAATGCTGGACATATCTAGGAATCTAACAGCCCTTGGAACTCTCCTGTATTTATTATCAAAAAGAAATCTTGTAAATGGAGAATGCTTACAGACCTGAGAGCCATCAATAAAGTTATCCAGCCAATGGGCTCTCTACAGCCTGGAATGCCCTTGCCTTCTTTGATAGCTGAAGAATTGCCTGTTATAGTTATTGATTTAAAGGGTTGCTTTTTCACTATACCTTTACAAGAAAAAGATAAAAATTTGCCTTCACTGTACCTAAGTGCAATAATTCTCAGCATACCTGCACAAATAAAAACTGCAATGCTCCAGCATATGTCTCCAGCAAATTGAAACCTTTTTTTTTTTTTTTTTGAGTATTGTAATCATCTAAGTTCATTAAGATCCGAGTTGAACAAGACAAATATCTTAATGAAGAGAAATGACAAGTCATCCACCAACGTAGTTCCCATGAGATGTGCAGAGACCTCTCAAAGGTAGGGGAGGTGCTCTGTTCTTGTCTTTACAGGAAAATGGAAAACACTCATCTTCAAACAGCCAAAAGACGCTGAACGTTAGGTACCTACAGAAGAGAAGACAGCTCTCCAGAAAGAACCATTTAACAAAGAGGAATCTGATGGATGGTAAAAATATTTAAATCTAGTGAGCTATTTCTATATAGAAATTCTCTTTACTATCTAGTATTCCTTTAGTCCCAATTCATGTAAACCAATGCTGGCTTTGGAGTTGGATTTGGCTTTCATTCTCTAAATTCAAGCATGTTGTTAAGATTAAATTCACGGTTTCTGCCTTAAATCAAGAAGCCAATTGGTGTAAGGCAGAAGAAAACAAAATCCGGGGACTCATTTCTTATACACAATTTTCTCTCTGAAATCCTAATTTTCTCACATACGTTTTAATGCTTATTGTTGTCTTTCCCTAATGCATACCTTAAAACTTGAAAATTTTACTTTAATATTGATGTTTAAGTTTTCCACAAGGAATAGTAACAATTCCTATCAGTAGTCTTTGAACTCTCCGGAAAGAAGATGGGGCCCCTCGTCATTATTTCCACTTGACTCAACCTGATGCATCTGGACTACAAACATCACCCTAAAACCGGTTTGATACTGTTTTGCTAGAGACAACTCATGACTAGCTAGCTGTAATGGTGCACCTTCTTATTACACCCTGGCCAGAGTTTCAAATAGAACTACAGTCAAGCATTTTCTGCCACACAGTGACTAGCTATATATGTCATAGCTAGTTCTGTTGAGAAATTTGGTTGCTAAAAATTTTCTTCCTACAGGATCCCATGGAGCAATCGTCCCATTTCAGCAGGAAGTAACCTTAAGATAATAACGCCCCCTTTCCCTGACCTTGGAATTTTGGGATAATAGTCATCTTCTTTGGGTTGGTTTTAGTTATTTAGGGTTGGGTATGGAAGGTGATGCTTACACTCAGGTTTATCTTTTAGACAGTAATAGGGAATGGTTGGGAAAGGTATGGTTTAGATGGGATATAGGTAGATTAGCCTATTTTCTTGTGAATTTGAGTAAGAATGAGATAGTATTTTACAGCTTACATTGTTATGTATTCTTATATGTGGTAAGCTATGTAAAATTAAGTTTATATTTTGTTATATTGTGTTAAATGTTTCCACTTATGATGTTTTATGCTCATTATTTTTTACCATATTCTATGTATGTATACTTTTCTTGTATTCAAGACATTTTGTATATTGATACAATTTGGGATATTTATCATGCTGCCCTTTATAGTTCTACCTCTTGTCTTGACATTTCTACTCTACCTCTATTTTAGGGATTTATATGTATGTATATGTATATAGTTATATTGTTTAAGTATTTGTTCCTGCTTTACTCAGGGAAGTTTTAATCAGTCTTTTTAGCTAAGTTCCCGAGTATTACAGATTATCTTCACTCACATTTCCTGTACCTATGAGATTAGTCAGATATAGATGCTTAATCTTCAGTCACTTCATAGACATGCAGAAAATGACATTTAAATGTTTTAATATTAGTACTCCATTGACATGAGACACTGTTGCTCCTGACAGCACCGTGTACTTTCCCGAAAATATGTTGGACACTGTTGTTGCTCCTGCTGGAGTTTATTCTCGCCTCAGCTAATGGCCTGTTGGGCAAAGAATTGCCCCCACCTTGACCACTGATTTGGACATGCAGTCCTATGTGCTTGCAGGAGACAAATATAGAAGACTGCTGGACCTTGCCAAGTCAGGGTTAAGACAGCCATTCTACCTCCCTGCTGTTGTTGTGGTCTGTCAACTTCTCTTGGCCTTAGCCAAAACTGGGTGTACCAACATTGCTGTGAGACCTAGAGTGACTGTCCAGGTGGCTTGCTGTTTTTGTCCTTGCTGCACCTTTTTGGAAGTTGCCCATCTGCGCTTCCTGTCTACCCTAGTATCATTATTTTCCTTCTCAGGTCTTGATGAGGTTGAAGATTAAACTATCACAACTATTATTCTCTCTCCCTAGTTAGATATATTAGGTACTACTAGACTTACATTTTCCAGCTTAGGACAACTCTATTGTAAACTCCATTATGCCTTCACCCTAGGACTAGATATGTAGGTCATCTTGTTCTCGATTTTCCTTTTCTTAGAGCACACTTGTTATTCACTGTTTTGTATATAGTTTTGTATTAAGCCTAAATCTTTTCTTTAGACTAAAAGGGGAATTGTAGTGAGATAGTCCTTCTGTGGCACTGACTACGCCCATTGGGGGTGGAGCCATGGGCAGAAGTGACCTGTGGAAGGAGGTCTGAGGAAGAGCTGGGGAAAGCTCTCTTGCTGGTGGGACTCGGACAGGAGAGCTTCCACTGGAACTTGCTGGTGTTCATCTGTCTAGGTTGTAAGTTATTTTTCCCTGAATAAACATCTATTTAGCATATTTGTTTATCCTGATCCTTATTTAACCGCGATACCTCTGTCCTCCATGCTCCTACTGGTATGGTCCATTAAACAATGCTTGAAGCATTCCACTGCTTTCCAAACCCAAAGTATCAAAGTCCAAATTCCTACAGACAAAAACATGGTCAGGACTATCATAGAAATACCCCAGTCTCTGGCATCAACTTTTGTCTTAGTTATGGTTTCTGTTGCTGTGAAGAAACACCATGACCATGACAACTCTTATAAGGAAACACTTAATTGGCGTGGCTCCCTTACAGTTTTGGTGGTTCAGTCCATTATCATCATAATGAGAAGCATAGCAGCATGCAGACAGGTATGGTGCTTGAGCTAAGAGGGATACATCTTGAAAGTAACAGGAGACAGATTGAGACACTTGGGTGATACCTGAGTATAGGGAACCTTAAAGCCTGTCCCCACAGTGACACACTTCCTCCAACAAAGCCAAACCCACTCTGACAAAGCCACAAAGTGGCACTCCCTATGGGATTATGGGTGCCAATTACATTCAAAATACCATGTATACTAACTTGCTAACAGATGGCTGGAAGGCTGAGGAGTTTCAAGATGGTATTTGGTCCCCAGAAAGATCACAGCAGGTGGGTCCTACTCCCAACCTCTATGGAGCAGGGGGACAAAGACTTAATCAACTATAAAGAAACCCTTATAGACTGGGCGGTGGTGGTGCATGCCTTTAATCCCAGCACATGGGAGGCAGGGGTAGGCAGATCTCTGTAAGGACATCCTGGTCTACAGAGTAAGTTCCAGGACAGCCAGGACAAAAACCCTGGGTTTTTTTTTTGGGGGGGGGGTAATGGGAAATAGATGCCCTCATGAACTCTAAAGGTCAGGGTACTAGCAGCTTGCCAATAACAGAACTCATGGAAGCCAACAGAATGGTAAGATCTAAAAAGAGGTCTATGGATGCAGAATCTCCAAGGCATGGAGCCCTTTCAGGCCTCACCACTGATATCTGAGGGTAGGAATCTGTGGTGGAACAATTTCTATAAATATTCCATCTTGGGGAAGGCTCATGAAACTCTGAATGAAAGCAAATTTCACATGTCTGGGAAAACTGAAACACAGAGGATTCACAACACCCCTTCCCGAAGGTTCCAGATGTAATAAACAACTGGTGAGGGTTGGGGAACTTCGACCAACTGAGCTGCTATGTTGGGTATTCTCTGACCGTTTGAATTGCCTGCAAGTCATGCAGAGAGTTCCAGGGTTCCAGCTCTCTTCAGCTGTCACCCACATCCACACTTAGGTGACTTTCAATGATGCATCTGCCTTTGAGTATTCCACACTTTTGCAAGTAACCTTGGAAAACTCATTGGCTAACCAAGTTGAACTTTTAAGAAAATGTCTAAATAATCTGATACAACTAGGGGAATCCATCCACAGTGAACTATGTCATATGAGCCACTGAATACATTTGCTTATCACAAGCTGAGGTCCCCATAAATACTACAGACTGGGAAACAATGGAGGAAGAGACAGGTTTACTGAGGAAACTGGGCGTGCAAGGAGATTCCAAGTTCACTGGCCCTGATGGAACTGTGTTCACTGGAAAGTTATGAGGAAGATCATCATGGACCTGGAGACAACATGAGCTAGCAGGTGCAACGGCCGATGTGACTCACCTCAGATCAGTGAAGGAAGGCAACCCACTGGGGGTGGAAAAGAATAAGCAGAGAAAAGTGCCTGACCAGGTCACTGTAAGTCAGACATGGAAAGCTTGGCTTTGAACTTAAAGCTCAAAGGAAGATATTGACAGAACACCAATGCTGTACTAGTGAGATCCTGAGAAACTTTTTTTTTTTTTTAAATTTTCTGAGACAGGGTTTTGCTATGTAGTCCTGGCTGTCCTAGAACTCACTATGTAGAGCAGGCTGGCCTCGAACTCACAGAGATCCACCTACCTCTGCCTCTCCAGTTCTGGAATTAAAGACATGTGCTACCTCCACCCAGCTGCTTCCAGGAGACTTTAAAGCCTGAGCAACAGTCCACAGAAGGCACAAACGATTTATTTTAAATGTAAGTGAAAAAGACTAAGATTCCAAAGGTGGAAAATCATGCTCCCAGCATACTCTGCACATTTCTCTCCAGCAGGAAAACATGATGATGCTGGAACTCATTCGTCTAGTCCAGATGTAACCGAGAAAGAGAAAGCAAGAGTAGCTACAGCTGTAGTGATGCTCCCCACATCCGGCCAGACCGAAGTCCATCATCACAGCAACTGTGGCTGACAGAGGCAATGCCCTGACCTCAGTGCAGAGCTTGTCAGAACAGAGGAAGCTGGCAAGGGCAGGACCATGCTTTGCTTGGCCCTGGGCAAATCAGGGCAGTATGAGTCAGTAACGCCCACCCCTTAAGGGGAAGGGAAACTCAGGAGGCCTATTGCAATACCATAGGTGAAGGAAGTGGATCTGCTCACTGAAAAGTCTGAGGGTTAGAACTCGGGTCTAACATTGTAAGCCAAGGCAAGAACCTGTTTCTAGGGAGGTCATAGGCCTTAGTGAGGAGGCTACTGCTATCGGATATGGTGTGATGCACCTCCAGCTGCCTTCTAAACGTTTGTGCTTGTGACAATAGATTGCTGTACCACAGAGATTCATAACCATTAGTGAGACCTCTGAGAACAAATGACAGTTGCTATGGCGGAGGAGCCAAATGCTTAGCCATAGATGAACATCTATATCACTGCCTCTAAGGTTCAGGGAGCATCGCGGAAGAGAGGGTGAAATGAATCTAAGAGCCAGAGTAAAGGAAATCTATGTGGCAATTATCTGGCTGAAATATTCCATCCTGGAAGAAGGCTCTTGAGACTAAAGAAATAAAGGGACTTCAAATGTCTGGGAAAGCTGAAAGTTACAAGGGTCACAAGATCTCTTCCCAAGGTTTTAGAAGAAGTAAACAATGGCCGAAGGGGTAGACTTTAGCCCACAGACCTGCTTGGAGAGGGCTCTCTGTAGCACATCAAGATGACTTCAAGTTATACAGAGCACTCCAAGGGTCCAGCTTTCCAGAACTGTACCATGATGGGGTGGGCATTCAGTGATGCAACCTCTGTAGTCATCTACCATAAATAATCTCTCACTCCTTCTGCTGTTAGTAACCACAGCAAACCCATGGACTAACCAAGCTGGCTTTGTGGTATTGTTACTTTGGCCTCTTACTAGTTTCCTATCTGAGATGAGTTGACATATGTCCACACCTCTCTAGGAATTGTGTCATACAACAATATCTTACAAAGCACGCTTCCCAATCAATTAGTTAACCTGATACCCTGAATTCTGGGAGCCAATGGTATGCCGTGGGAATCCAGCAGTAGGTCACAGCAAGGTAGAAAAATATCCTGAGGATTATGGTTGGCATCTGAAGTAGGAACAGAATCAGGGGGAGCCTTGTGCTCAAAGCCCTCAACCTGTGACTATGATGCCAGGGGACGGTGTCAGACTGAGTGGAATTAGAGGATACCCAGTTACGTCTGCTGCAGAGGTGACTGCTTGCTTGCTGGTGAGAAACCCTACACACGTGGAATCACACCCACCTTCTGCAGTGATTAGTACTGAGGGGTAGTGAAGGAGAAGCTCTGTCTGGCCTTGTCCTCCTTCCCGGGAACCAGCTAGCTCTGTTTGTGTTCCAGCTGGAGAGCAGGCAGGTGACCTGGATTTGGCCAACCAATTACTTGAACTCAGTATGTTGAAACTGGAAAGAGGTGCATGCATTTAAAACTGAGAAAATACCCAAGGCAGCCAAAGAAAGACCCAGCAATCACATCCAGAAAGCCATTCCTGTGGTTGCTTATCTGGGCTGTTTTCCCTGTCACCCAGTCTCACCTGGTTCCAGTCAGCTCTCCAGTCTCGCTTGCCCACCTCCCCCATGAACTCGGGGTGTGCCCCCTGTGAATCCAAGACATTCCTCTGCTTCTTAAGTTATCCAGGACCTGGATCTGGCTTTGGCAACTAAACGTCTTCGCTGAGCACCTCTCTTGGAGCGGAAAATCCACAGCAACCTGGCAGGTCCTGTCAGTCTCACCTCTGAGCTCATTCTTGGACCAGGCTCAGAATCAGAACCAACAAAGAACTACTGACTAAATGAAACCCCAGTATAAAACATGTGTATGTATGAGTGCATGAGTGTGCTTGTGTGTGTGTGTGTGTGTGTGTGTGCGCGCGTGCGCGTGTGTGTATGGATATTGGGATATTGTGCCTTAGACCTGGAGGATTTGGAAGGACCCTCCTAGCTTCAGGAACTCAGGAACTCTGCTTGTCACAAGAGACGCCATTGAGTCTATTTGTTCAGATTCTCTGGCATGAAGCGGGGGCTCCAGTCACTTGTCTTTCTCCTGGGTAATGCTGAACAGCTGCTCTGAAGTGAGCACCAGATGAAGCTCTTATAAACCCCCCCCCTTCTAAATGAAATGTAATAAAGATGACTTTCCCTTTCATAAACAAGGCCAGGAACCCTGCCAAGGGATCTTGTCTTCTCCCTGCTTGGGCAACTCGCTGGCATCTCAGACAAGGCGAGGAGAGGGCAACCGCTCCCTGGGGACACCACCCCCATCCAGGCAGCTGCCACAGCACCCTCTCTCAAGCTGCTATGAGGTCAGTTGCTGCTGGGTGTGGCATTCTTTGCACCTCTGCAGAGACAGGCTGATCCTGTCCTTGCAATTACTTCTTTCCAACAGCATTCAAAGAGGGTGGAGGCCCAGCCGCTGGGAATCTGCAGTCTAAAGAATGAGACAGATGCAAGGCCACATTTTCCAGACAGGCGACAATATGAACAATTGTAGAACAGTCTAGAGGTGCAAGGAGGAGTCAGGGTGAGGTTGAGAAGGAAACTGTCTCTCATGAAGCTTTTAGGGGAGAAGGCATAGCCGCCTTTTCTTGTGTGACCCAGAGGACTAAAGCCAGTTTCTTCATGGAAAAACCAAGAAAGCATCAATGTGGAAGCCATGAATTCCCATCAGACTGGATGCGGATTCTTGCATCCTTCATTGGGCAAGACTAAGATGAATTAAATGCCTAACAACCTCACAGACAGTCATGCTTTTATCACTCAAAGACTCAAAGACAGTAGGCAAGGAAAAGAGAGTAGATTTGTATGTGCATCAAAATTATCATTATATCCTTCTAGACTCCATATCTTCATATGAATAAGAAGTCTTGCAGATATCAACATTGTGCTGTGCATGTGTTTGTAACATGTCTTTCTCCTTAGAATATAATTGTGCTCAAATCATTGCCTGATTCTTCCATGTCACATTTCTCAGTTGGGTTGTACTTAGTCACACTCTTGTAAAGAATGAACATTCATTACTTTTGGACCATGTGCCCTTTAGCCCAGTGCACCAAAGGTGCTCAGTAAGTGTAAATACATGAATGGCTAGAGCTGTGTGACCAGAGCAAAGGCCATAATTTCCTTAATGCCTACTGAGACTGACAACATTGTATTAAGTCACAGACTCAACCACAAAGGACTACATGGTATTCAATTCCATCTGTATGCAACATTCCAAATAGGCTGATATACAGAGAAAGAAAGTGACTTCCTAGAAATGAAGCCTGGGCTGGGGAAAGAGGATGACCACTAAGGGGGGTTTTCTAAGGAATGATGCAATTGTCCTGAGATTGATGATGGTGATAGTGTCACAGACTGTGAATATACCAAAAACTATGAAACTATAGACTTGAAGTAGGTGAATTTCTTGGTCTATGGCTTACATATAAACAAAGTTATTATTTACAAAAAATAAAGGAAGAGGGGATCAATGAAGAGAATTGCTATTGGGAACCAGGGTTGGCTTGGCCTGCTTCTGCCAGAGCCATTTTTTTATTGTCCCCGAGAGCCACAGAGTCCTTCATTACCACTTCTGAGCAACATCTGCCCTAGATCACTGGTGAGGAATGCCCCTATAAACAAGCATCTTACCTGCTTCAGGTATACCTGGGCTCCACAACGACTAGCAGCAACTCGGGCTTTATTGATCCTTAGATACCTTTTGGGTATTGATTGACTTAGAACTTTGTTGCTAGAGCCAGGAAGCCCCATTTACCAGCCTGAGAATCTCAACAACCCCAATCTCCCCACTATAAATGTCACAGATGACAAATTGGAGGTGAGTCTCTTGTAGGAAATGGTGGAACCCTATATCTGAACCAGAGGAAAGCAAGACCAGGCAAAGCTCTCCAGCTGCTTCCAACCAGGTGCCTTAGGCTGGGGTGGGGGATGGGGCAGGAATGAAGATGAGGTTGGGGCTGACTTTCTAAAGGCCCTAGCCCATCCTGGTGGTCTGTACCTACCACAGGAGGGATTCTTCAGAGGGAAGCAGATAACTTCATGATAAGTTAGAGATGCAGAGGAAAGATACTGTGTTTCTTCCTTTGTGGAGACATTGTCTGCCCCCATTGAGCCAATTCAGAGACTGTCCTGGAGTCCTGGAACTCATTTAGGAAGCCTGCAGGCTCAGAGCCCTGAGCACAAGATCCAGCACTCATCAGGTAAAGTGAGGGGACAGAGCAAGTTTTGTTGAAACATTTAAAGGACTTCATTAGAAGAGGGTGTGCCACAAAGGACCAGAAACACATGGTAACAGTTATTATTCAAATTGAAGTGGCTTCCAACTGCTTGCTCCCTTGATTGCCATCCTGTGGGTGGAGGTGGGAAATTGTCCTCTTTGAGGAGTGTTTTGGAACCTGGGAGGTACAGGAAAATACTGCCTTCCTTCTCTTCTGGTCTCTTCTGGGTGTTTCTCACTCAGACTCCCACTTGGGACATCTCAGGGGAGGCCAAGCCCGTTTCTTCCCTCACTCTCCAGAAGGAAGCCAGTCAACTCCAGAAGGAACCACACTCGAGCCCCTGAGTTCTTAGGAATAACTCTGTCCCTGGAGTATCCGCTCTGCATCACACAATGGTAAGAGGGAAGACACAGCAACAAGACCCTGAAGCTCAGCAGTGCCCATACCCAAGGAGGCTCAGCCTCCTCTATCCACAGTGATGAAGCCACTGTCCATGTCACTCTGGAGACAACGAGCACTCCAGCCCTCCTCTCAATGCAGCCTGCATCCCCAGCCAATTACTCATTCAGCAATTTCGCAAAAGGTCTGGGTGCTACTGCTGAGCACTGAAGCCTTTGGTGATCCAAAGCCAGAGTCCCACTGTCATCTATGTTAGAGGCCGGCTGCATGAATGGAAAGCCAGGCCCAACTAGAACAAGCCTGAGCCTCTAGGGATAGATACCAGCTCTCCACCAAGGAGAAAGCTTGCTATTTCTTGGAAAACACATGCTTCTTTTAATTTGCCGTTTTGGTAGGAACATACATACAGAGAAATATTTCTCTACTAAAGAGGAAGAGTACGACTGTGACAATAATGAGCACTGACCCTCAGCTCCTGTGATGGGGAACCAGAGGAGGGGAGGGAGCAGGGAAACCTACTTGGGGGCTTCCCACTGTTTCATCATTGTCTCTGGACTCCAAAATCTGTGCCCAGTTTTGTGAGATGCTCTGATTTGAAAAATAAAACAAAAACAGAACAAAAAAAAAAAAAAAAAACCACCACCAACAACAACAACAAAATAAAAATAAAAACTTGGAAGAGTGACCCTGAGAACTATCCCCCCATTTCCTAACGAGAAAACCATGGTTTCTTCTGAATCTCCATGGAAACCAGCAGTGAAAAATGCCATGGTGGCCAAATGTGGCTCTCAAGTTGAGATATCTATCTCAAGCTGCATGTGACACTAACTGGTTCCTCCCTCCAAAGCTTCCTCAGGTCCCCAACAGATGGTAACTTTGCCCCTGGAGAGAACACGAGGACCCCCAAACTCATCTTCTTGAGAACACTAAGGGGTGGCCACCACTTCATCCTCTAGTTGTCTCTGCTACTCTGAGGACCAACCACAGACAGTATTTTTTTTTCTAATGAAATGAAAATGGATATTAATCGACTCTCCACATTCTTGGCTTTATTATACAAAAGAAATAAAAAATTCCACATCCCACCAAAACCAGGGGTGACTGTGTAGATTCCGTTCAAATGCCCTGAGCCATTAATTTCTGAGCAGCGTGTATTTATGGGTGAGCATCAGTATGGGCTCATGGGGCATTTAGCCTTAGTCCCGGAGTCCCAACTTCTGGCACTGATATCATCATAGCATAAGCTGTGCACCTGACAAAGCCAGCTAGGTGAAATGTACACTCATCCAGAGAGAATAACTTCCTGGCTCTTCTGGAGCAGCCTTGCTTAGCCTGGAAATGTCGTCTTACCCCTGCATCTCCATGTAGGGGTAGTCTTGAAGTGCTGTGCATACCTGTTGTGTTGTGCATAGTCTCATATTGGATGAGTGCTGGGAAAAATCTAGGGGGCAAGCTGGGCTTTTTATTTGCATGCCTCTGCCTGCCCCTGATTCACTCTACTCTCGCCAGTGCGCACCACACCTTGGATTCTACTTGGTCCTCATACATAAGTGTATTTTTCTTTCTTACTTATACTGCAATGAAATTTCTATTAAAGAAATTGAGGAACATCAGACTGCTGGCATAAATGAGCAAATAACTTGCTTTCCTCCTGTGATCTATTCCTGGATGACAGTGGGAGTGAGACAGGGAAGCCAAGAGATTTCCCTGGACCTCCAGCAGCTAGTGCCTGCTTCTCTGATGAAGGCCAGCATGCTTCAGATGATCTTCAAGTTCTAGGGGCTCTCACCATGTCATCTCTTCCTGTCTCTCTTCTGTGCTGTCGTACCACGATCTCTCCCTCCTGTGTAAGTTTAGTTAACCATGATTTCTCAGGCGCAGACAGATCCTACCTCAGACATTTAAACTGTCAAGACTTCACCTGGAACCTCTCCAGCAAGCTATGGACCTGAGAGCTTCCATTATTTTTGGTCAAGTTGTTGAGTTCCTCTCGCTCCAACCCCACTGTCTCTCACTTAGTCCTGATAACCTGAAGTCATGCCTTGTTCTTTACTTATTATCTTGTTCTGTGACCTGCCAGGCCATCACCTACCTGAGAGTAAAAATCCATTTTCTATGCCTGGCATATAGTTAGCTCTCAAAAAAAATGTTGAAATTACTATTCCTTTCAAATAAATTAACACAGAATAACAAAGTGTGTATGCCACAGCTGATCTTGATTGTCAAATTGATCATGGGGTCCATGAGATGGCTCAGGGGGTAAAGACATTTGCTGCCCAACTTGAGGGCCCGGATTTTCCTCCCACAGAAACCACATGGCAGAAGAGACTCCTACAAGGTGTTCTCTGACATCACACATAGGTAGTGACATGTGCACATGCACACAATCATAAAGAAAGAAAGAGAATTGCCATGGAAACAAACCTCTGGGTATGTATGTGAAGGAGTTCCTACATTAGGTTAATTGAGTCGAAAGAGGCACCCCTAAATATAACCTAGACCCACCCTAAATGTAACCTTCACCATTGCCTAGGCTGAGTCCCCCAATGTATAAAATGAACAAAGAGAGCTAAGGGAAAGCATTCTGGTCCCTCTGCTTATGGACAGAGGATGTGGTGTTACCAGAAGCTTCCAGATCATGTCACCATGACTCCCCTGTGACAACGGGCCTTACTCTCAAACTAAGTTCAAATAAAACTCTCCTTCGTTAATTTACCTTTATTTTTTTCAGGGTTTGTTTGTCACAGCAACACGAAAGTGACTAACACAGCATGTACTCGGCAAAGGAACTTCTCCGGTGATCTCAGGAGGGGAAGCTAATCTCCTTCTCAGTGCTCCATGGCGGTCTGTGCAGTTTCACTCGTCTGAGTGTAACAACACTCTAGAATGGATGCAACGGTGCCTCCGTGTGTTATCTCACAGGAAGCTGGAGATAACATCACTAAGTATCATGTGGAAGCTAACAGGCATTGGACCGGGTTTGTCAATCTCAAGCAACTGCTCACCCCTGGCCTCAGGCTGTGCTGTGCTCACAGGATGCGCCCTAGTACCACTGTGTTGGGCTTCTGTATCAAGCCCTGGGTTCTGACAATCCAAAATGCCCAGAAACAGGGCTATGTGTTGCCATAGCAGTATAACAGGGCAAGAGTTGTCCCCAGTTGAGGGTGGTTGCCCTGTGAGAATGTGTAATTGTAATAAAAACTACAGCCTTCACCATTTTGAGCGTTAAATGGTCTAGTGTGACTACAATTCAAATTTCACATTATGTCTGAGATTGAGGTCATGGGTCCAAGCAGTGCCCAGATGGTCCCAACTGCTCAGGCTCCTTTCTATCACCTGTCCTTTCCTCTACTTTCAGGGCAGGAAAACACTCAGAGCCATCAGTGTGATTCTGAAGGGAGGGTAGGGTCTGTGCAGCGTGCCTAAGGAAGCCTGGCAGGAGGCGCTCAGGACACCCGCTTTCCTTTGCTGCTAAAGTCCATTTGGAAACCCTCCAACATGTATGCAGGAGGCAGCTATGGTTATGCTTGCAGCCACCTTAGTCGGAGCTGGTGCTTCATGAAAGAAACATGCTGAGCCTATGTCCTGCTCACTGTAACACTTGGATCCCAAAGTTAAAACACCACATTAGAATGTGGAAAAAAAAAAAAAAAGCACACTGCCTGTTTATACTCTCTGAGCATTGCTTATGTCCTTCACTAATACCTGTTTATTGGTGAGTGCATTTGGGGAGCTATAGGAGGCCACTGTACCCTCCCAATGAGATGCTATAGAAGGCCACTGTACCTTTCCAGTTAGATGTGCTAGGCCCTGTTTCCAGCTTGCTTTTCATTCAGGCTGTTTTTAGCCTAGATGCTGGTCTGGGTGTGAGTCCCATGAGCCAGGGATGGTCTGTGGAATCCATATTATTACCTAGCCTCTTAAACTGTGGGCCATTCCCCTGGATTGGGTCATTCTCCTGGATCAGACCATATAAGTAAGTTCAGGGTGGTGAAAAGTCTGGCAACAGTAAAAGCCTTGTGAATGCACAGTAACCAAAAATTACCACAAAGTAACCAAAATCAAAGTTCATGGTGTACCTGGATTCAACGCTTGCCTGTGTTAAATCACATGACTTCACTATAGTCTGGGTTCAGAACAAAGCACACACATAAGGTCTCTGAACACTGCATGGGGACACCTTGACTCAGCATGGGAACTACTGTCTGTGGTGAACTACAGGGTTTCTGATGTCCACACAAATCTTTCTGCTCTCACAGAAGCACATTGGTCTAATGATGGAAAACAAAGACAAAAATCTTCTCAAGTCCAAACCTTTTGATTGTATTGTGCTTGATGTTTGAATTTAAAAGTTGTTGTTTGACAGGGCTTGAGTGATGACTCAGGAATTAAAAACACATCCTGCTTCTAGCATCCATGTTGGGAAAGCGCCTAGATTCTTGTAGTTCTAACACCAAGGTATTTATCCCCCTCCTTAGGCCTCCATGGGCATCCAGATGCACATGGCATACATACATTCACAGTGGTTCTCAATCTTCCTAATGCTGCCACCCTTTAATACAGTTCCTCATGTTGTGCTGACCCCAACCATGAAATTATTTTCATTGCTACTTCATAACTATAATTTTTCTACTGTTACAAATTGCAGCATGATTTTCAATGGTCTTATGAGACCCCTGTGAAGTACGCATGATCCACAGGTTGAGAACCACTGGTTTTACACAGATACATACACATAAATGAAAATAAAAGTAGTAAAATAAGAAAATAATCATTATTGTTTGAGTTGTTGACTTGAGTGTTATTAAAGAAACAAATGAACTTTGGATGGAAAATAGAGCAGAATTTCCAACAACTTCTGAAATGAACCTTAAACATTTTTTGTTTGTTTGTTTGTTTTTGCCATTTACTCTACCTGTGTAAATAAATTAGCATCGTGAGCACTGGTGAGTATGAAGTCAAAGTGTTGGTCAGTTTTGACAGATACTGAAGACACTCCATACCCTGCAATATCAAATGTTCAGTCTAGATTCAATCGGTATGTAAAAATCAACAAACATGCCAGACCTTTAATCCCAGCACTCAGGAGGCAGAGGTGGTGGATCACTGTGAGTTCAAGGTCAGCCCAGTCTACAAAGCTAGTTCCAGGACAGCTAAGGCTACACAAAGAAACCCTTCCCCCCCTCTCCTCTCTCTCTCTATATATATATATATCCAAGTCAATAAGCAAATTTACTTTTGTCTTTAATAAATGATAAAATGCATGCCAAAAAATTGATTTAAAATAAATGTCTTAATCACTTCTGATCTGTAAATGATTGGTGTGTGTGTGTATGTATGTACACACACACACACACACACACACACACACACACACACATATATATATATAAAACCTATGTATCTGTATGCCCAGGGTTGTGTAAAAACTCTTAAGTATAAACCAGTTAAAGTAGAGATGGTTTTGATAAATCCTTCTCTAGTCTTCTACGAGTATATAGAGGCCCTGGAAATCCTTGCTGTTGCCCCATGAAGAAAAGGACTACTACTACCCATTGTGGTCCTTGGTGCTCCTCACTTCTAGCCTGACTCTAGAATCTAGAACAGAAATCTAGAAAGAAAAATAAATTATAGGAGGATCATCTTCTATTGGAGCAGGAGGCAGGGAGCTGGACCAGAAATGGGATGGGGTAACCTTGAAAGGACAGACTCCCATCTCCAAGATATCATCAGTAGATGGGGACCAGATGTTCAAGACATGAGCCTATTGGCGATTATTTCAGATCTAGCAGTAAAACTGGTTCCCACTGTACTTCCCAAGCAGCTGCGGGCTTCTGGAGGCTTTACATGCCTGGCCTGGACTGTGGAGACCAGGAGAACTGCTTAGACCTCAAGCTGACAACCATCAGGCACTCTCTGCCTAAACTAATGCCAGCAATGAGCTTCCCTCCAAAGCCTGGAGCTTTCTGAGGTCATGCATTCATGCTGTAAACAGTTACCAAGCAATCGTGTTACATTTGCAAAAAAAAAAAAAAAAAAAAAAAAAAAAAAAATGAGCCCAAACAACCAAGAATCAAGCAGAGCAAAGTCTCTTATATGGTAGGAACAGAACAACAGAGAAACCAATAAAATCCACAGTGTGTCAGAGGGTAGCATGTGTGGTAAGGAAACCATACCTCTAAATGGGATCACTCACATGCTTCAGTCACAGGAGCTGGGAAAGCATCTCCAACAAGGTCAACTTTAGAAAGGATTTGGCTGGAGACACTACTGATAAGGAGCAAGCAAGCCTTGAGAATGGCTGGTAGGAGAATATCCCTGATGGAAAAAAGAGCATGGGCAGATGTCTTGGTGTGCTTGCAGGACAATATGAAGCCTGGGCAGCACAGGTAAGAGAAGGCTTGGGAGTACCAATGTCTGTTGACAGGTGCCCGGAAGCATTATGGGACTATGTTCCTATGTCAGCAGCTCCTAACCATCCTCCAGTCCTACTCTGGCTACTCTAGGAGATCTGAAGACCAGTGTCCTGAACTCTCCCTCTACAATGCCATTGTGTGGTCAGAGCTCTAGAAAGCTCCACTGTATCTAAAACGGGCAACTTGAGAATTTAGAATTTCCTCTTTCTCCTTTGATTTTTGTCTCTGTTCTAGAAAACGTGGTCATGTCTGAGGATATAGCCAGTGTCTGATACACCAAATGATATGCCAGTTGCAGGTAGAGCTTTATCCCTCTCTCTGCTCTTCAGGAAAGATCCTCACCCAGATGAAAGCTTAACTCCAACTCCAGCATTCCTGGGGACTTGAGGAAATTAACTTGATGTTTGGGAAGCACCCGTATGAGTCTTTGGGGTCTCAGGCTTCAGGTGTGGCTTCATAAGTAGAAGGGAGCTAAAAATGAGACACAAGAAGTGAATGAAGATGTCACCCACATTTCCAGAAACGTCTACAGAATCCATTTTGGTCTTAAAAGCAACTTGTGTCAAGCCAGGTGGTGAGGATCTCACGGCCAGTCTGGTCTACAGAATGGCCTTTTCTTTTTCTTTCTTTCTTTCTTTCTTTCTTTCTTTCTCTCTTTCTCTCTCTTTCTTTCTTTCTTTCTTTCTTTCTTTCTTTCTTTCTTTCTTTCTTTCTTTCTTTCTTTGTGTGTGTGTGACCTAACATGTAGTCAGTTCCCAGAATTTAGCATTAGATAGAATAAGAAGTTCAGGTAAAGAACAGGTTTGCAAATCCCTAGGGATTGCTGGCCAGCCAGCCCAGCCTACCAAAGGAATGATACCTAACTCGGTCCTCTGACTTACATGCATGCATACCTGCTCTCATGTACACACACACACACACACACACACACACACACACACACACACACACGAGGGGGAGGGAGGGAGAGGAAAAAGGAGAGGGGGAGAAATAACATTTCCATAGAAACCATGCAAGGTGATTTTTACACCACAGAGAAACCTAAGTCTTTTATAAGCAAACCTGTCTGCAGCTCACTTGAAGGGTGAGACACCATTTTCTATGTCACTGAACAATAACCATGCCTGTCCTTTGCTCTGCCCAGGCTATATATATATATGTGTGTGTTCTTAAAGAAGAGTCTGCAACAAACCCAGATGTTCACTCCACTCACAGGGAGTGTGAAAGGCACACAGGGAAGTTTCTCCAACAGAAAGAAGGGCTCAGAATGGGAATGGGTGGAAGTTCAGAAGTTTCTGTTTTTGATGAAAAAGGTATACAGTAGAAGCCTGGAGCCAAGCTATGTCACTGAAAGATCAGCTTTTCCCTTAGTGTCACCTCAGAAATATCAAAAATGTGTCCAGTATAAAACATGAGCCAGGAAACTCAGCAAGGAGTATTCCTCCCACAGGGCACTTTTGTGGGAGGTCACTGGCCCAGTCTCACAGGACAGGGAGCTGCTCCATTCATCACTGACATCAGCCCCTGGCTCCCAGCAGCCACACAGCCAGCCTCTGCAGCCACATCTCCAGGCAGGGACCAGTAATTGGGTGTTTAGATTCAAATCAACTTTTAAAACAGCCTCGGGAGAGTTTTCATACCCTGGGAGACCAAGCAGGCTGCTAGCTGTGAAATGCTCTGAGCTGACCACACGTGTGCTGACAACTGTTTTAACCCAAACTTCAGTTTGCCCCCCCCCACTGCACCCTCTGCTTGTATACGAATAGTAACGATTTGCTAATCCATTGGATTCGGGTTAAATGGGAATTTTCTAGAAAGGAAACTACTGAGCATTCAATTTGAAACTATGAGAGTGAGAACTAGAGACAGAAAGGTTTCTAGAGAGAAGCCAAGAAAGTGTCCAGGACTTCCCTAGGAAGCCTGGGGGTGGTGGTGATGGGGGGCATCTGCCTTGGAAGGAGGAGAAAATGCCAGAGTTAGGGATGCAACCCCTGCTCATTCCAGGCATGGGATTGATTCCCTTTCTCCTGGGCTTCGGGTCCAACTGCCTGCCACCATCCTCTCTTTCTTTGATGCCTGCAAATGTCCACAAATACCTTGCAAGTGTCGAGATGTATAATGGTTCCTTGAAAATAATATGAAATAGAATTGTCATATGACCCTGCAATTCCACATCCAGACACACCCCAAAGAACTCAGGGACTTGGGAAAATACTGGTAAGACACACTGCTCACTGCAGTGATAATTCATGATAACAGAAAGGTATAAACAACCAAATATCCGTCCACAGTGACAAAGTTTGGTCTATAACCAAAACAATGGTGCCTGAGGATAGAGCTCGGTATAGAGTAGCTCAGTACCGGGTTCAATCCCTACCACCACAATAAAAATATTAATCGTTAGCAGTGGAATATTATTCAGCCTTAAAAAAGGAAGAAAGTAACAGCATACACTACAGCATGGATTGAATTTGAAAGCAGCATGATTTCACTTATATACAGTGCCCAGAGTAGTCAAATTCAATGGGTGCAGAGCTGATACTGGGAATTAAGAAACATTACTGGAGATAGTGGGTGGTGATGGTAAAACAAAGAAATGTGAATATACCGAACACCCCTGAAATGGACACTTGAAAGCACGAAATAGTAAAAGTTATAGATATCTTACCACCATAAGAAGAGGGGAGGTGTATTCATGGTGAGTCATGGGTAGAAAATGGATGGCGTTTTCACTCTTTAGCCAGATGTTCAGGCGTCATACTGACATAGCCACAATGCAGTGATGGAGAATTGGGGAATTGAAGCCAGGGCTCAGAGTCTCAAGTGACTGCCATAATTACAGCATTTCATTTCCTGCATATAAAGCAAGCTGAGTTCAGGACTAAAATCAATATTCCAGTACGCTGTGATTAATTGCTTCTGCCGTGTTTAAATGGCCCTCTGCTCCACCTTGGCTATTGTTCTGCACAAATAATTAGGATGGCTTCCACTGCCAAGGTCACTCTTGTGCATGCTCTGGTGAAGGGAAAAACAAAGGGTCGTTTCTGTTCAGTGTCTGGGAGATTTCAGATGGGGTATTCTAAACCACTGTACATAATGAGCATATATCACCCTCCCTCGTCCGTCCACACCGCTTGATCTTCTCACCGAGTCTGTGATATGTGTAGTATTTCTGTTGCTTTATTGGTGGATCTCACTGAGGCTTAAGCATCCTCCCCAGAGCTGCACAGCCAGCCTGTCTCCTGCTCTGCTGGCCACTCCCCTCACGCTCTTCTGCCCTCTGCTTAGTGACAGGCAGTAGAAACTGGGGCTATCCCCAAATCTGAGTTATTCATGTCTGTAGGTTTTCATTCATGTAACGAACACCAGCTCTTCACAGCCTATGTTCCGTGCACAGTGAATGAGCCTGGGTTTCATTCATCTCCATGGCTGCCTAAACAGATCACCATCGCAGAGTGGCCAAAAGCAACAGCATCGATTCTTCGTCAGTTACAGGTTGAGGAAGTCCACCGCCTGGGTCATGTTCTCCTGGAGATTCTGGAGGGAATTCTGACCCCAGCCTTTCTCTGAGCTCAGGGCCACTCACTCAGTATCTGGTCACACCAGCAAAGACGGAATTTCTAAATGAGGTCACACTCATAGGGAATGGGACTTGGAGGAGTCTTTTCAAAAGACATAACCAACTTGAAACAGACAAGTTGGATCAGCTGGCTGAGAAACAGTGAGGACTTAGCCAGTGCACAGATGAGGGGCAAAAGCAGTGACTGAGGAGACATCCTGGCTAAGGCTGATGATGGCAGTGAGGCTGGGCACAGGAGGAGCATAGGAAGAGGGCCCTGAATTTCCAACTTGAAAAAAAAAAAAAAAAAAGAGGTGTTGACAGAAATCATGCCAATTCCCCACAAAGTTGTAACTGCTGTCTACAATGCAAAATGCTGATTTTTCTTTTGACAGTGAAATCATGCAAGTCTGGCCTACAGCTCTCTCCATCCTCATCACCCACATCCTTGCCTTTCCTGGCACTGTGTTCATGCACATAGACTGAGAAGCAACTCACTCCATTTGCCCACACATCCATAATACCAGGATCTGTGTGTTCTTACAGGGCATGGCTGAATGCACCTGATGCAGAAAATACGGTAAGGATGGCCCTGCCCGCAGTGCATCTCTACGCATCCAACTTCTTGCCCCTCATTCTCCTACATGCCATCCCAGAAGCAAGGATGGAGAACCTGTGCTCCTCTGCTTCCATAGTGTGTTGAGTCTGATCGGCATGCAGCGATGACACATCACATTTTATACACGCTGTCTATTCCATGCCATAGAGCAAGTACCGGAGGCAAGGTCCATGGCTCACTCATGTTTTCACCTCCAAGATCCACCTGTGCCTCATTTAGAGTACACGTGCTCGAGCAATATTTGCTGCTGCGAAGCAATGGACACCTACGATGTTAGCATTCAGAAGGCTAAGACAGGAGAAAGTTCAAAGCCCTTGGGCTACAGAGCGAGAATCTGTCTCAAAAAAAAATTTTTTTAAACAAATGTTGAACAAAAGCACTTTGGACCAGGAGTTGACTGCACAGGCTGGAGCTGGCAGATGGGCATTCATTCGCACGCTCAGGGAATGTGAGCATCTCTGTCAACCTCCTTCAGATTTATCTGAAAATGGGATCACACAGTAGGTCAGCTAAAATGGGAATCTCACAGTAAGTCGGCTACGATGTTTCCATGAGGTCATATTGGCAATACATCCAGCCCAGTGTGGGTCCTGAACAAGGTCAAATATTAGTCAACCCTCAGAAGCCGTAAGTCCTTTCTGATAGACAGCCCCTCATAAGAACAGACTGAGGGGTAAGTCTACATAGTCCTAACCTTCCCACCATTCCCTTTCTCCACAGTCACCACAAAAAATAAAGTATAATGAGAAGTACGGGAATAGTTCATTTCAGCCCTGTGAGCTAAGTGTTGAGTGACCATGAGACCTTGCAGCGTCATCAAAGACACCTCCAGGAAGAACTCAGAACCAAAGGCATGCCGACAGAACCTGTGCTGTGCAGTTTGCCCCCTTTTGCAGAGCCCAGCTTTGCTCTCATGGTTGAGCCTGGCTCCCTCTTACAGTCTGTATAAACCAGGACAGCTGGATTGCCTTCCTGTAACCCTCTGTCTCCTGTGGATTGTCAAAAGAATTGCAAATAATCTCTATGGAGTTATCTACCCAGATACCCGAGTACCATCCACATGCACATCTCTGCCCACAGTCTACTTTGGTGTTATACTGTCTTCACCAAGAAGGTGGCAGGGTTGAAGAGAGGCACTGGTACACCACAGTGACAGGTTGGTTCTGTCATACAGCCTCAGCATCCTTCTTCTGATACTAAAGGAGATCCCAAAGCCTAAGAGAGAGTGCTGTGGGCTGACATGGCTTGGAAAGTGCTACCCCCTTAAAATCTTCTTCTAGGAAACCCCCTCGGGCCCTGGCAGAAGACTGTGCACCAAGCTGGGACCAAGCTCCAAAGCACCTACTAGGCCAGTCTTGGCAGCCAGAGGAGGAAAGCCTATGCAGCATGGAGGGTGGCAGAAAGGGTCACCTCAACCAACAGAACTGCCATCTTCAGTTTGGGAGGAGCATCTTCAGAAGCATCTGTAGGGCCCTGTAAGATAACATGTGTTGTCTAGTCAAAAGGTCCCTGTTTTAATTCACTTTAGCACTGTTCTCTGATTACAGAGATCTTGCAGCCCTAGTACCATAGCCTGGAGGCTCGCTGATATAGCTTCCATGTTTCTCAGGCACTGTTCTGGAACCAGCTGTCTTCTCTATAAAAGAGTAGGCTGAAGAACTTGCCGTCTTGGCCTGGGTTCCTTCCAACAGCATTTTGTAACATTTGTCTTTCAAATTCCCAAGCCCTCCTTCACCTCCATTCTAATTTAAAGAAGTGTGGGAACTGGAATTTGGGTAAAGCATACTTCTGGGCTCATGGTCTGTGTCTTTTCCTAAACTTCAGGCTCTACCACAGAAACTCCCAGCAAACATAGTGGAAATACTTAACCTCGGGGCCCTCCTTTGGGATGGGACCCAGGAACATCTGTAAATTTAACAAGCTCTGTAGGTGATTTTTTATGATTACACCATAATTAGCCTAAGCAGCCTGAAAATATAACCTCATAAAACAGCTGCTGAAACTCCAATGTGATTCTGCTCTTAAAAGGCATGTCTTCAAGCCAAGGTCATTGCTGGGGAATTGGAGCCAAGACTCCAAGTGTACACAATGATGCCCACCAGCCTCCTTACTGGAGCCTGCGGATGTTTTGAAACTGCAGAGGCTGCTATGGGTATTTGAGCTCTGGGATGCCCTGCGACCTAAGGTCTTCTTGCACCAAGACTCCTTTTATGAGACATATTGGCCAGACTTCTTGTCCACAATACTGCCCAGGCCTTCCTTGTTTCAAGCTATGGTGTGCACTTTGGGGTATTTTGCACAACCATCCTACAGACTCATAGGCAAGTGACCAATGGGGATAAGAGATCTGGTCACACTGTGAATGGGAGGCAGAGCCACACAAACTGTTTGCTTTAGAAAAAGTATCATTCATGGCCACCTAGAAACAGAATGTTGTGGGGGCTAGTTCCATGGGGGTCACAGGTGGACAGAGGTCAGATGCTCAAGCTTTACTGGCTGCCCTTAGTGGTCCCTGTGGTCTACTAGAGGCACATGTACAGCCAGTCCTTGTTATCAATGTTAGAAGCAGCATGTCCCCGAGTGTCCCCCTGTTGGAGATTTGCTCTTCAGTGTAATGATATTAACTCACAAATGGTAGGAATTTTTAAGAAGCTACTGCAGAATATGTGTGTCACTAGGGGAACTATTTTGGAGGAATCAGGCTATTATTGTGGACCCTAGTGAGTATCCCAAGAGTAGGTTGTTAAACACCAGAAAGTCTGGGCCTGTCTTGGCTCTGGCTTCTTGTCTCTCTGGGTCATCAACCCTTCCTACCTGGCCAGTTTGATACCATTGACACACAGTTTTCACCAGATGTTCCCAGCATGACATTTGACATTCTCTCTTCCTCCCTCTTTCTCCTCCCTCCCCCACCCATGGTGTGTGTGTGTGTGTGTGTGTGTGTGTGTGTGTGTGTGTGTGTAGGTGGACATGCCGTGGAGGGAGTGTGAAGATCAGCAGAAGCCAGCAGATTCAGATTCCCTATTCTATCCCTTTGAGACAGTGACCCAGCATTAGGCTGTTGTTCCACCAGTCTCAGTGACTGGTCTTCCTGTCCCTGCCTTCCACAGTGATCGGGTTACAGGAGTGTGCTTCTGTGGTCAGCCTTTCCCCAGTGCTAGGGTCCAAAGTCTGGTCTCCATGCTTGTGCATTGTCATGCACTGAGCCATCCCTGCAGCTTCCAACCTTCCTAATGAACTATGTATCCCAAGCTACTTTATTACAATAACAGAAAACAGTCTAGCACACTCATTCAGTTTTCTGCTAGCTGTGCTTGAGGCTGGGATCCTGACAATTGGCCCTCACTGCACAGGCAAAGAGAAGGATGGGCAGTACGCGCGCGCGCACACACACACACACACACACACACACACGCACGCACCATGAACTTCTTCTCATCTACCCCATTCTCCACCTGGACACAGTGGACACAGCCTGTATCTGGCATCTTTCTTTTGCTTTATTGAGGGAGTTCCAGTTGCCCTCAACAAGAGACAGAGCAGATGTTTCCATTTTAAAAATAACAATTATGCTTGCTTGGTTGGTTATTGATGGGGAAATTTTCCCTTTAAATAATGTTAATAGAACATGATGTTGAGATTATCCCCTCACAGTCCTTAAATCTATGATCTTTGCTTGTTTTTAACAGGTTTGACTTTTTTATTTCAATTTTTAAAGATTTATTTATTTATGTATATAAGTGCTCTGCCTGCATGTGGGATGTTATGCCAGAAGAGGGCATCAGATCCCACTATAGATGGTTATGAGCCATCATACAGTTGCTAGGAATTGAACTCAGGACCTCTAGAAGAGCAGCCAGTGCTCTTAATTACTGAGCCATCTCTCACACCCCTGTTATTTCCATTTTGTGCTTGGGTGTTTTGCCTATATGTACATCTTGCACCACGTGCTTTCCTGTTGCCTTCAGAGGTTTCAGAAGAAAATGTAAGATCCCTGGAAATGGATTTATAGACAGTTGTGAATTGCCACATGGATGCTGGGAATCGAACCTGGGTTTTTGGAAGAGCAACAAGTGCTCTAACCCCTGAGCCGTCTATTCAGCCCAAGTCCATGTCTACAGACTGCTCTCTGGTGGAGCAATGCTCCTCTGGTTTCCCAGTCTCCCACCTGGGCATTTTCACACATACACATCCCCGACCTGCATGTTACCCCCACTCCCTTCTCTGCCCCTGCACAACCTCTATTCACATTTTCAAAGTTAAACCTCTCATTTTAGAGCAACTTTAGGTTAATAGAAAACTCATAAATACAAGTCCAAGTCCGACAAATCGAGCCTGCAGTTCCACCTATGGTGGAGGATCTCCTGGCAATTGTGAGCTGCTAGGAAACGAAGGGTCAGTTTTCTCTAAGAGTTCCCCGATAAGTCAGCCACCCTCCACACATCCAAGAACATTTGGGAAACACAAATTGCCCTTGGTGGGGGAAAAGACACAAAGTTGTGTGGGAAGGCAAGAGGGTAAAAGGCAGATCTGGAAAGGGCTCCAGGAGAGAGGGCTGATATGATTAAAACACATCATGCAAGCCTCTGAAAGAACTCGAAAATATTCTCAATTAAAATAACTTTAAAAGCATGTTGTAAACCATAAAGTGTGCAGTGGGGCCTGATGGGATAGAGAAGGTATTGGTTAGCTGGTAAAGAGGTACTTAGAGGTGTGATGACTCTTGGGGCTTGGCCAGGTGACAAGTAACACATCCTATTTCCAGAGTCCCTCCAGCCATGGAGACACAGCTTCAGCCTGCCAGGGAGCCTCCTCAGAAGGGGCTTTCTCTTGTTTCTCCCACACACTGAGGCTAAACATTGGTAAAATGCCATTCCCATCACATCTTATTAAGACGTATGCTTCTAACATATCTAAGGACTGTGTTGTGCTTGCGGGCTTGGATGGCCCAGGTTGCTATGAAGTTACTCTTTTGTCCCATTTCCTTCACTGTACACTTTGGTAGTAGCCGTTACATAATACCCACACCTGTGATCTACAGAGTTATGACGGGTCTTCCTCAGAGGGCAGGGGCTAATTACATATGAGAACTTTATCTGTTCTCTATCAGTTTCATTGTGAATACAATGGTGTGTCGACATCCCTCAATCTTTGACTTTGGGATGTGATGTAAATCTACTTTATTTTGTTGCTGTGGCTTCATAGATTGGCCATTGTGGGGTCTGTCACTGAGCTCCTATGCCTCAACACACCCACCACTGAGTCAGAGAGACTCCAGCCCTTCTTCTGAGTATTCTGTCTAGTTCTGCAGCCAATGAGCTCCAAGGAACTGTGGTTCCTTTTGTTGGAGAATAACACAGGATTCGGAATCCAGTTGTATCTGATCCAAAAGTCTCTCTGAAAAACTAGCTTTCATAGCTCTAGAAGGTTCTATGTGAAATGCCAAGGGAAGGGAGCAACCAATAGTTCTATCCAGCTGTGATGCTCATGAACCACAACAATTATCAGTACAGCAAGATGTCCCTGAAGGTACAACAGTTGTGGTTTAACTTGTTGGTAACAAACAGTGGCCTAATTAGACTTAAAGCCCACTCAGCAGCAGGATAGTCACACCTGATACTGGAACTCAGGCCAGCTAGCCTTGGCTGGAGAGATCCTGGATATTAGAGAACACACTACTGCCTTTACAAAGTCACCATAGTTTCTAACTGCATCCTAAACAGTTATCCTAATACTCACAGTAAACTAGTACTCACCCATCTTTGAAGAAGCTTCCCTGTGCATCAGATGGAGAGCATCACAGAGGTCCACCACTGGTCAAAATGCAGAGAACTGACAGTGGGTATCTGATTGTTACATCTACAATGCTACACTTGAGGCATCACGGAAGAGGAGGTGGAGAGGTTGTGAGAGCCAGAGGACCAGTATATCTACTGCAAAATTGTGTCTTCTAGATATGATGAAGAGCCTACACCCATGAAATCTCAACACTATGGCTGCCTAGACAGACCCTGAACAATTACAACATCACATGCATGCCAATGTGGATAGAAGAAATTGCACAGAGCCCCAACGCCTGAATGAAGACACACAGACAACTGACTGCTAAGAGAGGGAGAAGTAGTCTTCTCCAGGCATGAACCCCCTAAGTGGTCATACAAACCCAATGGCTAGTCCTAAAAAGACATATAATACAAGCACAACTAACAGACTCAGTGGGTTCTATTTATATATCCATTTGTGTGCACATGTATGTAACAATAATAATAAACAGAGACCATAAAAAAAAAAGAGACCATAATTTGGAAGGGAAATAGGGAGGGGAGGGGCGAGGTTTGGAAGGATGGAGAGGTGAAATGGTGTAATCATATTTTACTTTAAAAATGGAGACTGGGATACATTGTGGATACAGTGTGGGCACATTGACCATATATACACATCGTAACTATTTCTGTGTGTAACCCTATTAATTGATTAATAAGTATGGGCTATACCAACCTCACCTTCAATCCAGTACTGTGGGCATCCTTCTAGCCTTCCCCTGACTCTTGCTTGTTAGAGACTTTCAGTCCTACAGTGAGCGATCTGGCCCTGAGCGTCTGCATCCACCGACTGGTCCATCTCAGTGTTCATGTACTGGAGGTTCAGAGCATTCATCTCCTGTCCTCCTAGAAAGCAACCTTGTGCTGAACAGTCTATGTGCAGTTGGAGTTACAAACTGCACTCTCCAGATCACTTAGAGCAACACCTTTCCTGTCTGGATGCTCCAGGCAAGCACTCTGTCCCTGGGCTGTAACCTAACTCCTGGTGCATTGAGACGGCCTCCTTCTGTGAGTGGGGCTGGCCTTGAACTCATTGTTTAATGGTCTGCTGAGAATTGGAGCTTCATATAATCACTTTATTTACTGCTTCATTTGATTGAAGACATTAATTTTTTTCTCTTTTCAAAGCGCTTGCTTTCAATGTTTTTTTTCTGAATTGCCTCCCCTTTTTTAATTTCGTAGATGTTTACTTTGATTTTTATTTTCCTCCGTTTTCTTGCATTAAGTATGGCCTGCTCTTACCTTTCCCCTAGGTCATTGGTTTCACATGTTAAAATGTATTTTTTTAAATATACATATCTAATACTATTAATTTTCCTTTCAAAACCACTTTATCTACATGAGCAAATTTTTGAAAAGTTCAAACTTAACTTTTACATAATTTTTAATTTTAACTTTACTTTTATAAAATATTTTTAAAATTTTTGAAATTTCTTATTTCACCTATGGATCATTCACAGATATACTGTATAATTTTTAAATATTTGAAAACTTTTCAACTATAGTTTTGCTATTGATTTCTAGTTTAGTTGCAGCATTAGCAAATAATTTTCATTTTATGTGTTTGAGTTATGCACTGTATTTATGGTCTAGACTATAGCTATAAATAACTATCCTCCTTTTGTTGTGGTTTGGTTTGTCTAGAATCCACACAGCCACTCTGGGTGTCTTTTGATTAATATTAGCATGGCCTGTCTTTCTCGCCCCTTCACTTGCAGCTGATAAGAGCCTTTATATTTACTGTTTCCTGTACATAACTGTAGTTAATCCTTTTATACTTCTCCATGTGCTGAGACTCCAGCTTAAGGCCTGGAATATTCTAGGCAAGCACGCTGTCTCCGGGCTGTACCCCTAACTCTTGGTTTATAGAGACAAGGTCTCCTTCTGTGGCTGAGCCTAGCCTTGAACTCATTGTTTTTTCTACCTCCTTTTTGGAATTCTGATGATACAGACGTGAACCACTAGTCCTGTTTCCCCCTTCTCCCCTTCTTCCCCCTCCTTCCTCTCCTCCCCCTTCTTCCCCTCCTCCCCTTCCTCCCCATCCTTCTCCTCCCCCTCCTCCTCATTTTCCTCTTGTCTGAACATATTGATAGCCTTTAGTTGGAATGCTTAGACCATCATTTGTGTTCAAATTTTATCTGTAACAGTGTGTTAACATACATCTCATTTGTAACTTTTTCTTTGTAGTTGTCCCATCTTTCTTCCTTGTTCTTGGCCTTCTCTGTTTTCAACTGCATGTTTTACATGACTCCATTTTAAATCTGTTCTTTATGAATCTCAAATACATACTACTTACACATCTATATATTACTTTATATAGAGGATAACAGCCAGTTCCCAGCTCCTGAACCCCGACCTGATCGAAGGTCAGGGCCAAACACTCAGCACTGTGAGAAGTGTGATGCCTATGTGCCATCAAAGCCTGCAAATTCTCCCAGTGTGTCTGAAAGAGCACCGCACCCTTCCTACAGAAAAAAGCAAGAGAGGGAGGAGTGGGGATCAAAGTGGTCAAGACCATGCTGGGAGAACCCACAGAAACAGCTGACCTGATTAAGTGGAAGCTCACTGACTCCAGTCTGACAGTTGGGGAACGAGCGTAGGACCGAACCAGGCACCCTGACATGGGTGTCAGTTAGGAGGCCTGGGCCATCTATGGGGCCTCTGGCAGTGGAACCAGTATTTATCCCAAGTGCACAAACAGGACTTCAGGAGCCCATTCCCCATGGAGGTATACTCTCTCAGCCTAGATACACAGGAGAGGGCCTAGGCCCTGCCCCAAATGATGTGACACACTTTAATGATCCCCCATGGAAGGCCTCAACCTCCTTGGAGAGTAGACTGGGGGGTCGGTGAGGGGCATGGGAGGATGGGAGGGAGAGGGAACTGGGATTGATATGTAAAATAAGATCGTTTCTAATTTAAATAAAAATTTATACTAAAACAAACAAACAAAAAAACAAAAACAAAACCCTTGAAGCTTGGGAGTGTTCAATTCCCTCAAGAGCCACATGAGTAAGACAGTCCCCACTGCCAGAACTACAGCATCCCAAACTTAAGGGAGCCTCCACTATGTTCATACAGAGCTGACACACAGTGTGCTCGGCCAGAAAAATGAACACAGGACTCATGCCTGCTGCATGCCGGTCCTTCCATGCAGGAACTGGGTACTAGAGTTTACCAAGGACCCACACAGACATCCTGACAAGGATTATGACAATACTCTTTTACTTTGCTAAATGCAAATTTGCAAAGAAGTCTGTCCTATGCCCCACGCCTTTATTGTCCACTGTAACCATTTGCTAGTTTGTTAGTTCTCACTTACTGGATTGCTTTTTGCCAGGCTGTGGTGGGTAAGTTCTCAGGACACAGCATACTGAGGCTCACAGAGCCAGCAGATTTACTCAGGACCACAACCCGCTTAGAAAAACCAAGGTTACAACCTACAAAATCCTGTTTGTCTAGCTCCCCTCATGCCTCAGGCCTGAAACAGTTGCTTCCACATCCCTTCCTGTGAAAGTTGAACAGAGAGCACCAAGCCAATGTTTCCGAGTAAGACTGGAACCTTCTAAGCTCCTTATAGCTAAGCCACCTGGATGAGGTCCCAAGGCCACAGCAGCTAGTGCCTAGATCCAAGAAATGACCCATGTTTGTGCCTCCTGAGTCCCATTTGATGGCTAATGAGATCCAGGACCCTGGAAAATTCCCCTGCAGAATCATCAGATGGTTGGGTGTAGCTGGTCCAAACAGCAGCCAAGGGACAATTTATCAGACCACCCATGAGGCAGGCCCTGCCAGGAAGACCCTTCAGAGGTCACACCTGGCACCTCAGACTAGCCTTGCTCTCCAGAGGTGCTAAGAGAGCAATCAGTCAGTGCAACCCTCTGGGGCAGGGCCCATGCTGGGGAGGGGAAACAATGGGTTGGAGGCCGTGGAATTATGATGAACACTTGCACAGTAGCAGCTCTGGGAGGGGGGGCTACCTGGTCAGTTGCCTGGAATGTCTGTCTTCGTGAGGCTGGAGCAGGGTAAACCCTGGTGGGAAGGGAAGACATCAGGGCTAAAGAATACACCAGGAGATAGATATAAGGTAGGCAAAAGGAAGCACCAGGAAATGAGCTAACTAAATGCTGGGGTTTTAAATAAGTTAACTAAACTCTGGGGTTTAACAAGGTGGGTGAGGAAGGAACAGACTTCTCTGTTTAGATAAGTGGATGAATGAATTCTTCACTGAAAAAGGAACAATGCTGGAGAATAAGGAGATGGGGCCCAAGATGCTGGGGGCAGAATGGGCACCCTAAACACACTGCACCAGAGCCATCACAGTAGGCTAGGGAGGCTCAGTCAGGGCCCACTGAGGGTCTTTGCAGGTGGTAGATTATGCAGTATTCTCTGTCCATAAAGGCAATGGCATGTGCAGAGTCTCAGTTCTCTCTCAAAAGCTGCTAAGATCTAATGAGTATAAGCTAAGTGTGTGTTCTCTCCTAGAAAGTGAAGGCCTTTGCTGCGCTTTAGGAAGGACTCTGGCCACTGAGGAAAGAGAGCCCTGCAGCAAGGATCCCATAGACCAGGAATCCTTAGGCAGGTGTTTAAAGATGTGAGAGGCCAGGAGATATCCATCATGGATGTGGGGGTACTGTGGACAGCAAAGGAAGGAGCTCCATTCTGGATGTTGGCAGTGTCAAGATATGACAAACATGAATTACACGAAGAGGAGAATACCAGAACCTTATGTTTGGCCCTGGTGCCTGGAGGCAAGATGGTATGGTACATGGTGAATCATTATTACCCCTTTGGCTCACTGAAGCCAGAGTACAGAGCCGACAGGAAGCCACGTGGCTGGCAAGAAGGCAGACTGTGGACAGAGCTGCAAGGACTGGTGGTGCACCATCTCTCAGGAACACTGTGAGAAGCTGTCTCCCTTAGTCATGGGGGGAGGGGTGGTCTTACCTTTGACTGAAAAGGCTAAGCAGTGACCTCAATGGGAAGAGATCAACTATCCTGTCTCCTTGGGCTGATTCTGCCTTCAGGGAAGCTGAGGCTGGTCTGTAGAGTTTCTTCCAGGACTACTTCTGAGATGATAGACCTCTGGTACCACAGAGCAGGGGGACTTGGATCCTTGCACACAGACAGACTGGCCTGTCTTAGAGGATGAGTTCCACAAAGGTCTAGAGACCCTTGTTCAGAATTGTGCTGTCTCCTTTTAGAAAAACACTAGCCACAGGGTCCAGTCACTGTGCCTGGGGTCTGCCTGATATTCTAATGAGAATATCATTCCTGCATCTACATGGGTCTATGGTAATGGGGACAAGGTTGAAAACTATGCTCTCTTGCCTCCATGGATCCCTGTTGATGAGTATTCCCAGAACAGAAAAGTATCGAACCAACTATCCTGTGATTTCCGGGGTGTTTGGGATACCACCTACTCAAAGATCAGTGTGTAGAAGCTAGAGCATGTATGAGATAAGGTACCCCACTATGATCAAAGAGAAGTCTAACTGGCATGGGGCAGAAGGAAGGACCCTGGCTGAGTCAGCTGAATTAAAGGCAGCTTCTGGACCTGTAGAGCTCACATTGGAGTTATCATGAACACCACAGGTAAGCATTGGGTGGGAATCCTACCAAGTAAAGAGGCCCAGACACAATGAAGACTTGGCCTGGGGCACTGAAACCATGTGCTGCCCTCTATGGAGAAGAGGATACATTTTATGAATCCTCAGGCATGCTAGGGTTTGCTCTGAAAGTCTGGACCCATTATGAGAAAGCCCAGGTGCACCCTAAGGCAAGTCTGGCAAAATCCAGAACACAGCAGCTCAGATCCTGCCCTAGGAATGTATCTGATGGACAGGTGGGTTGATGGGCCAAGATTCAAGCTAACAGCAATATGGGAGATGGTGGGCAAGACATTCTACATATCACCAGAGACAAAGAAAGACATGTGGCAATAAGAACATCTGCCTAACCTGTTTGTAGGTGGCTCTGTTTGGGGTTCCATGTGCCACCCCTGCACAGATGCCTCCACTTATCTACTGGAGATTCATTCCAAAGATGCCAGATGTTCAGACTGATCTAAGCTGTTAAGTACTAGGCTTTTCTTTACATATGCCTATGAGAAAACTTAACTTACAAGTTTTAAATAGAAAGAGATCAACAACAACTAATAATAACTAAATAAGAAAATTATAATGATAAAATTGTAAAAGTTATTTAAAACATATAAAGTATTGATTCTTTGGAATTCCTCTTCAATATTCCAAGCTGTAATTTGCCACAGCTAACTTAAACTACAAATAAAAGGGGCACTGCAGTACTCTTCCATGTACCATGTACTGTGACACATGCTCCAGAGAGCACTCTGTGGGAGCCATCTCTCCTCGCCCAGGCCAGACAACCTGATTCCTAACACTTGTGCACACAGAGTTAGCCTAGGGCCCCTGCCAGTCTCATCCCTGGACTGGGTTTCTTCAAAGACTCATGGCTGTGGCACCAAGACCACAGTAAGGCACAGAGGAAGTGTGTCTTGAGTCCCTGTCAGTGTTTACAACGTGGTTTGTATACCTTACCAAGGCCCTCTCTTGTTTCAACCCCCTAACAAACCAGCCAAGGCTGCAGACATTACAGCCATCTTCCACCCACAGGAAGAAAGCTGTCTCCAGACATTAATGGGACTTGCCAAAGTTGCAAACCTAGAAGGTGGCAGCATTGTACTTCAGACAGAGAATAACGGTAGCTTGTGCCCATTGTGCCCTAGTGTGAGCCATGCAGAACAGAGAGGGGAAAGCAGATATTGTAGCTTCCATGCATTCATAAGAATTGAGACTACAAAAATAAAAATCACAAAATGACTCATCCTCATGGAAAAACAAGTTGGGTGCATGCAGTTCAAGCAAATGATGAGACTGGCATTATCTGTTGGCATCCAGGATCCTAGTGGGTGTCTCATCCACATAAGCTTTAGTCCATCCAGACCTGTCTGTTCTGTTCTTGCCAGGAAATTATGCTTTTCTTTGGTTCGTTAACCTGCCAGTGGATCTTCCATCCCCCTGGCAGTTGGGTTCCTCTTTCATTGCAGAGGAAGATTAGCTCTGTGAGAGAGGTTATCCAAACCCCAAAGTTGCAGCACAAAAACTGGAACCGGAATTGATTTGAAACTCCAGCAATTTCTCCACCTGAAGGCATGTTCTGTTTCTCCACATGTTGAGGAGGATGGGAGAACACAACTAATCACCACTCTGATGGTGTGTGTCCTTCTGTATGCTGTGAATATATGTTTCTCTTATTGGTTGATGATTAAAGCCATTTGGCCAATGGACATGTAGGATTTAGCCAGGTGGGAAATCTACACAGGGATAGGTGGAGTCAAGGAGACACCATGTAGCTACTGGGAAGGTAGGATGCTTGGACATTCTCCAGTAAACCAAGACCACATGGAGATACATAGATTAATAGAAATGGGTTAATAATTGAGAGAGAGCTAGCCAATAAAAGCCTGAGCATCGGCCAAACAGTTTGTAATTAATATAAGCCTCTGTGCATTTCTTTGGGACTAACCAGCGGTAGGCCCCGGCGGGATGGAAACTTCTGCCCCAACTCAAAACTCTACATAGGGAATGCACAGGCAGGAGACCAACAACTCATACTATCACCAGAATCATTACTCTTGGTTTTGAAATCTGTGAAGTATTAACTAGGACATCAGCATATTTTGTCTCCGGTTCCTGTAGGATAAGGTTCTACTTCCTTCTTTACTGGATCAGGTATGAGAGGGGATGCATCTAATCTACTGCACTGCCTTCATCCTTCACCACCATCCAAACAATGCTTACAGAAGGAGGACACAGGGGTTGTGAGCTTGATTTCTGGTGCTCAAGAAAGGAAATGGGTCAAGGACTCATCACAAAGGCTAACTGGAGGGGCTGGAGATATGGCTCAGGGTTTAAGAGCACTGGCTGCTTTTCCAGAGGTCAATTCCCCACAACCACATGGTAGCTCACAACCATAGAGAACAGGATCTCATGCTCTCTTCTGGCCTGCAGGCATGCATGCAAACAGAGAAATATATAGATATAGATGAGCTAGAGATAGATAGAGGTAGAGATATATAGCTATGTATGCTAACTGGAGAGGCGGAGACTTCAGTTGTCCTGGGAGGGGCTATGGGGGCTGGAGTTCTGCTTCTGTCGTTCATGTCTCTGTTAGTTCCTCTGCCACAGTAAGCTTTGCACAAACTCATAAACACTGTTCTGGAATGGAACCAGGAGATCACCCATAGCCAACAATTTGCAAGACCCTCTGTCTTCTTTGAATCCACCTTAAAGTCTAGGATTGGATTCACCCCATTCCCAGATTTAGGGTGCACTCAGACCAAATGAGCCTATGAGACTCGTGTGTTAGCCATTGGTCCCAGTATCCTCAGCTCCCCAGGGAGTCCCAAGGAGTCTCAAAGAACTCAGGGAAGGGTTCCAATCACACCCTCAACTTCTACCATCTTCACCGACCACAAGGCTCCTGATGACATATGCAAATTTGAGTCCCATATGCAGGAAGGCCTATGCAGCCTTGGCCTAGATTCAGAGCTTCCCAGAAGAGGCTGACTTTCTCGGAGCCTGACTGCCCACTCCACCAGTGGGTACCACCAAATAAAGTCCCTGGTGGCCATATGCTGCTGGAGCCAGGACATCAAGGCTATGCCCATTCATAGCCCCACCCCCACCCTGGGCCATTGCAGGGTCCCAGATTAGCCTCCTCTGGTGTCATAATGAGCATGCGTATCACCTATTCATGCCAAATCCACGACACAGTATTTATGGTGCACAAGGGAAACATTCCCAACCTCCCCACAAGCTCAGGTCTACAAGAACAGTGACCTTTCCCACCAGGAAAGCCTGATATCAGTTCAGTGACCCCCCCACTCACCACCTGCTGCGCTCAGCTGCCCCTGACTGATTCCCTCAGCCCTCCAGTAGACATCATCTTTCTCCACACCGGACTTAGCGTGCCTGTGGGGGCACTGGTCTCTGCCTTTTCCACTGTGACAACTTACAGGGCATCTGCCACCTCTCTCTGGGGTCCCCTTGTTCTTAGTTAAGGAAGATGAGATATGAAAGAGAAGACAAGCCAGACCCATGGGTTCAGACTTGCCCTGATTCTGATGCCCTGCCCCACACCAAGGAGAAAGCTCTTGCCACACGCCATATCACCAGGCCAGCCTTTGCCCTCCTGGAGTCACTCTGTGTGCACAGAACTTCTGTTACCTGAGGAAGCGTCTAGGCCTGTGAGATTGGGAGCGCTAGCCTGGGAACAGGGACCACCAGAGGAAGCTGAGGGATGGGGTTCTGCGCGTTTATACAAGCATTCAGTTGAAGCCAGTGGAGGGATGTGTGATGAGTAGAGGTAAACACGAGTGCAGACTGCCTTCACCTGAATTCCTGCACATCAGGGATTGCTGGCACTTACCAGGCATGACAAATGTCACAGGGAAGAAAAGTGCCACCTAATGCATGAGCGTCCACCCAGGACCCTACACTGGTCAGGGCTGAGCCATGTTCTCTGTTCCCTTCCCTTCCACCAGCAGCCCTCCCCATACACAGTTTCTGGGCCTGTGGACACAATGCAGATAGCTCCATAGTATCTCTGGGGTGTCATTTGCCAGCTTATGAGAGAAGAGCTTGGGCCTGAGGCCTGAAACTACTTTCTGCTCTATGTATCCCCAGTATCCCTTTATCAAGTTACAGCATCAGGGCGAAGAAGAAATAGCAGACTCCTGCCTGAGGCTATTGGACAGAAGCCACATTTGTCACTGGGCTTATGGCCAAAGTAATAATCATTTGTTAAGACTGACCCTGATGGAGAAGAGAAGCAACGGCCACCAAGGCGGCAGGGGTGGGGTGAAGAGGAATTCTTTCGTGGGCCCATCCATCAGCACCAGGCCTGACAAATGCCTCATCCCTAAAAGCGGGTGCATGGGGACTCCCATGTCGATGCCGCACCTTGTTTCCTTAATAAGCAATGAGGTGGCAGAAATGGGTCTCTGGTAAACATCAGGGTCAGACGTCTTAGGGAGTCTTTCGTGTCAAAATACGAAAGCTGTCTGGGGAACACGACCAGCGTGGAGAGTCCTCTTCGGCGCTCGTGAGGCTGGGCTGAACTTAGTCATGCCTTTGTCTGCTTGCCAGGGAAGAGGGCTTTGAGGATGGAGTTCCCAAAGCAAAGACTCTTCCTCTCTTTGATTTGCAGCACACATGTTGCAGATCCTCCGTGCCATACGTATTCTGGTGTGTGAAGGGGGAAGAGGGCTTCTCAGGGTGGGAAGGCGGATTTGCAGAAAGTCCCAGAAGGCAGAAACTGGGGGTCAACTTCAAAACTCGGAGATTAAAAAATATTAAAAAGTTATTAAATTCTAGGAGCTTGGAGGAAGAGCAAAGCAGCAAGAGAGCAGGGATTACTCTGAGGCAACCTGGAAGAGACAAGCAGACTGGTGGGGAGTTTGCTGTGCTTCCATGTGTGCCCTGGGACTGAGAGGGGGCGCTCTGGAGCCAGCCTGAGGGTGAGCATCTCAGCCTGATGGGAACATTACAAGGGGGTACAAGAAGACTGGCCCCTTCTCCATGGCCTCCAAACACTGCATATGAGGGCCAGCCTGTGCCTCTGTGTGAGGACCTTCCTCACACCCTTTGTAAGGACCCTGGCTTCACACTCTGGGAAGTCCCCAGATACACCTTCTTCGTCTGCACCTTAGCCAATCTTCCCTGAGCGATATTCTTTGCATTGACCAGTTCTGTCCCCTGGGGCCCCTAACGGTCCCTGTTCGTGGGCAGGCATCAGCTCCTGTAAAAGTATGTATCAGGTCCTCGGTAATAAATGAGCTCGTTTATGCTTGTGGGACGGATGAACGAATGATAAAGAAGCATGTGTGGCAGACCTGGCCTCGCAGCTCAGTAGAAAAGAGACTGACTGCTCTGATTTAGGTGTGGCTCTCATTTAATGCTCCCGCTACAGTCTGCAAACTCGAGAAAAAAGGAAAAAAAAAAAAAAGGGAAAAGGAAAACTTGCAGGCTCGGGTGTAAACACTGTCCTTTAACAGACACCTTGGATGTATAAGCAGATTCCATGTCTCCCTCAGAATGTGGAGAACTCAGTGGCAGCAACAGCACCGGATGTGTCTAGGCGCTCTTGGATCTGATTTACACACTACTATGACACCAAGAAGTCTTCTGTTCACCCCCAGGCCCTCAGTCCGTGTTTTGATGTTTTTCCTAGTACAAAACTGCAGTAGATTTCCCCCGAGGTTCTCAAACAGCTCCTACAACTCAAGGACGGTCTGTGCCTGCTCGGTAGGAAGGAAAGCTTTAGCAGCGGTGAACTTGAGGCTAACTCAGGGTTGAAACTGGAAAACAACTTGTCTTAAAAAATATGAAATTTCAGTGACAGTTTAGAGACACACAGATCGATTTGCTCCGCATTAGCGCCTGTGATGGAGCTGACCCGAGTACTAGTCGGAGCCTATGCATTTCCCCTGCCTTTCCTTGGTAAAGGCCACCCCTAACCCCAATACATATTTGCAGAATCTGAAAGAGGAGGGAGGCCCTGAAGTCCAGGACTCTTTGAAAGCTATCTGACTTGTACTCCTCACATACTAGAGAAGCATCCAACAGCTGTCTCCAAACTGTAAACAGCTCTTATGTCCTTTGTCCTCCAATGTTCTTTTATAAGGCTGGTGTTATTTATTGGCTCTCAATTTTCTCCATCGTGTTTTCTTTTCCTTTGAAAGTCTTATGGTCTCTGACCTGCACAAATACAGATATATTAGTGTGTCTGATTCAGCGGCAAAAATAGTAAGAGGGGCAGAATTTTTTTCAGAAATTCTTTAATTTCTTTTTCTATTTATTTTTATTTTATATGCATTAGCGTTTTGCCATGGGTGTTGGGTCCCCTGGAACTGCTGATGTGTGGGTGCCAGGAATTGAACCCGGGCCCTCTAGAAGAGCAGTCAGTGCTCTTAACCACTGAACCATCTCTCCAGCCCCCAGTTCTCAGAAATTCTAAGTGTAGCCGGGATGGAAAGGACAGGCATGTTTGTGCCAATGCTCTGTCCTTGAAATTCCCCTGTAATAAGATACCAGTACCAAGAACAGCTGTCTGGTTCACACCTACAAGAGTGTCATGATCCTGATAACAAAAAAAAAAAAAAAATTTCAGGCAGCCATCAGATTGATGAGCAGTGACAGAACTCTAGTTTCTGGGGAAAGGACAGGTAGTCTTTCCCAAAGGAAAATGTCCAGAGACATAGTTAGAGGAGCAAATGGGATGCAGCCAGACAAGGTGAGCCTGAGACTCAGAGATTACCTGGGTGAGGAATGGAGTTCGGCTCTGGGAAGATGCTCTGAGATGGACACCCTGAGGCGGGTTGGGTCCTGGCTTGCTTTGTAAGGGAAAGTGATGGCTAAGCACACTGAGTCTGGGGATGTCTGATCCTGTTTACATCTGAACCTGGTTCAGACATGGCAGGACTTGTGCTTTTCCTGGACTCCCTGCTAGATCATTCCAAAGATGACTCCCTCCTCTCGAAACCAAGGGATGGCTTCCGGTAATCAGTAATGAAGAAATAAAACGTGTGAACAGTTTAAAATCATAGCTTGACTACCAACAGAAATGGTCCCGCCTGGACATGGCTCATCTAAATTAATCCATGTAAAATTGGTGCAGAGTTTACGTGCCTCCTTCCTGCTCTGGGGTCTTGTGCCCAAATAATACATGTCTCCCAGAAGCCTGTGGTGGTGGTGGTGGTGGAAGACATTCCCCCTCTACCTCTTACTGCTCTCAGCCTATAACTTCACTTCTGGGGACAGAGTGACAGTGTTGCCTGGAGCTAAGGAAAAGACTTTATGCATTCCTGATGTCTCAGATGTCCTGGCCAAGACAGCCTAGGACAACTGCCTCTGGACATGGCCATGAACTCTGCATTTCTCTTCCTGTTTTCTAACTGTACAATTAGTTTCCCATTCAGATTTCTATAGAAAAACAATAATCGTGTTTTGCTCAGTGTTTCCACCTGGACCCATGAACAGAGCATACAGCGAAATCTGGAGGCTGGTCAAAAGCCCTGGGCAAGCATCCTCTGACGCTGAGGAGAGAGCGATGCTGTCTTTCATAACCGGAAGGAGGTGGCAGGCAGATGTTCGTAGCTCCAAAGCCCCTGCAGACCAGAATGTAACATCAAACACACAGCTTCAAAAGACTCCTGTCGCCTCCCAGCGTGTCTCCCCCAGCATGCCTCTTCTGGCTGGGTGGAGAGGCACAATTTCAGTACTAGTTTGTACACTTGGGTAATCAGATCCCTGAATCCCTTCCTTCCAGCCGCCCCCCACCCCCATCATCTGGTTTTGTCATGTGGCTGTGTTCTACACTCCCTTGCACATCCCTTGAAGTTCTGATGATCTCTCCCTCCAAGGGGGCCAGCATCGCATCGTCTGTGCACTCACACCAAACTGTCAGTAGCTCCACTCAGCCCTGAGCTCTGTCACTCATGGGCTGCTGACCAAGAGGACAAAGCGCAAACATGACCTTGGTTCTGCCATTTACTTAGTAGTTGCATCATCTTGGACAATTTTCCCTGCCACTGAGCTCCGATTCCCACAGTTTTCATGAGAATTGGTAACAGTGACTGGTTGTAAGTCTGCAAAGTAAGATGACTTCTGTAAGCCCCTTTGTCCAGTGTCCACAGTACAATAGCACTCAGCACAAGGTTCCACCAAATAAAAGGAGCTACAGACCTGAGTGCATTTCAGTTAATAAGGTTCCGTCAGCCTCCAGTGGGCAAGAATGAAGAAGATGAAAAACAGTGTGTGTTTACTAAATATGCAGAGACATCTTTCTTCCCATTATTCCATAATCAAGCAGTATATCAACTATGTGCATGCCATTTACACCCTATTAAGTATCAAAAATATTCTAGAGATGATTTAATGTATACAAAAGGAAAGCATAGTTTATATGTAAACACTGTTCCATTTTGTGTAAGAGATTTGAAGCTTTGGTATCCACAGAAATTCTGGGAATGAACCACCCTTGGACACCAAAGCATGATAGTTCAGGCCTTGCCCCTCTGTCACAAGGTGTCATGGCCACACAGTTACAGGAATGATTGTCTTAATTCTCAAAGACAGTTTTCACCAAAAAAAAAAAAAAAAAAAAGATGAAGAAGAAAGGGGACTGATCACACTAAAAGAAAGTATCATGGGTTGAGATCTTCCTGGATTCAGGGAAGACTATATGTACCACAGCAGTGAATGCATTTTTTTATTAACTTCCTCCTTTTACAACTACTTTATACAATACTGCAAAATGTACAGGATCACACTCCCATGATTCAATATCTTGCAGGAAGTTCTCAGAATACCCTACCAACAAGATCATGATACTTCCATCAAAGCTGTATGAAAATGTTTCTTATGCAGCAACTGCTACATAACACAAATAGAAAACATTAAATAAATGTCTCTCATCAACTTCAGTCTGCAAAATGCACTCACATTCCCTGAACTCATTTGCACTTCTCCTAAGCAGGGTCTTAAACTCAAGTGAACAGGATTTGGTGATATGCAACCTCCACTGCACACCACCCTACTCCATCCCTTGTCCAGGATACTTAGACCCAAGAAAGAATTCCCCTCAGCTCTTGGAAAGGGTCTCCAAACCCACAGGCTGCATGTGTGTATGTAACCTTCTGAAATCCTGCAGCCAAACCCACTCTACCCTCCCTGCGCCTGAGTGAGAGAGGCCGAGGAATGGCAGGGTGGCCCCACCCTCCTCTAGGGAAGGGATGTCCCCTGGCTTGATCTGGACACAGCTGCCCATGCTTGGAACCCCAGAAAAAGCCCACACAGATGTACTTTTTCCAGCCATGGAAAAAATAGCCTTGTCCATGGTCATGGAAAATTCCTACCACAGTATCCCAACAATATGCAGCCGGGACTTAACTGGAGATATAAATAGCTGACCCTTCGCATCGCTTAATAAGCCCCTGGCTTCAGTAAGACTAGCAGCCAAGTGTAGGTCACAGAGGTTCTGGAACAGGGTTGTGTAGGGTTGCATGCTTGGGCAGGCCAGACATCCAATCTCACAACCAAGGCTCAGTCTGGAAAGCTGTGCAATATTCAAGGACATGAATGTCACCCATTGAGAAAAGTGGTTGCTCAAACAAGGGAACAACAAGCAGGCCTAGCTCATTGTCATGGGCAAGTCTTCCAATGAGTCAAGGACCTGGATCTGCACGTGGCCTAACCAATATGAGTCTTTCCCTGAAGGATACCTGGGAAAGAAGGAAGAGTTCGTACTTATAGCCAGAGTGTGGCTCTCAGGACATCATGGGGAAACAGTGATAGTTGCTATTTAGAGCAGAAAAAAAGAAAAAGGCCGAAGACAAGGGAGACTCACTACTGTGTCAGTCCTGGTTGGACATGACCACAGTGATCTGTTCCTCACAGGCACATGACATCAGCAATGCCTACAGTACATGGCAGTGGACTCAGGGGTAGGGTGTAGCTCAGGGGGACAGTGCTTGATTCCTTCTCCAGCAAGAAAAGCAGGGAAAAAGCATGGGCCAAGGGCACTCACCAAGCCCATATGGAGCAGCTAAGATTCGAGATTCAAACCCACAAGGTGGCCTTTTAAACCCTTGACACGTTAGTTAAGCATCCCAGCTGCATGTCACTATAGGTGGTATAACTGTGGGAATAGCACCTATGAAAGGAAGATGCCAGACACCCCACTGCTGTGCATGCACATGCATGCAGTCATAGATCTCATTGTGCCAATTTAAACCACATCTCACGGGCTTATACTCTCCTCCCCTACTTCCTTACTTTTTCTTCTTTGGTCCCTCTTCTCTTCTATTCTCATCAAACATTGACCCTCTATCATGATGAGAGAAGATCTAGCAAGCCTCATCCTCAGTACCACTTCCAGGGCTGGAGAACCTGATGCAGCAGATCAAAACCGGAAGTGACAGATGCCATTCCTATGTGCTAAACATGGAACCACAATAGAGCCATGAGGTTTGAGACCTGGGAAGAGCTTTGTGGACCTCTTTGTCTATCACGTCACCAACCCTAAGAGTGGTCCTCTTCAAATTTAAGGAAGATCAAGTAGACACGGAGTTCAAATCCCTCCACTTGCGTCCTGTAACCTTACCATGACACCTATAGCCCCTGTGGTCCTCAGGAGCAGGATCCTTCCCCAACTTCACTCATGATTATTTCCCTCTTCTCTGCTTCCGCAGACCCACGGGCTAAGCATCTCTGACTGATGCACCCCCACTTTGGGACACCTCTCTGCTGGACTGTTTCCTGGCTGCCTGCTTGTGACATAGGCTCAGTTTAGCCTCCCTCCCAGTATGCCTGCAGCTCTGTCTGTATGCAACGTACCACTTTCTCTTTTGTTTCTCAAAATCCTTGGCCCTCCTGGAACTCTTTTCTGGGGATGTTGTTACTAAGAGGTCAACTCATTAAGACAGTAACTTCAAATGACCAAGAAGCTGGCTAGGTTCAATCACAGCCTTAGGTACAGACGGTGCAGTTGGCCCTCACTGGGTATCAGCTATGAAGTGCTCTTCACCTACTTCCTTTTCCCTCCAGGTCTCAGTAGTCCGCCTTTAAATTGAGGAATGGCACAGAAGGCATTGTCACCTACCACTAAGAATGGCATGCACTCCTAACCTCCACAACCTCAGCAAAGGATCTTATTTGGAAACAGGGTTTTGCAAGGGACATTGGTTCTTGTGAGGCCATACTGGAAAAGGGTCCTTACGAAAAGGAGAATTTTATGCATGGGTATAGCTGCACACAGACAAAAAGGCAATGCCAAGGCACAAGAGAGGATATATACACCCAAGGAGAGGGGTCTGAAACACTCCTTTTTCATGTCGTTGGGAACAACTAGTTCTGAAAGTGCCTCAGTTTCTACCCCTGGCCTCCAGAATTGCAGGGCTGTAAATCTTGATGCCAAAGGCAAACATCTGTGGTTGTCTGTCACGGTATATTGGACAAGCTCGTTCAGTGGAAAAGTCATCTCCGTGTTGCCCTGCTCCTACCTCCCCAGTCCCTGCAGGGAGGAGGTAGGGCAAACATTCTCCTTTCTGGTGCTGGCTCATCCTTCAGCAATTGCTGTAGTCACTTTCTCAGGTAAGAGTAAAGTCCTTAGCTAGACACATCCTAAGAGCCTATTCTTCCTACCATTTCCTACAACTATGCCAAGGGGATAGATGACCTGGTTTAAAACAGGAAGCTTTTGCTTCCTCTACAGCCCTGGTCCAGTGAGCTGCAAGCCCTGGGTGCTGCACACAGCACTGGCACACTGACCAGGGCTTACACCAGCCACCCCAATGCCTAAGATTTGGTTTCTGCTAAGGTTCCATCCCAATCATGACACCTCCAGCTGCTTCCTTTCATGTTGGAGGACACACGCCCAGATTGAAGCACAGCTCAGTCCTCATTTCTATTTTCCAAAGCCCTTTCCATCATGGGAAATGGGAAATGGGAAAGTTGCCATGCTCAGGAGACAGGCTGAGCAACTTGAGGTTTCTTGGCAAGTTCGCCACCAAGCAGATGTGCCTCTCCAAACAAGAGCAAGCCCTGTGAGCTAGTTTACATAGGTTGCCTGTCCAGGAAAGAGGGCCAGTAGCTCGGGATCACACATGTGAATGAGAGTGCCTCTTTTTCTATGTATGCAAGACTGGGAAAAAGGTGTCTTTTGTCAGCTCAGGCCATGAAGTGTTGTCCTTGCATGGGTGTGAGTAAAGGGAAAACACAGACAGACAAATTTCCAGTGAGTGAGTTTGTTTGAACTCATCAGAGAAATGTGGTCATAGGTCAACCAAATAACCTAAAATCTGGATAATAACAAGTTCCTGCAGGGACAAATGGGGTTTAAATATCACTTAAATGGGCAGATATCTCCAAGTGACAAAAAAGCTAGTTTAGTTGTACCTTTTTTGGGAGTTGCCCATTAGCAAATAAAAGCAAGCTTAAGCTTGTTCTCAATTAGCTTTTATAACTTGAATTAGCCCATTTATATTAATCTATGTTCTGCCACATGGTATTGCCTTTCTTCCATCCCTTACCCCCTGTTTCCTCTCAGTATCTCTTTGGCAAATCAATATACCTAGGTTCCTCCTCTCTCTCTCTCTCTCTCTCTCTCTCTCTCTCTCTCTCTCTCTCTCTCTCTCTTTCTCTCTCTCTCTCTCTCCCTGGAAGTCCCACCTATTCTCTTCTGCTTAGCTATTGACCATTTAGTTCTTATTAAACCAACCATAAGGTACCTTAGGCAGAGGCCCATCTTTACAGTATAAGCAAATATTCCACAACAAGCTAGTAAGAGGATTTAGTTAAACCATTTTAATAAGTTGATAATTCCATAGGTAAGCTATTGTGAAAAGACAAGCTAGGGAAATGGAGATGCTGGGACCTTTTTTAAGATTTCCCTTCTTGAGCCCCTGTGTGTGACTTATTTTTTAGGACATATGAGTAAGTGTCTGCTCACTTCAGATAAGACATCTATGAGAGACCAAAGAAATAGTTCTACCAAAGTCTCTAAGTTAATCAATTAATGGCTCAAAAGTGGCTGCACCCAAACTCACAAAAGTGGATCCCAGTATCTCCCTCCACACCTTGCTGGCAACTTAGCCAGTCAGTCTCTTCTTAGAAATTTGCTGGTTTATGACCTTGAGGAGAGCCCTTATGAATCCTGTAAGCTTCAAGAGCTTCCTTCACCTTGTAAGTTCTGTTTGCTTCCTGAGTCTTAAGACCTCCATGAGGCAATAGCCATGTTTTCCATTGGCTCTCTTATGTTCTTCCTGCCTATTCCACAATAACCTCTGAGTCTCAGAGGATGTCTGATCATCCTCCTTCACTTATAGCTGAGCACTGGGCTACTGTACCACAAGACATCACTCATTCCTAAGTGCTTGGCCAGTTATTATGAATCTCTATAATACACTGCCTCTTCCAAATAAGTTGCCCTTCATGACTGACAGAGAATGACAGAAACAGTAATCCATGGTCATAAACACAAAAGTTGAGAAGGCAATTTGACAGGCACATCATATCCATTTAACAAAACTACAGCAGTGGTCTTCCCACTGGTGTTTATGAGCTCCCTTGACATGCAGTGCTAAATGTGAACTCCCTCTATTAGCTTGGGCCATAAATCCAATCAGAAAACAATTGGTTGTGTCACCATTTCACATGTGGGCATATCTTGCCCGGTATGTCCATACTATAACACACAGCCTCTGTAGCTGAGCAGAATTTTTGATGAAAATTGTTCCTCCACTGCCCAAACGGCATCTGCCAATTCCATGAAAGCCAGCCAAGAAGGAAGGTGCTTCCAGCTCCGTCTCACATTGATTTTTCCATATCTTGAAACCAAAACATACAGGGTTTTCAACAATAGGGTCATACTGTCTAATTCTGGCATGTAACCAACAGCTGTGGCAATAGTTTATGGTTTGCGAGGCCTCTAGGACTTCCATGGCCATTAACTCATAAGGTAATGGCTCACTTCTACTACTGGGATTTACACACACACACACACACACACACACACACACACGGAGGGGGGAGGTCTGGGGGTGCGTGTTCATGCTGAATGCCTTCATTTCTATGTCATTTCACTACCCTCCCAGATGCTCTCTACAAATCCAAGACTCAAGAGTTAGCATCTTCTAGAGAAACACGCTTTCTAGAGGAGAAGGTCAGTATGATCTCTGAATGCTCACCATTGTCTGCTCCAAGTGAACATCAGTTAGTCTTGGAGAACTGAAGGAACACAATGACAGAAATGTTGGCAAGGTCCAAGACTGCATGAAATGATCTCATAACTTTTATTGACTGCTTCATCAAGAGCAACACTGCAAACAGTACTAAAGATGGAAGACACTACTCCACCTCATTCTCCATAATCCACAGCCATTTTCCACAAGCTATCCAGTCTCTCCATCCTAGGGAACGGTTGCTGGTGTGGGACCACTAAAAATCTTCCCACCCTCTGATGATCTCTGTAGGGCCTGTTTGCACTGCTTGGCCTGGCTCAGGCCCAAGAAGAAGGAGAGTTATGTTCTAACTTGCCATGTCTGTTGCTAGAGCTGGTCCCCTGTTATGAAGCCTCTAAGTCAACACCATGGTCCTTGGCTTTCCTTTGGCCAAACCTGGCTACAAAAAAAAAAGAAAGAAAGAAAGAAAGAAAGAAAGAAAGAAAGAAAGAAAGAAAGAAAGAAAGAAAGAAAGATAGAAAGAAAGGGAAAGAAAAAAAGATCCCAGCTCTGTGCAAAACCTCCACTTCTGTTGAAAGAGAAATGGTGGATGGTGGTAAGAATGCACCACCCCTAGGTCAAACTTGGCCTTTGTTTTAACCTGCATTGTTTTATTATTTTCTTCTGTGAGTTGTTGCTCAGGCTTTAAAGCCTTCCAAAAGCTAACTTGGACAGCATTTGACTCTGTCCACTTCTTTCCCAGAAACTCTAGCTCAACATAAATCTTGCCACATTTGCCTTCAAGTAGCCTGGACAGGCCCCTTTGTCTGTTTTGCTGTTTTATAATCCCCTCTGGATTTGCCTTACACTTTTCTCATCTAAGTTATTCATACTTGACACAGCCTAATGTACTTCATAATGATGGCAGACCACCATGGGGCTTGTCCACGCCACTAAAGCCCCATACCATTTCTGAGGTTCTTACTCACTTAGTAACTCACTTTAGTAACTCACTGAGAATATAGTCTCCTATGAACATAATTAATTTAATCATTTAAATATATCTGTCCCAGTGAACTGAGCATCAAACTCTACCCCTCTCATACCCTGTTCTTCTAGTAATGCTGCTTTCTAGTATTGTTTTCCAGGCCTAGATATTCATGGGGACTTAAGGTAGTAGGATCCAATTGTCCCCATTGGCTCACATGAGCCAGTTCATTGGAAAGTGATCTCCTTTGTATTACTGCAGGTTGTGCAGCCTTTGTTTGAGGAGGAAGGGGAATGACACTCTCAGTTTCTCTGGTGGCACTCAGACTGAACCCATGTGTCACCATATCCCACAGTCCCCTAAGCAAGCCTGAGAAGATCTTATATTCCTTGTTTTAAAATCTTTCCCCACTCAGGGAGCTCCTAGGCAGAGTTGTCCTTAAGCTGTCATGTGTGGTGGTTTGAGTGAGATTGGCCCCTTCAGGCTTGTATATTTGAGTGCTTGGTCTCCAGCTGATCAAATTGTTTGGAAGGACTAGAAGGTGTGATTTTGTTGGAAGAGGTGTGCACTGGGGGGTGGACTTTGAGGTTTAAGAAGTCCAAGTTATTCCAAGTTCTGTGTGTGTGTGTGTGTGTGTGTGCCTGTGAGTGTGTGTGCCTATGAGTGTGTGTGAGTGTGTGTGAGGGCATGTGTGTGTATGTGTGTGTATGTGTGTTTGTGTGTGAGAGCATGTGTGTGTGTGTCTGAGAGTGTGTGTGTGTGCGCGCGCCTGTGAGTGTGTGTGTGTGTGTGCATGTGAGTGTGTGTGCGCCTGTGAGTGTGTGTGTGCCTGTGAGTGAGTGTGTGTGTGTGTGAGCACGTGTGTATATGTGTGTTTGTGTGTGAGAGCATGTGTGTGTGTCTGAGTGTGTGTGTGTGCGCGCGCCTGTGAGTGTGTGCGTGTGTATGCATGCATGTGAGTGTGTGTGTGCGTTGTGTGCATGTGCGTGTGTGCACCTGTGAATGTGTGTGAGTGTGTGCCTGTGAGTGTGTGTATGTGTGTGCGCCTGTGAGTGTGTGTGTGCCTGTATGTGTGTGAGTATGTGTGAGTGTGTGTGTGCGTGTGTGTGCATGTCGTGTGTGTGCGCGTGCCTGTGAGTGAGTGTGTGTGTGCGTGCGCCTGTGAGTGTGTGTATGTGCCTGTGTGTGTGCGCGCCTGTGAGTGTGTGTGAGTGTGTGTGTGCATGTGAGTGTGTGTGCGCCTGTGAGTGTGTGTGTGTGCCTGTGTGTGTGCGTGCCTGTGAGTGTGTGTGAGTGTGTGTGTGCATGTGAGTGTGTGTGCGCCTGTGAGTGAGTGTGTGTGTGTGAGTGAGTGTGTGTGTGAGTGTGTGTGTGTGTGTGTGTGTGTGTGTGTGTGTGTGTGCGCCTTGTAGCTGAGGATCAGCAGGTAAGGGTCTTGGCTTCTGCTCCCATACCTGCCTGCTGCCATGCTCCCTGCCATGATGATCATGGACTTTAACCCTCTGGAACTGTGAGTCCCAAATCCAATGCTTTCTTTTATAAACTGTCTTTGTCATGGTGTCACCTCACAACAACAGAATAGCAGCTAGGACACACACGGTTACCTTTAGTGGACCATTACTAAGACCCCATGCTCAATCATGGGTTCCCTCTTTCCTGTATTAAAAACAGAACTAAGGGCTCTCTTCTGCACTTCCTCCTGACTCTTCTTTCTGTTGGATTCTCCCCAGTGGTCCCAAGTTAGCAGAGACAGGATCTTGCACTGCCTTTCCCACACATCTTGTCAGAGACAAGAAACAACAAGCTGACTCCTCTATCTCATCCTCCCTTTTCCCACTTTCCTTGCCAAGTCAGAAGTTAATGTAGAACATGCTGGCTACTCTTGAAGGCTCAATCCTCACTTGCACTCAGAAACGCAATCTGTGTTGATTTCTAGTTGTATTCCACTATGGTGTTATAAGATACAAGAAGTTGTTCTTGTTCTCTTGTATTTGCTGAGAGATTCCGTACTCTGTTGAGAAGAATGTGTATTCTGTGTCCATTGGATCAAATATTCTATAGATATTTGTTACATCTATTGAACTGTGGTGCAGTTTAACTCTAAAGTTTGTTACTTTAGTTCGTATGGCCTGTCTAAACATTAAAGTTGGTATTGAATTCAGCTGCTATTATTACATCAGGACCTATCTGATATTTTAAGCCCATTAGCTTTTTCTTTATAAAATTAGGAGTGATGGCATTCAGTGCACACATGTTATAATTGTATCATCCTAAGGATTTGTTCCTGTTACTAATAGAATAGTGGCCTTTTTTAAATATCTCTGATTTTGCTTTGAGACTTACTTTTTCAAATATGAAGATAACTGTGCCAGCCACCTTTTGGCTTCCATTCATTTGATAGATTGATTTGTGTCTTTTGACTCTCATTCTGTAGGTGTCTTTCCCAGTGTGTTGTGTTCTTTGTAAACATCAAATAGTTAGTTCTTGGATTTTGTTGTTGTTTTGTTATTTGTTTCTTTGTTTGTTTGTTTTTATTTTAACAGTCACCTAGGCTGCATATCTTTATGTATGAAGCCATTTATATTCAAATTTATTATTCAGAGATTTTTTTTTACTACTTCCCATTATTTTTTTCTTGTTATTTTTATGGTTGGTAGAATAGTTGTTTGTTCTTTTATTTCTCCCTTATTAGTATTAGAGATGTGTTGGCTTACTGAGACATGATGAACTCTTTCCTAACTCTGATGTTAGCCTACTTCTGTCAAAATGTATGCTTTCTTGTGATTGAAATTGTCTTTAGTTCTCTAATTGTTTTGCAATGCTGGCTTGATGACTATAAGCTACATTGCTTTGTTCCTGTCTCGTTTCACTGTCAATTTTGAAAGGCAGATTTACCAGTTATTTGCGTTCAGGACTTGGAATATACTGTCCCATGCTTCCCTGGCTTTTGGGATTTCTGGCAATAGATCTGAATTTATTATTTGTTTGCTTTTGTAGAAGAGTTGGTGTTTTTCTCTACAGCTTGTAATATTGCTTCTTTCCTTTGTATTTCTAACATCTTGACTATAAGACACCATGGAAAGCTTCTTCTCTGGTCATGCATGTTTGGGGGTTAAAGTTTCATGTGTTTTGAGTATCTATTATCTTTTTACATTTTTTAATTTTCCATCTCAGCTCAGTATTTTATTTTGATGATTCTTGGGTAGCTAGTTATTGGATTTTTTTTTTTTTTTTTTTTTTTTTTTTTTTTTTTGTCCTCTACTGATATTTGATTGCATTTCATCAATCTTCTCCACATCCATTTGGTCAAGTATATTGTTGATATTTTTCCTCTGTGCTTTTTATTTACTCCTTCATTTCTTGTTTCAGCATTTTTCTGTTTTTTTTCTTTTCTTTTCTTTTGGGTTTTTTTTTTTTTTTTAATTATTGTTTTCAAAATCTCAGTTCCTTGCTGAATTGATCCTTGTCTGGGTTTTTATTACAGATCTTGCATTACTTACTGACTTTCTTGCCTGTGTTCTTGCCTTTTCCAGCATGAATGCTGCTGGTCTTTCTCTGCAGCTCTTGGGTTGAATTCACCTGGCTTTCTAGATCATCTTTGAGGTCACTGAACATTTCTCTTTATCCATTTCAGTCTTTGAATCTGATATTGGAGGCATTGTGGTATTTTGGAGGAGTCATGTTGCCTTGGGTTTTTTTGTTTTTCTTTTTCTAGTGATTCTTGGTCAGAATTCATAGTCTATTAATTTGGAAGTCTTATTGAGTGATTTACTCTCATGGGCCCAGTTCTCAGTTACATCCAGAAGAATGAAGTCAAACATTTGTGAGAGCAACATCCAACTGTATGAAATACAGAAAGACACTGAAAGTTCCTCTAATACATCGCACATGAGCAGAAAACTGAAGAGGCAAGTTAAAACTTTCCATTGAAAATGTGAGAAGAGCAAATGGACAAGATTAAGAAAGAAGGCACTGGAATGAGATAAATAGATGAAAAGCAAGGTTAGATAAATGCAAAGGAGTGCAGGAGAATCTTGTGGATGATAAAATAGTGCAAGATTGAAAAGAGAAAGAAAAAGCAAACAACAATTGAAACAAAGACCTTTTTCTAAGAGTGAGTTGGGGAGGTCAGTGGGGGACATGGGAGGATGGGAGAGAGAGAGAAGGGGGATTGATATGTAAAATAAGATGGTTTCTAAATAAAAAAAAAAGACTTCTTACTGAGAAAGCTCAAAATAAAATTATATATATATATATATATGAATATATTTAAAAAGGGAATAAAAAGTAAAATACAAGCTTTTTAAAGTAAAAAGTCAAAATTCTACAAAAATTATAATAGAGAACAAAGAAAGGGGACATAAAAGATTGAAAGAAAGGTCAGAGATTGCTTGATAATGGGAAGCATATAGAAACACAATTAGATAACCCCATAATGATAATAAATGTGTAACAAAAAAGGGGGGGAAGAACATAAGGTAAAGAGATGATATGATGGAGCAGCTTCAATGTTCTTGAAAATTAGGTTTATATAAAATAGAAGGAGGATCAATAGAATTTTTGTGGACTCCTGTGTTCTACGACTTATGCTGGAATTAAATCTGTACTAGATAAGTGATCAATGTCCATCTCCTTCACATTGGTTTTTGCTGACCCCACTTAATTTTGCGTTCTGTAAACTGTGTGTGTTTTCCCACCTTCAGGAAACTGAATCCTGAGGTGGTTAATGTTCTAGTTAGATATGCTTCCAAGAGAACTGAAACTGGAGGAAACACCGTAGACTTCAACCTGTATAGCAGAGGGACTTGTCTTCATAGTTTTGAGACTGCATTTTAATCCCCCACTGGGCTAAAACACCCAGAAGTGTCAATCAGATTATTGACTCATTGGTGCATTAGGCTCTAGAACAGTGAAATAAAGACAGGTGGTGGCAGATGTTGATCAGCCTACTGAGCTCAGTCTGAGAACTACCAGACTCTAGAGTGATTCCTCTTCATAGCGTCTGCTACTGGCCACAAAGTGCTGGCTAGCCTTTAGAGTGGGTGTTAGAGAGAAGTGTGGACACGTGTGGAGTCGCAGGTTAGGGAAAGCCCTAGGACGAAGTAAGCAGAGGTCAATGGGCCATTATGGTAGGAGTTAGGAAGGCCAGAGTTTCTAGAGAAATGTAGACAACGGAGGCCTAGCTCCTGAGGTTCAGAGACAAACCAGGCATCAAAAACCAGGAGAGCAGCCATCCATGCTATGTCCCAGCAAAGACTCAGTGTTCATTCTACCTGAGAACTTGAATGAAGCAGGATTCAAAACAATGGGCTAATTACTTTGAAGAAGAAATTTCAAGCAGGACAGCTTTCTGGCTGTGGCACGGTTACTACTCTCTACTTTTGTTCAAATCTATAAGAAGAAAGAATGGAAACACCTGAAAAATGTGTTGTTTGATAAGGAAATGAGTGTGTGTTAATTTAGTTGCAGACAAGGAGGACATATTAGTTACTTTTCTATTGCTGTGATAACCCACTGTAACCAAGACAACTTTCAAAAGAGTTTATTTCACCTCACAGTTACATAGTGATGAGATTCCATTATGTTAGCAATGGCAAGCATTGTAACAGGGGCAGGAAGCTGAGAGATCACATCTTTAACTGCAAGCATAAAGCAGAGAATGTACTAGAAGTGGGGTGAAGCTGTGAATTGTCAAAGTTTCAGGGTTAGCAAAGAGCTAACCCTGGGCTGAGCTGTCTGGGCCCAGAATTCATAATTTATTTTTTATTTTATTTTTAGTGTGTGTGTGTGTGTGTGTGTGTGTGTGTGTGTGTATAGAGAAAGAGAGGGAGAGAGAGAAATAGAGAGAGTATTGTATGAGTGTGTATGTATGAGTGTGTGTGTGTGTGTGTGTGTATATGTGTGTGTGTGTGTGTGTGTGGTGTATGTTTGCAGTGTTGAGACTGAACTCAGTGATTTACACATTCTAGACAAATGCTCTACCATCAAGCTATGTGCTCTCTCTCTGCCCTGAGCTGTTAGGCAAGGTCTCACATTGTAACCATGCTAGATTCTCCAGCCTCTGCCTCCTGAGCTTTGAGATTTCAATATTGATGGGTTTTTAGATTATTATACAATTTAAAAAGATGAAATTAGACACATTACAACCTGTAACATCTGGGATGTTGTTAAATCAATTGTTCAATACAGATTGAAGAACGAACTGTTTGTGGGTCAAGAAGGTTTGGCTTCAGTGTTTTTTATTTCTCCTCAGTAGTTTCCTGTGACCTCTTGCTGTGGCCACATAGCTCCTGATCTGTTTCTCTCATGGGAAGCCTGGATCAGGGGGATAAGATGCTCCCTGGTGCCTAGGCTGTTTTTGTCTGACCAGTGCTGGGCAGAAGATGACAGGGGCTAGGATTTTCTGTCCACCCCCCCAATCCAAATCGGCTTCATTGGGACTAAGGAGTACCCCCCTTCAGTTAAAAGTCTCCTGTTGGCTGACTTTGTTTCAACTCTGGTTCCTGAAGTGCAGTCCCAGCTGGCCTGAAGTTAAGAGTTAGTTTTTCACAGACAATCTAGGATGTCTAGAATATGTAATTAATAATAAGCTGTTATTTATCATCACCATCATCATCATTATTATTATTCCTGTTTGTAGAGAGAGCCTTGGTGCAGGTAAAAGTTACTGGGTAGGATACTTTTTAATATTTACTTGAAACATTATCTTTCCTTACCTCTACATCTTCTTGTCTTCTCTAGGAATTGAACTCTCTGAGGCAGATTCAGATTCTCTATCCTTCTATGGTTGCCTTTCAGATGTCTATAGCTGACTGCAGTCCAGAAATACCAAGAGGAGAACTCCAAAAGTAACATAAAGGAGTCTCATGCTGTCTGGCTCTGTCTTATCCGGGGAGTGAAATATCTACCAGTCCAGTGTCCACTGTATACACTGGCTGCTAATCACTCAGCGGCTTTCTGGCTTGTCACACTGATTTTGAAGTAGTCTAAATCTGTGTCACAATAACTATGTCCCTTACTCACCTCACTGCATATCATGGAGCCCTCCCAAGTCCTTAGAGGAAGGACATAATCAACACACTACGATACAGAAGATATAGTACAGAGGAGAGAGCATACTCACATTAAAAATATCTTCTTTATAATTGTTCTATTTTCTTATTGCTTATTATATTAATCTTGCTGTTCCTAACTTATACGCTAAGCTTCATAATGGATATGAGTCTATAGGAGAGACATGGTATAAAAAGGAGGTCTTGACATATCTTTCCCTCAGATAAAGGGAAATGACTGTTCTTTTTCACAATCAGAGATCTAGCAAAACATGTCTTTTGGTTGGGAAAGAGAAAAGAAACATCTATTAGCCCACTCAGGAAAAACAAAAAGCAACATGAAAACAGAGTCAATATATATAGGACTGGCTGGGGGGTGGAGGGGTAGCGTATGAGAAAGCACAAATATCCACATCCAAATGGGTATAGCAAAAGAGAAATAGATTCATACAATTCTATTCATGAATGCATCTCTTTTTGGGGAAGGGGGTTTCTCTCTGTAGCTTTGTAGACCAGGCTGGCCTCGAACTCACAGAGATCCACCTGCCTCTGCCTCTGGAGTATTGAGATAAGCATGGGCTGGCTATGAGCACAAACTTGAAGAGCCCACTTTCTAAGAGCAGGCAAATGGCCCCAGGAAGCCCAGGTGACCAGAATGTCTAAAACACAAGCCAATCAAAGCTAACTGTGAGAGCCACACCACACAAGCCCGCCCCAGCCTTTCCTGAGCCTTCAAAAGTCTGTTTAGCTGCCCCTCCACATGGTATGCCCCAGGTAGGGGTTGGGTACAGGGTCCCTGGATTGTTTCTGCAGGTCTGACATGGAAATCAAAAACAGCACAGAAAAGGAAAAGCTGAAGACATGTTTCCAGTGCCCCACCCCCCACCCCACCCCACCCCGCCGCCTAAATATTAGCATTAAAAAGGACAAAGTGAGAATTGGGAGTTAAGAGTTATCTTTGCTGGATCCCTCCAGTGTTGCTTTCTGTCAGAGCCAAGTGAGGCTGAGATCTTTCCAGAGAGGAAAAGACCACACCCTTCTGGGTCACAAGCACTGTGGAGCCTCGGGAGGGCTGGGGACACCCGTGTGGGGCGCCCTGGCATGTCTCAGAGCTTAGAGGTGAACCTGGGACCCGGATGGTCGACCAAGGGTGAGATCCTGAACGCTCTTGAGTGTATTCCAACCCTCCTCACTTGAGAATTTTCTAGAAAATAGAGGCAAGGGCTGCCTATTCTGCAGTGCTAAGAAACAGGAACCCTGGGGGCCTGGAGAGTGGGGGTGACCTCCAGTGTGACGGGGAGAGAGCTTTCTCTGGGTCCTGCAGGGAGTCCCTGGAGGTGCTCCAGGTCCTGAGGACACTGAACACAGGAAGTGAGAACTGAGAAGATTTATCCGCTGCATCTCAGGTCACTCTGAGAAGGGGGGTGGGGCGGGGCAGGGCGAGTATTTAAAAACATGAGAGCCTCATCAAAGGACAAAACAAAAACAAAAATCCTTGACCAGATCTCCCAATTTATGGCTTATCCAGCGTTTTCTGTCATTTAGTCCCTTTTAGAAAATGACCACCCCAAGAACATCATACCTTAGGCTAACTGGGGACACTAGGGAGCTACATCTTCATTCCTGGACACTTCGTCCTAGCTGTGACAGACATATATTGAGACACAGGTCAGACCCAGCACTCCAATGAAGCCTGTCCTTGCTGTAGGCTCTCTCAACTGCTTTCCTGGGACCTAAATGGGCTTACTCCCTTTGCAGCGAAAGGGTTCACTCAGGCACCATCGGAACCCCTCGTTAACTCCACAGGGTCCATGTCTCCTCAGGACCCTGTAGAAAGCGATTTGTGTGAATGATGCTGTAAACCAAGAAGGTTATAAGGCAGAGCATGATTGGCTCCCTGGGGCTTATTGCAATAACTTTAATCTTCTGGAACTCATCTGGTATGAATTTAGGAAACGGACGACTGAAACTCCCCCTAACACAGCTCTCTGGCCTTGGTGCACTGTGAGGTTGGCCGTGATTTTATGCCTGGCCCTGGGCTCCTCGCTAACAGGCCTGGAAAAGCATGGCACACAGAAGCGGTGAGGCGTTTCCTTTGCTTTGTCCTTTGGGGAGGATACCAACAAATACCTACCTTGAAGTGCAAGTGAGCCAAGTCTTCCTTGAAAGAGCATCTGTCACTAGGGGTGGAGACTCGTCTGGCACCTGCCTTGTCTCTGTTTACAGGTCCACGAGGGGGCAGGGACTGGATGAGAAAGGCTTCTGAGGTCTTTGTACCAACTCAGTATTATCACCACTGGGCTCACCAGGGTCAATTACAACCAAGGCCAAGGCTTGGGGATCAGCTTCCCCCACCTTCACAGCCCTCTGTGTCAAGGCTGACAACACTGAATATCTCAGGTCATATGGCATCTCTGACCCTCACTTGTCACAGGTTACTAATCTCTTTCCTTGTGGGCCATTCCACATTCATTTAGCGAGTGTCATCTTAGAGGATGGAGTCTTAAGAGTCCTTAGTGCTTTGCATTTGGATTGTGGGTCTGGAAGGGGTGAGGGTTGGGTGGAGTCTCTCTGATGCTCTGAGCTTCAGGGTCAGAGTCTTGTTTGGAAAATCCACGCTTGCTAACAGATAAAAATAGGAATCATATTAGGGATGTGGGCTAAGCAGCCAGGGACCCATATGCTTCTCTATCCTAGAGTGATTTTTAAACGTGTGCCCTGGTCACCTGTGTTCCCTGGATAGTGACCAGCTTCATGGACAAGAATCATGACACCTCCAAGGGCAAGGGAACATCACTTCTCAGTTTACAGGGCTCATACAGGCTTAATCCCCTTTTAGCAAAAGGCTTCAGTCAGCCCTGTTGGTAAATGGGGATGCTTGCTCGCAGCAGCCTCCCAGTGAAATGACTTTCTCTGAAACACAGCAGGAATAGCTACCTGACAAGCAGCTAGAGTCACAGACTAAGCAGCTCAGCCATTCTGGGGCTGGGCAAATCTCAGATGCTTCCTGAGTCTGGTTTTTTTGTTTGCTATTAACAGAGTGTGGGGCAGGGCCGGGGGTGAATATGAATGACAGTGACTCTAGACCTGATTTCTGAGCCACATCCTTGTTAACTCCAGGTGGAAGGGCCGGAATTCCAGAACCCTCAGAGCACACACATGAGCCATGGAGGGCCTTACCAGTATCTGTCACCAAAGGAAAGGTAACATTGTCTTTGCCCAGATGCCCCAGGTACCTTGCTACAATGTGGGAAAACCAGCAGTAAGGGACAGGGGGTGGTGTTATCCTGAAGCCATTGCTGGCCAGCTGTGAGTGCCTGGGTGGGATTCTGCAGCTGGCCAGCCTCCAGCCCCTACACTTGCCAATTCCCCTGTGTTCTCACTAACTGCAGTAAGGAGGTTTTGAGGGGTTTTGAACATTTCGTACTGATGAATGCATGTTTTTAATTTTGTGGAATTTTGAGTGTCCACTTAGGAATTTTCAAGAAACCTAGTCTTAAAAAAAAAAAAAGGACACACTTGACACACTTGAGCATTTTTACTTTAAAGCCCTTCCTGAATAGAAAAGGATCAAACCTGAGGAGAAGCCCAAATGACAGGGTCTAGAGAAATGTCACTGACTCCTTTCTTCCTTCCTGTAAGAATTTTCCTCAGCGAAACAAGCCTATGTGACTGGTTAGGTGACAAAACAAAGGAGGAACTGGACAGGGATCTAGCAGAGCTGTGTCATAGCTTGCAGTTACTGCCCATGCTCCTGCTGAAATGGCCAACATTTCTCAATGAACAGTCCTGTCCTGTTTCTGACTGGGATTGTGTGCAATCCAGCAGCTGCTGTAGGTGAGGAGGGCAAGAATGTCCCTCCGACTGAGACCAAGGCAGGGTCACACCACCCAGGTCTACTGTACCCCAGAAGGAGGCTGACACCAGCTGTGATGGTTCTCCTCATCTTGCATGATCCATAGATGGAGGAGTGGGCGATCTGGACTCCCCTGGGGCCAGCCCACCTCCCCTGCCTTCCCTTCTCTGGTCTATTTATGAGAACTAATAAATTCCTCTTCAACCATAGCCTCAGTTAATTTGGTTGTGTTTTAGTCACTTCTGACTGTAAAAATGTTTGGCTAATACAAAACGCCTTGCAAAAGGTTTGTAGACACTCTGCTCCAGCAAGCTGGTGGAATTTTTATTGCTGTTTCCATGATAAAAGTTTCTCAAAATCACTTAAGCCTGGCCAATCCACAGTGCCCCATGAAATTCCCACTGAACATCCTGAGATGTCACCAAAGCCCTGTCCCCACAGGCTGACCAAGCAAGCCAGCCCCATGTATGAACCTACTATATGCAAACATTCTTCCAAATCCCCTGCTGCCTCCATTGGCTGGACTTCTCTTATCAGGGAGCCCTGTTAAGGCATGCTCTGGCAAGGCAATGTGGAGACAAGAGGAACAAGCTGAATGCTCACCAGGGTTCCCGCTGAACTGAAAGGCCAGTTTCTCCAAAATGCTACGTATGCCTCTGGCTGATAGCCACTCTATCTGAGAGAACTTTGTCCATGATCGCTGGTCCTCCCACTTCTTAGGAGCTGGAACCCCTTCAGGGACAGCTAAAACAATTCTCAGGATGATGTCACAGCCTGAGGTCTCTTCTGCCTGATCCTGTTTCCTTTCTTCCTTCTCCCTGGCTGACCCAGAAAACACAAATAGACATGCCACATATTAGCATTGATCTCAGTCATCCACTCTTAAGCCTTGAGGGTGGAAGGGCTCTCTTTCCTTCTTACCTCTTAAAATTAAGCCACCTTCCCAGATGCAGTCTGCCAAGGGCCAGTCTTGATCAGTCCTGGATATTTTTTTCGGGTTCGGTTGATGGGGTGAGATGGGAATGATCTTTGGAGAGAAGAGGAGAGGTTCAGCCACCCACACGTGAGTGATTGCTTACAGGGCACTTGTGCTGTCTCTGAGAACAACTTGGAAAAGAGAGACCCTGCCCACTGTGCAGAGATCATAGCTCCTGCTGTGTGGCTTGAACAGATGAGGCTGACATGGTTTGGGGGTTGCCCTCATCAGTAAAGCTGGTGACAGCATGGCCTCAAATATGAAAAGAAGCATAGACAGGACATCCCCGGGTGCTCCTGAGGTCCCTTCCAGATCTGGGAAACAATGAAGCCAGGCCACAGTGATGGAGAGGCACTGCTTCTTAGGATCCACTAGTGCCACAGGCTAGGGACATGGGGACACTAGCACCTGAAGAGTGGCTTCTTGTTCTTGAGTCTAACTTTTCTGTGACTACCTATTCCTTGGCCTTATGATTGCTTCTCATCCTCCCCCAAGATGTGCTCTGCTGTCTCTAACACAACCTCCAACTCCATCTCACTCCTCTGCTCCCCAAATGTCTCACTCCATCCACTTCAACTCTACTTTTAACATCTCTTATCCTCTGACATTTAGCTGAATTAAACCTTCACCAGTCCTTCTAGTTGAGATAATATCCTCTAGCTGTTGCCCCTACAGCCCTGTCTCTTCCCTGGAGAGCATGCCTATGCTGGTCTGGCTCAAGATCATGGGCCCATGCCTGGGAGGCAACCAGTCCTATGGAGCTGCTGGAAGGAATGGGGAAGGCATGGTGGTTCCTGGTAAAGCCCACATTTACCCTTTCTGTTTTCTAATGATAAATTCCCTGACCCTGGCTACGTTTCCTGTCTAAGGGAGGTGTGGTGACTTGTATGCCTCTGCTTGTCAGGTAAGTCCCTTCTTCTGCCCTGGGATGGGCTTCCCTTCTGCTCCTAGATGCAGGTAAGGATTCTGAGTACTCAGGGACTTTAGCACTTCTGCCTGAAAGCTGTATTAGATGTGTCTTCACCAGAATCTCTAGTCACCTCATGTGTTGGTCAACTTTTATCACTGTGACAAAATGTCCATGATAATCTATAAGGAGAAAAATTGTGCTTTGTCTCACGGTCTCAGAGGTTTCAATCATGGACACTTGGTGGTGCTGCTTTGGGTCCATGATAACACTGTGATAGAGAAAGACTTCACCTCGTACACCCGGGAAGCAGAGAGAAGTGAGCAGGTCCCAATATCTCTCCAGTGACACCAATGGCATAATTTGTTCCCGATAGGCCCTTCCTCCTAAAGGATTCCCCACACTCAGAGGTACCACTTTGGGGATCAGCCCTTTAATATATGGGTTTTAGGGAGACATTCAAGACACAAACCATAGACCCCTTAGAAGGGAAGAACAAACCTTCCAGGATACTCCTGGATTGTGAGTAACCTTACTGTGGTGTTTTGAAGAAGAAAGCCCCCCATAGGCTCAAATATCTGAATGCTTTGTCATTAGGTGGTAGAACTCTTTGATAGAATTAGGAGGATTAGGAAGTGTGGTCTCCCTGGAGAAAGTTTGTCACTGGGGGTGGGCTTTGAAACTTCAAAGTCCAAGCAAGACCCAACTCTCTCTCTCTCTCTCTCTCTCTCTCTCTCTCTCTCTCTCTCTCTCTGTGTGTGTGTGTGTGTGTGTGTGTGTGTGTGTGTGTGTGTGTGTGCCTATGAATAGATCAGGACATAGCTCCTGCCCTGTTCCCCACCATGACTGATCATGGCCTAAACCCCTGAAACTGTAAGCAAGCCCCTAATTAAATGTTTTCTTTTATAAGAGTGGTCTTGGTCACCGTGTCTCTTCACATCAATAGAAGGATAGCTAAGATACTCATTGTAGAAGGGGGGATTGGAGGTAAGGACACTGGCACCCCTGGGAACAGTCCTATATGTCCAGGGCACACAGATGTAAAGCAAGAAACCCTGGTACTCAACAGAACCTCCTAATCTAAAGACATGGCCTTTATGACTCGGTAAAAACAGACACTGAAAGAAAAAAAATACATAGTTATGGAAGCTGAGAGTCCAGAGCCAGAATGCTGGCTGGATCAATATTGACCCCCTTTCCTGAAACCAACTTCCCTAGAGTGAAAATCCCCCATACCAAGCTCAAAATAACCCTGATCTGTAGGTATGGGCCACATAGGCCTGAGACTTGAGTGTAGAGATCATGACTCCAAGTTTACCTCTTTCTCCTTCATACTCATCTAAACTAGACTTAGCATCCACCAAGACACTGCTGCCCAGTCTGGGCTAGGAGGAATGGGCTCTCCCCAAAGACACATTGGGCGTTCCTACTGGCTAGAGACACTATCCCTCCTCTGAGCCTGTGCTGAGAAGCAGGCCACTGTGAAGTCTGATCATTGGTTTTCCATCTAGTGTCTTCTTCCTCTCTCTGAAAACTAAACACATCTACCATCTGGCACCCTGGAAATGAAGGTCAAATGCTGCACAGATGAAGCATTTCCGCCTGAATAAACAAGTTCCTCTCTCTCCTTTGGTCCACCATCATTCCCAGAATTGGTCCAGCTGTTCACAGCCTGCTCTACCTCCTGGCCCCAGTTGTGTTCTAGGGCAAGCACACACCTGGCCTGGCTGGATGGAGGAAAGCAAGAGGAGTTTTACTTTTACATCCCTGGAGAAAGGAAGGAGCAGGTGGCAGCCCACCCCTAGATCAGCCCTGCCCTTGGTGGCTGGTGCAGAGGGACAGATGTGTGCTCCTCAGCCTCTTCTTCCTTCTTCCTGAGGACCCAGTGCAGTGTGCAGCATCCTCACAGTGGCTACCTGGGCTGCCATTCCTCCTTTCTTCTGCCTCCTCCTCCCCTTCTCCAACCCTAGCTGACCACGGATGAAGTGTTCCTGGACCTCAGGCAGGCTGCTTTTCCCGGGGACTCAGGCTAGGATCTGGTTGTTTAGACTACTGCCTTAGCAGCCCCTGTATGAAGGCTTAGGGGTTCCAGGTCCTCTGAAAGTCTGCAGGAGCCCTCAGGGAATCGTTTCCCACCGATGTACTGCTGCTGTAGTTTACGCCTTAAACATCTCACTAAAGTTCTCCTGTGTGTAAATTCTTACTTCCTGGATGGGGCTACAGGGAAATGAGGCTCAGGGAGAGGTCTTCTGGCATTTGGTAGTGAGTCACCAGAGGGAATCATGAGACTTGGGTCTCTTCCCTCGCTTTCTCTTTCCAGCCATACAGCTTGCTTCACCATGTGCTGTCTGCCGTCATGCACCCCGCCCCCCCCCCACTTCACCACCTGAAAATGACAGGGAAAGCAGCCCATAAATTTTCGAGATTGAGTCATTATGTGCATGCACATGTGTACGTTTATGTGTGTGTCTATACCTGAGGCCAGGTACCCATGGAGGGCAGAGGTGTCAGCCTTCTCTGGAGCTTGAGTGATAGGTAATTTTGAGCCACCTCACATGACTTCCAACTCTGGTCCTCTGCAAGAGCCTATGAACTGATACATACATACATACATACATACATACATACATACACATATATATTAATATTTTATATATATATATTAATTGCCTTGAGTAAATTGTTACAGCTACATAAAGCTGACTGCTGACTAACACACTAAAGTCAGACATGCCGGAGGACATCGAAGCAAGTTCACTGCTCACAGCCCTCCACTCATGCCCCAGCACCCAAGAGATGCTACTCCATGCACTGTCCTGCCCATCTACTCAGGCAACCACCCTCAAACCACCCCACCCCACTCCCTGCTGGAGTTCCAGAGTTCTCATCTGCAGATGGAGTTGAGCACTCCGTCTCACCGCACCCCTGTAGGAGAGGTGGACACACAAGAGCTGCTTCAAGAGTCAGTCATAAATCGGGAAGTGATAAACAAGAACAGATGCCCTCACACTTTTGCAAAACATGCGGAGCTTATGTTGCCACCACGGGGAAGAACAGACCTTGCCCCCATCTCCAGCTTCTGTCACTATCCAATACCTATCTTTATCATTGCCTTCTAAGAACCTGTGTTTCGGTTTAGGCACAGACATCGCATGTCCATAAGGGCAGGGAAGAGGGACTTGGTCTTCAGAATCCTAGAACACTGTGCCAAGAATGCTCTAGAAAGGTCTGACTGTCAAAGAGCAATGGGAGCTTGTGTCATGGCCCACCTGTACTCAGTCTGACCCACGTTTCTGTCCTAGCCCGCTTGGATTTCCATGAAGTACAGTCCCCATGGCAGACTGTTCAACAGATTGAGGAGAGGCTCAATTTTGCTCTTTATACTCAGTTGTTCTATAAGTCTACTGAGCCACCCTCGGAACCATTGAGCCTGTCTGTGATGCACTGACCTATACCCACACCAACAAGAGCACCCTGAACTGGAGAGTTACTCTTCTGCACCCTGAACCACCAAAGCCGAAACATTTCAACAGCCAGGCTGGGGAACAGGAAGGGAATTAAAAAAAAACCTGAATTACATTTCTTCCCTTACATTTGTGCTCATACACAAGTCATGATAAACTTGGAGGAGGTCCAGGAAGCTTCCGGAACTCGGTCCTCTCTTTCCATCAAGTGGGACAGGCTTAGGAGCAAACTGGCCCTAGAGAGGAAGCTCTTAAAGCCAGGCAAGGAGTCAAGACCAAAGCCAAACTACTACGAGACTGACTCACATCATCCTGAGACACTTCCACCCTGAGCCTGCACACTGCCTCAGAAAATGGCATAGACACCCTACCCGTCTGCAGTACAGTACTGCATGCTCCATCCCAGTAATCATTTTGTTCTTTCCCAACATTTGGAGAGAGTGAAGCTTTCACAGCAACGCTACTGACCATGGCCACTTCAAGGACCAGTGTGTCGGTCCTTACAGAAGGAAGACCTGGTGAGTTTAAGTGTCACTTTTCCTTTTAGACTTCAGGGCCCTTAAGGGAAGCTAAGACTGTGCATGGAGATGCATGAAATAGCCACACATTTGCACAGTAGAACACCAAACACAGCTGGGCCTCCAGACTGAAATACAGCCAACAGATGTGTCAACCATCGGTATAGTCGGCCCAAATACAAACAAGCTGTATATCCCACTGACAATGGCCTGGTTGTGTGGGACCCTCACCTTGACAGCCAGGACAGTGCCATGTGCTTTTCTTGGCACACCCTGGGAAGGGTGCCTTACTCTTCCTGAGTTATGAGTGTTTGGGGCTCCGGCTTCCTGCTCCAAACCTCAACTCCAGTCAACTGGTCGACAGAATTATACCCACAATGACCTGCCGAAAAAGCCACAGAAGTAAATATTGCCTTGGGTCAGATCCCCTCCTGGAATCCCAGAACTGTTGAAAGCTGCCAAGGCAGGGGTAATAGATCACCACAACCCGCCTCTGTTTACAACCGGGTAATGCCTTTTACGACTGCCTCTCTCTGTCCTGAATATTTATTTTATTGCCCCTGTAGGGAGATTTTTCCATTTGGTAAAAATCATCAGATGGTTTCAGTCATGTTAACAACTGTTCATTAAATGCAGAGGGGTAAACAGAAGTTAAGGTTTGTTTCTTTCCTTTTACTCTATTTATTTTTAACTTATGGAGGAAACGCATGGATGGACCCTGGGAGGGAGATGTATGTAGATGCTGTCCCTCTCAACTGGGTGGCTAGTCCCAGCCATGCTCCCTATCTTTCAAAGAGGGATAGAGCTTCAGCAAAATGGAAGGTGAAGATTTTAATCTGTACAAGACTAAGACTTGCTGCATGACCTTCATGTTTAGAGACCCTGACCTGTTTATTTTTCTTTTGGTCCAAGTTGCAGAAGACATGTATCTTCACCATGGAAAAAGCCTTTTAAGTTCTGAACAACTTCAAGTCACTGGTATGGAATGACTGAAGAGAAAGAACCAGATAATAGTAGATAGATGAATAGATGATGATGACTAAGTGGATGAATGGATAGATGGATGATAGCAAACAGATGAAATTTTTGATTGGATATGAGTGAGCACAATGGATGGAAGGATTGGTGGATGGGTGGATGTGTGGATGGTGGTGGAGACTGATGAAGGAATAAAATGAGAAAGGTATTTATGGATGGATGGATGGATGGATGGATGGATGGATGGATGAGGGATGGAAGAGGTGATAAGAGAGTAGGCAGCTAATGTGGTTTGATCAAGCCAGACCACCTGAAACAGAGTACCAGGTGATCCTACATTCAAAACAGCTGGACAAAGCAGCCTTGCAAACTACAGCCAGGATTTCTGCATCTTCTTAGAATCCCCCATTACAGCGCCCCTTACCAGCAGGAAGTAGTTTGGAAAGAACGACTTCCCAAATTCCCAAATATTGTTTATAAATGTTTGCTTTCATTTAAATGGACTTGGTTATATAAAATAAATAAATAAATAAAAGAGAGTAGGCAGATGGGTGAATAGACAGTGAGTGGAGGGGTAGATTGGGGGATGATGGTTGGGTAAATAGATGTGTATGTATGTGAATGGATAGATAGTATAAAAGTTACTGTTGCCAATTAGACACAGTCTAGAAGCACTGGGAATGGAGTCTAAGGGAATTGTCTAGATCACATTATACTACAAGACAGTTTTGGAATTAAGTTTTGATTGGGATGAAATGACTCATTCTGAATTTTAGAGCATCGTTTCATGGAGTGGGCCCTGGAGTGAACAGAAGGGGACCAGAAGGCCGAACACACATGCATCAATCTGTTGCTCTCTGTTCTTCACTCTGGGTATAATGTATGCATTTCTCTCAAGCCACTGCTTCTGGGACTTCCCTGCCATGATGGACTCCAACTAGAACCTTGAACCAAATAGATCCTTTCTCCTTTTGGTTGATTTTATTGGAGTATTTTGTCACAGCAAAAAGAAACAAAACTAAGACAAATGATGAGGTAGGTGAATGGTTAAACAGATATTTCAGAGGTGCTGAAAACCCCTTTTTACAAAAGTCCTTCTACTCACATTTGGGCCAGGCCTTGAAAGTTTGTCTGGGGAGTCTGGGCACCACAGACTCCTGATACCCAGCCTAAGTATCTTAGAGTGGAGAACAAAGAACAGGCTCTCCTCTAAACAATAGCAAGAGAGAATAGAATTCTGCTTTATCTGATATGGGGGGGTTGGGACTGACTACTTGTGCAAGCATCAGTATTAATCCTCCACAGCTCCCAGGACTTCTTGTCCCCTCTCTTGGCTTTCAACAGGGATACTGTTCACATGCTGCTGCCTTCCAGAGTACCACTTTTTCCTTCCCCACAATCAGTTCATGCATCTTATATCAGGATGGATGTCTGTGACTAGGCTTTATGTATCTCTGATGGAGGATGAGGGGTACCGGTGACACTTAAGAGAAACATTGCTGGGACAAGTGTCTGCTTGAACTGCAGAAAAAGGTCAGAGAAAGACCATGATTTTATCACATTAACACATTACCATCATCTACCTTTGTATCTTGATAAAACTCAAGATATCTCCTCAGTGAGAAAGTGGCTGATTCAAGAACACACCTCCTTATTTCTATCTACATGTTCTGAATAGGCAGAAAGCCCATAGGGGTGCTTCTTAAAGTATAGATCCTTAAGTAGGGTTGTCAGACCCATCAAAGACACTAGAAGGTACGTAGAAGCTTTCATCTCAGATAAACAAAGAATAATTCATTTCAGCATAAATATGCCCCATGAAATGTGAAATATTTTAACAAGAGCAACAACAAAAATCTCAGCGTCTTACTCACCTGAAATTCAAATGTAACTAGATGTTTGAATTTCTGCAAAGCAAATCCGCTTTCACCCTTCATCAGGTATTTCTAAAGTGTATTTCTAAAGCCCTCTTCTAACTGTATTTAAATTCCAGGTCTTCAGAGTAATAGTGGTGGCACCTCACACCTCAAGCTGAGCAAGTGTGGGGACACAAAGGAGACAAGTGTGTGGCATGATGAGCGATTTGGTGTCAAACATGCTCCCAAGCTATGCTGTCTATCAGTTAGGTTTGTGGTTAGCAGAACGTGCTACACACGGTAGTTGTGAGTGTGCTCTGAGAACTCCCATGGGTATCTGAAACCAGAGATAACAGCAAGCTCTGTAAATGCTATGGCTTTCATCTTTAACTGAGACAGCACTAAAAGACTAACAAGTAGGTAGCGTACACTCTGTGAAAATGCTGCGCAGAGTGATGATTTGTGTCCTGGACATCATAGGGGAGGAGGTTTTATCACATTCAGAGCAACATACAATTTCAAACATGAGACTGTTGATTTCTGGAATTCTCCACTGAGTATTTGCAGAGCATGGCTGAATGTAGGTGATGGAAACCACAGAAAGCAATACCTCTGATCTGGCACAACTACCGCTATTCCAGTTTAGATCCTTTAGTGATGCCTTGGCTGCTGAACCCTGGCTGCTAAAAGGAAGGTAGCTGAAATGAAGGTGGTGAGGTATGGAGGGGTGGGATAAATTCAGACCTGACTATCATGCTTGGGAGGTAGTGTGAGCCAGTCTGAGGTCTGAGTCCTGATGGTCTCAATTTTCCATAGAACACTGGATCTAGGAAGTTGTTCTAGCTGTGTTCTGGGAAATACTTGTGTCTTATAGTGTCCAGCCATTCTGAGCAGGCCATGTTAGATAGACATCCTGATTTGATTATCACACATGTTCCCTGTAGGTAGCCCTGCCTGTGCTTGTATCCCAAATCCAGTGGAATCTGGCTCAGATTTCCTGGGATCCTTCCTTGCCCAGTGATACAGGAGATTTTTAAAAACTCCAGTTTGGAATCTAGTGAGGGAAGCATGGTCAGCTCAACACACACTGAGCCTCAGCCCACAGTACAACCTTCAAGAGAGCGCTAGGTGTTTGTCACAGATGACTTACGTCCCCAGATATGCTTCTATGACTCACTGAAGGTCACGGGTGCCATTTTCCCTGGATTGTTCTGTCATGTTGGTCCAAGCTTCTTGTCTTTGAAGCTGAGGCAGGCATGCTTATACTGAAAACGCGCTCTTTGTAAAAGCTAAATGTGAGACACCCAGAACTGGTAAGCCCAAGTCCTATGGAAGCAGAATTGTCAGATATCTCCTGAAAGACCTCCTCGGGTCTGAGTATTTAGACACTTGGTAAACTCCACACCATCTTCAATGGATAGCATACAAAGCTCAAGGCATTTGTCTTCTTCAGCTTCTCCATTTTACCACAGGAGTAGGTCATCTACTCCTAAATATCATATGGGGTGTCAGAGCTGTATGAGCCGAGTGGAGGGGAGGACAGCATAAACTCCTGTCTGCGGACTAAGCCCCCTTAGACTTGCCTGGGAGGAGGGACAAGGACACTGCTGGGGGTGGGGAATCAAAGGGCCCAGGGATCCTTTGTGTACGCCCCTTCTTCTTAGGATCGACTTACTCCTAGATCAGCTTTCTTCTCCTGCTTGACCTGGTGGGTGACAGAGGAGGATGACCACTTCACTTCCGATTGTGTTTTACCATTTTGAAGCCAAATAGTTCACTTTAATAGGAGAGTATGGATGAGACAGTGTAAAATATCAACTTTGGGGATTTTTGTATTGTTTTTAACATTTGCTGTCCCTAACTACTTAGATTATTTTATCATATGCTAGCATAAACCAACTGACTTTAAGGAGAGGTTGTTTGTTTGTTTGTTTTTGTTTTTCTGACACGGTTTCTTGGTGTGTCCTGACTGTCCTGGAATTTGCTCTGTGAACCAGGCTGGCCTTGAACTCAGAGATTCAGCTGCCCCAGTGTGCTGGGCTCAACTCACCTTTTTTAATTTATTTATTTTTGTGTATGAATGTTTTGCCTGTATGTATACCTGTTTGCCACATGTGTTCCTGGTGCCTATGGAGGTCACAAGAGAGTATTGGATCCCCTGGAACAGCAGTTATAGATAGTTGTGAGTCACCATGTGGCTGTTGGGAATTGAACCCTGATCCTCTCTGTAAGAGCAGCCAATGCTCTTAACCACTGAGCCAGCGCTCCAGCCCCCCCAGCTCACTTTCTAAAACTAAAATCATATACAAAATAAATAAATAAAATCAATCCTAAGCAAAGTGTTGTACAAGTCATATTTCCTCATTATTTAAAAGAATAACACAAAATTACACTAAAAAGAGTGTTTTCTGGGCTCATCTTTTAAATATTTGCACCGCCAAATTGTGGAAACAGCCTAGATGCCACCAGATGAATGGATAATGTGGTATATATGGGCAATGGAGTTGTACTCAGCCATAAAGATGGGTGAGATTATGTCATTTGCAAGGAAACATATGGCCAGTCCCATAAAGACAAACATTGGTTGTTTGCTCTCGTATGTGGAGTCCAGAGAAAAGGAGAAAAGAAGGGTATGAAATGAAAAGGAGGAGGAAGTGGGAAAAACAGAATATAAAGAAGCCAAGTGCGATACACGCATGCGAGTGTCATGACACAACTCCTTGCATGATTTTACTACCATTGTATTTTAAAACGTATTTTTAAAGACCATAATAATGCCACTTTCAGAAAGAGAGCCAACTGATATCATCTCACCAGTTACACACCGCAGATGGGGACGTATTGCAAACCTTCATCTTTGCTCTGAGAAGCCACCTGGGAAGGCTAACCACTGACTGACTGTGAACTGTCCTGGCCAAGCAGAGGTGAGGGGCAGATGCTGGTGCCAGGGATCCAGGGCAGGGCCATGCAGACATGTCTGCTTTGTAACTCTGAAGCCAGCCTCCTGGCACCCATCTTGAATTCTTGATAGTGGACACTGCAAGCCAAGGAGCAGCACATCCTCCATTCCCGTGCTGTGTGGAGGAGAGCCACAGCCTTCACAGAGAAGCTGAGCTGTTTTGTGCCTTCACACAAAATGAGCCTTCCCACAGAGGAACTGGGTGGAATGAAGTAGAGATGGTAGCATAAGCAAGGGTAGCTCCAAATTTGGGAGACACATCTTTGGTTGACCATAGAGCAAGATCAAAAGGCTCATGACCCCTATCTGTCTCTGTGGAGTCCCCTAGAGTGAACAGTTTTAGATGAAAGTCATTCGTTAACTACAAAACTGGACATTTTTTTTTTAAACTGAAATCCAGTTCCTTGACCACCCTATTTAAAACTCCAAGCTGCTCCTCTGCCATCTGCTTCTCCATGGAGCACTTCCTGGCATTTTATGTGTTGTGTGCTTGGTTGCTGGCTTCAGCACTGCTCAGCTAGCCTTCTCTACTGCAGGATGCAAACTCCAGGAAAAGAGACAGTTTTTTTTTTCCTTTTAAATATTTCAAAATCTTAGGTCATGTTTAGCACACAGTATGAGGAGCTACAGGAAGTCTTAATGAGTGAATGTAGAAGAGTAGGTACAGATGTGCTCCCCCCCCAGCTTCTGTTCTGAGGCCTCAGTGTGGTTGACTTCAGGTTCATTCACTCTTAGCCTGCACAGGACACCCCTCCCCCGATCGGCATCCCTGGGTTGTGAGTAGGTCCTTCTCACCTGAATTTGTAGCAAACATCAAGTAGCAAGAGGCCTGAACACAGGTCCTGAACAAACCTACAGAAGACACTCACCTTGCCTCTAAAGATCTAAAGATGCACTGGACAGAAGCATCAGGACAAGGCTTGCCCAAGAGCATCTGGATTTTTCTCTGTGTCTCTGTCTCCTCTCTGTGTGTCTCTGTCTCTGTCTCTCTCTCTGTGTCTCTCTCTCTCACACACACATACACACACACTCACTCACTCTGCTCGCTCTCCCTCCCTCCCTCTATCTGCCTCCCCTGCTTCCCCTCCCCCCCCCCCCACAGGCACGTAGACCCCACCGATTTGAACCTTTGCCTCTCAAATTACCGGAGCCAGGGAGATCAGGCCACTAGAGGGCGCCGGAGCCCAGTCGCTGACTTTCCTGCAACACAGAGCCAGCAAGTTCAGAGTTTAGCATCCTGAACTCTCGGGACAGTGCAAAAGCTGGTGGAAACGGATGACTGCTTTCTCTGGAATGTTACTTTGTAAGCTCACGGACCAGGTCGAAGCGGTTCCTGATTTGAAGTTTGGTCCCCACAGCGCGCCTGACAAATGAATGTGTGCAAAGTACTTGGTGGAATCGCAGAAGACACTCTCTTGGCTGGAACATTTTCTGTTGACCCCCGCCTTTCTTCTTCAGTCCCTAGGTGGAGGGAGCCCCAGGTCCTACAGTCCTGACCACTCCTTTAAAAAGATGATCCCCAGATTGCGCCCAGACAATACACCCCCCCCCCTGAGTGGACGTGGTAACAGAACCCAAATCACTAAGTGGCTATGTGGGAGAGGTGCTGACAGAATGGCCAGTACTGCCTGTGGCCGAGGAAGGACCTAAGGACGCTCGCTGCCCTCAGCCTCTCGACCTCCGGGCTGGGGTCCGTATGCCCCCCTCGTGTCTTCCCACCCCTATATCCACACGCCGGGGTTGGGGTTGTTTTGGTTGACCAGCGTGGAAAACAACAGCCTACAGGCAGAGCTGACCACCAATAAGTGTATTTATAAAGACACCAACGACCACCCCCGGGAGCACCGTCCTAAGTAGCAGGGCGGCAGGGAGTTCTTTGGTCCTTTGGAGAACACTGGACTTTCTTTGGGAAAGGCAGGAAGTACTGAAGTTTGAGAAGCTGTTTCCAGCTTCCATGAACTGAGCGCCCATTAAAACCAAGTGCTAAGTGTGAGTCACGACGTGTCACGGAGTGAGTCTTTTCAATCAATTCTCCTCCGCTTCCACCCGCAGGGGTATGGGCAGGAGATGTACTGAGAACCTCTGGAAGAGCCTGTTGGTCTCCTTCCACAGAAGCCCAGATCTGCATCAGAATGCCACTGCCCCGAGTTTGATAGTATGATACTTTGGCTACGAGTCTCAGTTATTCTAACTGCAGACTGGTCACATTGACCTAAGCCTAGCTGCTGTTCCCTGCGACAAAGAGCCTGGACGTGCAGTGGGTCAGTTTAAGATTGCGGCTCCAAAGACAGGATTCTCCAACAACTTTGGGATGGGTGAGGGGGTGGGCAACAGACCCTCGCGCCTGGAAGTGACTGTTTTGACTCACTGGTGCTTATTTCACCGCTTTCCCCTTCGACAGCCACAAGCCCTTAGTTTCTCCATCTGCATGATGCGAGTATTACACTCTACATACATCCCAATCCCAGCCTCTTTGCAGTTCGAGTCCAAGCAGCTGGTCCAGGTTGGAGACTGGGAAGATCAAAGGTCTCAGCACCCAGCGGGGCCGGGGACACAGAGGGCGCCAAGGGAGGTGGGAGGGACTGGAAGGACGGCTGCTCCGCAGGGGATGCGCGTCAGAGACCCCCGCCACACTCCAAGCCCGCCCCTTGGGCGAGCGCCGCCCCGCCCCGCCTGCCTTTCGCCTCTAAAGCGCCCAACGCGCGCCTCCCGCTGCCGCACTTTCACTCTCGGTCCACTTCGGTGTCCTCTCGCTGTCCAGCCCCGCAGCCTCCGGCGCGCCCTCTCGCCCACGCTATGGACGCCAAGGTCGTCGCCGTGCTGGTCCTGGTGCTGGCCGCGCTCTGCATCAGTGATGGTAAGTGCGATCCGCGCCCGGGCCCGGGAAGGGCTGGAAGCTCTGCGCCCTGTCTACCCCAGGTCCCCGGTTCCTCTGCCCGCGCCCGAGTCGCGGAGAAAGAACTCGGTTGGCGCCGTTCACCGCAAGCGAACTTGAGGCGGCCACTTTACAGGGCGCAGTCCCTCCCGGTGCCCTTTCCCGTGTCCCACGCGTCGCACCGAGGTTTTGTGCTCTGTGAAGTGCGGTAGTAGGACCTAAAGAGGGCTGCAGGAGAGGATCGGCAGGATTGTTGGGCAAGAGTGTGGCTAGCGTGGAATGGAAGCGTGGGCGTCTGTGTCCTGGGCTGCTGGCCTCCGAGCGCGCCAGCTGCACTCAGCTAGTGTCCACCCGCGCCCAGATGTTTCCAGAGGCAAAGGACAGCGCGGTCCCGGAGCTTACGGTGAGGGAGATCCGTTCGGTTGGTGCGTGTGTAGGCAAACTCTTGATGGCCAGTCAAGTAGCTCAAAGTGCTTGGCTTGGTTATACATACGGTGCAGCTGAGTTTCTTTCGTCCCCTCCGAGCGGAGTCCTCATACAGCGCCCTTGAAGGGCGCGGGGCCAAGCGCGGCGCAGCTCTTGAACTCGCGCCACCAGCTAGGGCAGCGCTTCTACACAGTTCGTTGATCCGTAGCGACGCGGACCTGAGCACGCGTCTCTTTCGCTGCCCCCTTTTTTCTCCCCGGGGTCACTAACTAGACAAAGGCACAGTAGTCACCCAAACCATGCACACCTCTCCCCAACCCCCAAACACACCTGCAGATGGGCGCTTTTGTAGCCAGCCCCAGAGCCCTCTGCTCTGGAATGGGAGCTGCAACAGAGTTCAGTCTCCCAGACCCAGGGTGGTGTCCCGTTTCACTGGGAAAAAGCTTTCATTTTGTTTTCTTTCTTTTTTTTTTTTTGACACTGAAGAGAAAACTCTCTGCGCTGTTACAAGACACCGCTGCTGCAAAGCAAAACAAACCATTGCCTCTGAACACACAAAACAAAACCCTACCCGTCGGGCCCCTGCCTTCCTCGGCAGCGATGTTTCCTGGAGAGAACTGAGGGACAGTAGGGTTCTCGCTGAGGCTGTGAGCTGTATGCCGCCCAAGTGCACCAGAGCCCAAGTGCACCAGAGCGTTCGTCTGGGTTCTCACCCCGTGAACCAGTCAGTATCGGTGGAACCTGTGTTCGGCTGAGTTTGGTTGAAAAGGCTGGAAATGCTTGGGCGGAGAGAAATGCTCTCTAGAAGCTTAATGAGTTGTTGATCAGAGTAGTAAAAACAAACGACAGGCAATTTAGATTTTCTTTTTCTCTCCATTAATGAGATCGTCTGGGAGGCTGCAGCTTCCCACTGGCGGCCAATACCCAGTCAGTCATGGAGCACATTGATTTAGGCATTAAGAACTGTGTGAGCTGGTGAAGTTGCAAATGTCACAGTTGGGAGACAGGAATGCAGGAACCCAGGTCCTCAAGGCCGAAGTGCAGTTGTCAGAATAAGTGAGGTGCCTCACCCTCAGGCGCTTTCTGACCCCAGGAAGTCTGATTGACCTCTCTGCTATCTAGTGTCCGGATGGGACCCTGTTCTCTAGGCAGGAGCCAGTGCATTGCCCAAATTGTTTGCTTCACCTGTGTGCCCTCTGTTCCTACGCAGCCCCCAAGCGCAGTGTGGCTAACCTTGCTGTGGTTCCTGTCTTTTCCAATCAACTGGTACCACTCAATGGCCAGACCTGGCCAAACTCAGGGCAGAAGGGTTCTCAGGACTGATTAGAGAAACCACATTGGCATGAGATGAGCTCTGGCTCCCTGAGCAGAGCTCTCTAGGTCCCAAGTCCAGGGTGGCAGCAGAGCTGGTCTGGACTTTGGCCTGTACACAAAATCTGCTTTAAGCAGAGAAAAAGTATCTAAGTATCTAAAGGCACTGCTCTTCCCAGGCCACACCATCCCTCAGCTAGATAACACCTGCAGAAAAAGATAAGCCCATCGTATATGAGATTTGACCCCCCCCCCTTCTCCAGCTGCATCCCAAAGGTACAGAACTTTGAGTATCCAGAAGTCCCCTGGAACTCTAAGTAAGCAAACTTAAAATCCCCGCACTAACTATTCTCAGCCATACTTTTGAACTTTGGCAAAAAGATCCATAAATTCAAACAGTTGGGGATATTAAGCTAGGATAAAATCTTATGGGGGAGCAGCTATGAATCTGGTCACAGGGCTTGCAATTCTAGACTTAAAGGGTGGGTCCTAAGAGAACTTCTAAAGGAGCCCCTTGCTAATTTACACTAATGAGTGTCAATTATGGCATTTTGCAAATTGGTGAATTGGCAAACAAAGCTGGTAATAGGATCCAGGAGGCCTAGGCATCCAGGTACTGACCATAAAAGCCACATTGGCCTCCAGCTTTGGGGAAAGCTGGATGGAAGGTAACTCCAGGGCCTCCCTTCTGGATTCTTTTGTGATTTCCTGGGCTTAGGGTGAGTGGGAAGAGGGGAAACTGCAGGTGGTAGATGGCGCCCCCCACCCTCAACTTCAGGCTGGGGAGCCTAGAACCTCCTCCACTTTCCCCAGGTCCTTTGGTCCTTTTGTCCTTTGTTCCATAAGAAGTTGAACCTAACTCACTGCACTCCCTAGCCAGACTATAAGGGCTTTTACAAGAATGTATCTGTAACCATTCCTTTAGTTGTTGCTCCTGATTGTTCGCCTACCAGCAGGGTATCATCCTATCCCACAAGCCCCCAGCACCAGGCAGAGTAACGAGTAGCCTTGTTTTCCCCCCCACACCCTTAGGTAAGCCAGTCAGCCTGAGCTACAGATGCCCATGCCGGTTCTTCGAGAGCCACGTCTCCAGATCCAACGTCAAACATCTGAAAATCCTCAACACTCCGAACTGTGCCCTTCAGATTGTGTAAGTTTTAGCCATCATCCTCCAAAGATGGACGCAATAGAGAAAGCCTTGGATTTGGCATAATTAGTGGCAGCTGCTACCACCATGAGCACTCTTGATATGCCATCAGACAAGAGTTTCAAAGGCTACTTTTGTTTCCAGACCCCGGTTACGCTCCTTTCCAAGCTGCTTCTTGGAGCACAGTGGGCTGCCGCTGCACAGAGGAAGCTATAGACTTTACTGGGGTCAGCCTTCTGCTAGCAACGGTTGTGTCTGTTGTGTCCTGACGGTTTCAAGACTCTGGTGTCCAGAGTTTATTCTTTCTCATACAGAAAGGGAAAAAATTATGAGTCCTGGATTGTGTTGAAGTTGATTTTAATCACTTGCCCAAAGGTCAACATTTTAAGATCATTTAGTTCTAGAGTTTGGTTTTTGTTGTTCTGTTTTGCTGAAGCTGTGCTGTTCGTTCCAAGGGCTTTCCCACCCAACAGTAACAGCTTAGGCTTTCTTTTCTCCTTAACTTTTCTTCCCAGCCTTCGGTGCTGTGAATACGTTAGTTACATACAGTATACTTTAGAGATGATTTTTTTTCTATTTTGATTAAAATACAAAACTCTTTTGAGAAAGGTATTTTAAAGATGATGAATTTAGTTTTGCCTAAGCTCTGCTAGCTCACTGGCTTGGGAATGGTCCTTGAACCCACAGTGCCAATACAACTACTGGGTCTAGGCTAACGCTAAATGAATAAATGGCTGTGCCTAGTTGGGCACTCCATGTTCCCTATTTCAAGTCACACCCCTCTGCATGACTATTCAATTAATGGGCAGCCTGTTATAAGAGGTTTACCTGTCCCAGGACACTGAGCAGGGGTTAGTTCCCCACCCCCAGACCATTCAGAGGCTGGGGAGGAATGTTCTCAGGGTGTGTTGGAATTACCTGACATCCAGGACTCTAATGGAGAATATCCTGAGGACAAGTTCATCAGTTGTCTCCCCATTAGGAAACTTTAGGGATGCAAAGAAGATTATTGAGACAACTTTAAACAAAAACAAGACCATGGAGTATTCTGTGAACTTGAAATCCTCTCCGGCAACCGCATGACAATTCAGCTGTACTAGTCCCTGTCTGTGCAAACCTTCCCACTGTATCTGCACTATCCCTCCCCTCACTGAACAATGGCAGGCTTCCTTCTGAGCTACACTTAAATTAGTTCCATATGCTAACAAGGCAATCCATCGAACTTTAAAGCTGCTTCTGGCACTTTCCAGAAGTTTCCAAGATGTTCCACATAAAGTCACTGCCATGTGCCCCTTCCATGTGGCTCTTTGAGCCCCCTGTCCCCACTCTTCCTTCGTCACATCCTTTAGGTATTTCCTCTCCTTTAGTGTATTTGTTCTTGGTTTTTTCATTTGCTTTACTCACTTGCCAAGCTCCTGCTTATCCTTCAAAGGCCAGAAGCTCACATGCCTCCACTGGGGTCTCTTCCCTGTGTCCCCTGGGAATATCATTAGCACATTCCTTCAGTGAGGCTGGGTGTGTTGGGTGAGTTGATGCAATGCCTCTGTCCCACACAGTGTCCCCTCTTCTGTTTTCACAGTGCAAGGCTGAAGAGTAACAACAGACAGGTGTGCATTGACCCAAAACTAAAGTGGATTCAGGAGTACCTGGAGAAAGCTTTAAACAAGTAAGCACAGCAGCCCAAAGGACTTCCCAGTAGACCCCCGAGGAAGGCTGACATCTGTGGGAGATGGAAGGGCAGTGGTGGGGAGGAGGGCCTGAACCCTGGCCACGTTGGCCAGCGGGACAGCACTGACCGGGGTCATGCTGACGTTTGCCAGCACAAAGACACTCCACCAGATAGCACATGGTACGACATTGCAGCTTATATTCATCCATGCTCTTGCCCGTGCACAATGGAGCTTTTATAACTGGGGTTTTTCTAAGAAACTGTATTATCCTAACCAGTAAGCTTCATCTTCATCCTCCTCATTCTCATCCTCATTTTTAAAAGCAGCGATTACATCAAGGTCTGTATTCAGTTTGCTTTGGAGCTTTTCTTTTCACGAGGTCCTCTGAGCACAGTTGCAGGGGGTGGCTTTGCAGGAAACCTAGAGAGTAACCTTCCTCCGATCTGGAGGAGCACTGCAGGGCTGGTCCTGCAGGGGGCGCCCCTCGACAGATGCCTTGCTGTGAGTCTCACGAAGAGCAGGACTGGGCAGAGGCTTCACTTCTGTTTTCCTATTCAGCAACTGTACCTGGGTACAGAGGAAGCTTCCTGTAGACATTGTCCCCGGGCTCTGTGCTCAGAGGTCCTATCCTAGCAGTCCCTGCTCTTTGCTTGCCTCCAAAAGCATGCTTCATCTGGCTTCTGTTTCTCGGCTCTATGTCCGGATAGACCAATGCTGCATCAGAAGGAAGACAGGGATTGGGGTGTACCCTGCTCTCCTCTCTGTGCTTTCCTCTCACTTGGGCCCTTTGTGAGAATTTCTTTTTGGTCTCCTGCAGAATGGAGCCAGCCTCCCCTGGATAATGTGAGAACATGCCTTCTACCCCCCCCCCCCCAAGACAAGTCTGAAGCATACTTATAAACAAATTTAAATTTGATTTGGCAACTTATTTTGAGAAATTTGATTTTTCTACTTGCCTCTAAATCTTATATACACCATGGTAGCTCCATGAGCTCTGAGTTTTCAAATATCAGAGATGAAAAAGTAGTAAGAATGAGCAAGCCAGAATCTTGCCATGAAGTCCCAGTGGGGATTTCGGGTTCTAATCAGAAATGGAAACAAGATAAAACTTGGATACATACTTATGATCACAGATGGCCCTGGTGGTTTTGGTAACTATTTGCAAGGCATATTTTACATATATTTTTGTGCACTTTTTATGTTTCTTTGGAAAACAAATGTATTTCAGAATATATTTGTAGTCAATTCATATATTTGAAGTTGAGCCATAGTAATGCCAGTAGATAATCTCTATGACCTTAAACTACTGGCAATTTGTAAAAAAAAAAAAAAAAAAATTATATATGACATAGAAATGTATTGCAGCTTTCCAATGTTAGCCACAGTGTATTTTTCCACTTGTTCTGAAATTGTATCAACTGTGACACTCTATGCACTAGCAATAAAATGCTAACTGTTTCATGCTGTAAACCTCCTACTGTATGTGGGAATTTATTTACCTGAAATAAAATCCATTAGCTGCTAGATGGAGTGCATATACATTCCTGAAGATTCCAGACACAAGCCAACTTGCTGGCCAGGTGCTGTGGATTGCCCCTGCAGACTGTGGGTGAGCTACAAAACCAGGCAGGCTTGTCTCTTTTGTGAGTAGGTTGAGTCTGCAACAAAACCTTTGGTGTATTTTTTTTTTTTTTTAACCCAATGGAAGTAGAACTCAAGTTTTTTGGTGAATAATACCTGACTCACTAATTTCTCCTCCTCCCCCTTCTCCTCGGTTCTAACATCCTCATGTAATCCTCAGACTCAACTCCAGTAATATCCAGCTTTCCTAGTTTCCCATGTAAAACTCCCATGACTCCAGGCCATGTTAATATCAGGCTTTTGTGGGAACAGGTGGCCTCACCCCATAAATCATTAAATACCATTCAGCTTGAATCATTTTAATGTGACAGTCACAAACCAGTTGCTCTAATAAAACTCTGCTAACCATCTCTCTCCCTAGCTCTCTAGAACAATCTCAGTTATCCCTCGGGATGCTCCCCAGCATCCAGAAAAGAGGGGTGGGGATCAATCATGCTGGCTTTCCTAGCCTCTCCTGGAGGGCTGCCCTAGCCTTGGGCCTCCAACCTCCAGTGCTTTGTTTCATTTGAAATGCAGATTTGTAGTGAAGGCAGAGTTCACCTCTGCACCTAAAAGGAAGGCAGCCCTGGGCTTCCCTCCCCATCCTCTGAGATGTGCTTTCTTTTCCTACCTCAGGGTGAGGTGGTAAGAACCAGGACTGGCCTGGCAAACTGGCAGTCACTGTCAGCAGTCCCGGGGTCGTAGGATTAAGGCAGCCCGTCTAACTTTTGGGTGGTGGGAAATGTCTAGTTTACTTTAATAAATTGCTTATGAACCTCATTTTGCCAAGGGGCCTCCAGGCCTCATGAGGCAATGTTAAAGATTGTGGGAACTGAAATGCACTCCTGTGTGTTGCAATGTGATTAATGGTTCTACTAATTTTATCTAAGGGGGCGCAGAGAAGAAAAAGTGGGGAAAAAAGAAAAGATAGGAAAAAAGAAGCGACAGAAGAAGAGAAAGGCTGCCCAGAAAAGGAAAAACTAGTTACCCGCTTCCTACAGATGGACCGCAGTGCATTCTGCTATGGCGCTTTGTAACTCGCCCTTCCCTCCTCGGGCACAGACCCCACACCCCGGGCAGGTGCTCACACTTGATGGTAAACTCTTCCCTCTTCCCAGGGCAGACCCTCTCACTCTGGGCGGGTGCTCAGACTTCCCTGCCCTGGTGGCCACACCAGCTGCTGTATTTATGCACTTCTTAAGGCCCTGCTCCGTCTGCTAAGCTATGAAGAAAGTAGATGTACAGAGACTGGGGTGGAGGCTAAGCCGCAGAGGATCTGCCCTGCCTGGCAGCGTTGCCCTGAGCTAAGCCCCTGGCCAGGAGTTCCCAAGGCTCACACCCAAAGTCTACAATCCTATGAAGACCAGGGTGGTCTGCTTAGCCAGGAAAGGGCATAAATGCCTTCCCCTCAGCCACACTGCCCCTTGTGGCCTTCTCAGGACATGAGGTGATTGACTTGCTCTCAGGCTCACCACAAACTTTCCCAAGTACCTGCAGCCTGGGAAGGAACTTCAGCCTTGCTCCCCTGGCTGTGTGAGCAGCTTTGTCCTGAAGGGTTTCTGCAGACTGCTGGGAGAGCAGGAGGAATGATGAATTCTCAGAAAACAGATGTGAGCTGCTTCTCAGGGAGTCTTTTCTTTGGACAACTCACTTTAGAGTCTTTAAACGGGTCCCTTGCGGGGAGGACAGATGTGCTCTGGAACTTACTGAAGGGCCAGCAGCTTCAGGGACTTTTAGTCTGTCCTTTTGGTCCTGGCATCCCTGGGCACAGTTGCCCCAGGCCTAACTCCTGAGAGATACCTTCCTTAAGTGAATTGGGTTAAAGTTCTAGAACATTCTACTATCCCTCCCTACTCTCACCGGGCAATTTATGTCTGGATTGTTTGGTTGTTGTTTTTGGTTTTTGCCGGTTTGGACTGGAAAGACAGAGGGCAAAGCTCTGACTTTAGTAGTATTGTTTTGAAAGAGAACCCTTGGTGTTCCTTGACCCTCCTCCTCACCTCACAGAAACTCCCACACCTTGTACTACAGACCTTGGAGCATAACTCCTGAAATTGGAGCATTAAAAAAAGAAATGATCTGAAGATACAGCGAGTAGATGGCAGAGGAAGGAGGCCTGGGGGTACTATGTGTCACACTCTTTTGGGTCCCTAAATTCTGTGTTCCTTAATGTGCTCCTATTGTTCCAGCATTAAACAGATACAGCCCTTCGTGGTTCTTGCTGGCATGTGACTTGCTAGGGATCTTTAGGGAAGACCTGTGTTAGCAACTGTTACCCTTTTTATCTGGACAGCTCAGCCAGCCCATATCTTCTCGGATCTGAAGATAGCAAGCTGGGCTATGGGTGGGCACCTCTTCAGGCCCAGGGTCTCTTCCTGTCCTTCTTAAGGTAGCAGCTGCAGTATGGGGCAGAGTGGCCTTTGTTCTATTACTAAAACACTTCTGAAGGCAGATTTGTGCCTAAGTCACAGCTCTGTTTAGAAAGGAATGCCTAGCCTCTCCAGGACTCTGAGAAGAATTGTTGACCCCTGGCCACACTGAGGCTGCCCTGAGGTGGAAGATCAGTTTCAGAAATGCCCACGGACTCTGCCTCCCACCATCCATCTCCCAAGTCCTAGAGGAGCTGGTGACAGAGGCTAAGAGAGTAGACTGTCCCTTAGGAACCATAACGAGCTTGTCTTTATGTGGCCCCCCGGGGACCCCTCTGCTTATGTGGCTTCTGCAGCGCTTATGATGGGCAACTCCAGGCTGCTGTACAGTCACCATGGAAATGCCCATGAAGCCGATTTCATCTTATGATAGGTTGAAGTAGGATATGCTCCTGCACATTCACAGGCAGGTGAGGGGGGCGGCCCTTACACTGTCCTGCACAGATGCCTTCCGGGACGATATGCAGCCCAGAGGCCATCTCCTGAGTGCCAAGTCCTCTTCTAGTGATGTGGCACCAGCCAAGAGATTTCAAGGAAGAATGAGTCTGATGGAAGCTGTGGGAAGTACCTCTTCTCTTGGAGTTCTGAGGCCTGGGGATGCCCAGGGACACAAAGTGCCTGCTGTTGCTGAGGTAGATACAATGCCTCAACATCAGTGTCCTGAGGTTAAAGGCAGTAAGCCTTGCCGTGTGCTCCTTGTACCATGCCTCCTATGCCAGTGTGTGTGTGCCTTACCATGTGCTTGACATGTTCATCTGTCTTCTCTGCTGACCACCATCATCCAGACCCCGAGCGTGTCCTTCCCTGCCTTCCCACTCTCTCAGGCCTCCGAAGGAAGACTCATGGCAGCAGGCTGAAATAAGGAGTAGGGCCTGTGGCTCCTGCCAGGCCCCGCAGCACCCCAGGTGCATACACGGTGGTGAGAATCTGCCTTAATGGTGTCTCCTCTGTTCTTGTCAACAGGAGGCTCAAGATGTGAGAGGTGAGGGCCAGACGCCTGAGGAACTTACAGAAGGAGCCTAGGTCTGAAGTCAGTGTTAGGGAAGGGCCCACAGCCTCGTCCTCTGCCCCTGAGCAGGCTGAAGCCATTTCCAAGGGACTTGCTTTGCACAATTTGCTGTATTTTCACCATTTGATTATGTAGCCGGATACATGGTGTCTATTTTTCATTTAGTCGTATTGTCCAGTGTCATTGGCGACAGGCCAAAGCCACTATATTATCTCCTTTATTATAGTATCTTTGCCAGGGAGTACCTTCTCTGAATAGGGGCTCCCCAGATTTGTCTCTGAGCTGAGACAGGAGGCACACCCTTTTTCTTAATGGGAACTGGGTGTCCCCACCCCAAGGACTGCAGGGCTTTCCCAAGCTGGGGCAGGAGTGTGAGGCCAGGGAAGAGTGAGAGCCACCTCACCCCATGCTGTCCTATTCATCCATCATGCTCATCATTCTCGCTCATCCATCATCATGTGTCTCCGAGACTGTCTCCATGACCCTGAAAAAGGACTCTCTCAAGATGAACTCTTTTATTCAAATGGGACAGCAAGAAAGAAAGGAGAATGTCTGGTGTTCCCTGAAAACCCTGTGCACATGTATGTCTTGTTTGGAATATTGTCTGTTCAGCCCCCTGCTTTTGTTCAACGTCCATGTCCTCATCCATGGCCAATGTCCTGTTCATGCATGCACTGTGTCTAATCCAAATGCAAAGGCTGAGTATGAGGAGCTGGCCCTGAGGTGCAGGATGCAAGCAACCTTGGTTTCCTCGCTCCTCACAGGGTCACTTTGGACACACAATGCCAAAGAAAGGTGGTTTGCACCAGCACTGAGGACTGAGGACTGTTGACTTTTATTTTTTTCCCCATAACTGTCATCTTAAAACCGGTGTTATCTTCTGATATCAAACTCAGCATTCTATTTAGGAATAACAGTTCTTAATTATGTTCAATTGTTTTTAAAGCTAGTGAATCAAAGGATCAACCCTAGATTGGTTTTCCTCACTACTGGACATTTTTGCTGTCACTGATCACTTTGTGTTCCTTCCCATGGGACAGCCTAGCAGGTGGGTTTGATGCTGCTGCCTGGAGTGTGACCTTGTGACCCTGCAGGCCTCTGCAGTTTTTATGCCGCTGAGGTCACTAAAGCACAATAAGTGCCTCCGGTTCTTCAAGTGAAAAAGATACAGGAAGAAGAGAAAGGGAAGGGGATGGAGGAAGTGAGCTACAGTAAGAGAATTATCAAAAACAGGTGTTTAAGAGGGAATAATCTGTAGAACTGTTATGTTAGCAATGTATGGGGGGGCATTTCTATAAATAGTCCCTTAAATTGGCTTCACAAGGGAAAGAAAACCCATCCAGCAAGATTTCTATCAAATTGGAACAAACACTAAAATACCAGTTAGGATATGGGGGCATGTGGCTAGTTGCAGTTACGGATCTTTACAGGGATACTTTTTTTTTCCTTTTGAACCCCTTGAAATGAACATTCTGTGTGGCTGGACTAGATACCACACAACCACAATGTTAGTGCAGCAGCCACTTTGCGTCTATCCCAAGGCTTTAAGGGTGCTGCTTGGGAACAAGTATAGCCCTGCATCTTTTAGTGTCTGCTCCACAGGGGGAAAAGAACGAGGATAGAAACTATAGGGAGACTTATTTGTGTTTCAATTCCTCTGCTAACCGTCGGTTTCTGAATGGAGACAGCCTGCCTAGAGCAAATATGCATTTAAATAGTACATTTACATAGAAAAAGTCTTCCCCCCCACCTCAGTCCCCCCCTATCCCTTTGCTTTCAAATACAGACCCAGCACATCAGTGAACTAGTGTTGACTAGAAACACCTAGCTGTCCCTGCATCCCATCTTCCCTTGGGCTCCAAGAAACCTGCCAGGCGCCAGTCCCTCTATTACCAGCCTTTGCATCTGGATAGGGAAAGGGGGTTGGAGACTCACAGTCTGCTTTGTGCTGAAACCCAGATTTGTGCCTTGTGTTGTTTACACTGTGCTGCTGGCTCCCGAGGGCAATGGGTCACTAGCCAGGAAGTGCGGCAAGACCCTCTGGTTCTTTCCTGTTCAGCTCTGAGAGAGGGTCCCAAGAGCAAAAGGTTGCATTCTTCCTGGGACCGGGCCTTGGGCCTCTCCAGTGGGTTCTGTTTATCTTCTCATAAGTGATTTTCTCATCCGTGGTGTCACCAGGGACCTCATAGGGGCCAGTCACCCTCCCCAGGTAATGCACCAGTTACTAGCTGGACAAGAACTGGGAACTCTTCCCTTACATGGCTTCCCTGGTCCATCTTAAGGTAGTCTCATTTCTTAAAATGTCCCATAGAATCCTCCAAATTCCCAAGGAGACTCCAGTCATTGCCAAGTTCACAAAACCACCCAGCAGAGTTATTGCCAACCTCGATGGGCTTGTAGTGTCTGAGCAGCGATGGGTTCAGTGTTGTGTGTGGTGAATACTGTATTTTGTTTCAGTTCTGTCTCCCAGATAATGTGAAAATGGTCCAGGAGAAGGCAGCTTCCTATATGCAGTGTGTGCTTTTTTATTCTCCTCTTTAATATATGACAGTTATTTGAGAAGCCATTTCTACTTTGAAGTCATATCAATGAAAATGATGTATCTTCACCTACAATTTTCCTAATAAAGATCTGTATTCAAATACAGCTGCCAAGAATTTACAGTGACTTTTCCACCCTTGGGTTTGCCCCCTCAAACATGTCTCTGGGGAGTGGCAGGGGAGGGGGGCATGCAGTCTTGGCAGAAGAGTTTAGCAAGCAACAGGCCCTGGTCACACTCATGGCCTAACTGCCAGTGCCAGACAATGTCTACAGGGGAAGGTGTTCCCTTTTCTCAGATGACCTGGATTTCTCCTTCGAGACCACCCAGTCTTCGTTGTACATGCAATGACTTAGTATAAAGTCACAGGAGTTTGTGGTGGAGGAAGGCCCACTCTGCACACATAGGTCATGGTAGAGGGCAAGAGAGGGAGGACTCTGTCCCTGTAACACAGCGTAAAGCCACAGCATTCTGCATGCTCCTCCCCTGGGTAAGGGAGAGCTAACAGACACCCAAGGTTGGGTTGCTGACAGATGCAGGCCTTTTTCCTCCACAGAGCCTTTGCCTCATACAGTTTGGTCTTCAAATTCTCTCTAGTCTACATTCAATCATTTTGTAAAGGAGGCCAGCACTAAGCTCCAGATGTCTAAGTGTACAGTGTTAGTAGCCTAGACATCACCTCCGTACTCACAAGTTTCCCATTACTCCTAGGGTAGTTATTGTGTGAGTTCTAAGTGGCATACCAATATGAGAATAAGAAGGGTTGGCGGCCCCAGGAGAGGCAGTGTGAGACTGGGACCACATGGGTGTGAAGAGATAATGAACGCACAAGATCTTGAATTCCATTCTCTCTTTGCCCATCTCCTGACTTGAGCCATGCAATTAGGTACTCTTGCGGTCTTAGTCATTTGCCACCAAGAATAGAAGATCGGACTGAGAATATATAGAATCAGCTAAAATGGTAGAAAAGGCCCAGTCCTGTGCTCCCACAAGGAACCCCCCCCCCCATCTCCTGTGCTGTGAAGTTCACATAACTAGAATAGGGGTTGAATTTGCTTCTCAAACAGTGCCTCAACAAAAACAGCCCCATCACCCAAAATTCCAATGAGGTTGAGCCCATTGCCCCCCCCCCTCAGCCAGTGATCTGGAGAAGCTTTCCATTGGTCCCTGAGGGGCCAGAGCAGTGTTCTCTCAAAAGTACTAGGTTGCTGTTCCAGCACCAGGACCATGTTCTCAACCCACCATGCCCCTTTCCCTCTACATCCCAGGAAAGTCAGTGAGAGGGAAGCTCAGGGCAGAACAGTGTCTAATTTAGGCCACAATGAAGGCTCCCAGGACACTAGAGAAAGTTATGTTCTCTCTGTCTACTGAGCACATTGGAACTATGAGGGCCCATGGGTATCTGTATGAATTCGAAGCAGCAGTTACTTCATAGGGGGTGCACATGGTGAGTACAGTATTTATAGCAAAAGGAGCAAGGGTGACCAGATGGCATGGCCACCCAAGGCCAGCTGTGAGCCAGCCTTGTTGCAGGGGTATAGAGATATGTTTCAAACAGCCTCATAGTCTTTCTCTGTGTTCACAGTGAGGACTTAACACTCAGGACTGTGGTCAGTTAGAGGAGACACAGAGAAGGATAAAACTTGATCCACAGGACTGAGAAAGAGAGGGGGCTGCTGCATAAGAGACCAGGGAGCCTACAGTAGAGAGACTCAGAAGGCATTAGCATTGGTCCATACTCCCTGTCCTGGGTTTCCTGTACTCTCCAGAATAAAAGCTTCTTCCAATAACACCCAAAAGCCATTTCTCAGTCCATTAGGCTAAGTGGGCCAGGTTTGGAGGCCACAGGCTGGTCCTTGGATGAGGAGTTGCTCGAGATCTCCTAGCCCCTCTGCCCAGCTTCCCCAGGATCTTCTTATAGCTCACCCCTGGTTTTAGATGGAACTCCTAGGAAAGATCATTAGACATAGACGTGTCCTAGACTATGCCTGCCATCCTAGATTGATCAAAGACTCAGGCATTGCCCAGGATCTCCTCATATAGAATGTGTTCAGAGTCCATTTAGAACCTGGATATTCTTCCTTCCCTAAAGATACCTACCAGCACCAAACTGACTGGCCCAGAGTCACCTGTGGAGATGTGTTGAACATCCACTGATCCTGTGGAGCTACTGCCCCACGGGTGCATGGCAGTCTTAGAATCCATTCCAGACTCTCCCAAACTCTGTGTCCAAGGATAAATGGAAGACCATGAATTTGTAGGGGAAGTGCATCCTGGAGTGCCCTGCTGAGACATAAACTCCAGATGTCTTGCATGAGGATTTATTCCCAGTGCCTGGTCATGATTTGTGTTTAGAGCATACTCGAAGAGAGAATTGATGTCCACTGGCAGCAAAGGCCTGTCTATTTCTGGGCCAAAATCTGCTCTCAGTTTTCAGCAACACAGTCTGTTAAGTTTTGGGGTAAACAGTAGTATCTACATCTAGGCCCATGTGACCAAATAGGAACAAAGCAGAGAGAAGCCAGGCCCTTCTGTTGTTGCTGAGAATGGAAAGGAGCTGGCTAGGAGGAGGGGAATGAGATTCTTAGGCATTCAGACTTGTAAAGAGCATAGTTACTGTGGGTTGCTGTATGTATGACTCATGGAATGCTGGATAAGGCAGATGGCAACTATAAAATGCAGCAGACAGTCCATGAGGCATAACTAAGTGTGAAACACCCTTAATAATCGAGTAAGAATACTTATTGGTCTTCCAAGCAACACTAAATGTCTATCATTTGTAACGGTAGGTTAAGACTTCCTGGACAATGGCCACATTTCACTCTCCAAGTTACCATGAACTCATGTAATATCTGACGATCTGTGCTTGGAAGATAACACAATTGAAAGCCACAAACCTCTGTAAAATTGAAGCCATACATGCATACAAACATCAAGAGCACACATAGCATGATACTGTGGCATGACACAGTCATCTTCAAAAGTCACCCTCAAGAGTCACACAATCAAGTTACCAAAAATAGTCCCATAATGTCTTAAATAAGTTTGTGGTTTTGTATTGGGCTATGTTCATAAATTTCCTGGGTTACACAGAGCAGGTTGGATGACTCTGCTTTATGTCAACATGCTAACATTTTATATCTGCTTAAAAAAAAAAGAAAGAAAGAAAGAAAGAAAAAGAAAAAAAGATTGTGGCTGGGGAGATGCTTCAGTGGTTAAAAGGACCCTCTGTTCTTTGGAAGACCAGGTTGGGTCTATACTGTGTGGGTACTCACACAGTATAGCTTACAACAGCCTGTAACTCCGGCCTGTCCACATACTGGAACACATGTGGTGTACATACCTACATGCAGGCACTCACTCGCAGGTACATGGAGAATAAAAGTAAGTAAACCTTTTTTTTTTTTTAATCTTTTAAAAGAAGGAAAGAGAAATAAAATATTGTCTTCCAGTTAAGTTGCCTAGCTGTGACCCTACAAAGGAAGAGTCAGAATAAGAAAACAAAAACAAAAAAAAAAAAACCTTTATTCCAGAGAGCAATAACTGCTGAGCCATTTCCATGATCTGTATTTTGTAATCATTCTGTCTGCCTCAAAAGACAGTGGCTTGGCTCTGTCTTGAGAGTGAACCTATTGTTTAAAACTTAGCTACCCTGGGGTCCTGGGAACTGGAAACCATCAAAGGCCACAGTGCTCAAATTTAACCAGAGCAGTGTGAGAAATAGCCCTGGAAAGCAATTGCCAGGAGTGAGGGGGTGGGGGCAGATAGTGAAAAGTATAGGTAACCTCAACAGCAGAGAATAACTCAGAACTTCCTAACACTGAGCCTGAGGTCTGCAAGTGAATCAGCTTTTGAAGCCATTCATCTTCTACTACTACTATCGATTCCCAAAACCCTGAGGCTCAGGCATATCACATTGAGATGCTTGTGCTTATCACAGTGATGTCATTGTCTCCCACATCTAATACACTTGGGAGACATCCCCCAGCTGGAACATTAGCCAGGTCAGGGAATAGGATCTGAGGAGTCCCATAATGGTAGGAGAACATGCTTAGCCTACAGACTCAAAAGGCAAATGTGACCAGCAGAGACCTCTGGTCAGTATGGAAGGAAAGCTACTGCACTGAAGACAGCTCTGGGAAACAATGGATAATTGACCAACACAAACAGGTTCAACAGTTTGTGGAGCTTGTGGACTCTTCTCTTTCCCATGCTTTATAGCAAGATTTGGGGACGCAGCACAGACAATTCTAAGATGAAAGTCTGTATTGTGAGTGTTTACATCCTGAAATCAGAGATAGCACAAATAAATAACCTAATGATGTACATCAACATCTTTAAAAAACAATAAACTATAAGCAGATGGAAAGAAATAATGAAAATAATGGCAGAAACTAATGAAATATAAGGTAAAAGAGTCAATTAAACAAAAAAAGTTAAGTGTTTGGGGGAAGAAGGTAGGGATGATGCAAATAGGAAAGGAAATTAAATTTTCCCTATTTACAGATGATATTATCCTATCCATAGAGACTTCTAATGACTGCACCAGCAAACTTATAGATCTGATTTAAAAACAAAATTTTCATCAGAGTAGCAGGATAGAAAGTCAGCAAACAAATCAGTAGCAGGCTTGAGAGATGGCTCGGTGCTAAAGTACTTACCTCAAAGGAGTGAGGCTCTAAATTCAATCCTCTGAAATCAGGTAAAAATATAGGGTGTCTTGGTACATGTTTGTAATCCCAGCACTGGGAAGGCAGATCCAGGAACATCCCTGGGAGAGGTGAGAGAGAGGGACTAAAAGGAGAAGACTATGATAAGATTTAACTTGCCACAGTCTAGTGTGAGAAGCAGCCCTGTAGAGCAGTTATAGCGAGTGGTTAGATTTAGCTGCAGATATCAGAGTAATCATGCCCATGAGAAGCAATGTCTAAGAGGAAGTGAATGGTGTTCCTAAGGACGGCAATCAAGATTGTCCTCTGGTCTCCACACTCATACATACAAGCATGTGAGTACCCACACATACACATACACACATGCATTTAAAATGAACCAGCAACCTTTTATATACCTATAATGAATTTTCTGAGTAGGAAGTCAGGCAAAAATCCCCACTCACAATGGTTTAAACAAACAGAGAAACTGTTAATCCCAAAGATGTATAAAGGCTACCAACCCAAATCATCATGGCCAAATTAATTAAAGCAAGCAAATAATTAGTGCAAGGTTTTTGTTTTGTTTTGTTTTTTATTCATGTACTAAGACAAGGTTCAAAAGATCAGACTTGGATGTATGTAGGAGAAAGATAAGATTTTTATAGCTCGGGGTAGAAGGTTTCCAAATGGGGGATTTGACAGGCAAATAGGAGGGGTTACAGAAGCAGAAATAACAAGGTGGTCATAACAACAGGTGGTTATAACAGCCTTTAAAACAAAAGCACAGTTGTAAAGTGGCCATAACAATTTCTGAAACACAGGTGTGTGCTGTTTCCTGGAACAGGCAGTATAGAAACATTTGTAGTTATGGTCACAGGTAGGACATAGCCCAATCTTTGAGAAACAGAGATTTAATCATAAACAGGAATGAACCTAGTTTGTCTTTGTTATAAGATAGCTTTTAAGCCCAGGATAGAGGCAGGCTGGTTCATCAAAACAAAACAAAACAAAACAAAAAAAAACCTTGGAAAAATAAGACTAATTATGAAGGAGAAAGATTTCTACAATGAAAACTTTAAGACAATGAAGAAGAGAGTTGAGCATTGCAAGACTTCCTTCACTCGCAAATTGACAGCAGTAATATGGTGAAAATGGCTGTACAATCAAAAGCACTCTGCAGATACAATACAATCCCTATCAAAATTCCAATTACATTCTTCACAGAATTAGGGAAACTAAAACTGAAAATGCATACGAAGGTACAAAGGACCCTGAATAACCAATGCAATCCTAAGGAGAAAGAAATGCTAGATGCATCACAATATTTTTCTCAAATTATGTAACAAAACCAAAGTAACATAAGTAGTATGGCATAAAAAAAAAAAAAAAAAAAAAAAAAAAAAAACATATTGACCAATGGAACAGAACCAAGGATCCTGAATTAAACCCACATGGTTGTAGGTACCTGTGCTATTACAAAGCTGTTGGAGGAAAGACAGATTGCTCAACAGACAGTGCTAGGAAAACTGGATGCCCTCATGCAAAAGGATAAAACCAGATCCATATCTCTCTAATGCACAAAAATCAATTCAAAATGGATCAAAGTTCTTAGCCTGAGACTCTAAAACTGCTAGAGGAAAATGTAGCAAAACATTTCAATACACAGGCATAGGTGAAGACTTCTTCCAAAGGATTCAGAGAGCACAAGAAATAACCAACAAGTTGTTTCATCAACAAGTGTGATTTCACAAAATCTACATTATAACTTCTGCACAGTAGAGGAAGCAATTGGCATGATGGAGATATAATCTACAGAGTGGAGAAAATGTTGGACAGCTGTACATCTGGCAAGAGATTAGTATCTAGAATCTATAAATAACTGAAATTTAAACAGGGTAGGGGGAAGCACTAAAAGAGACCAAGCAACACTCAACTAAGTCAATCTGTATATAGGATAACAAATTGCATAGATAGTTCGCAAAGAAAGTAATACAAATGATCAAGAAATATTTGAAAAAGTATTTGACACACCTAGCCATTGCAGAAATCGCAGAGATTCCATTTGACCCTAGGAAGAAGGCAACAGATGCTAGTGGTGATGACGTTGGAAAAGGAAGAACACTTACATATTTCTTATAGTAATAACACTGGTGCCAAGATAGGATGAATCAGTCTGAGGTTCCTCAACAAATGAATAGATAAAGAAAGAAAGACACACCCAATAGAATTACATTTGGTTGTACAGAAGAATAAAGTCATATCTTTTAGAAATGGATGGAACTGGAGATGATAACATTAAATAAAATGAGACCCTTAAGACAATGTTATGTATTTTCTCTCATGTGTAAAACATGAATTTAAATGTACTTGTATGTATGTGTAAGTGCATGCCTTCATATATATATATATATATATATATATATATATATACATATATATATATATATATATGCTGTGATATGAAAGTCAAAAGGAGTCTGTGCTGGATAGAGTTTTGCTTTGTTTTTCTTTCTTTTTTTTTTTTATAAACATTTTGTTTATTATGTAAACAACATTCTGCCTCCATGTATGCCTGGGTGCCAGAAGGTGGCACCAGATCTCATTATGGATGGCTGTGAGCCACCATGTGGTTGCTGGGAATTGAAGTCAGGACCTCTGGAAGAGCAGCCAGTGCTTTTAAACCTCTGCGCCATCTCTCCAGCCCTTTGTTTTTCTTTTTTAATCAGCTTGACACTGGCAACCTCACTGGGAAAATGTCTCCATCACACTGGCCTGTTGGAAGGTCTGTGAGGCATTTTCTTGATCGGTTATTGATCAATAACCTACTGCATTCTGTGCCATCTGTGGGCAAGTGGTTCTGGGTTGTATGAAAAAGCAAGCTGAGTGAGCAGTGGAGAGCAAACCTATAGGCCACATTCCTACACGGAGTCTGCTTCAGTCCCTGCTTCCAGGTTCTCAACCGGCTTTGAGTCCCTGCCCTGATTTCTCTTCCCGATGGACCGGTCAGCTATAAGATGATGTCCTTTTGCTTTTTGTCATGGGGTTTATCATAGCATTAGAAAGCAAACTAGGACAGAGTCTATGAGACAGGATGGGGAGGGGGGTAGGTAATGCAGTATATATGTCGTGATAACAGGAGGGACTCCGGGGTTAGGGCGGGAGCCAGCGAGTTGGTATAGTGAGAGGCACTAGGACAGGCAGTGAAAGGGACAGTAACAACAAATAAAGACACGTACACATGAGCATCACAGTGAAGCCCATATAAAAGAAAAATGAAAACACCTGTGCTTTAGGAAACCCTTGTGTCTCCCTGAAGTGTCTGCTTCTTGTCACACAGATGTCCTCTAGAGTGCTCTGTATTCCCGTCCCTCTTGTCTTCCATGACTCAGTTTTAATTAAAACACTGATCCTTTCACCTACATCTTTGTCAAGGTCACCAGGAAGCCACATCAGGAAATCCAGTTGTGAGTTTTCAGCTTCAGGGTCCACATGACACTTCCCACCTTCCCCCAACACACACACACACACTCAGGTGTCCTTTCTGCAAGGCTGTCAAGACTCACCTCCTGAACACTTCTTCAGCTTTTCACTTTCTCCTGGCCCTCAGCTGCTTCCTCTTCCTCTCTGACATTTCAGCACAGAAACATCCAGAACTATCTCAGACTGCTCTTCCCAGCACCTCGTTCCCCTTGTGATCTGGCCTCCAGCACTATGCAGCCATGAGTACACTCACCCCAGAGTACACATACCTTCTCTTATAAACCATATAACATGCAAAAAAGAAAAAACCTAAAAACCCCTTCTGTCTTCTCTCACCACCAATCATCCCATTTCTGCAAAGAGCCACTCCATCCTTTCAATGGTTCAGACCAAAGACCTACAGTCATCTGACTTGTTTCTCCTTTTACTTCTGAGTTGACTCACTAAAAAACTCGATGAGCTACTTGAAAAACACTTCCAGAATCCAGTCACTTCTTACTGTTACCATTTTAGTTCAAGCCACATGTATTCCTAGCCTCCTGACTTGTCACTTTTTAACAGAAGCCAGAATAGTCTGTGACAATAATAGGCTACGATACCACAGCTCAAACCCTCCAGTGATTTCTTGGCTTATGCAGAGTAATGTATATAAAGGTTTGTACCTCCATCTCCATTCCCCCTGACTTGAGCCCTCTCTGTCACAGCCACTCTGACCCTTTTTCCCCTGACCACACCAAACTCCTATCTTAGTAGGGATTTTGTACTAGGCAATCCTCCATAGCCTTTGGAACACACGACTCACCACTTCCTTCTTGCAGTCTGTGCCCATGTAGCATCCTCAGAGAGCCCTGGCAGATGCTCCCTCCCACCATCATGCCCTTGCTTCCCCCAGTCCCACTCCTGCCGTTCTCCACTGTGCTTCCTGACCAGATGTGCTGGTGGTTCATTGCTAGAGGCCCCATACCATGGACTTTGTCTGTCTTTTTTTCTTTCTTTCTTTTTTCTTTTGCCTAATTGATCTTTCTGGCTGACACAGGAAATACTAAAAGAGTTCTTGAAGAATCCTGATAAATCAACAGGATTTGTAATACGTTACACATGTTCTTTACTCATTTTGACCGTAAAGGCACTAATGGCTGCCTCTCAGGATTATGCATTTCTCTGTATACTCACAACCACACTGGTAAGTTGTTCTTTGAGCCAAAATTCAGTTCACGCCAATATTTTTCAGAATCTGGCATCTGACCCTTTCCCCAGAGTTCTATCACAAGATAAACAGAAATGGCCCATGTCCTATAAGCCTAGTTAAAAAATTGGCACCTCCTTCTTAGGGCTTTGTCTCTCCTCAGACCCTGTGCACCACACTGCTTTTGCAGACCATAGGACCACAGTGGTGATCACTGCTGGTCTGGGACCATTGTGCAGCCAGTGACCTGGCAGACATGCCAAGCCACCATTGCAAGTGCAAATCCCTCCAGCCAGCTGTCAGTTCCTGTTTCTTCTGCACAGGTCTTACTTATAGGACACAGCTAGGGCCCCAGAAGCGCTTGAGTCTACAGATACTGCCAAGCACAGAAGAAGAAGCCAACAGAAAGTTCTGTGAAGAATCGGCTACTAGAAGCCATTTTTCTTATAAATGGGCCAAGCCAAGAAGCAGTGCACTGGAGATCTGATGCCTGCTTGCTCTTAACACAGATTCATCCCTTGAGTTCCTTCTGCTTTCACTCTGGAATTTTCTGGGCCTTTCCCATAGCCTTACCCAGGTATAGGCCTTACTTCTTGGACTTCTGAGCAGGCCAACAGAGAGATGCTCACTGTCTGCTGAAGGATGGTCAGCTGAGGAAGAGAGGTTAACTTAGCGGACAAGAACTTGGTTTGTGTTTGGTTCATTGACAGCCACCTTCTGAACTGTAGCCATAGAAATGGCCAGGATGAGTGACTGGCCTTACTTGATCAGTCTTGGAGGCCTCAGATGCAACCACAGGCTGACCTTGTCCTTCCCTCTTTCCAGGAAGTTCCCAACATAGGACTGTTGGCCCAGGTCACATGGGTTTGTAAGTCATGAGTGACTAACCTTTTTGGGCATTCCTGAGCCTCGGGGCACGAGATTTCCTTTTGACCACCATGGGAACCTTCAGTGCTCCAGCACCTGGGAATGGGGCTCACCCAGGACCAGATCATTCCAGTTCTTTCTTCCAGAGAGCACCAATCCAACATGCTGTGCAGGAGCCTTGCTCAAGAGGCCAAGGGGACCAGAGGCTAATACATTCACATAGCTCTGCAGGATCGAGTTTCCAGGGAGCAAAGCACACCTGATCAGGTGTTTTCTGTTCAACTGACATTTCCAGGGACAAATTGTCCCTGCGGCACTTTGATTTCATCTACAGTTGTTCAAATATTCAAAGCAGACATTCAGCACTGTCTCTTGTAATGGATACAGAGAAAGTAATTTTCACTTCATGATGAGCTCTGTTTCTCAGAAGCTGGACATGGGCCAGGGCAGGGAACATCCTGGGGCTGTTTGATGGCAATGTCCAGCCTGTCCCAGGCAGAGATGAGGGGCTTCTAGCAGAGGACATGGGCTTGAATGAGGGTCATCTTAGAAGTGATGTGAAAGCCTGAACTGTGTAATAATGTCTATAACTCATCAGGAGCAGCAACCCGGGAGAAGGAAGAGGAGGAAGAAGAATGAAGAGGAAAACTGCAGCATCAAATAGGAAAAGAATAGGTCAAAATGGAAGCTGTGTCCTTCTCCTTGGGGAGAGCAGTCTGTGTGTGCAGGACTGCGAGGATCAGAGCACATTCTTCACTACAGGTTGTGTTACACACAGACATGGGCCCAGCTCCTCCTTCCTAGGTCAAAGGGAGGCTGAACAGACAGAGGCTGACGACGACGGATCTGTTTACTTTGAGAGGCCTGAAAAACTCTAGACTCAGAATACACTTTACCGTTGAAATCTATTTCTGAGGCTAATTTTTCTCTCCTAATGATAATTACCCAGAATCTTTACAGCATAGGCATATTCCTACCTGTACCAAGCGTCTCTGCTCCATGCTTCTACATCAGCAGCCCATTGAGCCACTCTGGAAAGGCTTTTGTTGGGTTGTTTGGTTTTGGGGGGAGGAGCAGTCTCATTATGCAACCCTGACTGTCCTGGAACTCAATCTGCAGACCAAACTGGCCTCCTTCTCACAAAGATCCACCTGCCTCTGCCTCCTGAGCACTGGGATTAAAGACTTGCGCCACCATCACCCAACCTCATTCTGCCATTTTGAGGAAAGCTTGTGACCAATGTGTGCTTTGGAGATGCCACTGATCCAGTTTATAAACAACTTGAGACAAAGGCCTGACTGCTTAAAACAAAGGCCTTGTTGGCTTTTGTCTCCCATCAGCAGGCCCTATACGGACGGACCTAAGTTGGAGGTCAGGTGTGGTATGTCACACAACAGCTGACAGCCAATCATCCATCCTATCTTTTTTTTTCTCCTAATTGACCAATCTGAAATTAAGGGAGGGAAAAAAAACACCAGCTCTCTGGAAGAAACTGGGTTTTCTGCTTTCTGAACCCCCTCCACACTCTACTGGGTGTGTCTTTCTTCACCCCCAGTAAATCTTCTTCAACTGCTGACTTTGTCTGCTCCTGCTTGAGGTGTTTGAGAGTCCTCTGTTGCTACCTGCTATGAGATTGTTCCTGCCTCTTAATGCTTTAACTGGCAAAGAAATCAACTCCAGTCAAGACCCCTAAACTATAGTAAATATGTCAGCCAGGCCAGGGCAGGCTGCTCTAGGCTATTATTAACAGACTATTGATAACCCTGTCACAATTGGGAGAAGGAGGGTAACCCTGGCACAAAGGGCCACCGTGATCAAAAGCAGACCTGGACAGTCCAAAAAAGCAGACATAGAGAGTCCTCAGTCACCTTGTGCACACACTTTCCCTTCTTTCTCAGCAAGGGGCTAACTCCCCGGGCTGGATGTGCAGTATGGACTGGGACTGCTGAGTGGGGCTCTGCTTCACTGACTTTATCAGAGCCTGGTAACATGAACATGCTCTTGTTTCTCCAATGTGTTCCTGCCTCGTTTGCAATTACTCACAGTCTTCGAGGCATGCAGGTGCTCTTGGTGATATCCTTTTAGCCAGCTATGTAGATTGAGGATACCCTTCCACTGGAAGCTGGATTTCCATAGGACTGTAGCCTCCTTAATTTTTTTTTTCCAGAAGCTTCTTTCCCTGTGCTCATGCTGGGATGACCTGAGAGCTTTACAGTAACCAAGGAGGGGATATTATTAGAAATCGGGTTTCAGAATTGTGCTAAAATATTGTGCCTACGGGTTTGGCCTTGTCTTTAGTGTACACTTGGGACCATTTAGCATCTAGCTTGGCCTTTCTGAGATTTTGTACTCGATCTGGGCTTTGAATACTATCCCCCCTTGGCACTGAATTCACTGGCATGAGTTACCAGCTCTATAGGGTTTCATGGAAATTTCCAGCTCCTAAGATCAAACCTAAAGCACCGTAGACTCGTTGGAAGACATTTCAATTCTGTGTTTAACAGAATATTTAAACAAACAGCCAGAGGTTATGTAAATTGCCACCCGCTGCAGCTCTCTGACCTACAGCTTCAGAGGGGTTAGGGTAGTCACATTTCCGGACAAAAAGCCTAGGGCTCCTTAGAGCATTGAACCTGCACCATTCAGGAGGGAAAAGCATGTCTAATTATATGTCTGCTGCCTGATGGGGCTAGAAACCACCTTGGCTCCTTCACCTGCGGACAGAAAGTCTTGCCTCTGCATTTTCGCATTTCTTAATTTCGCTGATGGTTTGCAAAGCACAAATCTCCATGGTTTTGAATGCATGTGTTCTTGAGACTACAGATTCCCAAATTCCATCCTTCATTTTCAAGTGCCCTAGCCTCAGCAATTCATCCCACCAGCTGTACGACCAGGAGCTCCAGTACCACCCACACAAGTGTCACAGGGAAAGATGGACCCTTCCCCTGCATAACCAGATGACCTCACACCCAGACAGAAAGAATCGATTGAGAAAATAAAATAATAAAATGTTTCAGAGTAAAACAAACAAACAAACAAACAAACAAACAACCACAGTGTCTTCCACCACTCAACCTGGGCCTGGATGCTAGTTTCTTAGTTTGCAGGACTGTTCCAGGAGGCTGGTAACAGCACACAGTATGAGCGGCTGGACAGGCAGCGGATCAAAGCTGAGCACCTTTTAGCAGGTCCCAGCGTTGGAATGTTCCTTCCCCATCAGTCTTGTTCACATATTAGCACCATTTTCAGCATCAAAGTAAAGCAAAGCAAGATAGATGTCTTCATATGCTTTCTGTTGTTTTAGCACAACCTGAGCCTGAGTAATTCACAGAGGAAAGACATTTACTTAGCTCACAGAGCTGGAGGCTGAGAGGCCAGGATCAGTGGCTACATCTGGTTAAGGACCCTGTGCTTGGCCACAGCATTGTGGAAAAACAGGATGAGCAGGCGCTTGCCCCTAGAGGAAGTTCTTATCTCTCTCAGCCACCTAATCATCTTAGTGGCTCTACCTCTGAGCCTGCCACTTGGCAATCAACTGTCAATATGACTTTTGGAGGGGACAAACCACACTCAATTGATGGCAACAGAAAAAAAAAAAAAAAAAAAAAAAAAAAAAAAGAAGAAGATAAAAAAGGCACATTTGATAGGTCAGAAGGGAAATAGATCCCACAGTGCTGAGGAATGCCTTTGTGTAGTCTCACACCCAATTCATGCAGCTTTTATAAAGTGTGTGTGTGTGTGTGTGTGTGTGTGTGTGTGTGTGTGTGTGTGTGTGGAGGTGGGGGTTGCCAGCCTTGGGGACAGCTCTGGTCTTGCATGATGGCCTTTGGGGATCATCCTTGATGCTCAGTGTAAGGAAAGCAGGTTTAGGGACTTGTGTATTTTGTAGCAACCAGACTCAGATGCCTAGAGGCTGCACAATTGGTTGGATATGGCCAGGGAGAGTCGGCAGGAATAGAGCCAAACAACTACAAGTTGAAATGGGTGGAAAATATAATTTGTAAAATAATGGTAAACATTTGGTTTTTTTAAATGCTAGGAGGGCCTGAATAAACCACCTTACACACTTAGAATTTCAGATTTGAACAATGTCTTCCCTCCCAGCAGACTGGAAATCTCTCAAGCATCACAGCAAGTCAGATTCTGAATAGAAAAGGCCAGCTGTGCCTAATCCGAGGTTCCACTCTAGGGATACTCACACTTAACCCTGAATAAAGACACTGTATGTGAATTATGAGCTAATTCATTCAGATTTATTTATTTATTTATTTATTTGGTGAACACATAAGATTTGTTCATATTTATGATGTGTGCTGTGATATTTTTACTTCTGGGTAAACTGGGTAATGACTACAGTGCACACATCCATAGCTTCACTGTGATGAATATGTTCCAAAACCTTTGGAGCTGAGCAGTACTGTTGTTAACCATCTTCACCCTGCTGAGCTATAGGAGACCAGAACTTGCCAGTCCTTTGTCTTCAACCAGCTCAAAACCTCTCCCAGCACTCTCTCTAGCATTTGTCACCCTCCATGCTCAGTCACACCTTCCTGCTCCCACCTCCACTGGCGTCCTCCGTCCAAGATTCTTTAGGTCAGTGGCTGAGAGCAGCCAGTCCTCCACTGACCCTCCTTCCTAAAGAGATGTTTCAGGAGGATGAGCTCCACTCTACCCCATATCCCTAGCCCTGCGCTACATCCCTAGTTATTAGATGACTGTGGTCTGCTGGATGAGAGCTCCACCAGCTGCACCCTGTCCACCACAACACACCTGTAGCTATTCATGGCAGAGAAGCACCTGAGAAGACCTGGCCCTTCTGTAGGCTTGTCTCCCTGAAGTGTTCTCCATCTCTTGGTCACATCCAAATGTGTTTTCTTTCCCATTGGTGGAAGCCTGGCTTGCTGTTCAAAAAAGGAAGACAGCCAAAGCCTCCCATGTGTGTTAGGTCTTTACAGAATGGGGCCCTACTTTGGGGTTGCCCATAAGCCCCAGGGATTTCCCAGTGGTCAAATTATAATAATGTGAATAATGTAGCAAACTAATATTTCTCCGAAATCCTTCATATGGTTACATTTGCAAGGAAAATGTTATATTAGCACAAACCATAGTATCCACAGCACTCAAAATAAGTAATACATCTTAACCAGTTTAATATAAAATGCCATTACCTCCCAGACAACAGACCACAGCCCCGAGGAAAATGCAATATACCATTTTCACTAGACATGTATAAAATCTCTGGACAAAGGTTTTGCTTATGAGTCTTTTGTTTGGCACTTACCCCAGGAAAAAATACATGGAGAGGAGGGTGGTCTGTTAGTTGTGTGCCATGGCATAGATAATGGAAAGAGGGGAAAGCCCCACAAAGGTTAGTAAATGAGAATCAGAAAATCAAACAGATGGAAATGGGCCGAAGGAACACCACCTCTTTCCCAGGAAGGCCAGGCCAGGCCAGTACTCCCCACTGGGGCTTCCTGTTAGGATTGTGAGTGCACGCCATGTATGATGTCAACTTTCTAGCCTATAGCAAAATATATGAAGGGATTAATATACAGAGAAGAAAGATTTATTTTAATTCACCTATTTCACTTAAAATTTTAAAAGATATTTTAATTCTATGTGCATTAGTGTTTTGCCTGCCTGAGAAACCGAGTTGCAGGCAGTTGTTAGCATGTGGGTGTTGGGGATTGAACCCAGGTCCTCTGGAAGTGCCATCAATCCTCATAACCTGCTGAGCCATCTCTCCAGCCCTTAAGCCACGGTTTTTAAGATTTCAGCCCATGATGCTTATAGTCTGCATGGAGGCAGCCCTTATGGGTCCCAGAGACATGCTGCTACATGGTAAGAGCATTAAGATAAGAGAGGCAAGGTTTTTTAACCTGGACATTTGATCTTATTAGGAGGTGGAAAGCTTTGTGGTGGTCATGAGGCTGTGAGGCAAAAGAAAGAGACTGAAAATTGGGAAAGATGTTCAGCATGTAGGATGTCAATCTGGGTCTTGCCTGTGTCCTCCAGATACACTCTGCAGTAAGCCCTCTGACTCGGTTTTGTTTTCTGTTATTTCAGACCCTCAACCAAGCTCTCAAATATTAATTGGAAACTTCCAGAGATAATTCATAAGTTTAACCTGAGTACCATTCCGAGAAGTTTGAAAGCTCCCATCTCTGCTCCATCCCAAGCAGGATGTAACTTATCATACCTCTGCCCAGTGTGGGTTCACTACAACAACCACCCGCTTACTAGTTATGTAATAGCTATTTTGGTCACCAGACCCACTAGAAAAAATATTGGACTTTGTGTTCAAATGGTCTTGGCAACTCTTTCTGCCTCTTTCGGAGAGGAGTAAGTGTCAGTATCTGAGATGAGTCTGCTTCTCCAGAGTGTGGGAAAATATTGCTGCCCTTGTTTTACATGCATGTGGTCTGACCCAGGGACAAGACTCCCAGAGTCAGTCATCCTCTGACTCAGCCAAACACAGCCATAGCCTTTGCTTGGGCTCATGCCTCATGGTGCCGTCCTGAAAGGGTCTCATGTGACTGTCTTCCCCGCCACATGTTCAACCAGGAAGCCCACTGGCTGACCTCCTGGGATGGGTGAATAGTTGGTCAGGCCTCCCTACTATGCACGCTGTCTTGGGTACTCTGGTTCTATGACTTACCAACCTGACTTGGGGATGCATCACCCAGACGGGAAGAGTCACCTTCAGACAGTGCCACTCTCTGGTCTGCAGGGTTCTGTTGACACTGGGCTCTTTCTAAGATTGAAGTCTCTCTCTCTCTCTCTCTCTCTCTCTCTCTCTCTCTTTGTGTGTGTGTGTGTGTGTGTGTGTGTGTGTGTGTGTGTGTGTGTGTATAAAGGTGTCAGCAAAGGCCAGAGAAGTGTCAGATCCCCTGGTGTCACAAGCAGTTGTGAATCTTCTGACACAGGTCCTGGAAATTGAACTCTGGCTTTCTAGACAGTAGCCATTGCCCCTAACTGCATTGCTGAGTCAGCTCTCCAGCCCCTCCTCCTGAGCTTTGATAGTGGCCTTAAACAGGAGCTACACTCACCCTTGTTTTAGAGACCAAGCTAAGGCTTGGGCAGTAGGCTCTCAGTGTCCCACAAATGGTAGCATGCCCGGCCACTGTGTGATGGAAATTCTAGCTGGCCCTCTGTATGGAGAGAGTCTCCAAGTACAGAGCAGTGGGGAGACCACTGTGGATGCCAAGGACATTGGTTGCTGCCTGAGAAATGAGGGCCATGAGGGCCATGACTCCCCACAAAGGAGCATGACACACTGGCCATGAGGGAACCCATAACACACACTTCCCCAAGGACTGGCTCTGTGACTGGATTCTTAGGAAGGGAGCTAACAGAAGGGGAGGCCTGAGGTAGTCTAGGTTGCCCCTACAAGGCTATCCTAGTTTTTACAAGTCTGTGAATATATAGTTCACAGTAGAGAAACTGTGCACCCATTCTAGCTCCTCCCCTCTTCCCTACAGTGCACTCCTACAGGCCATTTCTCTCCTTCACTTTTCTTTCTGTGTTCCTACCCTCTGCTCCTTCCCTCTCCTCTTTTTCCCTACCTCTCTCTGTCTATTCCTCCAGAGCATGGTGACTGGGTTGGGGAGATGCAGAATCCATTTTTTTGTACCTCAGAGCTATGGCAGAATGTTTTAGGGAGAGGCCCAAGAGGGGCTTGGCACTTATCAAAGACACATCAGCCTCTGGGTGGTGGACTTCCTGTTTAGACAGTCCTCCTCCTCCCCAGAGGCTCAGCTGAGACTGGCCAGCTGTGCCGTGGGCAACTCTGAGCTCCAGAGCTTATACAGGGATCTCTTCTCTTACCTTCAGCACTCTGAGGCCCCAAGTGCCAATGACTCCCCATTTCTGCTCACTTACTCCTAGAGTTCCTCTCTCAAGGGGTTCTGGGCCACCAAGTTCTAATGACTGGAGCATGACATCTTTCTGTCTGCTAATCCACAGAGGGGAGTAGCTGGTTGGGATCCTCTCGCCACTCTGTCCTGGAGATAGGAACCCTGGTATCAAACCTGTGACAGCACCTATCCAGCCTTTGTAAATGTATTAATACCAACCATGTTCTCCATACTTCTCCAGGGTCCTGGTGATAGAGTCAGGAAGAGGCAAAAGTCTTTGACTATTTATCCCCTGTGATGTTCCCAAGCTGATGAAAATAGTGGGTAAGAACACAAACTGGCTGAAACTATGGCATAATAGTTTGTGGTATGGGGCAAGTAAGAAAGGGAGGGGCAGGGATGAAAGCTGGAGAGGGTCTGTCCAGGGAGTGTAGAGTCTCTTGGAGGGTCAGGTGTTGGGGGACCCCAGTGAGCCCTGTGAGTTCCTCAAGGGAGCTTAGGTTTTAGTCTCCTCATTAAGAAGAGAGTGAGAATTCATGCTCAGCTGGCAGATGCTGTTGGTTGCCCAGTAAGGGCCCGGGCCCATAAAAGATGCTGTTGGAAACATAAAACATTTAACAACAACCATGGACTGAGTCCCAAACTGCTTGGGTTGTCACACACATTGCTCTTCTCAGGAGCAGGGCCATCTATGAGCAGAAGGGAAATGTGGCAGTCTATGTGACACTGGACAGGTTTGGACAAGAAAGTGGCTTCTGTCTTTCTGTCTGGAGGCTCGGACATCTCAATTTGCCTCTCTGACTTCATATCTGATGACTCCATTATTGCTGGCATTATTGCTGTGCCACTGACCCACAGAGAGTGGAGTGCTCAACCTGTGAGTACTACATGGTTTAGAAATGAGATGGAAAATAAGGACTGGGCACCAGCATAGGAGAACTGTGCCCGTGTCCATGTACAGCCATTAGGTGATTCAGTTTGAGTCCTGTGCATGAAAATCCCTGTTCTGAGCAACAATCGCATATTAAAGTGAGTCAGCCCAGGGAGCACTCAGTGACCTATCAGAAGATGTTTGCCCCATCTAATGATGCAGGCGAGCGGGCAGCAATCTGGAGATCTTAACAGAGACGCTATTCTTCCTTAGGGGCAAAGCACACACAGTGCGTTGTGAATGGTAGGGGATGAAAGACAGCGCTTTCCTGACACTTGTAAAGAGGATGACAGTTCTTTGACCAACTGGGACCTAGGGTCCTCCAGACGAGAATGGAAAGAAAGGGGTCTGAAAACAACCAGTGTTTGGACCCTGAGCCCAGAGTGAGCTGGGCCTGGGGCAGCTTTGCTTGCAGAGTGGCGAATGCTATCTTTCCTCATCTACATCTCCACTATTTACCTCAACTATCAAAGCAGCACAGACTTGTGACTTGAAATGCTGACATTGTGGGAAAACAAGAGCTGAAAGTGAGACCACCCAATGTTTCAGTCTACGCCCCCACAGTAAACAGAGTGCATGCTGGTCAGGACCACTCTGAACTGTTACAGCACCATTAACTAAGTACCACAGGCACAGGAAGGGACATGGTGGTCCAGGGTGTGCTGGATATGGTATACATGGAGAGTTCTCCATCCCTCTACAAGAAAAGTTAGGGCTACCTGACTGAAGGCACCAGAGAATAAACTCATGACTTCAGCTCACCCTGAGCTCCAACCCTGTGAGTGGGACGGGCCATCTGCAGTGGTTGTGGGAAGGGTCCCAGGACCAAGGTCACTGCTGAGAGCAGGTTGCCTCTGGAGAGACAGAAGATTTTCTGGCAGCTTCTCTGTACTCCAGAGGGGTGATATTGACAGCCTTGTCTCTTGCACCTTCCTAGGGACTGGTCCTCGGGTCAACCACAGACCAGGATTTTCTCCCTGCTGAAGTTCAGGCAGCCTATGGGCAGCTTTCATATTCTGCAGGCTTTGCTGCACTCACAGGAGGATTAGAAATGGAGGTTAGTGAGACATGGAAAAGGCAGGAAGGGGGTGAGCACACTGGCTGCTGAGAAGGAAAATGGGCTGCAGTGACCCACAGGGTACAGGGTTTGAGCCCCACACTAGGTCCTGGAAATGCTCCCCAAGGCTCTCTGGCTACACATCACACAACATACCCACCACACACACACGCACACACACACACACACACGCACGCACGCACGCACGCACACACACACACACACACACACACACACACGCACACACGCACACACAGGAGCTGGTGGCTGGAAAGGCAGGCTGGGCATCTGGTTCCCAGGCTGTTGTCACACTGGCTCTGACTGTCCTTCTCAACGTTCTTCCTATCTAGAAATCTACTGCCCCACCCCCCTAGCAAGTATCTTGCTGCCTCGGAGATGCTAGAGGTGTTTAGAGTGGAAGTCATCCTGGTTGGTATCTAAACTCTGAGTGATGCCAACTATGGCTGCCAACAGCAAATTCAAAGTCAGTAAGTGGAGCAGAGGCCACATCCACGTAAGCATGAAAGTGCGGCTTAAAGAAGAGTAAGAGTATTGGTGGCTACTGAGCAGGTGAGGATGAGTGGTGCAAGCCCTTGAGACTAAGATTTCAGCTTTGTCAGTCAGTACAATCTAGCCTGGAGTTCATGGGGCAGAGGACACAAACTGTTCCTTCAAGGGCTTCACTCATAGCTAGGCAGCAGAATGAAAAGGTTAGCCCCACACTCCCAGGTCCCTACAGCCTCCTCTCCCTCCTCCCCATAGTGCTCCTCTTGCATAGCGCTCATCCTTAGCAACTGTACCACGGCTGCCTTCAAAATCTCTACCTTGTCCCATATTCGCTTCCAAACTCGGTGTCACACTTCATATGGCTACACCAGTCTGATAGCCCACAGAAAGCACACGCTCAGTTCTGACTTTTGAGGCTCAAGATCTAGAAGGATAGAAAAGACAGAAAAGAGAGAAAGAAATTGGAGGGGGAATGCTTTGAAGAAATAATTTCAGTGCCCCCCCTCCCCCCCCCCCGTTCTGCAGGTCACACTATACTTGGCATTCAGTAGGTACTCAATAGCTATTCACTATAGTGAACTAATAGAGGCCCCCCCCCACTTTCCCAGAATCACTCACTGTGAAACTTAGCAGATCCCTCCCTGTCCTTCATTTTTCTTTCTACAGTGCCCAACTCAGATCCTTGCCACCTTCAAACTGCATAGTGTGACTGTGAAGTCCCTGACCAATGGTTCCTCTTTGGGACTTTGGGATTAGTAAGTTCTAATAGAAACTGTCCTGAATCTCTCTAGGCTCATGTGCTAGGCATGTCACTCTCTTGCTAGGGTATGTCACTCTCTTGCAAGCTGAGCAGGGCAGTCAGTGCACTTCCTACTGGGCCAACAGGGGAACAACCCAACACAGATGGTTCTGCTACTAACCGAGGGTGTGTGGAAGCTTGGGGGAAATTGAATGCATTTCAGCTTGTATTTTCAGCTTCCAGTGTGTAATCAGGATGCAGCCAATGAGAAGTCAGAGAGCAGCTACATCTTAACATGCCTGTGTCTCCTCTCCGACCCACCCTACCCATCTACCTTTGCTAGTTAATTACCTCATGCCAAGTCTGTTATTATTTGACATGGAGATAAATGAACGTGCCAACTGTGGCCTAGGCTCTGAACAAAAGGTCTTGAGTGCATCCGTTCAAGTGGTCCTCAGAAGCCCAGGCTGTTATCATCCCAAGCTACCAGCAAGAAAGCAGACCTCCGTCCAAGGCAGTACAGCAGGCAGGGTTCATACACTGGTCCTGTAGCTGAACTGCTGATCGTGTTGTATGTACTTTTAATTTTCTCTATTATACTATCTTTCTATCTTAAACAAACAAACAGGAAACATAAAAACCTCTTTGGCAAAGGAATACCTACTCCTCTTAGAACTAGAAAATTCTGTTAGATGGCCAGGCATGCCTTTGATTTGCAAGCTAATCAGTCAAAACCTGCAATAGTTTGGATGTAGATTTTCTTCCAAAGGTCTACTGTTAGATTTAGTGCTGCTGTAGTTCTATCAGGAGGTCATGGGGATGTTTAAGGAGTGGGGATGGATGGTCTTTCAGTCATTGAGGAATGCCCTTGAAGGACATCTAGGATTCTGGTCCCCTCCTCAGTGACTTCTGCTTCCTGGCCATGAGACCATTGGTTCTATTTGTACCCCCAAGATTCCCTGCCCACGTGTTCCTATATACTGCAGGTCCAAAACAATGCTAGACAATCATGAACTAAAATCTCTAACACCAGGCACCAAAATAAGTCTGTCCTTTGTATAAGCTGATTAACTTGTTATGGTAGCCGACTTGCATGGAACACCCCTGCTCTGTCTGCCCCACGACAGGAGGCAATGTTTGCATGATTTAATCACACAAGGGCCAGTTCTATTTGTCCCTCTCCCTGTCGTCAACCAAACTTATTTTTTGATATCCTCATTCCCAAGTGGCTAGTACTAGTGGAATGGAGATGCTGGGAGATAATTAGTGTTGGAGGCAAAAGCCCCATGAAGGGGCTGTCCTCACAAGATAGGTCCAAAACAGACTACATGCTTCTTCAACCATGTGAAGGCACCATCAATGAGCCAGCTTTCTTGACTTTGGGCTTTCAAGACCAAGTTGTGAGGAATAAATTTCAGTTTAGAAGTCACTCACCCTATATTTTGTTACGTTTTCTGAATGGGCTAAAATGGCAAAATGTTAGAGGTAACCAGGCAACTTGACACTTACCCATGGCCCAAAGCCCACACACCATTCATATTGCTCATGCAACCCTGTCTTACTTCTGCCCTAGAAACTACACCAAAGTTTTCGGCTTGAGTACTACCCTGGCTTCTGACTCCCCAGTATCCTGGACTCTCTCCATACGGCCCTGGTTAGTGTGCTCACATCTCCTGTTTCCACAATCTGTGAAGACAACAGGCTGTTTTCTTGTGCTACTTCTCTGTCCCTTTTTGCTACCACGGCTTGAGTGACCACATCAAAGACAGGCTCACAACTCTCATTCAAACATTTGTAGCTGTTCCCTAGAGCCCAGAGAATAATTACGATAGGCCCTTTCATTCTGACACTTCTGCCTCTGCCCCAGAGTTCTTCCTGGTGGGCCTCTGAGACCTTCGCTTCCAGCCGGGCTCCTCAGCCTCAATCTCCTCATACTTGCATTTGCTGTTTCCTGTCTTCACATTGCATCCCTTGTTGAGGATTGGGGTCGTATGATTCTTGAAGCCTCCTTTTGACGAAATCTCATATTGCCCTACTCTGTGCCTAGCATTTGGCTTTCCCCTTCTGACAAAAGCTTCCTGGTATACCCCAATAGTGCCTGGCTGAGAGAAGAAAGCTCCTTTCCTGTGACCCTGCTTGCTCCTATGATATACTCATCTGAATCACACGAGTAACCAAGATTTCCCCAAGAGCCCACAATGAACCTTCCTTAAAGAGGTCATTTCCCCTCTTCCTCTCTAGGGAGGGGAGTAGAATGGAACAGAGGAAGGAAGCTGCCCATCTCATGGCATTCAGGAAGCAAGAGGGAGAAATGAGGGATCCAATGTCCCCTCCAAAGGCACGTTCCCAAGCACCCAACTTCCTTTCTCCAACTAGGTCTCCCCTCTTCAAAGTGCTGCCATCTCCCAACAGCATCCTGGACAAGCCTTTAACAGATAAGCCTTGGGACATTTTCCAAGATGGTGGAGATCACTCTTACTTTATCACCTTTCTCCCTGAAGAGGGTGAAGATGCAACCACTTAATAAAAAAACATCTCTACACCTATGGCAAATGAAATGCCTCATCTCTGAAAACTCAGGGACAGACAGAAGAATCTGGAGCAATGGATCCTGCTAAGCCTCCACAGTTGGTTACCATTACATCAAATGGTATATCCCCCAATTATACTTGTCTTTGACCAGAATCTTCATCACACCCAGGCACAAAAGTGAAAAGGCCTGTGGCTTAGAACCTCAAAACTCTATAAAATTAAAGGAGTATTCTCTTGTAAATTGGTCTTTTATTATAGGACCCTCGGGCCAGCAGAAGGTGAGAAAAGGAATCTCTCCTCCCCTAGTCAATGCTGGTCATGAGGAACAGTGAGGGTGTGGTCCAGTTGAGAGGCTGTGTGTGTCCCAGGGGATTTTGTGCATGTGTCTATGAACTGCCAATGTTCTACTGCTCCTCAGCCCCTTTTGTCCTCAGGGTCAGGAGGAACCATGTCCTATGACTTGGGAATTCTTTCATTTCAGATTCATGACTTATGACTGAGGGAGTGCAAATGCTGTGCCCAAGCAAACCTAGACACTGTGCACACCTTGTAAGGACTGACTGCAACCTCAATGGGAATCTTCTAGGGAATCTTCTAGGGAATCTTAGGGTGAGGATGCCGATAGCCTTTGCATTCTCATCACCTTCATCTTGCCTGGTTCTCCCAGCTAAATGGAAGGCTGGTTATGCCCAGTGGGAATGACATATCGCTTTGCCTTCTGTATTTTGTCTTCTAAATCCATGGGTGTTGCCAGATGTTAGAGGCATACCTTGCTTCTAAAGCTAGTCTCCTAATTAAGACCTTCTTTGTTAGGGAATTTAAAAGAGAAAATTGTGTGAAATAACCCATGATCTGCTTCGAGTCACTGTGCCCTACATGGAACAGCACCTGTCAGGCAGTGCCTCACCTTGAAGCCATTTTAGAAAGGGACAAGTTTGACCTGAATTTTTCCATTTTAAGTGTAAGCATTAAGATCGAATGGCTGAAGGTCTCGTTTTTAGAAGTAAGCAACTGACATTTTTACTAGTATACCAGAAGACATAAATTAATCAGTAATACATCTGTGGCAACAATAATGACCATTTGAGAAAGGACATCCAAAGACTGAGACATGGCCAGTCAGTTGACCTGTCATTCTGTCACTGGTCACAAGCCTTGTACAGGAAGATTGCCAAAGTGAAAGCTGTCTGTCTTGGAGCTCTGGCTTTCATGCAATTTCTCCTGTCTGTGACACACAGCCCACTTAAAACTGACACTTTAAAACAGCCCGCTACAGGGACCTGCATCGGCCTGTGCCTTGAGCTGCCCTGTGCCTACAAGTTTATGAGATTTCTTATCTGGGATGTGATAGAGTCTTTTCCTCAGCCCTTATCAACTTAGTGCCTCTCTGAACTCTGCAGCCTCCTTAACCCTTCCTTACCCTTTGTGTGTGTGTGTGTGTGTGTGTGTGTGTGTGTGTGTCTGACATTTGATAATAATTAAGATTGGAATAAAAGAACCTCTGTGTGTGAATGGCCGTGAGTACTGAGTGAAATAATGCATGTAGCCTGTGAATTGTTAATCAAATGTTGACACTGTGCCAAAGCACAAACATGCCCATCTGTCCCTGACATAGCTTGCTCATGACAGCATGGACCGAATTAGAGTCCCTTGCAGTCAGAATGTAAAGAACCAGTTGGTTTTCCCAACCCTGTCGCCCCTTTAACAGAAGAAGTCCTGGCTCCCATGTCAGGCTGGGGAGCACAATTAGAAGACAAATGGCCTGTTTTCTCTCTTGCCTCCCTGCAGAAATGCATCTCTTTCCAATGCAACCTCATCACTCACGTGTGTCCCCAGTGCCTGTCATGGTGAGAGACTCCAAGCCAGTTCAAAGCGAATCCACAGAATTCCAGAGAGAAGGCTGGAGGTGTTGTTTGGTAGTGGAGCCAGAGTTTGGCATGTTGTGAGGCCTAAGTTCAACCTACACCCCGAAGTCAAACTCATGAGAGTCTTTGTAGAAGGAATGAAACATGAACTTGAGTAGTTACGACATCTTTTAACTCTCTCTCAAGGTATCCTAAGCTGAATTTTTTGTCATAATAGAAGTCCTGCAGTGCCTCCCTCATTGGGTTTCTTTGTAAGCTCAGGCTGATGAGTCCCATGGACATGGACTGCTGAGATTACAGTGATATAGGAGATGAAGGAAACGGATGAGCTAATGTTTTAAAACTGAAGTTACATGGGATGGTCACAGGAGATTTCACTTCTAGGAGAGATAAAAAAGAACACCGAGTCAGGAAGAGGCAAGGGCCTCTGGCTTAAGGAGGACTATTTGGGGAGCTGTGGCTTTCAGCTGTGAAATCTCATCTGCCTCTATCTGAAGCTCTTCTCTGAAGACTTCACACTCCAGCTGTGAACTCCTGCCCACATAACAAGTGTTTTTGTCAGAATATCTTTGGATTGGCAGCCTCCAAATGTCGACACGGAGATTTCTTATCAATTAAGAAAGCTTTTCCACTAGCTTAGGCTTGTTACACTAGCTCTTATAATTGACACGAACCTACCTTTATTAATCCACATTATTCCACATGGCTTGGTTACCTCTACTCTGAACAGTATGTCCAACCTCTTCAGTGTCTCTCTGGTGTCTCTCTGGTGTAATCCACACACTTAGTTCCTCCTCCTCTTCCTCTTCTATCCTAACGGCCTATCTCCACCTTCCTAGCTATTGACCATTCTTTATTAAACCAATCATAAGGAGCCTTGGCAAAGACACATCTCCACAGAGTACAAAAAGATTGTCCCACAACATGCCCACATCCCACTGTGCACATAGTCCATGGGTCTGATTAGGGGAAATGGAGGAGGTGTTTTCCCTCTACCATGTTTTCCCAGACTGCAGCTCAAGAGATGTGAATGACTGACACCAGGGACCAGGTGTGAGTCCTCCCAACGCACCTGCCCTCTGTGTAAGCCACTTGAGTTTCCGAAGACTGGCTGGGTTCTCTTGATTTCCGTGTGGTTTTGCTGGCTCACATCATTATCCTAACTCCAAGAAAGAAGGTTTGTGATGACCCTTTATTTTCCAGTTTGGCCAGGACATGGCAACCAGATATTTGATACTTGACAGTCTCAATATCATTCAAAATGGAAATTTTAGATGAAAGAAACCTATCAATGATTCTAAGCAAATTTAATTAGCCTTTGTGTCAGGCAGATCTATGTCACAAAATACTTGAGAAAAAAAATTTAACTTGATAGGTAAAAGATGTATTTTGGCTCTTGTAGAACTGGAGATATAGCTTAACCATAGAGTACTTATGTAGCATGTGCAAACTGGATCTAGTCCCTGGCACACAAAATTGCAATGTTTGAGCTCATAATTTCAGAACTGTTTTGGTCTACTGTCATTTGGCCACATTATTTCCTGGCTATTGTAAGACAGAACATCACGATGGACAGGTAAAGAATCAAACAGCTCATCTCATGGTGGCCACATGAGAGAAAGGGATAAAGCATGACATCAAAGCCATGCCCCCAGTGACTACTTCGTTTAATTAGGACTCATTACCCGAAGTTCTTCCTAAACTTCCTAAATCAATCAATGGGGGAATCTATTGATGCAATTAGAGGGGCCATGATCCAGTCATGGCCCATGAACCCCCTGCTCCTCAGAACATGGCTGTGCTAGGTACAAAGCTTTCAATGTGTGAATCTTTAGGAGGACTTTTTAGATTTAAATCTCAATACCTCTTCAATATGTCAAGCGTTGTTCAGTCAGCTAAAAGCCATCTCAGAGAAAAGACTCAGTTCTCACCTAGAAGACAGAGCTTTGTATTCAGGTTCTATTCATATTTGACCATTGCTTGATCAGTGCTTCCCACTGTTCCCAAAGCTGTTGTCTACTGGAATGCTCTGGTGATCTCTGTGATCATAGTGATCATAGAATCCAGTTCCTCAGAATATATTTCTGGACACATCTACAGCCTATTGAGTAGCATAAAGCAGCACAACAGTACTAGTTCCAAGAGAGTACATTGAAAGGCTGCTGGAGCCAAACTCTAGAAATCACTGAGCATCACTTCCAGATGCTCTATTAGTTACGTCCATATTCTGGGAGTAGGCTCAAGGGTGTGGTGGGAGCTTCTTAGTAGCCATCTAGGCAAGGGAAGAGCAAAGAGCAGGCCTATCTAGTGCTCTGGCTCCTCACAACCCTGGAGTGCATATCTCCAATGAAAGCAAGAGCAGGAACATATCCGAGCAGAATAAAGTCACAAGATAGACCATCATCCCTGAGCGTTGGAAGGAATCTATGACAAGAGACTGTAGGATCTAAGTATTTGGGTGATAGCAGGCAACTTGGGGGAGATCAAATAGTCAAAATCTAAATTATTTTATGTACTTATTTATTTACTGTATGCACATGTGTGCTCCACACATGAGTGTGAAAGTCAGAGGTCAACATATAGAGTTGGTTCTCTCCTTCAACATGTGGATACTGAGGATTGGACTCAGGTTGTCAGGCTTGGTGGCAAGTGACTTTAGCTGCTGAGACTTGTTGTCCCAATTCCTCATTTAACCACTAAAGTAAATATGCCAGGCAGCATCTCTGTGAATAATTACAAATCTTTGGGTATAAAATGGCAATGCTCTTGGTCCTGGAGGTTTTTAGGCTCAGTAGTGATGGCTCCTCTGTATGCTTATAAAGCTATGGTTGGATAGGGTTTGAACATGTTCCCCAGAGTATCATATACTAGAAGCTTGGTCCTGGTGGCAGTGTGGTTAGCAATCCTTAAAGGAAAGGGCCTAGCACAAGGCAATTAGGTGATCATAACACAGCCTTCAGAAAGGATTGACATAGTTCTCAAGCAGTAGATTGGTTTTCACAAGGATGAGTTTCTACAAAACTAGGCTCTCTTTCTCTTGCTTCTGTTTTATCATGTGAGCTCTTGCATGTATCCCTGTCATCCATGTCCTGATATAGCTAGAAAACCTTCACTAGAGTTGAGCAGACTCTGAGGCCATTATTTGAAGAATTGGGGATGGAGCCCCAGGCTTTGGAGATGCTGGGCAAGAGCTCTGCCCACTGCTGATCTCTGTCATCAGGCAATAATTATATGTCCAATCTCAAACACTGAGGGGTAAACAACCCTCCTTTCTCAGTTAATGCCCAGCCTGGGGTGTGTTGTTATAGCAACACATAATCCAGTAAGGTAAATGGTGATAAGTGAACCTCAGTTAGTATGGGTGACATCCCCTGGCTGAAATCCCTGTGTGGAGTCTTCAGGTAGAGCTCCACCCTTCCATGGAGAGAGGCTGGGTTCCTATCACAAGTTTCTTAAAGGAGTCAGGCAGAGACTGCATGTTTGTTTGTCTGCTTATTTTTAAACCCCCACTTCAGAATTACACAGTGTCATTTCTACTGCATTCTATTTGTTACAGTGAGTCACAAAAGCCAGGCACGTTCAAGAGGAAGGATTGAAAACACACACACACACACACACACACACACACACACACACACACACACACACGGGGGTCAGGTCTTAAAATCACTCTAGGCCGTATGGAATTTTTTCCTCATAAAGATGAAGAACCAAGGCCTGGAGACGCTGAGTTTCCCACAGTGGCTCACAGAGCTGGCAAGTGGCAGAAGTGAGACTTGAAACCAGTTGAATAAGCCTCCAAAGCTGTTATCAAGCCACCTGTGATCCTGCCCAAAACAAGTAGTAAGCTCAAAACCAGAAGAAACTCATAAGCAAGGGAAGAATGAATGTATTCTAAGGAAGCTGAGAAAGCCTGAGCAGTGGAGTCAGCAGCATGGGAAGGGTCCAAGGGTGGATGCAGGTCTTGGAGATAAGAGTCAGAGGAGAGCATTCAAAGCAGGCCCAGGATGTGTGGAGTCAAGGATAATGCACTGCTGGGTGAACACAAAGGAAGAAAACAGGAGACATGAGCTGGATGTCACCTGGTCATAAAAGCACATCAGTGCCAGCCTGAGGACTTTCTTCACTTATGTCTCTGATGTACCACATACATCTCCTTAGCCCTGCTCTGAATCTATTGGGGCTCAGCATGCTGTTTTCACAAGCCCTCCAGGAGATTCCAAGACAGACCTGTCACAGGGGACCCTCTGCTCTCAGGTACTGGTGTAGACCAGCACCTAGGTAGGCAATCTTCTGAGTGTGGCATGCTGAACACACAATGAGAGAGCAGATTGTGTGTGTGAGAGAGAGAGAGAGAGAGAGAGAGAGAGAGAAAGAGAGAGAGACAGACAGAGACAGAGAGAGACAGAGACAGAGAGACAGACAGACAGAGACAGAGAGAGACAGTCAGACACACACACACACACACACACACACACACACACACAGACTTATGGCTCCTATAGAACAGGAGGAGGGATGGAGTGGTGGGCATGGATTGTGCTTGGTAAGGCAATTGGCATTGAGGCTTGGCCATTCCATTCAGTAGGAAGAGAGAGCGCCTCCTTCACAGTGTCCTCGATAAAGCTTAAGAGGCAAAATTTCTCTGAATATTTGAGCCACATTGCTCAAGAATCAGTGTAAACAGTACTCTGGGTTGGGTTACACACTTGGTTTCCTGTCACAGTATCAACCTATCTACTCTGCATTTTGCCTTTGGCAAAGCTTGGCTGGGTCACATAGTTTCTCTGTGCCTTCTGTATAACAAACACCACTGGTTTTTCTATGCGGATTGCGGAATGTTTTAAATGCTAAGATATATGGACATCTACTTGGAAATTGAAAATGTTCTTGTTACAAAATGTTTGCTATTTTCTACCTCGTGTTGTCACTCATCATATAGTCACTCAATATTTATGTGCACCTACTAGGTGCAAGGCCCTAAGAGCATAATCATGGTCTTGTTGTGCACCTACTGGGCACAAGGTCCTTAGAATGCAACCATGGCCTGCTGTTTGGGCCTCTTTTCCTTTGTTCTTCTGTGAGATAGAGAAAAACACAGTTTCGAGAATTGGGCTTCAGGCATGAAGTTTATAATCCTGTGAAATCCATCTCCAGCCACACTGATTCACCGGATACAATAGATTGAAGATCTGCCTTGCATGTCTCAAAAATGTGTGAGAATCAGAAAGCATCAGAGAAGGGAAGTGCAGTGCAGGCTGTGCCCACCCAGCCTCAGGTGGGTTTGTGCCCCCCTCCCTTTCCCGACGCCTCCCGTCACCCCCCCCCCAGGGTCCTTGGCTCCATGCAGAATACCCCTTTGCCTAGCTCTTAGCTCGCATGTGGAGACCTACAGATGTCACTGTGTTTCTGAATACTCCTAACTGGCTGCTGTTCCAGTTCATAGAAAAACGTTTAAGAACCCACTCTCTACACGGCCAGTTCAGGGCACATTGCACATAAGCAGATTTCCCTGTTTCTTTGCATTCTTTATGTGATGATGGCATCAGCTTAATGTTATCAAAGGAAGGCATCCCTTTGGGAGGTAGGGACCCCAGAGAGTTCTGGAGCATGGGGGACATCTCTGCTGGAGGAGAGGGAAAGGACAGGGAGCACACAGCTGCCTGGTGCCTGGGTGAGAAATGGTGGGGTGAGGGGGCAGGAAAATGCAGAAACCTCAAGTCCTTAAGCCCGATCTCATATAGGACTTCAGGCCCTGTTTATTACCCACAGCAAACTGCTAGAGATACACATAGGTTTTTTAATGCTTTATACACATACTTTACACACACACACACACACACACACTCACACTCAGACACAAATCTATAAACCAAATTAGTCATTAGTCATAATGGCTCTGCCATTATGCTTTTGAGTGGTTGAAAGTTCCTACTGCTAATGACCTGGCTAGAACTCAGAGAGCTTCTAGTGGTGGTGGGCAACTCTCTCATCAGTGGATGGAGAGCCCAGGCCTTCCATGTACAGGGTTAGCCTTGTCTCCCATGGCTGCTGCCCTTTTGACTGCAGCTGGCAGCAGGCCCCTCCCTAAAGGCCCAGCAGTGGCCCTGGGGTGAGGGGAGAGGGGCTGTTTCTCCGGACTTCCGGATATAGGATCCAGTGACACCTGCAAGGGTCAGGCTGTGAATGTTTTGGGTAATTTCTCTATTTTTTTTTTCTCAACATTCCCTGAAGCTAATGATCACCCACCTGTTTGAACAGTGTTTTCTTTTCCTCACCAAGAATGAAGGCCACGGAACTTTCCCATCAGCAAATGTCCTTTGAGAATGTTCAGCTCCCAGGCTAGGCTCAGTGAGGCTCCAGCTGACCTTTGCCCTGCTTTGCACCTGGAGCCTAAGCTTAGTGACCTGAGCTGAGTGACCTGTGGGCTCCTGTGTCACTGAGTGGATTTGCAAATACAAACAGCTGTACCAAATCTCCATCAGAAATAGAGAGAGGCCAGGAAGGGGTCCAGGAGATCCCGGGGGCATGTGGTGGGTAGGGCTGAAAAGTCACTCTCCTCTGTGAGGAGGAAGGGAGTGAGGAGGGCAAGGAGGAGGAAGAGGAAAAGAAGGAGGAAAGGAGGAGAGTTGGAGGAAGAGAAGGATGGCTAGTGGAAAGGACAGTGTCCTGTCCTGGAGATCTTCACCATGACCTCCGGGTTGGGGAACCAGCTATTTCAGGATGAGCGAACTGAGAAAAGAACACAGTCTGAGTTTGCTTTGCCTTTGGAGAGTCTGAAGGTGACGTGCCAGAAAGCTAGCCTGACGCTTCCTATAAATGATGATGGTGGTGATGATGATGGTGATGATCTGCCCTTTGCAGCTGGTCCTTTCCAAGACCTTGAATAGCCAGCGTGGAGAGCCCTGGTCAGCAGGCAATCTCTCTGGCTCTAGGAGACATAGTGACTGCCTAAAATTCAAAGTTGTGTTTCTTAAGCTTACTTTTAATAGTGTGTCTATGTGTGTCTGTATGTGGGCTTGTGCACAGTCATGCTGTGCCTTTGGAAGACGGAAAAGGCTCCAGATCCCCCTGAAGGTAGAGTTACAGGCATAGTGAGCTTCCTGATATGAGGGTTCTGAGAACCAAACTCTGGTCCTCTGTAAGAACAGCATACTTCCCTCCTCCTCTCCTTCTCCTTCTTTTAAATCGTTACTTTATTTGTGTTCCTTTTTACCATTACTTTGTTACTTTATGTGTCTCCTTACAACAGACAGAGATCATGACAGAAAAGCACAAGGAAATGCACAGAACAGGAGACCATGTGGTGCCGGCTCAGGCTGATATGTCTACGGCACAACATCAATACCTAGGGCTCAGAGATAGTAGTGGAAGGTAAGATAGAAAGAGCAAGAACTTTGTCAGAAAAACTACACCCAGGAAGTCTCACCAACATGGCTGCCTAAACAAGACCTGAACAGGACGACACCAAGACACATATGAGCATGGAAGGGGAAAACCCCACGACCCTCCACAAGAACTACAGGCAACTAAGGAATATGGGAGCAGGAAAAATAGTCTTCCCAGGGAAGAGCTCCTCATTGGTTAGCCATTACCAAGTGTTCCGCCTTGGAATCATAGCTGCACAGGTAAGAATTTACATACATTGATGTATGTAACAACAGATGGAGAAACAGAGGCCATGATTTGAGAGAGAGTAAGAGGAGCATAGGAAGGGCTGGAGGTAGGAAAGGAAAGGGAGAAAGCTGGGGAAAACTATGTAATTATGTTTTAATTTCAAAAACTACAAACTACGTAAAATAACATGTTTTAAGCAACCTTCAGAAAGAACTTTCTAGAAAACTGCTAAGAGGTGAATGACTTACTGACTCTCGGGAACGGGGAGTATTTTTTTTTTTTTAAAGATTTTTATATTTCCTTCCCATCAATATTCATCCCAGTGTCTGAGAAAATGAAATAAAGAGGAAAAAGGATGTTGCTATAGTAATTGTAATCTAAAATAAAACAAAATAAAAACAAAAATGAAGTAGGAGGCAGAAAAGATGGCTCAGCTACTAAGAGCACTGGCTGCTCTTGCAGAGGACCTGGGTTCATTCCCACCACACACATGGCGGCTCCCAGTCATCTATAACTCTTGCTCTAGGTGATCCAATGCACTCTTCCGGCTTCCTTGAGCATCAGGCATATACCCAGTGCACACACACACATGTAGACAAAAAGTTCATATGTATCAAATAAAAACAAATGGCTTTAAAAAGAAACCAAATAGATTTTTTTTTCCAGATGTGGAAATTTACAAGCCAAAGCGCATGAAAGTACTAAGTCCCGTAGTAGTGGCACAATTTTCATTAAAGAGCCAAATATGAGGGATTTCTCTGTTGGGTTTCATGTTTTACTCAGCAATTGTATTTAATTAATATAATATTATAAGAAGACAAACAAACAACTAGCAAAAAGTGGAGAGACTCCAGAAAAGACTTGTTACCATGTTGGTTTATAGTAAATTTTGAAACAAGCCTTACGTTTCAGGGGCGTTGAATCAATTGTGAATCTTTATGGGGGAATTATTTGTAAAATCCCACTTCCTAGATGCAGTATGAAATTCAAAGGGAACCGTGAAGTGACACTTTCTGCATCCTACAAGTGGCGCTTTTCTCCCAGACCTGCTGCCACCATGACCAGCATCTGAGTGGGGATGTGCTGTCTCCCGGCTTGCTCAGCTACAACTGAACACATAGCTGAGAATAACTGCTTCCAAGCCCATTGCTGCCCACAGCACATCCGCCTGCTGCTTCCCCCAGGGTGTAAGGAGATCTCCTAGGATCCCAATCACTTGCACACATCTGGAGCCATGTTGCCCTACGCTGGTCTGCGTTTGTCTTCCCTCCTCTCTGTGCCTTTACGGAGACCTTTGGCAGGCCCATCCTCTGTTCACTGCAATAATCCACGTTGTTAGTTTAACATCTGTCCCTCCTGTGTTCCTTCAGCTCAGTGCTCAGTGCCGGGCTCCACCTCACCTTTTCCTGGCACAAGACCAGGGAGGCATTACACCTGTCCTTCTCAAGGCCACCAGGACCTGCTCTTCACCAGTTCAAGCCACAAGGAGGGATTGAGCTGTCACAGAGTTGTATGATGTTGATGTCTGCAAGGTGAACTGTGGTTATTATTAGCCAAGAATTGGTCATGACTCATAGATGAAATTAGACTAATTCCTTGTTAAGGTCCATGGTCCTACAGCTGCAGCAAATCAGATGGACTGGCTGCAAGGAGGCCAGAGCCATATGAAATGTAATAGTCAGTATCACATCTGTGAGAGCTCCCTGCTCCAGAAGAGCTGAGGCCTCCTTATGGTGTAGGTGTAAGTTTGTAAAGTCATTGTGAGGGTTTCTACTTAACTTCTAGGAGCAGTTGAAATGTGTATTTGTGAGTGCTGTGAGCAGTGTGTCAGGGCTGGGAGCCAGTGTGAATGTGAGGCCAAGCCTCCCCACTGTCTGATCTGTGTTCTGAGAAGGAAGTCAAATCACCCATGCCTCAGTTTCTCTCTTGTTGATCTGGCATTAAGTCCAATTAAAGAGCTGATGGTTACCATCAAGATATGTGGGCACTATTGTACCTTAGGAATACTGTCCCACACTGGTTGTTACTTTCATAGTCATTATAGCTGGATAGGACTATTGGTTGCTTCCCTTCGTTGGAAGCTTGCATATTAACTTCTAGTACGATGAAAGCTAGTCCTTAGGGAAGAGGCTTTCAGGTCAGAACCAGCTGAGATATCTGGGTTCTGTGTGCAAAGTAAATGCCATCTTCACGAAAGATAATAACAATAGACTATAATATTTTGGGAGTCACCTGGACATAGCAGATAGCAACTCAAAAGGAGGCTTCACATGTCTGGTATTGGGTTTTGTTAGTCTATTACCCTTGGGGGAGTGTCATCAGCCTATAGGAGAAAATTTCATTTAAACTGTATATGTATACACATACTTGTATGCATTATACTTTATTTTAGGTAAATAGATAATAATGCAATTCCTTGCAGCTTTTCAGATATCTTTAATATTGTTGCACCCTGATCCCCCTATTAAAACCATCATCCATTTTCCCATGAACCTCTTCCAATAACTTGTACCCTGTTATTCCCCTCCCCATTGTTTCTCCCCAGCATGGTCCCCTTTTGCTTTCTTGGTTTCTGATGTTTTACCCATTATGTGGTCACATTTGAAGATCTGGATCTAGGAACCACAGATGAGAGAGAACATTCAAGCTGTGTCTGAGTTACTTCACTCAATGACATTCTCTAGTTCTACCCATTTACTTTCAAATTTAATGATTTATTTCTTCTCTTTAAAGTTGAAAAGTATACAAATCACATTTCTGTTATTCAGCATCAGTTGAAGAATGTTTAGATGGTTTTCACTGTCCAGATGTTTTCAATAGAGCTGCAGTGAACATGGCTGAGCAAGTATCTGTAGGATAGGATGTCCAGTCCTTTGGGCAGATGCTGAAGAGCTGTATAGCTAGGTCATGTGGTAGATTTATTTATTGTGATGTTGAGGGTTTTCCACACTGATTCCCACAGTTGTTGTACCAGTTAGCAACCTTACCAGGGAACGAGGGGTCGTCTCTCCTTACATCATCTTCAGCATTTGTCCTCTGTGGTGGTGTTAATCTTTGTCATTCTACTGGGGTAAGATGAAATCCCAAAGTTGTTTTGATTTGCATATAACTAAATGCTAGGAACTTATTCTTTTTTATTTTATTATATATATATATATATTATTTTTTTCTTATTTTACATATCGATTCCAGTTCCCTTTTCCTCCCTTCCTCCCAAGCATAATAAAAGCAATATACAGTAAGTCAACAGCCATCATCACACTAAATGGAGAGAAACTCAATGCAATTCCTCTAAAATCAGGAACAAGACAAGTTGTCCACTTCATTATCTCTTCAATATTGTACTTGAAGCTCTAGCTAGAGCAATAAGACATCAAAAGGAGATCAAGGAGATACAAATTGGAAAGGAAGAAGTCCAACTTTCACTATTTGCAGATGACATGATAGTTTACAGAAGTGACCTGAAAAACTAAACCAAGGAACTCCTACAACTGATAAACATAAAGTGGCAAGATACAAGATTAACTAAAAAGAATCAGTAGCCTTACTAATAGAGATTTTTGAGTCTGTGTTCATTAGAAATGCTGATATGTAAGTAGGAGTGTGTGTGTGTGTGTGTGTGTGCGTGTGTTTATCTGGTTGTTATCTGGTATTAGAGTGATACTAGCTTTATAGAGTTTGAGAGTGCTCCTGATTTTATTTTTTAATTGTTTGGTAAGTTTAAGAAGGATTGAATATAGAGTTTCTTTGGAATTTTTGTAGAATTCTTCTCTGAATCTATATTATCTTGGAATTTTTTAGTTGGAAGTTATTATTATTACTTTTATTATTACTATTTCAATCTCCTCATTTTTGTTATGGGTCTATTTAGGATGTTGATCTCTTCCTGGTTTAATTTTGGTGGTTTGGCTGACTTTAGAAATTCACTCATTTCTTTCAGATTATCCAACTTAATGGAGTACAAGTTTTGAAGAACCCCTTATAATATTCTGAATTTCTTTGATGTTTGTTGTAATGTTCCCATGTTCATGTCTGATTCTGTTAATTTGGGTCTTCTTTTCTTTCTTCTGGTTAATTAAGTCAAGGTTTGTTGATTTTAGTTCCTCAAAGAATCAACTCTTAGATTTGTTGCTTCTTTGTATTATTTTCTTTATTTCTACTTAATTGTTTTCAGCCGTCACTTTATTTCTTGCTCTCTAGTGGATTTAAGTTTGGTTTGTTCTTTCAAATTTATAGTTATAGATGTATCATTAAGTCATTATTTGTGGTAGTCCTTATTTTTTTTATGTGGGCATACAGAGTTGTAAATTTTCCTATAGGATGGCTTTTAGTGTGTCCCAAAGGTGTGTTGTGTTACATGTTATTTCCAGGCAATACTTTCTTTCATTCTTGATTTCTTCTTTGATCATTCACCATTCTGTGTTGAGTTGTTTAATATCCAAGGTTTTAAGTATTTAATAAGGATTTATTTGCTGTCAGTTTTAAGTTTTCTTGCACTGTGGTCATATTGGGTATACAGAGTAATTTCAAACTTCTTTCATTTGTAAAGATTTGTTTTATGTCCATCTGTTTTAGAGACACTCCCATGTGCTGCTGAGTGGAATATTCTGTGGACATCTGTTAAGTTCACTTGATATAAGGTGTCTTTTAATTCTCTGCTTATTTTTTGTTCATATATCCTGTCTATTGGAGAAAGTGGTGTTGAAGTCACCTACCTTTAATAGATTGATATTAACATGTGTCTTTAATCCAGTAACACACTTTTTATTAAATTGCATGCAACAGAATTTGCTTAAGATAGTAATATCTATTGTTGGTTGTTCTTTTACTCTTTTCTTTTTGTTCTTTGTTCTTTGGGGGCCCCAGCACCCATCTCCCAATAAGTCACACACAGAGGCTTATTCTTTCTTATAATGGTCAGCCTTTTCTAGCCAGCTTTTCTTAAATTATCTTGCCTTTCTTTTTGCCTCCAGACTTTTACCTTTCTCTGTTTCTGCATATCTTTTCTTTCTTTCTTAATCAGTGTGTGGCTGGGTGGCTGGTCCCTTCTTTCCTTGCTTCTTATTCTCTCTTTCCCAGATTTCTGTTTCTATTTATTCTTCTTGCCTGCCAGCCCCCCTGTCCTTTATCCTGCCTCACTATTTGCCATTCAGTGCTTTATTAGAGCAATCAGGTGTTTTAGACACACAGGGTTTATTCTCTTTAATTTCATTGAGCTATTTCTTTGTGTCTTCTTTAAACTCCCCAAATTCTTTGGTAAAGTTCATGATTATTCTTTTAAATTCTGTGTCTCGAGGATGATCTAGATAATTCCCATTGGCAAACCTTCATAGTGTACTAGTGACTTTCTGGGAAGGGGATATGCCTTGGTCCTTTATATTGTTTTCATTTTTATTATGAGATCTGAGCATGTGAACTTCTTTTGTTACTTCTGTGTCTGAAATGGACAGGGCAGGTCGGGGCAGGACACAGGATTTGTGAGACAGATTGGTTCTAAAGTTTGGCTATGGCTTAGGTTGAACAAAATCAGTTGATCACAAGAGTCTGACCTGCTGTCCAGGATATATGTCCTGGTCCAGGCCTGAATGTGAGGTTAAATATGGGTATTAGATAGAGTATGTGGAGAAGAGGATTGGACAGACACAGCCAGCCAAACTCTGCTATGAGATGTATAGAACTTGGCTTTGCAGAGAAGTTGGAATATGTTGTGTGAGGAGCCTTGAGATTGAGGGTGGTGGGGAGTTTCCTGGCCTGAGCAGGGAGGTTAGGAGCCATGCAAACAGTAGTGGTCAGATTAGGCAAGGACAACGAATATGGGGCCTGGGCTATATCTGAGTGACTGAGGAGGGCACCTGGGGAGGATCAGGTGAACTCCATCTGGAAAGATCCTAGCCAGGATGTGTAGGCTGTATTTAGTTTTTAATTAAATTTTTTTATTAACTCTATAGTCCCTAATTTAAAAAAATATTTACCATATTGAGTCTTCTGCCCCATGAACATACTATTCTAGTTATTAAGTTTTTATATGTATTTATAAAAACTTTTCAGAGTTTTCTCTATAGAGGACTTGTACATCCCTTATAGCTGCACTACTAGTTTATGGCATGCATGAGCACTGTCCCAAATGATGTATTTTCATGTTTTTGCATCAGAATCGCCTTTGGCAGAGGCAGCCACACAGTGGATATTTTCCTTTACTTACATTTCGTCAGTCACATTACTGAAATTATTGCACTTTCATAATGTGACTTTAATCTCTTTCAGTGCAATGGCTCCCTTGGTTTTCTCTCTCCGAACTCTTTGCTGCTCACATAAAGGAAACGCTAGTGAAAGGGGATTCGTGGATGGTTGGGGACAAAGCCAGGCAGTAACCAGACAGTACTGCTTGTGCTCCGGATTAGAGTCACTAAGTGTTCTCATCTTTCTCAAGACAAAGCGAGTCTCCTAGGTCTATCAGGCAAAAGATCCTAATACTTTTCAGATCGCCCCAAATAATTTATCACTTCCTGTCTCTTGTTGCTTTTGGAATGTTCTATCGTGTTCAGTTTGTTGCTGTTGGTAACAGGTACCATTCAATAACATTAGATTATTACCCAATTTAAGCCTTTAATATAGGATTACACCGTCCTATTCTATAGATGGAGAAAGAGAGGATTGTAGAAGTTGAATGACTTTTCCAAGTTTGTTCTGCTCGGTAGTATAGCTGAGTATCAACCCCAGACTGGCCTGACTGTAGATCTCATATTGCACATAGACATATCTCCCCTCTCTCCTCCCCTCCCCGCCCCGCCCCTCCCCTCCCCTCCCCGCCCCTCCCCTCTTCTCTTCCTCCTTTTTCTCTTTCAGTTAAGAGTCTTAGAACACTCGGTCCATTATTTTGGATTTCTTTCTTTCTTTCTTCCTTTTGGTCAGGTCAAGAGGGTGAGATTGTAACAGGCGGCTGCCACAACTTTGGAAAGTAATGTTGGTGGCAAGGAGGCAGGTGAGAGATTGAACCAGGCATTCTTGATTATTTCCTTTCTGTAGTGGCTGATCTCCCCCACTCCCCATTCATGTCTGCCAGTTCTCAGAATGTGCCATTTATCGGGAAAGAGAGTCTTTTCAAGTGTAATTGTTAGCTAAGTTAACAGAGACCAAACTGAATTGGGTATTAGTGTGATTTGCTGTTGATTGTACCACAGAGGGTTGTGAGCGCAGTTGGGAGAGGGGTGGGGAGGCTGTAGAACCTGTAAGAGTAGGGCCTTGTGTGGAATCCTTAGGTCACATTCCTTAAAAGGGGATAGTGTGTGTGTGTGTCTGTCTGTCTGTCTGTCTGTCTGTCCGTCCGTCCTGGATGATGAGATGTGTGCCCTTTGCTCTGATAAGTACTCATCGCCATTACTGCCCAGCACTCCCACCAATGCTCTCAATAGAGCTCAAATTAAATACAGTCTTAAATTCAAATACACAAAACCAAGAACCCAAATAAGCTTTTCCTGTTCACAAATTGACTTCCCAGGAACCTCGTTATAGGATGACTAATGTGGGAATCATAAACTGGCTAAACCCGGTGACTTACAAGGAAAAGACTCTGAGATGCACGGTGAAGAAGCTCAAGACCCACAGAGGTTTTCTCTGCAGGTGAAAGTAATGCCAAGGACCGCCCATTGCTGAAAGAGTAAAACAGCCCTTTCTTTGGAGAACAGAGAGAGAGGATGGCTCTACCAGCACCTTCATTCCTGTGTCCCAGCCTCTAAAACTGTGGGGAGAGGCATGTTTATTCTTGTCTTCATCCACCACTTTTGTGATGATTTTTTTTTACAAAGTGTCATGCTCTTTTTTAAGTTATTTTATGTGCATGAGGTTTTTCCTTCCCTTTGCCTCCATGCATGTGTATGCATCATGGACCTGCTTGGTGCCTATGGTGGTCGTAAGAAGGTGGTGGTTCACCTGGAACTGGAGTTAGACAGTTGTGAGCTGCTGTGTGGGTGCCAGGAACCAAACCTAGGCCCTCTGCAAGAACAAGTGTTCCTCATCACTGAGCCATCTCTCTAGCCCCTGCAGTAATTCTTGACAAGAACCAGAGGAACCCTGAAACCTACTCCAGAAAAAATGTTGTTTATGAAATACTTGAAGTGACAATGGTTTGGCTAATTTCTGGTTCTTTTGAGTGTATATCTTAAAGAACCAGTTTATGCTTTTTGGTATGTGAGATGCAGATGAAATGACCCGGACAATCAATTGATGGGGCAGTTTCTTGCCGCCTTTGGTCTGAGCTGAGAATGCCTCCTGAAAATGTGTCTAGCAGACTATGCATGTACAAATTGGTTGTGTGGATGAAGACATTTATGAATGAGGAGAACAGGAGGCACAGGAAGGGAGCCTATCTTTCTGAGGAAAGATTTCATATGTTTCTCTGGAGGGCAGTCTCATTTTGTATGATAAACCTGCATGTTTTTGACCTGGTGCCTGAGCCTCTTTGGGACTTTGTTCCCCTCATCAGTGGGAGAAGATACTTGATCCCTTGAAGAGTTGCTGAGAGGGTCAGTCACCTGAAGAGCTGAACAGCTGACATAGTTCATGAGCCTGGTGTCGTGTCATAACTGTTGACATCATTCCCTGGTGTCATAACTGTTACTTTGGCCCACTCCTCTCTTACATGGGAAGTCTATAACTGTGGCACCCAGTGCCTCTCTCAAGGTAGAGGCCCGTATTTTGCGCTCTATATGCATGGGTGATATGAAAATGTCTAGATGTGAAGTGTGCACATTAGATGTCTATTGCAGGGGTTCCATGGGAGGGAGAAGGAAGTAAGAGAGGATAATGGGTGAAAATGATCAAAACATATTATGTTTTGTGTATGAAATTGTAAAAGTGTGAATGAATGAATGAATGAATGAATGAATGAAATGCCAGTTGTTAAATATGCCCACAAAGCCATGCCTATCCCTTGAAAGTTGTTGGGTTTAGCTCAAGTAATATATCACATTTTCTAAGCGGCCCTCCTTTGAGAACGAAGCATCAATGTATTAAGTCACTTAGCCACACATTTTAAATCTCTTTAACATTGTCCTCATTCGTCCCAGGACTGTCAACACAGCTGTTACTGGGCTTAGGTGTAGACAGCTTTCTAAACGGACTAGTGAGTCTATTGGTTCTGGCTTAATAGATCTGCTATTAATGTCTTCCAGCGTGTGCTACTGTACTCAATAAATCATCTTCCCTGGAGGTAATAAAAGGAGAAACAACGAAAGGGGTAAGAGAAAAGGCATCAATCTCTACTAATAACGAGCCCGGGAGCATCTCTCCCAGGAAGAGAGAAAGCGTGTGAATGGAAGTGTTGGTGGACACAAGCTGTTTGTCCTGAGATCGGTTTGTCAGCTTTCCCAGCGCTGAGTTGTGTCCCCAGGAATGTACTTCCAAGATGATTGTGAGGGCACAGTAGCAAGTCTGTCCGCTGAAGGCAGCGGCCCCAGGTACTTTGGAAGCAGATGTTGGCAAACAGTTTCTCTGCAGAGCCTGGTCTCTAGCCAGTTTCTTAAGCTTCAACAGATCCAATAACCAAAGCGCAGTGGCTTCAAGAGCTGCGCTTGGTTGATTTTATATGCAGACACACAATGACAGGAGGCACTGCAATGGCAGTTTACGACTCTGTAAAGCCATTATTCTGCTCAGTGCCCTGGACAGCTTGGTTAAAAGGCTGGGAGGAGGGCAGAGCCAGGGATCCCTTAAACAAGGCAGTGTGGGTGTTGAAACTAGATCTGATTCCAGGCCCAGTATTCCTCCTACAGCAGTGTGCTGTCCCGGAGGCGGCAGATACTTGGAGCCTTGCAGTCTGTTCCCAGGTAGTCTGCTAGCCGATACTTGCCTCCAGGTCTCAGGCAGCTCTGGATCCCTTGCCTTTTATGGATGCACCATTAGGGGCAAATCAGTCTTTGCATTCGCTGTCTTTGCCTTCAGTCTGCAACAGTCTAAAAACTTCTAAATAAAGTAGAGCTGTCTGCTACAAGCGCAGTAACCACTCTTCATCGCCGAGCCAACTCTCCAGCCTCTCGGTGCATTTTGCAGAGAATAATTGGAGCAGGTTTCTCGGATGAATAGGTCACTGTACTATTATGGTTCAAATTACTCGACAAATTTGTAGCAATTTCAAGAACAATTGTTATAGGGAAATCCTAACTACCATTTTTACTGGTTGATTGGCCTTTAATATAGAGAAGCAGGCAAGGCAGCAGGCACAGTCTGTTCCACTGAACTACTGATACAGGCTCTTTACAGAATAAGGGGAAGGATATGTTCTGCTAAAAGCCCAAGAACAATGAGTCTGGCAAGATATAAAGAGATATTTGTTGTTGCTTTGTGTGTGTGTGTGCTCGTGCATGCATGTGTGTGCATGTACCACCCATGATATGTATGTGGAGGCCAGACAATAACTGTTTTGGAGTCAGCTCTTGCCTTCCATATCATTTTGAGGCAAGCTCTCTATTGTTTATGTTGTTGCTCTGGGCACTCCAGCTGGAACAAACTTGTCTGTTTTACACAACTAATACTTTCACCCACTGCCTTGGTTAGGGGTACTACTGTTATAATGAAACACCATGACCAAAACTGAGTTGGGAAGAAAAGGTTTTATTTGGCTTACACTTCTGTATCATCTTGGAAGAAAGTCAGGACAGGAACTCAGGCAGGGCCAGAACCTGAAGGCAGGAGCTGACGCAGAGGCCATGGAGAGGGGGCTTGTTCATTCATGAATTGCTCTTCTTCCTTCCTTCCTTCTTTCCTTCCTTCCATTCATTTCTTTTTTATTCTTTCCTTGCTTCCTTCCCTTCTTTCTAAGTATCATTTTCTTCTTCTCTCATTCATTACATCCCAACTGCAGTTTCCCTCCCCCCACCTTCCCAGTGCCCGTACCCCCCTCTCGCCAGGGGCACTCCCCTGCATTTCCTTCTGGGGTGGTGGAAAGCAGGTTTCCCCAGGACATCAACTGCATATGGCATAACAAGTTACAATAAAACTAGGCACAGACCCTCATATTGAGCCTGAAGCAACCTAATAGGAGGAAAAGGGTCCCAAAAGCAGGTAAAGAATCAAAGACACCACTCACTCCCACTGCTATGAGTCCCACAAGAACACCAAGCTACATAATCATATGTAGAGGACCTAGCTCAGACCCATACAGGGGCTACGCTTGCCCCTTCAGTCTCTGTCAGCCCCCACGGGCCCTGCTTAGCTGATTTAGTGGGCCATTTTCTCCTGGTGTTCTGCTCTGACTCCTACAGTACCCCCTCTCCTGCATGATTCCCCTGGCTGCATCTAGTGCTTGGTTGTGGGGCTCTGCATATACCTTATGGTTTTGTTGCTGGGTTGATGTCCCAGTCCCACTGCTGGGAGCCTTGCCTGGTTACAAAAGAGCCTGTTCTAGGGCTCCACATCCCCCATTACTAATAGGCTTCAATAAGGCTGCTCTCACAGATTCTAGGGAGTTGGTTTTTGTTTTTAAACACATTAAGTTTCTGCATTGTCCCCCAATTCCAGTTATCCCTCCCAGTATTCTCTCCCCCTATCTCTTTCCTCTCTCTCTTCCCTCTCCCACCTCTCTCCCACCACTACCTAACCCCTCTTGTTCCCATCTGCACCTGCACCAGTCCACTCACAAAAGTCTATTCCATTTCCCCTTCCCAGGAAGATCCATTCACCGCCCCCTTGAGTCCTCCTTGTTACTTAGCCTCTCTGTGTCTGTAGATTGTAGCATGATTATCCTTTACAGCTAATGACCACTTATGAGTGAGTAAAATGCAATCTTTGTCTTTCTGTGTCTGGGTTAGCTCAACGAGGATGATTTCTTTTTTCTAGTTCCACCAACATGCCTGAAAATTGTTTTTAAGAGCAGAGTAATATTCTATTGTATAAATGTACCACATTTTCTTTATCCACTCTGTTTGAGGAACATCTAGGTTTTTCCCAGTTTCTGGCTATTATGAATAAAGCTGCTATGAACAGAGTTGAACAAGTAAGTATCCTTGTGATAATATGGAATGTCCTTTGGGAATATGCCCAGGTGTACTATAGATGGATCTTGTGGTAGATCTGCTTCCAATATTCTGAGGAACCACCATATTGATTTCCATAGTGGTAGTATAGTTTGTACTTCCACAGAAATGGCGGAGGGTTCCCTTTGCTCCACATTCTCTCCAGAGTCAGCTATCACTTGTGTTTTTGATCTTAGCTATTCTGACAGGTATAAGATGGAATCTCAAAATGGTTTTGATTTGCATTTCCATGATAGTTAAGGATGTTAAACATTTCCTCAAGTGTTTCTTGGCCATTTGAGATTCCTCTGTTTAAAATTCTTTTTAGAGAACTTTTAATTTTTAATCCATTTTTAAAATGGATTACTTGGTTTGCTGATGCCTAGTTTCTTGAGTTCTTTATATACTCTGGATATTAGCCTTATCAGATGAGGAGTTGGTGAAAATCTTTTCCCATCTGTAGGCTGATGTTTTCATCCTATTGAGAGTGTTCTATACCTTACAGAAGCTTTTCAGTTTCTTGAGGTCCCATTTATTGATTGTTGTTCTTAGTGCTTGTGCTATTGGTGCTCTGTTCAGGAAGTTGTCTCCTGTGTCAGTGTGTTCAAAGCTATTCCCCACTTTCTCTTCTATTAGGATCGATGTATCTGGTTATATGTTGAGGTCTTTGATCCATTTGGACTTGAGTTTTGTTCAAGGAAATAGATATGGATCTATTTGCATCTTTCTACATGCTGACATCCAGTTAGATCAGCACCATTTTTTGAAGATGTTTTCTTTTTTCCATTGTGTATTTCTGGCTTCTTTGTCAAAATAAGGTGTCCATAGGTGTGTGGATTTATGTATGGGCTTTCAATTAAATTCCATTGAGCAACCTGTTTGCTTTTATATCAAAACCACGCAATTTTTATTACTATAGCTCTGAGGACAGCTTGAAATAAGGGATGGCAATACCTCGGGATGATCTTTTATTATTATTAAAGGTTGTTTTAGCTATTCTGGGATTTTTTTTCCACATGAAGTTGAGTATTTTTTTTCAAAGTCTGTAAAGAATTGTGTTGGAATTTTAATGATGATTGCATTGAATATGTAATCATTGGTAAGATGAACAGTTTTAACTATGTTAATTCTACCAATCCATGAACATGGGAGTTCTTTCCATCCTCTGATATATTCTTTCAATTTCTTTCTTCAAAGACTCGAAGATTTTGTTGTACAGGTCTTTAACTTGCTTGTTTAGAGTTACTCTAAGATATTTTTGTATTATTTTTGGCTATTGTGAATGGGGTTGTTTCCCTGATTTCTTTCTCAGCCCATTTGTTATTTATGTATAGGAGGGCTACTGATTTTTTTGAGTTAGTTTTGTACTCTGTTACTTAACTGAAGGTGTTTAGCTGCTGTAGCAGTTCCCTCCTAGAATTTTTGGAGTCAATATACTATCATGTAATCATGCAAATAATGATATTTTGATGTCTTCCTTTCCAATTTGTATCCCCTTGATCTACTTTAGTTGTCATATTGCTCCAGCTACAGTGTTGTCTGTTGTTATATCCCCTGCTTTCTTTCAGATTTTGTTAACTGAGAAATTTTCCCTCTGTCTTTTAGTTAGTTTGGATAAAGGTTTGTCTATCTTGTTGATTTTCTCAAAGAACCAACTCTTTCTTTCACTGATTCTTTGCATTGTTCTCTTTGTTTCTATTTTATTGATTTCAGCCCTCAGTTTGATTGTTTACTCCTCTTGGGTGTTTTGTTTCTTTTTGTTCTAGAGCCTTCAGGTGTGCTGTTAAGTTGCTAGTATGAAATCAATGAAATTTCTTTATGAAGGCACTTAGTACCATGAACTTTCCTCTCTAGCACTGCTTTTATCACGTCCCATAAGTTTGGGTATGCTGTGCCTTCATTTTCATTGAGTTCTAGGAAGTCTTCAATTTTTTACTTTATTTCTGCCTTTACCCAATTGTCATTCAGTATAGAGTTACTCAGTTTTCATGAGTTTGTAGGCTTTCTATTATTTCTTTTGTTGTTGGAATCCAGCTTTATTCTGTGGTGGTCTGTTCGGTTGTAGGTGGTTATTTCAATTTTCTTGTATCTGTTGAGACTTGCTTTGTGACCAAGTATGCAGTCAATTTTGGAGAAAGTTCCATGAAGTGCCAAGAAAAAGGTATACTCTTTTGTGTTTAGGTCTATTTGGTTTATAACATGTTACCTCTATTATTTCTCTGTCTGAATGACTTGTCCTTTGTTGAGAATTTGGTATTGAAGTCTCCCAATATCTGCTGATGGCCGTGTCAGAGGAGCAGCAGATGGCAGTTGAGTTCTGGGGTGTCAGTCCACCAGGAGACAAATCCCTGATGGGTAAATCTTGGATAGGCAAGGCCCTGAGCCCACAGAGCCCAGAGTGTCTTTTGCTTCAGCTGTACCTTCCACATGTTTGCTGCTGCCATCTTCCTCTGGTATCTGACATGGTGTGAAGGGGTGTGGGGAGATCCCCACTGCCTGTAATGTAGTGTGTTTGTCTCTCTCATGGAAATAACTTAAGCGGTAAAGTCTAATTGATAATAAGAATGTTAGTTTAAATAGAGTTTTGATGATTAAAAATATAAACAAGGAAGTGTCACATGGCTGGAACACATGAGTTTCTATTGAGGAGCAGTATAGACTGTGGCTTCGGTTGATGATTAAGAAAAACAGTCGAGTCCTAGTAGCCCAGCTAGCTTAAATTCTTTTAACCTTGATGCTGGGAGATGTGTTCACAGGTTTTGGGGTAAATTAGAGCTGAAACAAGGCTTTGAAAATAACTTAAAGTTAGATGAAGATGTATCTGTTAAATAGTGAGGTGAAAAACCTAAGAAGACAAGCTAAAGTTTTAGGAAGTCACATAGTTGAGTGAGGAACTTGTTAAGGTCAGGAAACAAGAACAAAGCAGCCCAATTATTGTTAGCTGATATGTCTTTCTTGCTAGGATTGGTTGATGACCAAAGGTGATGGTTAACTCCTTATACCATTTTTGCCCTCAATCTCTTGAAGTGTGTGTGTATATATATATATATATATATATATATATATATATATATATTTGAAATATATATATATATATACATATACATACATACATACATACATACATATAAAGAAAGAAAAGAAAAAGAAAAGAAAAACATTGATGAGTGCGTGTAAACCCTATAAGGAAACACCTCCACCTCAGCAAAAGTTCTTTTGTTCTGAGCCAGCAAAAGAAAATCTTCACCCAAAACTTTAAAGAAAGAGATTTATTTGGGAAGGAGGCGTTCAGTTGGTCAAGGGCAGAGTTGGCTCTGGTTTCAGGGCCAACCTGTTTATTTTTTCTCTTTGGCTCTAGTTTTGTGATCAGGGCATATTTCACTGGCTCTGGTTCCAGGGCCAAAGAGTTTCTTCAGCTCCGGTTTCAAAGTCAGGGTGTGTTTCTTAGTTTCTGGGTTCATGGCTAAAATGTTTCTTTCACTGGCTTTCACATGCAGAGTGTGATTCTTTCACTGACTAGATTTAATGTTCAGGGATTGGTTGGTTTCTTTGGCTGGCTCTTTCACCCTACAGGCATGGATGTATGTGGGTTCTTGGGATAACTTATTTTCTGCCTGTAATAGGTAAAATATTTAATCATTTAAAGAATACGGAAAACATGCTGGAGGTTGGATCGCTAGTCAACCCCAATTAAATGAAAACAAACATTTATATACAGTATTTGGGAATTTAGGCGTCATTCTTTCCAAACTGCTTCCTGCTGGTTGGGGATACTATAATACCATGGGAATCCAAAGAAGACTCAGAAATCCTGGCTGTAGTTTGCAAGACTTCCTTGTCTCCACTGTTTTGAATGTTGGATCACCTGAGCTATTGCTTCAGAGGGTTTTGCTTAAGCAAACCATTTTGGTCTGGAAGGAATCCATGACTTTTTATTTTCTGTGGAAATGAAAATAGAAATTCTTTTCCCCAATAACCTGTCCTTAGACTTAAAATTTGAAGTCAAAGTACTTTTAAAATATATAAATTGGATTAATTTAGTAGCATTGGTAATCAAGTGTATTTTAGCAGTTGCTGTTCCTTCCTTAGTAATTGAGCAATTCAAAGACAACACAATAGCATACAGTATCCAGACTCTGTGTACTTTCCATCTTGAGGTGACTTTTATTACTCTATTTCTTTTACTTCTATTTTTCATTTTTTTGAGATAGGGTTTCTCTATGTAACTTTTGCCTGTCCTAGAATTCACTCTGTACACCAGGTTTGCTTTGAAATCACCAGAGATTTGCCTTGCTTCTGCCCCCAAAGTGCTGGGATTAAAGGCGTGTGCCACCACTGCCCATTCATTTTGTTTTTTAACCAAATATCCTTTGTATTTCCTCTCCCAAGCCTATGTATATTTTTAAACACACTGTAAAAACCTTTTAGGTTTTACTTCATCTGAATCTGTCTTTACTGTATGGCTCTACCTTTTTTTTTTTGTAACCAGAAGTCTTGTATGTGCTAAACAGCATTGCTAAAATTAAAGTGTCGGCTGTTTAGCCACTTTTTCTCAATATGGCGGGGGTATGTTTACCGACATGCTGCCTTGGAGATGTGGTCACTGCCACTGCCAGCTGCTGTACACACCATTCAATTGTTAGCAGGACCTCTTAAAAGAGCCCTGCAGTGTTTTTGGGTTTTTTGGTTTTTTGTTTTTTGTTGTTGTTGTTTTGTTTTTTTCTGCTTATGTCAAGTCAGGAAATCTCCCTTAAACGAGCCTCATAAGTCTCTGCTTAGTCTCTAGGACAACAGAGCTCACCCAAGAAAAATGCTGCTTGTCTCTGGCCTTTTGTTTCTAAAATCTCATTTTAAGCTTTTGTCAAGTTTTAAGTGGAAGTTCTTAATACCCACTTGTAGGCATCATTTTGTTATGAGCAGTTTCCTGCCATCACTGGTCCCAGGAGACCACATTCCAATTTACTTTATGAGACAACAATCATACTGGTTTGTTAAAATGCACTTAGGTGTGCAAAAAAATAATAATATTATAAAAGATAGAAAATTGTAGGCCAATATCTCTTATGAACATTGATGAATATTTTTTTTGCAATAAAACATTCATGAAATGAACACAGCAATGTCCAAAAAACTATAAACTATTGACTAGCTGATATTCATTCAGGTGTGCAATGTTGGTTTAAAATCTGAATGTCCAGTTCTACCAAATAATGAAACAGGAAGAGTGGGAGAGGAGAGAGGGAGGAGAGGGAAAGTAGGGAGAGAGGAACAGAAAAGCATTTATGACAAAAAAAAAAAAAAAAAAAAAAAAAAAAAGTGCAATTCTACCAGAAAACAACTATGGCTTTCTTTGGTCTTGTTTAGCTCTGGCAAAGACTGAAACAATTCTTTGGTGCCATACCTTATAGAAAGGATATGTGATGGCACATAGATACAATAAAGACCGAGAAAGGACGTGATGGTACACAGATATGGCTAAACAGAGAAAAACTCTAGTATGGGGTCAGGATAACTGCACCACTTGTTACATAGCCATTAACTGATGTTCACATTCTTTTCATTCGAATCTTTTATTTCTTTATTAATATGATGTGTGCTGTCATGCTGGGTTTCATTATGGCATTAACTGACACAATTTGTATTGATTCTCTTTCCCTCTCTTTCCCTCTCTTCCCCCCCCCCCCCAACCCACAGCCCTGGTGCCCCGTGAGCCCTGGTGTCTTTCTTTCTGCTTCCATGTCCCACCTATCCCTTGTCCGCCCCCACACACACATACTCTTTTGGTCTCCTATCTAATGTCCTAGCCCATATCCACTTCATATCCACTTTGGCATACATAGAAACACTAAAAGTTAGGATCTGCCTATGAGAGATAACATACAGAGAGTTGTATATTTTCATAACAAACCGAAGAAGTAATCCCATGAGTTACCTGAAATTGTATATATACACGTATACATATATTTGAACATAACATATATATGCACATATTATAGAAAAGAAAACTAACATGTCTCAGGACAAGTAGTGATGATGACATTTGGAAATCCTAGAATGAACTGACTCTGTGCCTTTGATTTTTTTTTTTTTTCTGCCATGAGCTCACAAACAAAATCATCATGTACCTAGATTATATAAGGCAGGCACTCAAGCAAGCACCTGCCTAGCTCCATCATTTTTTTTTTATTTTAAAAATGTTTATTGAAGTATTATAAACAATGAACAGTAATGGTATTGTAAACTAGCACAAAGTAAAACAGCTTACTAAATATTGTCCATTCATAACAACCTGTGGGGTGAATGCCACTCAACTAGGTCCCAAGATGAATTTCTCATGACTAGTTAAGAGTTAAATCAAGACAACAGTTTGGATACAGAATTCAAAAGTTAATAGTTGTAATGCAATAATGTCATTAATGGCCATTTTCTACACTGGGTGTTTCAAGGTTCTTAGTGTCTTTTTTTTTTTTTTTTTTGTATTTTTATTTTATTTTAAAACAATCTTTTCTCATTTTACATGCCAATCCCAGTTCCCACTCCCTCCCCTCCTTCTTCTCCCCCCACCTTCCACCCACCCCACCACATTCACTCCACAGAGAGGATAAGGATTCCCATGGGGAGTTAACAAAGTCTGGCACATCACTTTGAGGCAGGACAAGGCCCTGCCTCCTGTATCTAGGCTGAGATAGGTATCCCTCCAACGAGAATGGGCTCCAAAAAAACATTTCAATCACTAGGGCCAAATCCTGGTTGCACTGCCCGTGGCCCCACAGACTTCCCAGGCCACATTACTGTCACACACATTCAGAAGGGCTAATTTGGTCCTATGAGGGTTCCTGCACTGTTAGAGTCAGTGAGCTATCATTAGCTCAGGTCTAGTGCCATCATTCTTAACTTATGATACTTTAGAGGGATAATTGGCATCACAAACTTCCCCAGAGCCTAGTGGCCTAGTGTATGAGATTAAATAGAGCACTTCTCATAGACAGAGAGCAAACAAAGCCTCCTTTGTGGTCTTACCCAAAGATGGCATTTGCACTGACGCCCACACATAAGATAAGTGTGGACATGGGTGTCGCCACTTACACAAGAGATGGTATATTTTAAATTATACTCATGCTATGTGCAAATTCAGCCTATCTGCACCATTAATTGGAATCACAAATGCGGCCTTTACATAAATCTGCCTGAAATTCCTTTAAAAAATTTAAGGAAAATACACAGAATAAAACCTCATGTTCATTCCAAAAAACAGTAGATACCCATCAATATTTAGTAATAAAATCTGGTTAGTCTCAGAATGGGAAGCTTTGGGGGACTACCCATGCTATTGACAAAGCTTATAATAAAAATAAGACCATGTGCTAACTTTCCTCCATGTATTTCCTCAAGACCAACAGTGTAGCATTTTCCCAGGGCCGTGCACCACAATGCCGTATTCATGAAATTCGTCTCCCATGATATCTGCCCATAAGCCATGTTTTAAATACACAGAGAAGAAAGCATCTCATGAATCTCATTAACAGTAATGTCAACTTTGTGCCTAACACATGTCTGTGTCTTTTTTCACGTTGTATTTTAAATTTTCACAGCTTTGTAGGGCAGGTACAGTTGGTCCTCTCTATCCATGGTTTCTGCACTCGTGAATTCTGTTGACCACAAATCAAAAATTATTTTTAAGAAATTGTGTCTCAGTGCCTCGGAAGATGGCTAAGTGGTTAAGAGCACTGGCTGCTCTTGAAGAGGACCTGGTTTTGATTCACTGTACCTGCGTAGCAGCTCACAACCATTTTGTCTAGTTTGAGGAGATCCAATGCCTTCTTCTGGCTTCTACAGGTGCTCTATACATGATACGTTTACATTTATGAATATATATGAACATGCACGTCTATAAAAATAAATATTTAAAGACTTGTGCCTATACTAAGCATATAGAAAAGTTTTTTGTCATGTTTATTACATTACAGAGTAACACGTAAGCATGCAGTATATATTTACATATCATTTACATATCATTATATGTATCATATGGATTAAGTGCTATAAGTAAGTAACATGATTTCTAGCAAAAAGCAATGTGGATGCAGAAAGTCCTGGATATCAATGCCCAGAATCTGAGCCTTTGGCAAAGAGGCTCCAAGTCCCACCACCGAGTTTGGACCTCAGTTTTGCTACAGGATTTCTTTTGTTTAAATTAACATCTATTTATTTCACTCAAGTCTAGGAGTATTTAATCCAGATTTAAGACATTTATGGCACAAAGGAGAAGAAAAATGTGCAATATTCTAAGTGCTTTGCAAAGAACAAGTTCACAGATGTTATACAAATATAACGAGAAAGAAACATCTTAAATGCAGTAAAATAGGAAACAACCATGAAAAAAATACTATGCAAATTCTATCTCAAGGAGTAGGTTTTAAATCCAATAAAAAAAGTGTTTGGCTACTCCCATAACATTTGTGCCACTGTTACACTAGTGTGATACTGTGGTACTGATGATTTCTGTGTCCTCTGGTAGCATGCAATGTACCTTACAGCACGCAGTAATCAGTAGGGAGCGAAAATTCTAGCACTGTTCTTTTTTTTTTTTTTTTTTTTTTTTTTTTTTTTTTTTTCCCCGAGACATGGTTTCTCTGTAGGTTTGGAGCCTGTCCTGGAACTCTCTGTAAACCAGGCTGACCTCAAAGTCACAGAGGTCCACCTGCCTCTGCCTCCCAAGTGCTGGGATCAAAGACGAGCGCCACCACCTTTCTTAAAGATACTACTTACTTATGTCATCCAACAGGAAGACATTGAGCTGGATGACATAAATAAATGTTGTCTTTAAATAGGTTTGTGGGGGTAACCAATAGCCTTAATAATAGCTTGTGATGTTTGAGGGCATCTACGGGACCACTTTGGCCAATGACTCAACAATATGTAACCCATTACTGGCACAGGGTGTTTACTTGGTGACATAAAGTGTGTCTAGTTGGGACATTGTCTCCCTCATTACACAGTTTCTCCATTTAACTTTCACACACACACACACACACACACACACACAAACACGCACGCACACGCACACACGCACACACACACTTCTCAGTAGTAGGCTTCCACACGGCTTTTCAGCGGCTTTTCAATCAGCCTTCTGTGCCAGTTGTCCTTCCTCTACCACATCCTCACACCCACCTCCAGTAGATGGTAATTAACACACAGAGAGACACACAATTAGAAAGTGTGCAGAGAGTGACAGACTTTGGAGCACTCAATCCTAAATGAGATGTTTCCATCAATATCCTTCTGCCTCAAGGTTCAGAGGTCTATGAGAAAGAGGAAGTAGAAAGATTTTAAGAGCCAGAGGTGTAAGTGACCCAAAGGAAACTTTTTCAGACACATCACAACTGATGCACTTATGAACTCCCAGAGACTGTGATAGCACACACGAGACCTGTACAAGTTCAAATCAGAAAAAGACATAAAGTTGGGTGAGTAGGGAGGTATAGAGGGTCTGGGAGGTGTTGGGGAGAAGAAATAATATGATCAAAATAACTGTAGAATTTTAAATAAAATACATTAAAATATACAACACAGTAGAATAGGAATGACTGTAAAAATGTGTAGAGTTAACATGCAAAATTTGCCACTTCATTGCTTTATTTGAGGGGCTTGAGCAATCACAGCTTTGGAATTCACAGGGGGCCCTGAAATCCTTCCTTGAAAATACTGCTGGATGACTGCAGTATGATCTTTCCAGCTTTACAGGAAACAAACTCATTGGTTCATTCAATGTGATAGTAGAAGAGGAGGAAAGCCAACCTCAGGATCTCAAGAGAGTCTGATTGAGAAGCCCATACTCTTACCACAGCAGGTCTCCATCAGTAGGGGTCAGTGTGAAGTTCTCTTCCAGGACTCCATAGAGTGAAAAATCTAACAAGACTTCACAGAAGGAGGATAAACTCGGGCATCTTTGGAGTTCATAGAGTTGGACTGAGATACAAATCCAGGGTTTTGTAGAAACTTTGGGAACAGTTGATGGGAATACCACTGAAATTGTGTTCACAAGCCATATATGTCCATCTTATGAAGCTATGCAGACATGCACATGCTTCTATTCTATAAGGAAGCCCATGGAAGCAAGTGTGCCTGGCTTTGGGTTAGCCCTCCAATGGGGTCCATTCTCTTGCTTTATAGTTTCCAAAAGTAGAGAAACAATTACTGGATGTGAAGAGACAAAGAAGTGATCAGAGAGAAAAACAGATAATAAAGGGAGGAAAGCTTGAGGGGATGGATGTGATGATGTACAGATTAAGATACATGGAATATATAGATTATATATTGTATTCTGGGAGAAGTCGCTTGCACGAGAAACCAATGACCAGCAAGTTTCGGCTCCAAGGATCCACACCCAGGCTGTTCTCCATGACCTGACCGGAACCAAGAAAGAGCAAGCCTCTCCTGGACCCCAGACCAAATACCACACCCTCACCTACACACCTGTGACCACACCCAAACGGAGTGGTCAGTGCCAGAGGGGCAGCTGGGTGGATCTCTCACCACAGGTATGTTAGTGGGAAATGACATGGCACAATACTAACACCAGCCATGAAGGAAAACTGCTCTGCAGACTTTTGAGGGTTAGGAGAGATGCAAGATTGCTTCAGCCCAAAATGTAATGGCATAGCTCTAGGATTAATTCCACTTTCAGGTAACTCGGGGAACCACAAGACGCTTCACAACAGCAACCTTGACACAGAAAATCTGGAAAAGTCAAGTGTTACAGGCTTAAGAAGCACTGTATCTGCTGAAGGTGGGGGAGGATGTTGGCCACTGATCAATTCCTCTTCCCAGGCTGGCATCACCCAGAAAAATGAAACACTGGTCAGAAGTTAGGAAATCAGATGGATCGGAGATGTGCACTTGTATTTCTAGAGGGTGCAGCCAGGGCACGAAGGCACATGGGCCTAATAAATGATGTTTGCATCTGTTACAGCTGTATTACCGAAGTTCCTTAAACTAGGTCAATTATACACAAGTGTGGTGTTGTTCAAAGTTTTGGAGACTGGGAAACCCCATATGAAAGTGCCAGAAGATTTACTAGCAAGTTAAGGATTTATTCCTCATAGATGGTCTTTACATGGCAGAAAGGCCAAAAGTGAGAAACAAGCTTCCTGGGCTTCAGGCTTTGTAAGAATGCTGTCCAGGTTTCATCTCTGTCACTAAAAGAAACAGCAGAGAAAGGTGTTCATTTCAGCTTGCAATTGCAGGGTATCGTCCCTCAGTTTGGAGACTTTAATACAGGAACTTCAAACAGCACATCACACCTATAGTCAAGAACACGGAAACGAATGTGTTTGTGCCCCCTTGCTCACTGGCTTGTGCTCAATTAGATATCTCTACTCTTACACAGCTCCCCTTCCTGGGGAATGGTGTTGCCAACAGTGGGCTGAGTCTTCCCACATCAGTCAACTTAAGAGAGCTACCCACAAAAGTGGTCATAAAACAATCCAGCACACTCATTGAAACTCTCTTTGCAGGCAATTTTAGGTTGTATGGAGCTGACAAAGCGAACCAACACAGACACTAATCGTGTTTGCCAGAGCTCTCCTCTCATTACCTGCTTACCTCCTGTGATGGCTAATCTTGGGAAATTGACTGGATTTAGAGTTCCCTTGAAGATTGGGAAGGAACTTTTCTGGTAGTATCTATGAAGACATTTCTACAGATGGTTAACTGAGCTGGGACAAACCACTCTGAACGTGGTTACCACCAATTCATGGGTTATGATTTCAGCAAGAATCAAAGGGAATAAAGCAGAAAGCCAGCTAAATCCTTGCTTTTCTCCCTCGGCTTTGTACCAGGATGTAAGCAAGTCCTCCATATCCTCTGAAACAATGGGACAAATAAGCATTCGTTTCCTTATGTGGTTTCTCTGAAGTATTTTACTCACAGCATTGAGAAAGCAACTAACTCACCCTCCCATGCCCAATCTCCTAGGACTACCACACGGGGTGAGGTTACGATCTCAATATATAAACTTGGGGCAAGAGGAATGCAACTCTGTGATCTGAATACAGATCCTGTGGCAACCAAGTTGAGAACCTCCATATAAAGTCTCCAAGCTGGGAGTGCTGTGTGTGGGCGCGCATGCATAGTGGGAAGGCTGGAGTTAAGTCTAGGCTCACCTGGGACAGAATCTTGGAGGAAATTGAGAGAGGGGAAGGTAAAGGTTTGGTACAGGAAGGAAAACTCACCGTGGGCCTCATATATGACCAGGTCTGGGTGTTCCTGAGGACTTCCTTAGATACACACAGCCCAGCATCTCCAAAATATCTTTCTCTGACATTTAAGCAACTTATTTTAAATGATGTTACTATGATCTAATTCCAGAATTAGAGTAGAAGAAAACTCATATTCACTAATAGTCACCCCTAGCCTCACTCACATCCATCTCTATCTTTGACTCTGGCTCATCTGTTTTCTGTCTCGATGCTCAGTGAATTTGCCCTCTCTATAGATAATGCCAAAGGAAGGAAACATGAGTACACACACACACACACACACACTTGCACACATGCATACACACAGTGCTCTGAGTCTGTATTTTTCTTTTACATGTCTTTAGGGTTCATTCCTGCTGTAATGTGTATCTATTTATTATTTTTTATTGTCAAGTAATAGTCCATTGTATAAGTATACCACATCTTGCTTTACTACTCAACAACCGATGTACCTAAAGTTGTTTCCTTTTTTGTTTGTTTTATGATCAATTGTGATGAAAATGTTCATGTACAAGTTTTTGGGTAGACATATTAAGTTATCTTGGCATATTAAACTCCTAGATACTAAAATGTCTAGGAGTTGAATTTCTGGACCTTATTGTGGCTATGCGGTAACTTTTTGAAAAGTTGTCAAACTGTTATCCAGAGTGGCTGTTCCATTTTACATTCCAAACAAGGCATGGGGTCTCTACCTCCTCCACATGCTTGTTAACTTAAACAAACAAAAGATCAAAGTACTGTAGTTTCTTATAGAGACATGAAGTACATTTTCATTTCTCTAATCAGCTGATGTACCCTCCATGTACTCATGGACCACTTGTGTGTCTTTAGATAAGTGTCTATTTAATCCCTTTTCCCAATTTTAATTGTGTTATTTGAATTCTAGGCTCTTATCAGATATTTACAGACTTTTCTTTCTTTCACATACATTTTCTTTTCACTTTTTTGATGACATCATTTTGCTACAGTAGTATTGGAGGACCATTATATAGAAAGCAAATTTCTTTCTGGTCAAGAGAATGGAATCTCTCCTGCTTTGTAGAGGCCTAATATTCCAGCAACTCAAAACAAAATGTTACTATAACTGGGCTGGTCTACAGCCTGGCTAAGGGCCCCCTCCCTCGGAAGGCAGATTCACCTGAAGTCATAAAGATGAGATAAATAATTAGCCTCTAATGAGATAATGTACAATAATGTACTTTCCCCTCCCAGGAACACTGTCCTGGTGCTGGCTCTTTCAGAGCCATAGCCACACAGCCTCACTAATTCTCTCTGCTCCTTTGAGCTACTCAAAAAATGTCATTTTCCATTTTCTTCATTTTATCCCTTTCCTAAGATTGCCTTCCCTAATACTTAGGGAAGTATTTGTCAAAGATGGTCCTCCTCATCGGGCGGCTGCTTATGTGCCACACAGCGGACCTCCACGCTGGCTTTGCTTTTTTCTCTTTCTTCTCCCTTCTCTTGGCAGCTGCTGAGGCCCACGAATTTTCCTTTCAAACTCCAGCAAAATGTCCTCAAGCTTTCTTTTGAGTCCATTCTCAACTTTTTTTTCCTTAACAAGACTAAAAACCCTGGCAGACCTCAGCTCCACAGATAACATCATAGTATAGCATGATGGCACCCCAGTTGGTATGACCTTGACCCTGTTTCCACTAGAAAATTTGCTGCATGTATTTTAAATTTTGACTATAAAGTCCAATTTGACTATTTCCTTTGGGCACATGTTTCTGATGTCATGTATAAGAATTCAAGATCATTATGACTTTTTTTTTAATCTGAGAAGATTATATTGTTAAATTATACTGAAGTCTGGTCATTTTGACCTTTTTATCTACAAAGTGAGCTGAGTGCAAATTCATTATTTCATATGTGGGTAGCCAGGGGTTTGAGCACCATTCCCCCAAGAAGTTTATATCTTCTCATCAAGTAACATTGATTCTGTTTTTTGCAGGGTCTTAGCCCAACCACAGAAGGCTGAGCTAGGTTCAGAGAAGAAGTGCACCACTTACCCATTCCCCAGCCTCCCACGATCTTGGAGACAATAAGATGCAGAGGGGAGTCTAGTCAAGCAGGACTAGCTCCCATAGCAAGCATCTTTTAAAGCAAAATATCACAGGGCAGGAAAACAACCAGCCAATGGTTTTAAAGGTCAACCTACCATGCACCTAGGCACCCTATGCTTTACCCAGTAAATACAAGCCATTCATTCAGTGACCTCATCTGGTTCAATCTTGGCAACCAATCACCCATTTTTGTAAGCATCTTAGGACTTGTCCTCCTGACTTCCCCTCAGCGCCATCTTTGACTGGCTTGTGTGCCCTTCATTTCTGAAAATCAATTGAGCATAAATGTGAAGATTTGTATGTGGCCTCGATCTTTATGCCAGTACTAAACAGTCACAATCACCCTAGCTTTGCCACGTTTTACAAGTCCCCCAGTTTGTATTGTCTCTTAAGACTGTTTCAACTTTTTAGATTTCCATGCCTTCTATACAAATTTTAGAATTAGTTTATCTGTTTCTTCCAAATGGGTTGAGAGTTTGTTACGGATGATATTAAGATCTTGGTTAGTTGGGAGCTGGGAGTGTTGTTTAATATGGGGAACATTGCTGTCCTACCAATGTTAAGCCATTCCATTCCTGCACATCATGTTTTCCTATTAAGATTTTCTTGAATTGGTTTAAGTGTTACAGAAGTTTTCAATGTATATGTTGTATATCTCTTTTGCTCAACTACTTGTTTTTCTTTTTAATGCTGTTAAGGGGAGATGTTTAGGTTCATACCCACAATGTTTACTGCTAATGTATAGTGACATAATTGACTTTGTGTGTTTATCTTATATCCAGAATGTCCTCTGAATTCATTTCTAGTGTTTTTAACAGTTTTGAGCGGACTCCTCAGTTTTTTAATGTAGCATCCCTTTAACAAATACATATAATACAATGTATTGTGATTTCTATTCACATCATTACCCTCTCATAGACCCTCCCACATCTGCTGAACGCCTTTCTCCCATCTAGTCACTCCCATTTTATGACTTTTTGTTGTTAATGTATAAGTTCATGACTTGTGCAAAAAGAAATCTTTCCAACTCTCCCTTTCCATCTGGATCCCCTTTGTCTCTCTTTATTGCCTACTTTCTGCCTATGAATCTTCACTATGATGTTGAGGAGAAACAAGTGCAGACATCCTGACACTGTTCCTCATTTTACGGGGGGAGGGGGGAAGCACTCAGCATTTCACCCCACGATGATAGGGTGAGTTTCCTGGGGATGTTGTCTTTCAAGTCTCATGGTTGATTTTTTTTTTTATGTAGATTTCCCAACCACTTGGTTGCATTTTCTACCCTTCACATACATGAAGAGCTGTTTGTGTCACTGCAGTTCCAGGGGACAACTGGGAACATTCTGGTTACTCAACTGGGTACAGAGTGAATACATCCTGTCTGTAGAGTATAATTAAGCCAAAACAATGATGTCTAGCATTTACTAGACTAACAAGCTAACTAACGTGTTTTCTTTGATACCTCCTTGTGTAGCTGAAATGATTTAGATCACATATCAGGAAACAGACTTGTGTTTGAGAACATTATTTTGCCTGCATCAGCATTAAGTTTCCCCTCTATATCATGTGGGAAAATTGCATCTGCTTTTGCTATCTAACCAGACATGTGCATACTGAATCAGAACACATTTGAAAATCTAAATCTTTAAGATGCTGTGAACATTTGAAGACGGTGATATTCGTGCTGAAGATCTACCAGGCAGCAGATACAGAGGCCATTTTGCCATCTTTACCCTGGCCAGATTAACTGTGGCTGTTCATTGAGTTCTGACTTCGTATTTTGATGCAAGTCCACAGGCTCATTGTGTCCATGAATGGCAAAATAGCATCTTGTAAGAAACACATCTTAGGAGAGTAACACTCTGGGGCAGAGGGGAGCACAGTAAGGCAATAGATACTAGTTGGAGGAGATGGAGATATGAGGGCCTACAGGTTATTTGCCTTCATCACTACAGCCCAGAGAGCCTGTGGTCCATCTATCTCAGCACTGGGGACAGCATGTTCCAATAAAACTTGTGTTATAGATGCAGGCAGATCTCTGTGAGTTTGAGGCCAGCCTGGACTACAGAGCTAGTTCCAGGACAGGCTCCAAAGCAATACAGAGAAACCCTGTCTCAAACAAACAAAAAACTTGTGTTATAACAAAAGCATTTCTTGTCACATAGGGTGATGTCAGGGTCCATAAAAATATCTTCACTTCATTTTGGCTTAAGGTCAGAGAGTTCAAAACTATCCTTACTCTTCCAAGGTTAAAGTCATAAGACCTAAAAGTCTAAGGCATGGCTACCATAGGATGTTTGGTCTTAGGTGTGGATGTCTTACCTAAATAATTTGAGACTTGATCTAAGGTGTGGTTACTATTAACCCTCAAGGCCAGATAATGAGAGATTTAGTCTAAGGTGTGGTTACTAAATGTTTGGAGAATTAAGGAAGAAAGTCTGTTTGTTCCTTGTGGTTGGGGCTTATTAGAATTTTGAAGAATAAACTCTGGGCATTCAGTATTCACTGGATTGCCGTCCTGAGTCTATTCTGTGTCTCTATCTTTTCCTTAATAACTTCATCTACTGTTTCTCAAGCCACACTCCCCCTCTCAGGTATGAACCAGGTAAGCTGGCTGGATCCGACGGAAGCCCCCAAAGTTGGGCTACTACAGGGTGACACTGAGGAATCGTTTGCCCGTTACCCCCAGCAGGGAGCATCACACCACTGCACAGACTGCCAAGAGATTGGACTGCAAGAACTTCAAGTTCATCAACTTTCTTACACTCAGTATTTACTGGAATTAAAAACCATTTTGAGGGGGTGATTATCCATGATGGGACCCAAATGTAGCATTCTCTACTAAGTGATTAAATGATGAAATGATAAACTCAAGTTATAACTAAAGAAATATTTTAAAGAGGAAATTTGGAAGTTATTGGGGCATGTCACCATGATTACAACACTCACAGCTGCCTCATTTAAAACAATGGAGCCAGAAGACTTTTAAAATCAGTGACCAAAAGCGAAGTGTCTGCAGATCTTGGCACAGTAACAGCCCAAAGTTTCAGAGAACAGAAAGGCTTGCTTCTCCTGAGTGGCTGTTATTGGCTACATGAAGAGGGAGCCAGTAATGCCCCCTGCATGATGAAATGCTATTGTCACCCAGGACCTCACAGGATATAATCTGAAGAAAAGCATAGTGTGTTGATGAGTAGATCACAGAGTAGGAGCAAACTTCCAAACTCATTCTATTTTGAAGATCTGACTTAGTGGGATAATTTCTCACCCAAAGAAATGCCTTGGCCTGCCCCTGGACATAGACAGGGGGACTGGCTCCCAAGATAATGGTTAGGAAGACACACCAGAAGCATAGCCAATGTGTGTGGCCTGAGAAATGAAAAGGCACGTAGGTGGCAGAGATGACGTATTTGTGAAGAATGGGGGAAGTGAGAGCTGCAGGGTTCATTTCTGAGGAATGTGTTCAGTAGAAGTGCACAGAAGCACAGGTGGCTGCATACTTTGAGCAACAAGTTGGCACTGACTAAATAGCCTCATTCACTGCGTGATGCTAGCATTTCTTCTTCCCACATCCTTCCATAGTGTTGAGTTGTCTAGACCTTGTCTTCCTTGTCTTCTGAGGAACATGGTGGTGGTGCTTTAAGGAAGGAAACATGTCACCTTCACCTCCTAGAGGGCCAGGGTATTCAGGAGCAGTGTGTAAGGAATAGGTGAGAGAGCTTGTGGTCACCAGCAGCAAAGTGAGAAAGGAAAGTGTGTGAAGGAGGCATACCTGTGACAGGGACCAAGGCTGATGGAAGAAGCCAGGCCTGATGGGAAAATCCTGTGTGAAAGATGGAGCTGGTGATGGGAGATAAGAGGAGGGTCCAAGACTCTAGGGAAACCAGCTGGGTAAGACCTGTCTCAATAAGGAAGAAATTGGTGGGAAGACAATACTCAGGTTAGGGGAGACCGTACAAGTATTCTTTATTCTTTATCATCATCCAAGCAAAGAAGATAGAGAAGTGACTCACAATAAGGCCTGGAAGCTGGGGAAATCCATGCCAGTTATTTCATAACTCGGTGGATGCAAAGATATTGCTGTAACTTCTGAGGTGGCAAAAACTGAATGTGACCCCTACTTCTGTAACCTTGAGCTAGATCATCCTAGGAAGAATAGAACTCGCTGAGCCTTGTCTCTTCACCTGATCCTGCTAGTGATAAAGTCCCATATTTCACCCCTGAGGGCATCATCAGGCACTCCACCACCATGGTCACTAACATCCAGAGAGCCCACACCAGAGAGACCCCTTAGTGACGGATTTAACAAGCATTTCTTCCTGAAGTCACCTCCAGTTGCCTGGAGCCCTTGGTCAGGCAAGATGAAGCCACCATCTACTCACCCTCAGCTACTCATCCTCAGCTCTGTGCTGCCCTAGACCTGCAGAGTAGCCATTCAAAGGCCAAGATGCAATGGGTTTCAGCACCACTGAGGGTCTTCCCTGTTTCTATGGAAACAGGTTTGGGAAACAAGGAAGTGGATGGATAGGAATAGGTCTCTTTGTAGAAAGAGACCCAGCAAGCTGTGTGTCTACATTCGGGAACCTCCTTAGAAAGGAGATTCTGAGTTAGACCCTAAGTCATCACCACTCCCTGGCTTTAGAGGGTTGCACAAATTGTCACTTGATTGGAAGGTGCTTTCTAAGTCAGGGTACGAGGGTCCTGTGTCTAGATCAGAAAACTGTCACTTAAAAATACATTTTCATGACAAAACGTGGCCCAGTTCACACTCGCAACTAAAATCTTTGGTGCTCACCTTACAGCTCCAGAATGACCATCTTCCTCCCCACTGCTCAGCACTTTCCTGGTCCCTCTCCACTCATTTCCTCCTCCTACCACTGCTAATCTTGAAGCCAGCCACACTTCCCAAGAGCCTCAGGCTCATGGGTGCTGCTTCTGCAGAGAAGACTCAGGCTGGTCCTTGCTGACCCCTCTCCCAGGTCATCTTCCTTGACCTTCCAGTCTTCCTCAATGTTAGAGCCTTCCTGTTCCCATGACCACAGCCTCTGTGCATGTCATTCACACATATATGTCTTTCCTTTCCTTATCTTACAGTCTTATGAGTGAGGAGGCATCTGGGGGCTTGGAGACATTCTATCCAGAGATTGTCTTACTCTTCTTTTAGTGTGTTGTACACACAGACACACACACACACACACACACACAGAGAGAGAGAGAGAGAGAGAGAGAGAGAGAGAGAGAGAGAGAGAGAGAGAGAGTTATGCATACATATTTGGTATTTGTTGTCTCTGCCATATGCCAAGTACTTTTCTGAGCTTTTTAATGTCATTCTTGTGTTAATCTTTACAATAAATTTATATGTCATATTGTTGCCCTCTCCCAAATTAAAACTATGAAACTCAAGTTGTAGTGAAATCAAGTATTTGGCTTCATGTCAAAAAAGCCAGTAAGTGTCCAAGTTGTGGCTGGCCAGATTCATCCATCTGCCTCAAGAGTTGTTTTAATGTTCAGAAAAAAATTTCAAATGGCTTTAAGCAAATTGTAGGCTCTCCATCAAGTAATGCCAAGTGTATGAGCTTATTTGCCATATGACTCTGGGCTTGAGCCTTGACTGCTCCTATCTACAAAATGGAGTTAGTACTGGAACTACAAGGCTTTCTTATGAACTAAACAACCAGCATTTGAATAGGTATTTGATAACCCTCCTGGTTAGGCCTGGGACTGAGGGGGAAGCCAGTGGACACCACACTCTATCTTGCTAATATCCATTAAAATTCTTATTCTTTCTCCTTTTTCTTCTCCCACTTTCTCTCTACCATACGCAATAAAATGATAAGTAATTATGGTAACGTTAATAATATTTTATTTTTCTCTCGAAACCTCTGCAATGTAGCCTGGAAGATAAACCTAGCCGAAGCTCGAAGGGACTGTTACATAGGTAGTGTTCTGGTCTGAGTTGTGGGGAATATTTCTTTAGGTGTTTCTTTCCTCGTTGACTTCCTTGTTGTGAAAAGCTGAACAACAAAATAGAGATCAAAATCTAAACTCTCCTTTCAGTTGGTTCTGTCTGAGGGAGAAACAACACAGCACCACCAGTACAACCCACTTTACCATTGCAGGCTCCCAGTAGCCACATCAAGAAGTATTTTTAGAAAGGTAACATTAGTATTTACAATACACATCACTCAACAAGACATATCCAAAACATAATGTCAACATGGGATGGGTATAAAAATTGTGATTGAAGTGCTTTACCTTTATGGAAAGTTCAGTGTGTATTCTATATATCCTCTAAATGCAGATGGGCCATATTTCAGGTGCTTAGTAGCCATTTGGGAAGAGTGTCTCCCACATCCAACTCTGAACCATGCAACTCTAGTCCTACATGTCTACACAGGGTGGCTCCCCATGAGTGTAGGTCCTGGCTGGAGAATTTGATGAATTCTAATGCAACTGGCTTTCTAAATGCCACATAGTGAGATGTTTGTTTATGAAAGGAACTTGGGCATATCAAGCCTCAATCTTTCTCAACAACGAACGAGAAGATGTGCCAACTTCATAGGTCTAAGAATTTAACCACTAAATTAAAGTCAGCTGTATGTTCAAGTAGTTCAAATCATTATTGCCATGCTTGCTTTGGACCACTACAGAGAAGATTAGCATGGCACCTGTGCAAAGATGACTTGAACAGTTCCATGTTTTTGGTATCTGATAGGAAAGGGGAAATCAGGTTTCTCCAGTGACGTGTCATGGAGTATATCAGCCACACTCCAGGGTAGTCCCTATACCTAGAAGGGGTTGGTCAACATAAAACTGACTCCATGTTTTGTTGTTTGTTTCTTTTCTCTTGTGAGACTTTTGTGGTTTTTAAATTTTTCTTTTCTGTTATTTGAGGGGGAAAAAAGAACAAAGTTAGAAGGTTAGGGTAGGGAGAGTCTAGGAGGAGATGAAGAGGAGGAAGAATATGATAAAATAAAATCTTAATTAATTAAAAATTATTGTTGCCCGTAGTAGTAGTACACGCTAAGCACCTTTAGTCTGAAAATATTAACTCCAAATGCTTCAAAAATCCAAAAGTTTTTTGAGTGCCAGTGCATTGGCTCAAGTCGGAAATTTGGCATCTGCCTCCTGTCACAAAACACAAGCATATTAAAAATACTGTACAAAACGACCTAAAATGAGTTCAGGTTTAGACATGCCCCCATCTTTAAGGTAGCTCCTTATAAGTATGCAAATGTTCCAAAATTTGAACTCCACAACCCCTCTCAACCTAAGTGTTTTTAGCAAAAAATAAAATCTTCAACCACTAATATAAGCACACACAATGGATCTCAGGCAGGAACTCATTCTTGATGATCACCTGGGCATACTGTGAAGGAGCTGGGGGAATATTTGAGATGACTCGGTGCCAGGTTTCAGCCCATGAATTAATGAGACCTAGAGAGTGGGATGGAGCAGATAAGCCATGCCACACCCACTGTTCACATACTGCTCTACAAGAACACATGCAGGCCTCAGCAATCTTAAAGTTTAAAGCATGATGCTGGTATATGACATGTGCTATAAGATATATGCAAAGCAGGCACCTCCACCATACATGACACACACCTAACACACAGATTCAGGCACAGCCTGGAGAGGTGGTGTTCGGTGTGCTAAAAACAAGAGATGCAGGAAGTAATAATAACTCAAAACCAGTGTGGGATAGTTTACAATGACGACCAGGAAGTCCTTGTTAAGAATGTCATCTATTATTAGACTGACACAGCTTCTGCAGGGACACAGGAAAAGCTCGTGACCTGAGACACTTCAGGCAGGACAGGCATGGCTGAGAGCAGGATGGGAACAAAGTGCTCACTTGCCATGAGATGCCAGAGACAGCCTCAGGCTCTGGTTTGAATCAGGGGAGAGTGCAGACCTTGGGGCACACTGAGAGTCCTTTGTGCAGCAGGACAATGAAAGGCAATGGAGGATGTCATGTCTAAACCACACAGCGGGGCAAGAACATGAATGCAATTAGTAGGTTGCACACCAGGCAATAGTGGTGGCCTCGGTGTCCAGATTTCTTGGTGCATGACAAGGTGACATGTAGAAGCTTTTTGATCAATCAAAAGACAGCATGGTAAGATCCTCATGATGCCTCCTAAAAGTGCTGGCAGTTGGTGGACTGCTGTGCTACAAAGGGTGTTGATGGATATGGAACCCAGGAAACTCAGCCATAGCTGGGCAGTCTCTGTGAGGGAATGTCAAAACGGGTGTGGTGTTGAGACACACAGGATGAAGAAATGCTACCTGTAATGTTTACCGATGGAGTGCTCAAGTACATACTGAGATAAACAAAATTCAGTATCCCAAATGGTCTATTTACAAGCTGAGTATCCCTTATTGTGAGGTGAGAAGTACTTCAGATTTGGGGTTTGGTAAGATTTTGAAATATTTTCAAAGATTTCACAAGTTGACATCTGTAATATAATATGAAAAACCAAAATGTAAATATTTCAAAATCTGGAAATCCAAAATGTTCCAAAGTTAAAATTAGATATTACAGCATTTAAGATTCGGGATTTTTGGATTAGGGACATGCAACCTGTAGACAACAGTAATGAACACAAGTCTGGTTGAAAGTTAACATGTAAGTTGTGGAGTTACCCCTCAAGTCTTACATGTGCAGCCATTGCAACTGCCTGGCTCACAGTAGGATTGCAAGGTTTGACAGCAAACGAGTTATGAGATTAGCTAGGAGCACATAGGACATGAGCTAACTGAACATGAATTTGAAGTGTATCGGACCTAGGAGTCCCTGCACATAACTGCTGTGCTCCTGCATGCCCCACGGCAGAGGTTCCAGCCTGTCCCTGAGCTACACTGGCCGAATCCTACCTACAGTTCCTATGAGCTGGAAACCACAGTGGAGAGGGGTCTGAGACTAGGTTTGCCAGGAAACAAGAAATTCCAGAAGGTTCAGGAAGAGTGGAATTGGGTTAGATATCAATTCTATCAAAATACCCCAGGATTGTCATGGGAGGCCTAGATGGCCTTGCTCAATAGAATCAGAATGAGGCATAAGGAAGCCATTTCTGGCAGCCAGCATCTAGGAGAATGGACTGCTAATAAGCAGCGTGTCAGTGTCAGCTTCAGCAGGGTCTGAACAGCTGCCTTCCGTGGGCACCTAAGGTGGTTCCAGTGTGGATGGGCAGTCAGACTGATGGATGTGTCTTCCCCAGGATTGAGAACTGGCAGCCGCTGTGCCAGAGCCAGCAGAGGGAGCTCTCTAGGCGGGCGCAGACTGGCTGCCTAGTACTGGGGTTCTCCTAAATTGGAGGGGTATGCACAGTGCAAGGAGCTGATAGGAGTCTTGGTTGCCTGGTAATGAGAGAAGATGCAAGGAGTTTACCTAAGCTGGGGAGTACGGTTTCTACCTGCACAAGTGCAAGTCCCTGCATCCAGGGCAGGTGGGCTGGGTGGGCAGCGGGGGCCGCAGAGGGACGCTAACTGGGGCACACACAGCCTTGGTACTTCTCGGGGTCTCATTTATTTGGAATTTACCCTGATCATTTCCTCCGATCCCTTCATCACCCACCTGTGCAGGTTGCCCTGCCCGTTCTAGATGGGACTTTTCATTTACTTACCTCCCAAATGACCAGGGACAATCAAGCAAGGAGTCGAGGCTGAAAGGGCCTTTGCCTCTCTTCAGAAATGGCATCCCCAAGAGTTGTGTGCCCACAAAGCAAAATGTAATCTTCAGGTTTCCCTGGGGTGAAATGAAAGGAGTTACAGCCGGATGCCCTGCCAATCTCAGGGTCTCCTGTAGGTTAACAAACTCAGCCATTTCAAGTGACCTCACAGAGGAAAATGTTCTCATGAATGTTCTCCCGATCCCAACCCAGCCAACCTTCTAGAAGAGCCAATCAATCTTCTCTGTCACAGAGGCAGCCATGTGTGGTTCTAGACTGCAGACCTTCCTTGCTGTGTTCCTGAACATCTCCACTATTCTGTCCCTGCCCTGCCATCCTGTGGGCACTTGAGCCAACAGCCAGCCCAGCACCAAGCTGACCTGAGCCAGTGGCTTCCTCTGGTGTCAGGAAGCTCTTGGGGAGTGGAGCTGTGCATTCAAGCATGAGTACCTTCATCCTCTCCGGGTGAGTGAAGTCTCTCTCTTTCTCTCTCATCTCTCTCATGTGAATGCAATGATCACCCTCGTATAGACAGATTCTTGAGCCATGTGATTTCAGCAAATAAACTGTCTGTTTATGATTAAAAACGGTAACAGTTCATACGGCTTTGCTCATTATATATTTTGCTTTCTCTAAGAAGCCAGAAATGCCCAAAAGAGCAACACAAACCCTTTTGTACCTGGCAGGAGCAGTGTGATTGTTTATATCCAGCTGTTCCCTTTCCTACTGGCACAGCTGGGTAAACGAGAGCACAGGCAGGCCAGAAAGGGGATATGGCGTCCACAGAGTTAGGGTGGCCTGTAAAACCAGTTGCCTGCAGCCAAGAGAGGACAGAAATCCAAATCCTCCACGCAGCTTCCAGCAGGAAAAACAGGCCTTGCTTGTAGCACATGAGTCTCATAGAAACACTAATAAACAAAAGGCCAGCAGTCGCCCAGCTGCAACACTATACTTTTAAACAAATTATTAAATAAATAGTTGAGAGATCTCTGCCAACCATTCACTGGAAATTAGTAAGGCTGACTTGGCCCTAAATTGTGGTGTTTTTAAAAAAATATCACAGTATTTGTCTTATGAAAATTTAACCGAGCTTTCCACATACATACAGATGGCAACTGGGTTCCCTTCACAGGGTAGGACACCTCTTGCTCTATTTCCATCTTTCAGATTAAAAACTACAACTTGGACAGGCATTCTATTATCATTTAGAAGAGACTGCTCAATGATCAGATAGGCTGTGGGACTTTATAGGGAACAACAGATGCCCTCTTGGGGACAGGGTATTTGAGGATGGCATCAGTGTGGGAGTTGGGTGTATAAAAAATTAAGGTTAGAGATGTAGCTCAGGGCAAAACCCCTAGGTCCAACTCCCAGTATCTGAAAACAAAATAAACAAAAAATGAACATAGAGAAAGTTACTGTGCAATCAAGCTGTTGGTGTAACAGTACCTAAGATGCTGCCCCAGGAGTCCCTGGACAGAGCCAGGGTGCTGACCAAATCCTAGGCAGATGGTTGGCCTTGTGCAGGACCCAGGGCCATTGGAGTTGCCCCCTGATATTTCACTGCCCACTCACAGGCTGATCCTGGCTCAGAGGTGGACCCAGACAGCTGGAGATGCTGGGCTAGAAGCAGAAGTATAGACAGAAGGCTCTGTCAACACCTGGCCATGATGGCTAACAGGCCAAGCATACAAGCTGGCGGTGTCTAGCGATCAGTACTCTTTCTAGTGTAATTCTGTTGAGGCAGGCAATGAACAGGGGTGTTTGACAAGAGAAGTGTTTCCAGAAGGTGTTTGAACCATGTCTTGTCTTTTCTGTATTCTGAGGCTTTGGCATCTGGAACCTCGCTGACCCTGTTGGTTCCTCCCAGGGCTGGCTAATGCTTGCCAAATCTTCTGTCGAGTGCAAACTAACCAATCAGTACAGGCTGAGGTTGTCAAGCCACAATGAAATCTGCTTGCCTTTCTTTCTCTTTCCCTCCTCCTGCCTTCCAAGGACACAGTACCCCTCATGTGAACCCCATGGCACAGCAGTGCCCTCCTTTAGGGATTTATGAGCAACACAGTTTTCAATGGTAGATTGTGTCCTTGAGGTTGGGAGCAAGGATATCAGTTGTAACTTTTTCTGGGATTTCCCTATGGAATATTCATTGTGAGAAGCCAGCAAGTATCGATAGAGTAGAAATATAGCAAATCAGCTTAATATTATGCACAATATTCAAGCAAATCAAATAGAAAGGGCTTAGAATAGAAATCAACAGATTCTTACTAGGGCACTCAGTCCCAGAGGTCCCTATCTGATACTTCAACTTGCAGTTTTCAACTTTTTTTTTTTTATAATGTTGTCATAGTAACATACACTTAGTGAAAACTGTAGTATGAAATTTGAGTTTTGATCCTTTTCTGGGCTGGTCACTGTCTGCACTGAGCTCAGCCACTCTCTGAGGGCACAAGTGTTGCTCAGCTAGGGCATTGAAGGTAGACTCAGTACTCTTCCTTCTTAGGAAACCTCTGTTTTCTAGTGGGTTGGAGTGACATCATCCCATTTTGCAGACTGCCAATCATCTTTCAGAGATTTTTCTTCTCTTTCTGTCAGTAATGGTTCTGAATGATCCCCACCTCATTGCTAAACAATGCCCTAACTCTGATGATACATCTTCATATTCAGTCAATCATGTAACAAGATCAGAACCAAGCCTCCCCATCTTCTGTGTTTTGAAATGTTTGAGAATTAGATTATCTTATCACCTCTGTTGGTGACCGCATAACTGTGACCAACATGCTCACCCTTGCTTCCCATTCCATTTACTGGTTGTTCACATGACACTGGGCAAATGAGCCTTCCATTTCTTCCTCCCCCACAGTTCACTGCTCACGAGCACATCTCCTCCGATGTAACTACATCCTTATTTTCCAATTTCAAGTCCAGTATCAGTGAGTCTAGCGCAGACTAGGATATCCCGAATGGAGAACTGAGGCTTGTAACCATAAACAACTGTGCCATCCTGTAGCCACCCAGATCTTGGAAGCATGGCTTAGACAACTTCCTTCATTGGTTTAAAAGCAGATGATAAGATCATAAGAGTGAAACTACATCCACCGGCTGTTGTCCACACTGAGGGAAGGGTCACTGCTCGGATCTGTCCTCCGAGAAGCAGTGGCTGGTCTGGTGTAACCCTTCTGCCCCTTGCTTCTGACAGCGCTGTGTCTAGTGCATGGAGTGATGGCCTCTGGGGCTGTCGCTGGGAAAGAAATACTTGGTGAGGATTTCTTTCATGGCAGACCCCACCACTCAACTCTCTTTAGCTCCTTGTTTTGTTTTGTTTGTTTGTTTGTTTGTTTAATGTGTATATAGTTAGCCATGTTTTGAGATTTTTTGAAGGAACAAAGGGAGAGAATTTCATTACCTTAAAGTAAATTGTTCAGATTTGCTAATAGTAAAATTCAATCCATTTCTATTCTTGATATTCCTGGCCTTCACATCTGAATCCCTTTACTGATTGTGAATAAAACCTTTTGCACACTGCCTGATTTATACTGATAAACTGTAGAGGGGTTGTCCCAGGACCAAATCTTGTCCCGCCTAGCAATTCTTTTCTCCCTTCCTCACTTTCCTCCCCTCTAGGAATTGCCACAGGTTTTATTGGACTCTGACCCTCCTAACTTGCAAATATTATCATCAAGGAACAAAATAGTTAAGACACACTATGCCTTGCATCGTTACCCCATTCAGTGACTGACAGTCTAATGACAGCATTAGTGTGATGACAATGGCAGTTGGCCTGAGTGAGCAGCCTGTATGTGACAAGACACCATGCGTGGGGATTTGCACCTGTTAGCTCCCTGGACAATTACTGTGTTATTTATACACAAAGAAGTCTCCGGAAGACTCAACAATTTGGGATTAAGATGGCACCTAAGGGCACGTGGTAATCCCAGCCGATGCATCTTCATCCACCCTGCTAAATCCCAAGTGGAGCTGACTTGAAGCCCACCCAGGCAGAGTTTCAAATTGACATAATTTATTTAATAATACTTGGCTTCACATAGCTTATTAAATCCATTTCACTATGGGAAGCAAATGCTTGTGCTGCAAGGAGGGCAGTGGGAGCCTTCAGCAACAATGAGCTGCTCTTGGCAGGCATCCCTGGCAGATAATCCTATTAGTTCCCTTCTACCACCTCCTCAGAAATTCAGCCTCACTGCACAGGGCACCTGGGCTGTGCTTATGCCGGGTGAGGAGATGGGGGCAGGGCAAGCAAGGAGACGAGCAAGCAGCCCTTTGCAGTGTGTTTCTTACCTTTTTCTTGTTGATTTGGTGAAAGTATTACAGAAAGCTGATGGTGGATCTTCCCAGGGTCCTCGACTCTTCCTGTGATGTGTTAATGGAAATTTTAAATTGATCCCATTGCAGACACATTGAGGACTTTGATCTTGCAGAGTCCAGTGCCTTCGGGGAGAAAACCGAGCACCTTTACAGCATCGTGTCCTCACATCAGTGTACTTTCAGAGACTTTCCTGTCATTCTGCCTAAACATTCACACTGTCCTGGCCTTTTCCCACACAGACTTCATTATTTTCATTCTTGGGGCTGTTAAAATGATCTTGCGTGTTTTCTCAAAAACAGCCTGCTTGACACTTACTAGTCTGCCCAGGAGTCTAGGAACATTCCAGGAAAGCTACCATTCTTCTCACTGTCCCAGCCTTGACTCCCTTGTCCCGGGTCTAGATCCCAGCTCTGTCTGGTTGACTAGGTCAACACTATGCTACGAGCAATTGGCTCAGAACCAGCAGATATCTGGCGCAGGGAGATTAATTAGGTCCGGGCAGTGGGACGCAGGTGGCTGAGCTGGATGGCCATCTTCATCTATTCTTCATGATACTACGTGCATGAACACACACAAACACCCAACATCATCACCACCACCACCACAACCCATCAGAGTGTGGCCAGAGGGGTCTCCACTCCAGGAATTATGGGCAGTTACTTGTCTCAGAGCAAGAAGTACAAGCCAGTGAACCAACTGCAGTGAGCCAGAACCACTGAACACATGTAACTCCTGGGCACAGAGCCAGGGCTCCAGCCTGAAGCTATGTCTGTCACCAAGGCTGACGAAGTGTAAAGTGACTTAGTCTACTGTAATTAGGCATCTTTAAGCAAAAAGTAGCCTGATTAATATAGGATGAGGTAAGTCAGAAATAATAACATGGACAGTAATAATTGGTTTGCATCTAAAAAACACCTTTATTTATTTAAATTAAAATTTAAGTAACCCTGTGTGTGTGTGTGTATCTATGCATGTAAGCATGGGTTTTAGTCAAGAGTTCCTATTGCTATCATAAAACACCATGACCAAAAGCAACTTGGGAAAGAAATGCTTTACTTAATCTTACAACTCTCAGGTCACAGTTCTCACTGAGAGAAGTCAAGGCAGGAACTCAAGGCAGGGTCTTGGAGGCAGGAACTGAAGCAGAGGCCATGGAAGGGTCATACTTACTGGCTTGCTCCTTGTGGTTTGCTCAGCCTCCTTTCTCATAGATTTCAAGACCAACTGCCCAAGATGGCACCACACACAGTGAACAGAGCCCTCCTACATCAATCACTACTTAAGACAATAGCCCATAGACTTGCCTACAGGCCAATCTAATGGAGGCATTTTCTCAGTTAAGAGTCTCTCTTTTCATGTATTTCTAGGTTTGTATTAAATTGATAAAAACTAAGCAGGATAGCAAATTAGTGTGTATGTGTGTGAGAACAAAATGGAGTTGATCGCTCCTTCTACCAGGTGGTTTCTGAGGATTGAGTTCAGGTCATCAGGCTTGGCAGCAAATGTCTTCACCTGCTGTGCTATCTCAGTGAGCCTAAAATAACCTGATCAGTCTTTATGTATTTATGTATTTATTCATTTGTTTATCTACACATTCACTTATTTTTTTTAATGCACACTCATTCTTTTACTCAACAGGCATCTTTGAGCTCAAAAGAGGAGGGAGGTACTCCACTGGGTCCCCTGTTACAGAGATAGTCCTCAACCAAGCCTCCTAGAGTATGCTATAAACCCAAGAACCCAGAGGACATAGTTAAAATTCCTTGATTTCTATTACATTGCTTCTGGGTGTGTTCTTCCAGGCTCATCCTGGTCTCTGAATCAGTCATTCACTTCATCCTGATCTCTCCCTCACTCATTTGCTTTACTTTTGGCAAGATTGAGGGCTCCAAATATTCAGCTCCTAAAGAGCTGAACTGTTCAGAAACAAGTCACTGTGAAAATTCTTCTGCAATTCTTTCCAATGTGCCAAGCCTGCTCAGGGAAAAGTTTCAAAGTTTGGGTCAGACTCTGGGGAGGTGACTGCCTAGCACAAGCTGCCAGGTGTGAGCCAGCAGTGGATAAGTGCATTAGCCATCACCTGTGCACTTGCCACACACCTGTGCTATTTAGCGATCATTCAGGCCATGGATTATGTACGGTTCACTACTCCTCACCCCACCGTTCTGCAGTGGAAGAAAGGCAGGCATACTGTTGAGGAAAAGATTCACCTTGAGCTTCTCCTCTCTCCTTTGTGTCTTCAGTTTAGCATTTTCCTTGATTACAGTCATTCTCAGTCATCCACATGGTACTCTACAAGGCCCTATGGCGGCTTAAAACCACATATGGAACCAAAGTCTCTATACAGTGCTTTTTCTAGAAAACACATAAATATTACAAAATTTTATTTTCAACTAAGGCAAATTAAGTAAGAGATTAGCAGTGAAGTAGAATAATAACAACAATCATCAGTAGTAAGGAAAGTTATTTAACACTTGTGAATTCATTTCTGGAATGTTCCATTTGATATCTTTGGTCTTGGTTGACAGTGGATAACTAAAATAACAGAAGGCTAAATTGAGGGAGAAGGGGAATTTCGGAAAGAATTAGCATACCATCAGTGCCCTGTGCTAAAATGACTCCTCCTCAAATTCATGGATCGAGTTCTAACACCCAGAGATCTCAGAGTGTGAGAGCATTTATAAACAGGATCTTTACAGAGGAAATTAAACTACATTAGGTTGTTAGGGATAGGTCCTAATCCAACATGATTGATGTCCCTATGAGAAGACAACCACCAGCGAGAGGCTGCACTCCTTACTTGTCTCATTGCTGTGACTAAATACCAGACCAAACTACTTCAGGAAGGAAGGGTTTTCCCATCTTGTAGTTTCAGGTAGAGCCTGTCATGATGGAGACTGTGGGGACATCCCGGCTGCAGGAGTATAAGGTACCTGCCATCAATAGGCAGATAGTGGTGAATATGGTAGTCACTCCTTCCTGTTCAGTTCTGGACGCCACCACACCCAACAGGGCCACTCACATTCAGACTCAGGGTAAGCCTTCCCTCTTCAGGTAAAACTTCCTGGAAACACCCTTATAGGTATCAGGCATGTTTCCATGGTGGCTCTAAATTCAATTAAGTGGACAATGAAGAGTAACCGAAGAGATCAGGACCAGAGACATGCATGCATATGCAAAAGACCACATGAACACAAGACACGTAGACCTCCAACTGACAGCCAAGGGGAGAGATCACAGGGAAAGCAACTCTTCATTGCATTTCTGATGTTTAAGCCTCCAATATGTCCCTACTGACTAATGCATATACCATAAGAAATTAAAAATATAGCCAAGTTGAAAAGAAAAAAGTAGTTGTTCTAAATCTCTACACAGTTAATATTTTAGTGTTTTTCTCAAGTAAATTTAAAAACCATATTGTACAAAGAGATAAATTAGCCAATAATGGCAGCTAGAAATAATAGTCAACATCCAGCCTGCCTTCTATTCTGTACCAAATAAATGAAAGCTCCTCACAGTGATGTCTGGCCACCCACACAGCACAATAGTGAACTATAGCTTAAATACTGGTCATACTTTTTAAAGAGATCCTCATACTCAACTTTTTATTATATTTATTATGGATAAGTTTTCATGTTAGTAAATAGAGGCTTGTAAAATATGTAAAATTTTTCTGTGTCATACTTTAAAGAAATTAAAATAAATATTTCTTTTCCCTTTTCAACCAAAGACTCATCCCAAAGCAAACAATGGTCACCCGCATGTAGGAATGTGCATGGTAGATCACTTTCATAGGACAGGCTCTGGGCAGCAGTCAGTGGACTTCTGATATCCTTCCCCTTGTCCAATAGGGTGTGGGGACACTGTTCCCAGAAGTCTAAGAGCAAGGGCATCTATATTCCATGGGGACATTTATCATCATTTTTAGACTTAGCTGATGGGACCCTGTCAGCAATGTCTCTCTCACTCTTCCTGGTCATTTGCTTTTTATTTTATTTGAGTTTCCTTCTATATTCTCTCTTTGCTTTAGAAAATTGTGTTCTCTTTTTTCTTTCTATTTAGCAAGATTGTATTAAGTGAAAATATTGACAATTCCCCTCATGCCGACCCTTTTCCCAACTCCTCAGTTTTTCTTGTATCTCAACTTTTCATATGGCAGATTTCTGTTCTATTGTAAGGAGCATTTTAGATATTTATGAATTAACATCTATTAATCCTCCCTTATACTAGTTCATATTTTGATTTCATGCTTAGAAAGAACTTGGTCATACCATTTTTCACTCTGTGTTTTAGTGTATTGCCTTTACAATTTTTTTTACATTAAAACCTTAAGGCATCTGGAATTCATTTGAGAATGAGAGAGAGGAATGTAACACTTTCCCCTTAAGATGAATAGGAGGCTGACATGGCACATTCATGGTTAATTTGTCCCTTTCCTGTAGATTGAAAGAGATGTCTGTATATAGCTGGGTCCTTGAGCATCTGTGGCCTGTCTCACAGGTGCCCCAGCCGGTGACATGCTGAGGTTCAGAATCCCAGTTCAGACAGCCTCTCCAGAACTAGATCATTTATCCGGAAGTCACAAGGCTATTTAGACAGCCATCAACTCAGATGCTCTCTGAAACACATCTCTGGAATATGAACTTATATAAATTATGGATTAATTTGGAAAAAAGTTTGATTGTGCTGGTTTTGAGATTGAGCATTTGCTCCCTGATGACCAGCCACACACCCTGATGACCAACCCATACTTCCTTTCTTGATGTGGCCAGCACAAATCTGTCCAGTAATGCTGAGTCACCATTGTGAGCACAGACATCCTTACTTCATTCCCAGCCCTTCTGCCAGGCTCTCCTGTGTCTCACCACAGAGTATGATGCCAGCCACACATTTCTAACAAATGTTCTCTGTAATGTGAAGAAGTCATTGGAAAATTTGTTTACTTCCTTACAAGTTATTTAATCAATGATTTGATAATTACTTAGATTTTTCTCCCTTGGAAAATTATTATAAACTATATTAGTGTATTTTATGCTATTAACTTATTTCCACATTCCTAGTAATATATCTTTGACAGTTAATGGTACATTGTTCTTTGAATTTATCCCTTTTTTTCAATGTGAAAATGTCTTATGAATATACTTTACACCAATACTATACCAAACTCCCAAATACAGTAGTTCTGTAAGTGCCTTTACTGGTTTTGTTTTGTCTTTTTGTTTGTTTTTTGTTAAGTTCAGTTTTAAATGTTCTGCTAGCCTTGTATAATGAGTTGAAGGCAGCCAGTAAACTTTCCATTCTTTGGGATATTCACATCACACTCAGCTATTCCACACTGGGGAGCATTGGTAGAAGGACTAGTTTTGTATTCCATATGCTTAAAAATTTTGTCCCCTTTGTCCTTGCATCCCAAGTCCACAGTACTGTAGTCATACCCCCAAGGGTTTTAGAATTTCAGCTTTGCTTAAAGTTGAACTATCAAAGGCTTAAAGTGGCTTATAAAGGTTACTTAGTAAATGATGTGTCTAACTGTTGCATTAACATGGGCTACTCTGAAGAATGTGTTTCATTCCCTTTGTAGTCTACAACATTGTGCCTGTAGTGGATATGGGAAGTTCATTCATTCTGCTATTCAGCTGGGATTTGTTAAGATTATTCAGGTCTCCTGTGCCTGTATTTTATTTCTTTGATGTTCAAAATCCTGTTCAATGGGTTAAAAATTCTTCAAAACCAAGCAATTTTTTTTTATCAACTTCCCTTGTGTATTTTATTCTCGCCTACTTTCTTGGGGGCTAGTATTGAAAAGTGCAGGCACTCCTGACCACAGTGCCTTATCTGTCTATTGCATGCCATTGAGAAAAGTTACCCTTTGCCCCATTCACTATGTAGTTTTTTTCTCTGTATTTGATATGAATGTCTGCTGCATTGTTTATGCTTGCTCTTTATCTGTTAGATTCTGACCCATCTCCTGATGGCCAAAGCCTCCCACTTCCTGCACACTTCACTGCAGACAAATCCTTGTTTGCCTTTCGAAGCACCCCACGACACTTCATGTATGGGCCAGGGAGTTCTGTCCCTGTGTTTTGGCTGTATCATGGTTGGCACGTTCAGCCATGAACTCACTACCTTCTTTTTTCTTTTGTGTATATCCTGTTTCTGACCACTTCCTGTTTTATCCCCACTTCTCTCCCAACCCTCCACCTGGCAATGGCTGGCCCACTATCATCTTTCCTTTTAATGTCTTCAAAATTTGGCAAGTTATATTTGGCAGTTTCTGTCTTCTAGTAGTCCCTTTCTGCTTTTTAAAATAAAATACAAAAATGGCTTTGACCTTAGATCTTGCTGTAATTGTTTCCATGCAACAAGTTTTAGGAGAGAAAGCCCGGACTGGGTCTCCTCCCACACCGACCTTTCCTTATCAGATGTGGAGAGCCCGCAGTCATAGCGGTGGTCAGAGAGAAGTTTAAATTTGCTCTTTTTGGCTTGTCAGTGTGGCTTTGTCTATGCCACAAAGCCTATTCAAGAAATGGAAAGTGGTGAGCTAAGCACTTGAGCACAGGAAAGGGTATTATTTGGTGGGCAGGGGAAGTGAACACACACATCGAGTGTTCTCACTGATGTAGGTTTAGACTATAAAAGCTATCTATTTCTGGAGGTGCGGTGAGCATGCGTGGTGAAGCCTGTGGTGCATGCTGGGTATTTGGAATGTGCATTTTGCGGTCAGGTAATATGTTACAGGGTGTGTTCTATCAAATGCTTCTTTATATCGGAGAACTTATTGGATTGTTAGTCAAAGTGACCTCTTTCCCTCTTTAGCTAAGGAGAATGCTTTTGCTATTGTTTATTTCCGTATTGTTTCCCCTATATCTTCCACCTTCTTGAACTTCATTAGATATGTTGAAGACCTAGGCAATTTATTCACACTCCTTAACTTTTAATTACTATGCATAACTTTTTCCTTTTTGTTCCCTTTTGGAGAATTTCAGAGTTCAAAATTTCTTTAGGTATACCTGCTGATCTTGCAGGATTCCCAGTATATATGGAGAGTTTTGTGACAACAGTCATACTAGGTGTGTGTGCGTGCAAATGCTCACACACAGTCATCGCACATTTAAAGAACCATGATCCTCATTTTCATGACAGCCTGTGATTGCTTTGTGGGAATCCTCTTCGTGTGACTCATGCCCAAACAGCATCTCCTTGGCCTTGCTGTTGCATTTGGCTCCCCTCTTACTGACACTACCCTCCCCAGCACTTGGTAGGTTTGGGTGTTTTCTGGTCCTGTACTGCCCAGTACTTGGTGGGTTTTGCTGTCTGCTTGCCTCAAGACCTGGCATTCTTTATCATGCAGAATTTCTTTGCTATGACATGTCAGGGGCCTCAGTGAGTCTGTACACCATGCTCCTGGGTGGGGGATTCCTAGCTCCTGCCGAGGGCTTCCAGATCTCAAACTATCACCCAACTTGGAGTTCAAAACCACACTCACCACTTCCACCCATGACAGCCGTATGTGTGGGTTTATGTGAGTGTCTGTCCTCCTGGCTGCCACAACTAATAACCCTGCCATTTCCCTAGCTCCCTTCATTATCTGTGTTTGGGCCTACAGAACCTACAGAACTGCTCTCAATTTTTCAAGTCTTTTCCTGTGTGAATGTGATTGATGGCTTCCTCCTTCAAGTGGATCCCATCTGTTTTCCATCACGGAAGGATTCTTTGGAGTTTGACTTTATTGATGGAGTTTTGTTTCCAGTTGTATTATTGGTTTAATAAAACTCTTACCTTGAGTTTGCCTGGATGTGGAGTGGGAGGCGGAAGCAGCAGGACACATTGTTGGGCACCCTTCTCTTGTGCCTTCATCAAGATGAGCTCAGGATCCCTTGCTTGAGTCTGTCTGCCGACTCTGGTCTTGCTCTGCTCGCTCTGAGCCACTTTACAGACGTAACATTCGCCTTCACTGAAAAATTCTCATTTCACAAGTTATGGAAGATTGATCTCCCCTCTCCCTCCTGTTTCTTGTTCTTGTGAGTCAGGTTTAGACTTTCTCTTAAATGGCTATTAATTAAAGTAGATTGAACGAATGTGGATCTTATCTACACTGGCCAAGTTGAGTAGAACACATATAACAGTCCATGGAATTGAGCCAAACAAATATAAGCAACAGTGCAAAGAGGCAATATGTAATCGACAGGCTCAGAGTAAGGATGTCTGGCTGATGTCTTAAGTCCATTTTGTGTTGTTATGACAAATAGCCCAGGCTAAGTAGTCCAAAATGAAGAGGTTTATTGGCTCCTGATCCTGGTGGTTGAAAGGTCTAAATAGCATGGCAGCAGCATTTTGGCAGGAGATGTTTGGCTGTGTCAGTCACATGAAGAAGGATCCAGCACTGTGGTGGCTTATCCTTCTAACAACCTTCCCTTCTGAGAATGAACCTGGTCTTGTGACAACTCTATTGATCCCTTCTGCTGCAGGGATTGAGTGTATGCCCTAATAACCCCCCACCCCCAGCTAAGTCATTCCTTAAAGTTACTGCATCTCTCAACATAGTCACCTTGGGACTTTGTTTCCAGAACACAAACCCATGGGGACTAAACATACCCAAATCACAGCAGTTGGATACAAGAAGCCACACCCAGGACAATGAGCTCATCCATCTGTTCACAGTTGCTGTGGCTTGGTGACTCACTAAGTACCACAACCAAGCATGCTCTGAGTCCCACAGACTGTGTCTGGGCAGACGGCAGGCTTAGTGGTGAAAGCCTTGGTCTCTAACACAATAATTCTCAGACTTCACCATGCACTACAGTCACCTGTCTGTAGCTACTGCTACAGACAGCTGGACCTGCCAGATTTTCTGATTCTGTAGGTTTAGGATAGGGCCTAAGAATGTATACTTGTAACAAGTTCACAGATAATCCTGTCCCTGCTCATCATGGACACTTGAGAGCCACCGAGCCAGACCTGGTGGATATCAGATTCTTATCCACCCCAAACCCACTTCTTTTAAAAATTAGTTTATGTTTACATTATGATGATTGACTCAGGATATCTAGGTTATCCATGACCTAAAACGTGTATCATTTATTTGTGACGGAGGCATTTAAAATATTTTCTTCTGGCTATTTTGACTTATATAACACCGTTATACCATACTTATGTAACATATCTTTATAACAATGCACTGGCTAGAAATGACCTGGTCTTTGTAAAATGCCTTTAATCCATTCTGATGGTGTTCAACCTATGATGCAATCATTTCTTAGAATCTCATCCTCCTATATTATATCACTTTGTGTCTTTGTACTCTTTAACACCTCTTCCCACCTTCCATTTCCCTGACCTCCACTGTCCACGCCATTTCTGCTCGTCTCCAGCATCCTCTACCAATGTGAGCTTGAGCAAGCTCCTGGATGCAGCCTCGGTGCACTTCATGGAGATCCAAATAGACCAGAACAATAGAACTTCCCATATAGCCATACATAATTTGAATAAATAAAAAATAAACACAATTAATGTGTATAAAGCACTGAATGTATTACCAAGTTGCAAAACCCACTCATGTCCTTTGACAAAGTTAATAATAATTATTTAGAATGTTAGAAATTTCATTTTTTTTTCTGTTGCTGCTATATAGCTCCAAATATTCGTGAGGAAGGCTGTTGACCTCACTTCCAACTGATGTGGTTTCTGCCTGATCAAAATTTGAAATATCTTACATTGAGATCATCTGTAATACCTCTCCAAGATATTCAGACAATGTGCCCAAAAGTTTTTACCTTCCATCCTGCCTTGTAGAGGCCTTGGGCCTCCGTGTGTGTGGGCTGGATGCTCATACAGAGGCCTGGCACCATACCCCAGAAGCTGGGGTATGTTCTTGGAACAATATTCTGCGTTTTGACATCTTGTTATCTCTGGGTTGAGGGTAAAAATTGATCTGGGAAGGTGGGCTCCTTAAACAACTTCCTAAAGCAGGAAATCCAGAAAATGCAGCAGAAGAAGAAAGAGGAGAGAGAGTTCCAGAGCACCAGGGATCCCTTGCCCCAGGGAAGAGGACACTGAACACTGTGGCACAGCTGGGCAGTGCGTGGTTCCTTCTGCCTTGAGCTTCAGCTCAGGCCCCTGCACCCTGACAGACAGATGATGACAGTGACCCTTTGCTCCAGTCTGTCAGCTGAAGGGGGCGGGCCTGGGATCTCTCCTCAGTGGCGCCCTGTAGCACATCCCCATTACTCTTGTCATTTTGGGGAGACCTCTGTAGCAGGGGTGGGGGTGGGTAGAAGGGGCACAGAAACCATGGATCAGCAAGCTTCAACACTGAGGACCCCGGCTCCCACCTTGGCCAGTCAGCTGCGCTCACCCTTGGCAACACGTGAGAGTGTAATTGGTAACCTAGTGAAGCCCTTTCTTAAAAAAGCCTTCTCCCTGTCGGCAGTGTACAACATTGCTAATTGCTTCCTTTCTCCCTTCCTGTTTTCCTCCTCCCACCTAGCTTTTCCTCTTCTCTAGGTTCTCAGTTTTGATAATCCCCTGTCTCCTCATTCACATGGATGCTGTGTGATTATCTGGGTGGGGGGGGGATGCAAACAAGGTACTCTCTGAGAAGAGGTGATAAGTTTAGATCCATCAGAAGGACCACACAGCCCAGCCAGGCAGGGTAGTGTGTCTGGCCATCCATACCCTGCTGCACAGGGTGGGTGTGGCTGGAGGATTTCATGCTCCCAGCTTGAGCTTCTAGGATACATTCTTTGTGTCTCTCCACCCACAGATGTTCGTGAACAACACAGAGAAGTGCCTGTTGGCCAGTGCCAGGTGGGGGTATAAAACAAAGCATGCAAGAGTTTGTCATTTTTGCTGGTAGGTTCTTGACAGGTCCTTGACTGGCTTAGCACAATTTTCAAGGCATCAGTTCTCAATCCAGCTTGAGAAAAGGCAAGTTTGCCTGTTGTTTCATCAACACTTTATTATCTAGGCATGGCAATGCTACCCCTGCTCCGGAAGAATCACTCCAGAGAGCACATGCCTAGCTCCTGGGCAGTGGACCATTTTGTTCGTCAGCATGCTTTTCATTGAGTTTTATGAGGCAGGCAGCATTCCACCCATTGCTTCCAAAAGCCACAGCTCAGCATGTTTTCCAGAAATCATTTTAATAAAAGACACATGAACAAGTACAAAACCTCTCCAACAAGTGTGAAATGAAATGTAAAAAATAAAACAGTTACAAAAATATCAAGGAATCTCATGGGCGGGCTCACTATCAAGGAGACCCTAGATCCCCTTCCTGGGTGAGATGTCAGCTTCCTCTGTGGACACAGCAAGAGCTGCCTCCCAGAAAGATTCATTTTAAAGGGGAAGCAATGGATGCCAAGCTAAACAATTCGGCTTGCCCGCGTTAGCTCAGTTCAGTGTATGCTTTCCTTCTGTCATGGTAGCTGACTGGCAGTTTCTAGTTTGAAGCACTCAATCCTTACACTTGCCACTCTGCTGCCATCTTATCTTGCAATGCTACAGATTCCTTAGGAAAATCTCCACCATCTGGGTCCACCATGGATCCTGATGCCTTGTCTATACTGTACAAGCTCCTCCAGGTTGGCATTGGCTCTCTGAGTTTCTGGAAATGCCAGACTGAAAAAAAAATTATCTTACCATCATTGGGCTTATATATTGGTGAAAAGTTTAGGGGGGGGGTGGCATCAAATCTCTGAAGATAAAGAACATCTACACTAGCCAAGATTTTCACGGTTAATGAATTTATAATACAAAAGTGTGCTCTCAGGTACAAAGAGTGTGAAAATGCTCCTTGACTTATTGACAAACCCACTGCAAATTGAAACTATCACACACACACAAAGCACTTGATACATAGCCTAGCCTACCTTAAGTGTACTTAGAACACCTAGATCAGACTAAAGTTGGGCAACTGTCAAGTCATACATTGCTTTATAATGTATTATATATAAGATATTGTATGTTGAACTAGAAAAAAATATGATATCTTCTGCACCACTGTAAACTCAAAAGTCATATTCAAAATCATTATAAGATGGGACTGTCTAAAGATAGGATACATTACAGACTTATTCCCAAGTCTTGAACTTTTCATGGATAGAGTACATGCTCAATAAATTATAAACTAAGTTACAAATGAGTGATGTAATAATATGGAACACTATATGGAATATTAAACTGTCACAAGAGACTAACACGATTGATTTCTATGGGTCGCAATGGGAAAATGCCAGTTGGATGTTAAGTGTAAAAACTCAGTTTTAGCATAGCGCATAAAGTACATGCCATTATCTACAGAAAGCAGAATATTCTCATAGTAATGCAATGCAAAAGAACAAGTCTCAGATGCTGCTGGTGCTTCTGGGAGCTAGGAAAAGGCATAGAGGATTGTGGGAGATTTTAACACTCCCAGTACGTTGGAACAACTCAGCTGCTAGACTTTGATCTGTCAAGGTATTTCCACTCAGCTCTGCTCATCTGTTTACGCAGTGACTGTGACCCAGCCCAGAAACTTCAGCTGCCCTTCTCATCCCCTCCCTTATGAAATAACTATGCCAGAAAAGGACAAGGCAAACTTAGAGGAGCAGGCAGGGATTGAGAAAGGAAGGCCAACCGCTTGGGTAACTAGTACACATGTATGTTTACAATGTTTTTGACTATTTTAAAAATCACCAGAGTTTAAAAACATAGAAACAAGAAGGCAAAATCGAAACTACTTACTGTACGTATGATACGAGCAGGTTCCCTGGACACAGTCATTTCCAGTATTGGCCTTTGCAATCCTTCTGAGAAGGGATGGCCAAGGAGTCCACACAGTTACTGTCCCCGGATTCTGCACCTGCAGATTCAACATGCTGAAAATACTCAAAATACCCATTCATGAACACAGAGGTTTATGTATCCATTACTCCCCAAACAATAGGATCTAGCTAATGTCTGTGCAGCACTCAGTGCATTGTACTAGGCTACAAGTCCTCTAGGAGTGATTTGGAATACACACAAGCACATGTGCAGGTTATGTGTAGACACTGTGCCACTTTAGACCAGACGCTTGAGCTTCCTTGGGTTTGGGAGTTTGTGGAAAGTGAACACTGAAGTCAACCCCACATAGATACTGAGAGGTTACTATAATTTAATCCCCGATTGCCTGAAAAACCCCTTTGAAATACCACCAACAAGGAAGTGAGTCATGGCAAACACCAGGGGTAGGAAACCCAGAGCAAAGCTTTGACACAGAGAGCCTGTCAACAGGCCCTAGTGTCTGGGGCTGTTAGAAACCCAGAGTAGCAGATCTGTGCATCCCACTGCAGACTCGTGGTGGGTGCTGGAAAAAGCCAGGGTCCCAGGCTAGCCAGGCAGGAGGCCCTTGGAGGGTTGCTGGGGCTGGGAGAGTGCAGCATGTTAGAGACCACTCCAGGAAGCTCCCACAGACAGGAACATCACCAGCTACTTCCCCACTGAGATCTTCTCGCTCTAGGTGTCAGCCCAGCCAATAGTCTGAAATATGCTGGTGTCAATAGCATCCCCACGCATCACCCTCTCAGGGTCTCAGGAAACCTGAGCCAACCTTCATATCCCATGATGCTGTCTCTGGCCTTCAGTCTCATTTCCAGCTGTGTGCGGGCACACATGCACCCGAGCAGTGAAAATTGTCTCAGGTTCGGGTCCTGGCCATTTTCCCTCTTGTGACTTCCTGCCATTCTTAGTTAGACTACCACCTGATACCCCCCGAGTAACGGTTCTCATGTGTGGTCTGAAGCTCTGGCTCTTTTTATACCTTTGTTTGCATTCAGTGTCACACTGATGAAGTCAGCCTTTCTCTGAGAGAAATATTTCTCTCTGCTTTTCTTGAGATGTACCTGCTTCTGGAACAAAGACTGTCACTCAAACACCATTTTACTCAGGTTCTGTCTGTCAGCACAGTCTTTGCTAACACTAATCAACCTAAAATTTAAGCAGACTTTCTTTTCCCTTCAGGCTTTCTGCCTTGAGATATTATGTAGCCAGTACAAGGAAGGAGACCACATTTCCTGCCCAGAGTGGAAAAATGGTCCTGGAACAGTGTTCATTTTAAAACAGGTTGTGTGAAAGCCCTGTTCAGAGGATCTTGTTCCCTCAGTCTCCTCCTGGGGCTTGAACCTGGGTCCCTTGATCTCTTAACTCTGGGGACAGGGTCCTGTGTGGTGCCTTCATGCACACTGTGGTGCTGTCTAAGTGGGCAGTTTGCTGTGTCTCTGGTCTGGGACTGGACTTTGGAGCTGGCTCCTGGGCCCACGGTGTGATTTATCTCTCTTCTCAGAGTTGTGCTGGCTCGAACGAGCAGGCCAGTGTGGTCCCCTCTCTGGGTCAGGTTGATATCTGTGGAGAAGAAGACTTTGCCCACCACAATAGTTTCCTGAGGTGGCTGTAAGAAATGGCCACAAACTCAGCAGCTTTTGACAATAGATGCTTGTCCCCTCCTAGTGCTGGAGGACAGAAGAAAAAGGCAAGATGTTGGCAGAGCCAGGCTTCCCACTGGGGCACTGCAGACTGCCCCTTCCTTCCCCTTCCAGCTTTGGTGACTGTCCTTACATTCCTGGGCAGCGACTGCATCACTCCAATGTGTGGCTGGATCTTCACAGCGATGTGTAGGCCTAGGATAGATTTGATGGCATTAAGGCCACCTGGTACCCTAGGTCTTCCTTATTCCTTTAGTCACACAACGTTATTTACAGACTGTGGGGATCAGACACAGATGCATCCTGGAGGAATTACAGTATACCCCAATGCAACTCCTGTGATATCAATGCTGTGGTGTTTGAAACACAAACCATACTAGGTCCCTAAAATAGAAAGCCCAGCAGTTAGCCAATGGCCAAATGAGTAGTGTATCCATGTACTAGATACAGAGATACCTGGACTCTGTCATTCTTTGTTGCTCTGACCTCCTGTGGTGACACTTCCAGATCTGTGTGCCAAGTCTGGCCTCAGTGGCTCCCCAGGGGCCTGTGTGTGTGTGTGTGTGTGTGTGTGTGTGTGTGTGTGTGTGTGTGTGTGTGTGAGAGAGAGAGAGAGAGAGAGAATATTGAGAGAGTATGTGAGAAAGTGTGTGAGTGTGTGTGTGTGTGAATATGTGTGTGTGTGAATATGTGTGTGTGAGAGTATTGTGTGTGAGAATGTGTGTGAGAGTGTGTGTGTGAATATGTGTGTGTATGTGAGGTGTGTGTGTGCGTGTGTGTGTATGTGAGGTGTGTATGTGTGTGTGTGTATGTGAGGTGTGTGTTTGTGTGTGTGGGTGTGAGAGAGAGAGTATTGAGAGTGTGTGAGAATGTGTGTGTGTGTGTGTGAATATGTGTGTGTGCGTGTGTATGTGAGGTTGTAGTCATGAAAGTGTTGCCATATGATAGTGCAGTGAACAGCTGTCCTTGGGCAAGACTTATTTCTTGGAATTCTGATAGGCAAAGGCTGCAAAATCTTCCATGTCTTGGGAATTTTGTAGTGCATTATGCCCTGGCTTTTGGCACACCTCCAGGTAAGGAGGCCAGGTCTTCTCTGGCAGGTTTCAGCTCTCCACTCTGAGCCCAATTCAGTTGGTGAAGTTCCAGAGACTCAACAAGTCCTTCCTACTGTTCCTGACATAGCATCAGAAAGGGGTAAAAGTCTAGAGCCTTCCTCTATGCCGAGGGTAAGACACTTGGTGTTAAATGTTCTGTGATGTGATTTCTCCTCCCCAGTTCCCAAGTATCTAATAAACTAAGTAATGGGGCAAAGAGGTGACTTCACTGTGACCAAAATATCTGATAGAACATTAAAGAAGAAAGGTTTATTTTGTCTCATGGTTTCAGAAGGCTCTGTTCATGGCTGCTTGGTCTTAGGTACTTGGGCAAAACATCAGGCCAAGTGTGGCACGCAAGAGTCTCACCCCAGGGCAGACAGCAAGCAGGGAGAAGAGGATACAGGAAGAATTCAGGGCAGATCTAGCTCTCACCTTCACCCCAGTGACTTCCTTTACCTCTGCCTTTCAACAACTCTCAGTAATGCCATCCTTGTGAATTCATCAAAGGAGTTGGTCATTGCATAAGTCTTAGCCTATGATCCAATTGCCTGAAGGGACTGGGTCCTTGACATGGCTATGCTGATGTCAATAATACATATTCACTCAGGATTTCATTTGTTCCCCACACTTTGGACTTAGATCAAGGGAATGGTCTAATCACATGCCCTTGCCTGTAAACCTTCTCCCTTTTGGGTACTGTTTCCGTCACCATCATTACCATCACAGTAGCACATTAATAGACTAGAGGCAGAACTCTTCCATCCACCAGGCTCTCTGCAGGCCACCAGCCAGAATCAACTGAAACCAACCGAGCCTGATGTCAATAGGCAAAAGCCTTTGGGTGTTTTGATTGAATCCAGGCAGGATCTGTGGCTTATTTATGAACTCACATGGCTTTTGACTTCTGCCTTTTTTGCCAAATTGCTGACATGTTCTTAAATCAGCCAGTTTGCCTTTTCCTGTCTTCTCTGTTGCTTGGGAAGATAAAGCCCTGGGCATTTGGGCTTCCTCTGCTCACCACAGTGAAGGTTTCATTGGGCTGCTGTCACCCACCCAGACCACAGGAATCATTTGAGCAGCATTTAGCCCCAAGGAGCTAGACAAGAGCACAGTGATGAGGAGAGGTCATGTCTATTGTTTAATCTGCATAGCTATATAATATAAAATTTTGTGAGAACTAAAAGAATTCCCAAACATCATTTGTGCCTTGGCAGGTTGCCCTCTAACAGTTTACAGAGATCTAAAGAACTATCAATTGCTTTAAGGGTTGACACGATGGTGAGCATTAGAGAAGAGTTTAACACACATGCCTTTTGCCTTTTTTTTTTTTTTTAAAGCACAGAAGTGGCCTATAGGTTTGGAAACAGTGAAATTTGTTTTCTTAAAATCATTCCAAAAGAATTTTGCCTATGACCTGTTATCTGAATTCAACCTGAGTCTCCATAACCAGACCCCTTCTGAAAGATACTAACCATTCCAAAAATGAGCACTCCCTCAAGGTTCAGACTGGGCCTGATTAACACATTGTAACTTTCAATTAAAGACAGGAATTGCTCCATCATCATTCTATTTCTACAGTTACTCTCTAGATTACTCAATAGAGGACATCAAAGGATATAGAGAACAGCAGCCTCCCACACTGTAGCCGGGATTGTCACTTCCTAAGAGGAAACTCTCGAGTGCTTTACCTAAGCCTCCTTAGTTGACTCTTGTGAATTTGGTCTGGATTGTTAAAAGCATCAGCCCCAGACCCCATCTGCCTTGGATATATCCACACACCCTAGGATATCCATTGCTGGACTCTACTGGATCAAAATTGGTCCACAAATCTTGGGACACCCCCTTTAAATGGTAGATCCCTCCACCTAAGTATGGACAGACTTAGTAACACACTTTGGCCAGATAAAGGAAAGATGGAGTAATGGGTTTACACTATAACTAGTGATCAACGGCTGCATGATGAATTGCCATGAACTTGCCACAAATAACACTAAGGGGTTATTTCACAGTACTGTAAGCCAGAAATCCAGGTACCATGTTACCAAGTCTTCCACCCAGAGACTCACAAGACTGAAAACAGAGTTCTGGCTAGGACTGGGGTCTCTGCTATATCTAGCTTGGAGTATGGTAGAGTTTGGGTCCTAGAATTATAGACTCACAGCTGCAAGAACTCTCAGCTCTCAGAACCTGTTCCTGGAACCTTGAGAACTGAGCCCCACAGCATGAACTTTGTTTATTGAATTAGCACTTCTACCTTCAAATTCCTCTAGTTCATGTTAAAGTGTTACCCTACCAAAAAAACTCCTGGAGCATTGAGGGCTGTCTTGGAATTCTGTTTGCCACAGCAGGTCACAAGTATCTCTGACTCTTAAGAACAACAGCTGTCATCCACCCAATACATCCAAGCAGCCTTCTGGAGAGGCTCAAACAGGTGTAGTCTCTTGTCTGTCTCCAATCAAAAGCCATATGAGAAGCTTCCAGGGAACAGGTTCTGTAAGCCCTGCTAAGTCTGCAGATGATACCTCCTCAGCATCCATCCTCCCTGCACCCCCACACAGGCCCTGACCCACAGCCACTCAGCCTGACTGCTTCCGGGTCCCTAACCCATAAATTCATGTGCAGCGATCTGCACTTGCTGCCTGCAGATGCCATAGTTAGAGGTTATGCAGTACTCAAGTATGCATTGTCGTATGCTTCAGGAATGCAATTGTTGACAGTGGAAAAATGCTGCATTGCAACATGGCAAGAAAAATTTCAACAGTGCTATCTTCCTGGACTCAAAGACAGAGGTCTCATCTGGGCCTTTGTCACATTCTCAGTTATGCTGTGGTCACCACTGGCTCCTGTCCCTCTTCTATGGGAGGTGACAAGCCATGTTGCCAAATAACCAGCCCAATCCCTGGAGCCCTGCTGCTTTCTGGTTCATTCCAAAGTCTTCCCAATGTCTTCTCTGGTTCTGATTTCTCCTTAGCTTCACACTGAGAACTGAGCTTACCATCTGGTTATCCTTCTGTGTCTCCTAGGCTTTTCTCTTACTAACTGTGCTGTTGTACGTGGAATGTGAACTAAAGCTGGGATGATGAGTGAGAAGAAGAAGGCCTGGAACCTCCTAGCCTTGGTTTGAGCTCCATGGCTTAATTTAAGTCGTTTCACAATAGGAAGGAAACTCATGATGCTGGGTTGTTTCTCCCCCACCCCACCCCACCCCTCTCCAAGCTGTGAATTCAGCAAGGGTAGCGTCTCTGCATTCTCCCTCCTCTGCCAGCTCCACAGCCTTTAGAGATTTCTAGATAGTGTGGAGAATCCCAAGGGCCCAAAGGGGCCAGATGCCTTGGCTGTACCATGTGCCTAAAAGAATGAATGAACATGGCTTGGCTTCAGAACATCGCTTCTTACTGTCCCAGCCCTATGAGGGGCCAGGAACAAAGGAGCTCCCCCTCTACCAGCAGAGAGCAGGGGGAAGCTGCCTTTCTGAGCAGTAGCAAATCCATGTGACATGCCACTCCAGAAGAAAAGAGCCGGGGCGGCGATTATTGTTTCAGGTCAGTTCATCTTGAGCTGTCAGTGGCCAGGAGGCGCGCAGTAACACAGCTCAGCTCCCATGCCCGCGCTTGCCTCTCAGAATCGTTAGCTCTACATAAGATGTGCCTGGACCTAATCTAGTCCAAGCCCAACTACTTCACTCAACAGATTGGAATCTGCCTGGATCTTGTTCCCCCCCACCTTGGCAGGTAGGCAGAAAGCTCCAGGGACACACTCCCCATCCAAGTGGGACCATGTGTCTAGAAAGCAGAGACAGGAACCTGTGAGAAACTAGATTCCCCAGCTGGCGAGTCACTTTCCTGCCCACTCCTCACTAATTTCCAGGCCAGAAGTGGGATGCTGGGACACACACACACACACACACACACACACACACACACTTACTTACAAGAAGAGAGAAGGGAGGTCCCAAGACACAGTCACCCAGATGTTCTTTCCTGTATCAATGAAATAGGGTGGGAATCAATGCCCAAGCATCATGGGAGGAGGAGGCCAACCAATAGACAGGTTGTGGAGGAGGCCGAGTTCCATCTCTTCGTCACAACTGTGCCCACTTGTTCCCCCACCGCACTTTCTGAGGCCATCTTTATGAGAAATTTCCCTCTCACTTTACAGTAACCTTGAAACTTTTCTGAAGCAACCAAACACATAATTTCGTCTTCCTTCTGCCTCTCCAGGCTCTTTGCTCTCCTCCAGCCACCTTCAAAGCTGTGCTGTAGAGTGTCTCTTCTCCAGCAAGTCTATCCTGAGCCTTGTGGCCATGGAAAGCCCTTTAGCGCACATCCTGCTGGTGGGTGTGCCCTGTCTGAGTCTGTGCGACTCCTTTGAGTGGGTACTGCCAAGAGTGCCTGGCAGGGAGCAGAGCCCAAGCAACTCCAGGTTCTCAGGGCTCAGGGCCTCCAGGTAAGCCCTGGTCCAGGCTTTGAAGCAAATGGGAAACTTCCAGCATGGACCTGGAAGTTTGTGCTATCTATCTGCTTCTGTGACAGACAGACACCTGAAGGGTGCATTCCTTGTTTGCTCTCGAGGACTCCTGCCCTGAAATCTGTGCATGACTGCACCCTGCCCTACACGGACCCAGTAAAGACATATAGCTGGGAAGTGAGAGCATCCATCCGCTCATTTGTTTTCTCAAAACTGTGACTCATAGGCTAAGATGTTGTCAGTGAGACAAAGAGCAAAATCATGCAACTTGGACATCATTTAGGGTAAAATATTGAAGTAATTAGTAACTCGGTCAATGTATTTAGGCCAGTTAAACTCCCAGAGCACCATTCAATAAACTGTGTCACTTACATCACTTACTTCTGGTCCCTTGCTTTCCCCATCCATACAATATAGACAAGGAAAGCAGCGACATCACTTGTCACTTGGATACTTGAAGACTGAGAGAATGCACAGCCACAGCCTAGAACACAGCTGGTCCCCATTGCTTCCCCAGGACATCTGGGCTGGAATGCAGGGACAAGAAGTTGCATCAGAGATAGAGGCAAATTCAAGATGACAGGTCAGCAAAGGATTTGACCGGCAAGGCTTTCCCGGGGAACAATTAGGGCTGTCTTCGGGGAAACCTGGGCTCAGGAGTTATTAGGTAAGAGCATGCTGGGCTATAGAGCATGGGGACAACAGCAATCCATGGAGCTCAGCATGGAGGCTGGTGGCTTCTCTGTATACTCTGATAGAGATAAGGACAGGGGGGGATACAGAATGTAAGACAAGGCCTCAGGAAAGTGCTGCCCAGCAGAAGTCAGGATCATTCTCAAGAGCAGGTTTGCAAGAGGTTCTCAAGACGCCTTTGGAGTCAAACAACCCTTTCACAGGGGATCCCCTAAGACCATCTGTATATCAGGTATTTGCAATTCATAACAATAGCAAAATTACAGCATGAGGTAGCAACAAAAATAATTTTATAGCTAGGGGTCACAACATGAGGAACTAACTGTATGAGAGGGTCACAACATTAGGAAGGTTGAGAGCCACTGTTCTGGAAGATCTCTAGAGGAGATGCCAGGTTTGTACACAGATGAGGTTTTTCTCACTAGGTACACGTCAATCTTTGTTCTTCGTTTTGTAGTCTTGAATTTGTAAAACTTTATGTTGAGGCCAGAGCTGAGTTCATCTCTGGCAATGGCTTACCTGTGACTTCTCAAAACATACAACTAGGTAATGGTAAGCACAATTTAAATTTAAATGTATGCAGTTACATGTACCAATTACCAGGGTGAACAGTGTTTTAGAGCAAAGTGGATTACAGAGAGATTGGACTTGCAGTTAACACTGCTTACGCCTTCGTCTCAAATGCAAATATGTTTGTGCATGTACATTTGTGTACCTGGGGATCCTACAGGCTCAGCAGAGGGCCTCCCATTGGTCCCTCAAGTGCTCTCACTTTCCTAACATACTGAAAAAAAAAAAAAAAAAAAAAGCATGCTTTGGCCACACTGTGGCCACCTAGCTTCAGATTTTCTTCATGGGTTGAGCCAGGTCCTTGAACATTCCAGGCAACTGACAAAGGTATTTAGGGGCCCTCAACCCCTCAGATCTTGGGAGACATAAGTAAGAAATAGTTGCCAGTGGTTAACTTGATTAACTCTTTAGGATGGGGATATATCCTTGTCACCCACATGGGCATGGATCTGGCTCCAAAGAGCTTTGTGTTTGGTTGATCATTTTGTCTAGACACACCTGACATTAGAAGATAATTCTGAGGCAGGAATGAACACCTTTTAAAACTGGATTTGGTACACCAGGAGTAAGTGTTGGGGACCAGGCAAAGCCTCACCCAGGTAGACAATGGCTGTCTTGGATTTTGATATAAATTCACAGGTCTTTCAATTCTCAACCTTGGCTGTGGATAATCATGCTATTTTTTGCAGTTTCCCAAAATTTATAAGGCAATCATGGAAACTAAATGTTTAACACCCTGTCAAGATTTGTAAGGCAAGAGAAGATGTTGAGATACTTCTTGTATAAAGAGCATCAAACCTGTGGTGTGCTAAGTGATTGCAGGAATCATAATGCATGCATGATCCTAGTGGCCTCAAAGGCTGTTGTCTCTATGAGTTGTTCCCCAAATTCAGGTTGTCAAATCCAGAAGTTACATGTCCCATCTACCTCCTTCTCCAGTACCTCTGAGGACTCTTCAGCCTCATTAATTCTTGAAGAAGCTTTGGATCAACTTGAGAGTGCTTCCACATGAGGCCACACTGACTTCATGGTTGGTTCAACATGCTTTGTGACTACACTGCCTATCCTCTGAGGGCAATGGGTCTGAGACTAAAAGTCAATCTGCCAAGAGAGGTGCTTCTCTCAAATCCAAATCGGCAGCTAGAGTTAACCCCCAAAGTGGTGGCAGTGGACTAAGTAACTACAAATGAGGCTTGTTGGAATTCCAAGGATAGAAGTACCAAACACGAGGGTGATTGGTCTCAAGAATTTGTTAGAGGAACCCACATACTACTGTCCGCACAATGGACAGGCAGTAAGAGAAATGGGATGCTCTGGATTACCTACAGCAAGAGGTCAGAGTTGTAGTTCACATGGGGGTCTAAGGAACTTGGACGTGGTGTTGGTACCAGTTGCTTTCAGTGTTTTGGGCAATGGCCCAAACACCTCGGTCTGTTGCCTGGAATGTTCAAGGTCCTGGCTCAGCCCATGGGGAAAACCTGAAGCTGACCAGTGAAAGAGGGGCCAAAGCATGTTTTGTTTTCTTCAGGATGTAGAAGGAAAATGAGAGAAGGGCCTGTGGGAGGCCCTCTGCGGAGCCTTCAAGATGAACCAGCATGGCTGTCAGAGTGGGTTCTCGATTGCTCTGAGGCACTGTGTGGCCTCACTCCCAATTAGAAATCTCCCAGTTAGGAAGACAAGTGACATTTCCACAAGCAAACTACAAACAGTGACGCATCAAAGATTCTGATAAGGGGTGTGATCCAAAGACAAATTCAACCTGTCTCTTACCTGTGCCCTATTTGTAAGGTATTGAGAGGCATGGCGACTATTTGATTCTCTCCCCAATTCCAAGTATCCTCTGGGAAAGAGGCTATATTGTGTGATATGCTAGTCTACTCAGGCCACTGTCACAAAAAAATATCATAGTTCAGGAGGCTCACCAGTAACTAACACCATAAGTTTCTTTGACTGGGAACCCAAGATGAAGGCACCAGCAAAGTTGGTATCTCTCAAAGGCTGTCTTTCTGCTTCCATTGGTTTCTGACTGTCCTAACATGGTAGAAGCGAGACAGTTTCCTGGGATTCCTTTTACAAAGGCACTCATGTTAAACATAAAAACTCTGTTCTCTAGACCTAACACTCACTGAAGGCCCATCTCTTACCAACATCAGCTGGAGGAGGTAATAAACCTTGAGTTTTGATGGAGCACAAAGTGTCAGCCTGTTCATCTGTGGTCACTGCTTGTCAGGACATGGCCATGCTCACAGCCATACTCAGGGCCTCACCTGCACACACCTTTGAGAAATACACAATTTCAGGTGCTAACACACCTTGAGTTTTGATGGAGCACAAAGTGTCAGCCTGTTCATCTGTGGTCACTGCTTGTCAGGACATGGCCATGCTCACAGCCATACTCAGGGCCTCACCTGCACACACCTTTGAGAAATACACAATTTCAGGTGCTAACACAAGGATCCTCGTGATCATGCCGAAGAGTGACACACAGCAGACTTATATAGATACGCTTACACATGTGCACATAAGTGAACATATGCAAAACTAGGAAAGCCTAAATAGGGCCATGGATGCATCCATGTCAGTCTTCTGATTACGACAGCACACTGTTCTTCTACAGGATGCTACCACTGTGAAAGGAAGGAGATTTCTCTGTATTATCTCTTAAAACTATATGTGAGCCTATAAGTACCTCTTTAAAAATGAAAATCAACCCTTATAGTCTGAAATGTGTTTAACTAATGATGTTAAGAAGCAGACAGTGAGACCCAAAAAGACCACCTTTCTCTTTACTCTCTACCCCTCAGGTCTCAGGGTTCATACCTGGAAAGTTGTCCCTTTCCCCAGCACCCTATGCTACAGAGCTGAGGTCCATGTTGTCTGACACAGGGTGGAGATGGGCACCTGCTACTTCTACAGTTATCACCTAGAGTGGTAAGATGAGCACTTAACAATTCAACACTGGGAGCTACAGGGAAAGGAGTTGGCTGGGCATTGCTGGGGGTCTTAAAGCAGAGAACTGTTGCAGGGAAGCTGGGAAATTGAGGGGTGATAATGAATCTTCAAGGGAGTTCCATATAGGCAGACCCATACCACGCAGTATCCATCTCACACTGGGCAGTAAGGTCTGACTCCCCTTACGGAGATGAGATGAACTAGGGCCATTTCCATCCACCCAGCTAGGGATCAGTCCTCTGTACCACTCAATGAAGATCAGTTTAGACCTTTACCAGTGCTGACTACTTGCTGGGATGAAGGATAGGAAGATGAGGAACTAAGAGTCATAGAACAAGCATGCCCCAGGACTTAATCATGGGAAATCCATTTCTATTAATGTGATGCTTTCCCTTTTGGAGACTCCCTAAAATTAAAATCTTGATATTTTCTATTTTATAGCAAGGATGTGGTCTGTCTCATTTATTGCTATTGATGCTTTATCAATATGCTATAAGTTTAAGAACATCTCATGGTAAGAGTCTCTGAGGAGGTGCTGCCAGTCTAAGTGAAAACAACAATGGCCTTAAAGGTGTTTCCTGTTGCCTCACATTCTTTACTGATCAAGGACTTGCTTTTCTCATGGTCTTTGTTCTCTATACTTGTTCCAATATGGCAGGGTCACAGTGGTGTGAGGGTGCATGTGTGGGTGCCATTCAAGCAAACTTTAGCCCTCATTGCTCAGTCTTGAGAGCAAAATGGATAGTGACTGAAAAATCAAGCATCTACCTGTTTTAAAGTCAGAATTCTCTAACTGTGACTAATGGTGAACGCTTTTCCCTGTGAAAGCTATTGTTACTGGTGTGTGTGTGTGTGTGTGTGTGTGTGTGTCCCACACACACACACACACACACACACACACACACACACACACACACACACACACGTGCTGCTTTCTGTTTTGTTTGGAATTAGATTTCAAGCAGCAATCAGGAGGATTGGATTGCATTTCCTTTCTTGGAGAGTTATTCAATCTTGATTTCTTCCCCAAGGTATGTCCTTTCTCAATTGCTCAGGGCAAAATTTCTCCAGTTGAGTGTTGGTAGGTTGCTGGGAAATATAAACAAAATGCAAATGAAAATGGGAATCTTGGCTTGACTACTCTTAACTACAATTTATTTGCATAACCACTAACAATTAGAAAGTTAAAAATTCCAGATGTTCACACCTGATCATATTACAAGACAACAATTTTAAAACTACTCAAAGGCCAACATTCTAAGCAAAGCAACCAACCTATGAACTCAAGAGCAATGTATATTGGAATTACATGGTATGTGATGGACACAGGGGTGTCAGTAACACACACACACACACAAACTGGCAGTTAATTAATTGGAATGGGTAATTGAGAACATGGTAAGTTTTAAGTTCTGGTTTGCATTCATTTAGACACCTGATTTGAATAGAAATGTGGTTTCCTAGCCTTGATCTTTGTTATAAGCAATCGTCTTGCATAAAATCGGTCACATTTTTCACAATTCATGTGAAAATTACTACAGTGTCCCTGCTTGATAAAGAACAAAAACTAACATTAGGACCTTCAGGACAAAAAATAGGTAGTCTGTATTTTTATCAAACAACTTTTTCAGCTTTATGGTAGACATAATATAGGGACTTTTAAAACTCCTGTTTGGTTCCCCTAGGTCTTTGTGTTTAAGATTCAAGAGGTAACCTGGAAAATAAAGGCTCCTCATTCTAGGAAGATATCATAGGACACAGGCTTGCTTTGGGGACACTTGCTTGCCAGGAATGTGCTGATGAAGATCCTTTTGGCACATTTACATCCATCCTCTCCCAGGTCCTGTTAGTCAGGTCAACTACGAGTGAAGTTCAGTCATGAAGCCTGAACAAACCATGCTAGAGTAAGAGGAGACAGAAGCAATGGTTCAATCTAGACATCCAGGGATGGAGGAGTACAATCCCGCTCATGGAAAGATCTGGTAGGTTCATCAACAAGACACACAACCATTTCCAAAGCAAAGAGAAAACTCCCCGAATCCCAGTGAGAAGGTTTGGAATAACAGTAGAAAGTGACAGTGTGTGGGGAGGTTGGAAGGCCCTGGGGGAATCTGAGGGACCCTAAAATTGTCAGATCAAGGACATGGCTTGTGATATTTGTTTAGGTCAAACCTTGAACATATTTTCTGAGCAGAGTAGGACCCAGCCATTGTAGAGCTGTCTGTTCTGACATTACATATTTCTGTTTCTTCTGGGATAGACTCAGTGATGGGCTCTGGGTAAGCAGCAAATAAGACGTAGAGCCTGACTTGAAGGAAATAATTTAGTAGTAGGGGTAATACCTGGAAAAGTAATTGCAATGTGGTATCCTAAATTCTGTGACACTAGAAGGTCCTGGTTACAACTTATGTATCTAAAAAGTCATCCTGGTAAGAGGAGAGGGAAGTGTAAGCAAGGAGGTCAGAGCAGTAGTTCTCAATCTGTGGGTTGTGACCCCTTTGGGGGGAGGTCAAATGGCCTTTTCACAAGGGTCACCTAAGATCATTGAAAGGCACAGATATTTACATTATGATTCATATCAGTAATGACATTACAGTTATGAAGTAGTAATGAAACTAATTTTATAGTTGGGGGTCACCACAGCATGAAGAACTGTACTAAAGGGTCACAGCATTAGGAAGGTTGAGAACCACTGTGTTATAGTGTAAAAGATGAGCCAGTGGGCAGTACATCCCAAGAAGAGGCTCAGCATGGACACTAGGAGATTTCTCAGCCACCCCTTGGCCTGTGCTTCCTGCCTTGGCCTGGATGTCCTACTCACACCACTGCCCACAAGCACTCAGAAGGCCTGGTGATGACGTCTGAAATGTTCCCTGAAGGGCCCATGTGTTAAAGGCCTGGACCTCTATACAGCAATGTTTACAGAGACAACTTGGGGAATTGACTAGATGGGTCATAAGGACTCTGACCATCAGTGGATTCTCCCGTTGATGGGATTCTAACTTGATGTGATATTGGGATGCCTTGGAAACTAAGAGGCTGGAACCTTCTTGGAACTTAGAAGCATGCTTGGGGACTGTCTTCTTCCTGGTCCTTTCTCTCATCCATCCATCCATCCACCCATCCATCCATCCATCCATCATCCATCCATCCATTCCCTCTGTGTGTGGCTCCCTCTGTGTGTCTTTCTTTCTGACTCTCTCCACCTCCTTCCCTCGCTCCCTCTGTTTTTCTCTGTCTCTGTTCCCTCACTATGCATGTGTATACTGGTGTTCTGGGTCATCATGGAAAGAGTGACTGTGGATTGAACCTCTGGAAATCTCACCAATGGTAAACCTCTCCTCCCTTCTTTATGGCTATCAGCTTGAGTGCTCCCTCAGGTGGGTGAACACTAACACATGTAGAGCAGCTGCTCCACAGCTTTGCAGTCCCAGCTTCCCTTAGACGAGCAAAGGTTCACCAATGTTTCTGAAAACAACAACAAACAAACAAAAACCTCAATTCCAAGTGTGAACTTGAATGTAAACTTCTTGGCTTTGAGGATTAGGCCATCGTGACCTCTGATCGTGCTCTTGTGACTGACGTCTTTGCCATTTAAAACCCAGAGTCACCGGGTTTCTGCAGAACCAAAGAGGCTTTAGCTTCTGCAGAGCCAAAGCCAGAGAAGCCCCTGTGTTCAGGCCTCTGACTTCTATGTGACCAGAGAGATTTCTGCCATCAGGCCTCCAATGTCTAAGGGACCAGAGAACATCACAGGAAGAGGCCTTCTGTTCTGCAGGTCCAGAAAGCATCTGAGGACTAAACCAACCACCACCCCTAGATCTGCATGGAATAGGGAGCAGTGTGAGACCAGGCCCTGGTAGCCTCAGAGGTCAATTCAGGGTCAAAGATAGAGCTCTGGTGTGCCAAGTCACTAGAGACACTGGGGCTTTGGTCTAGTGGTCACAAAGATCAGTGTAGGTGTGAGGTTTTACTTTTTATGTTGCAGTAGTCCCTGCAGGACTGGGAGTCAATATTTCTGCAGTCCTGGGAGTTGCTTTGAGCCTGTCACTATAATCACAGTCCCAAGACAAAACAAAATTTAGAAGATATGACGTTTGGTATGCTATCCCCAGTGAATTGACAGAATCCAAGAAATGAGATTTTTGATTCCAACTGGTAGCTAACTGGCAGCCCCACCTTCAATATGTTAGCAAATAGCCAAGGTGTGATCATTTCACAGCTCCATTTGTCAATCAGTACAAAGTTTGCCCAGTGTCCAGATGAACTGCATGCAGGTATCCTTCGAGAAAGAATGGCCAAAACCAAAATATCCAAACAGACCCCGTAAAAGGGAAAGTCAAATCAGAAAGGCAAATCCAGTCTAATAGTCCAACATAAAATACAGCAAGGAAAGAGAGATGAAGACACAATCACAACAGGACCACCTCCTGTGCCCCACCTCAGCCAGCCAGCTCTCCTGTAAGGGAATCCCAAATTACAGAGGAGCAGAAATTTCTGAGAAAGCATTCAGGGTTAGTTTTAAAGGGGAACAACGATCATATAGAAGACTCAGATAAACAGGTGCTCGAGTCGAGGGAATGTATCCAAGACCTCCACATGACATTCTCCAACATGGGTGAAATGGTGGGTAAACTGGAGGAGAATACGGAGGGAAAATGAAGCAAAGAGTCTGGAACACAGAAGGAGAGACAAATGGAAATCCCTGAAATGAAAGAAATGTTCCATCAAATAAAAAACTCTAAAAGCCATCATAAACAGACAGGACCACATTGAAGGAATTTCAGGGACGGGAGCAGAAGCAAGACAAGAATACAAACAGACATATACAAGGAATAGAAATGTGGATGATAATTTCCATGGAGTTTGGGATAAGTTCAAGAGGCCAACCCTGAGAGTAAATTATTTGAAGTAGGAGCAGAGATAAAATCAAAGGAAACAGATAATGTCATGAAAGTGTAGCAGAAAACTTTCCAAACTTAGAAGAAATAGATATTCAAACACAAGATGTATACCAAAGTCCAAACAGATATGATCAGAAAAAACTGTACAACATGTCATAGTAGAATGACAAAAACACAAAACAAAGAAGCGATCCTACAAGCAGCACAAAAAATATCAACTCACATACAATGTCAGAAATACTAAAATTACCTCAAACTTTTTTTTTATCAGCAATCATAAAAGCCAAAAAAATATTTCAAGCTCTGAAGGTAAACAACTATGAACCAATAATATTATATTAACCAAAAGTATCTTTCAAAATTGACCAAAATTTAAAGGCACTTTAAGACAGACACAAATTAATTGAATTCACAACAACCAACAACCGCATCAATTCTGAAGAAAATCCTTAATGGAATTCTTTATAGGGAGCAAGAAGAGAGATCCTCCTTCACCAGGATACATGAAAGTGTACACTCATGAAAAGAACACATAATCAAACTAGCCCCAGGAAAGAAACAGCTATGAACAAGGCAGTAAATATCAGTGAACCCTAAAAACTAATATAGAAGAAGGAAAAAAATACCAATAATTCAGCCAAATAGAACAGCATCAAACAAATTTATAGGAAGTAGCCAATCCCTTTCCATAATAAATTTAAATGTAAATGACCTCAATTTACCACTAAAGAGATGTAGACTAATAGATTGGATTAAAAAAAAAAATTAGAACAAACTACATGTTGTTAGCAAGAAACACACCTAATCAAAAAAGGACACACACACACACACACACACACACACACACACACACACACACACACACTCCATATCAAAGGATGGAAAACAAACTACCAAGAAAATAGAAACTGTAAACAGGCAGGCATAGCTATCCCTACATCAGATAAAGTAAACTTCAAATCAAAACTAGTTAGAAGAGGTAAAAGGGATGTGTGAAGCTAAGAAAAAAAAATGTGTATTCCTTATGTGTTGGGTAGAATATTCATATTTAAAAAGTAAAAATTCATCATGAAGACATATGTCTACAACATTCATGCACTGAATGTCGGAGCCCCTAATTTCATAAAACAAACACTACGGGGCCACATAAGTCCTATACAATAATAGTGGGGACTTAAGTATTCCTCTTTGATGTTTAGATAGATCTTTCAAACTTAAAACAAGCAATGAAATTTCAGAGCAAAAACAAACAATGGATCAACTGGACTTAATAATTATGTACAGAATATTCTGCCCAACAGATAGGGAATACACATTTTTTTCCTCTTAACATTACATATAAACTTCTCCAAAGTTGGTCAGGTGGGTACAAGCCATCTTTCTATGGCCCACCTGTCATTTTTTGGAGCCTGGTGGGTGGGTCCCATTATGATGAACAAGTATGTGCTGGAGGAACGGAGAGAAAAAGAATCAGAGTGGTTCATGTGCCGTGGAAAGAGGCAGAATGAAAGACGTGAAGATGGTGAGGAGCAGGCTGATGTGGGAGGTCTGCTTGCCACCTGGGGCCAGGGTGACATTCAGGCCCAGGCTGCTGCTAAGGGCCATGTCTGGGTCCATGGTCCTACAGCAGCCAAGGTCTGAGTTGACATCTGTGACTCCTGTTGCTCAGGGTCTGATCAGCCTCCTGGGACCATGTTGGTGCCCAAGGGTCATGCTGCATCAGGGGCCATATAAATCTAAGTGACACATACTGTGATCTGGTGCCATGGCGACAAAAGTCTGGGCAAGGGCTGAAGCTGAGAGCCATGTCTGGGTCCATGGCCTATAGCAGCCAGGGTCTGTGTTGATGTCCATGCAGGAATTTGAAATGTATTTGTTTTTATTTGTCATTTTTATTATTCTAAATTGTATTATTTTTGATGAATAAAAGTACTTTTTGAAAAATAATACAATAAAACAAAATATGTGGTTACCCATAAGAGTCATGTAAAAGGATATGGAGCTATAAGCATATCCTCAGTTCCCAGACTTGGGGCTTGTTATGGTTTGGATTATGGCCTTAGAGACACATAAATGTATGCTTATTCACAATAGCCATCCATCTATGCACATGCTGTCTATATTGTTCTCCAGCTTATCCTTTGAAACAACACACTTTCAAATAAAACATATACAATCCATGAGAAAGTTGAGGATTAACTAGACACAAAATAGCACAGGATCTAAATTTCAGTCCAGGAACAAATAAGATTGTCCATAGACTTGAGTTCTACATCACACCCATGGTACAGCACGCCAGGCCCAGCAGCTTCGACCTGCTGTTTCCCTGGGTAGCGGCTCCCAGACTAGATGTTTAGAGCTTCAGAATGGTACCTAACCTTCAATTCTATGAGTTCTCAGAATACAGGGAACCCAATGAAAAAGAGAGAGGAAGAGAGGGCGAGAAGGGTGAAACCCCCAGTCAAATCTCATCAGCTCGGGACAGCAATGACACAATGGCTTATGTGGCCTTTAGTTGTCAGTGACTCAACTGAAACTGAGGATGTGATGATGCTGATTAATCAATAAACAACAGAATAACCTTGAGGACATCATGCCATCTGAAGACAGACCGACTGACAGACAGACAGACACACACACACACAATAAATAAATATTTTAATGAATAAATAAATGGTAAATTTCATGATAGGCATGTTTTACTACTATTAAAACTTTGAAAACAGGGTGAGAAGACAGCTCCACCATAGAAGTCTGAGAACCTCAGTTCCATCCCGAGAGACATGTTTAAAAGAAAAGGCCAGGTACAGCAGCGTGTGTGCTCAGTCCAGCACAGGAAGGCAGAGAGAGACAGGAAGTGAAGCTTGCTGGCCAGCCTGTGTCTCACTGAGTTTCTGGTTCAGTGACTGACTGTCTCATAAAAGTAGGGTGACAAGTGACAAGGAAGTCAACTGACTGGCCTTGACACATGTATACATGCACAGATGAACACATGAATACACACACACACACACACACATTAAAAAAAAAGCTTTGAAAATATAAAAAGTAAAATAAGTAACTAAATAAAGTGGAGGAGAAGGGAACGGGCTTTCCATTAGCAGGGTCCCTGAAGATCCTTGGCCTGGCTTCCGAGGATGGCCCTGTCTCACCCCAGTTGCCTTTGTGAAACATTTACAGCCTCCTCTCTTGTGACCTGAAGTCATTTGAGGACTTGAGGACAGAGTTCTGTCTTCCAAAGCACTTGAGTTCTCTGAATCCAGAAAGGGTAGGTCGTCTTAATGTGTCCACACCGCCTGTTCTCCCCCAATCCTACTCTGTCCCTCCCCATCCTTATCCTTCCTCTTCCCCTCCCTCCTCCTTCCCCCCTTCCATCCCTCCATCCCTCCATCCCTCCCCTTCCTTCTCTACCTCTTGTACACTGGATTTAGGAGTCCTTGGACATTGGGAAGAGAAGCCAGCAGAGGACTGCTAAGCAAATGTTAACGAACCAGCAGGTTCCTCTGGGTGGAATGTCTTTCAGGGATTTGGGGCGTGTTTTGACAAACTAAGTCCTACATCTGGATGGCGTTTGGATGAAGCAGCATCAAGAGGGCTCAGTGATCCCTCCGTCAGCCCTGCTGCTGGCCATCATTTTTCTTAGTCTTCTCAAAACAACTCTCCTTTTGTTTGTCCTCTCTAGGGTACTTCTTTCTGTTTTATTAACTTCTGTTCTCATCTGTGTTGTTTTCTTTCTTTTGCAGATATTCCTAGTATCTCAAGATGGAACCTCAGTTCTTTCATTTGAAGCATTCTAGGCATGGTGCTTCCTTTATTCTGGCCTTGTCAGGCTCCTTTAGGCGCCGTAGATGCGCACTCTGGGCAGTCAACAGGTAATTTAAAGATGGTGCCATCCTGTTTTACAAAGGAGATAAGACAATAATATGTGTTAAGTATTAAATGAATGAAACTCCAAGGCTTCAGAGGCACGTTGATTGGCCAAGCTCAGAGAAGCAAGAGGGACCCACATCAGTGAGGGTAACTGATCTCCAGGTCCTCACTCAGAGTATCCTGGAGAAAGCCAACAGGAAGTGTATTCAGAAGCCTACTTCAGCTTGGGGAAAGGCTTCCTTCAAGGCAAGCAGGCAAGCAGCCCATGAAAGATGGAGCCAGCATGCCACTGTGGACCATCTGGGAAAGGCTGCCCAAGGGCATCCTTATCAGCATGCAGGGAGGCACTGAGGCATCCAAAGGTTGTGAGACCACAATGAGGTTAAACTAAAAGGGTTTAAGGGGAGATGCCAAATACAGAGAGAGGAACAGTATATAAGATTCCAAATCAATGACACAATGGGGGACATAGCTGGATGACTTTGCACCCTCCAGGGGAGGGTAGGCAAGGGCATCTAGTGCTTTCCATTTCTGATCATCTCCCAGGTCAGCTCCAGAACATCTCCATAGCAAGGCTGTGAGTCCAGCTCTGGATGACAAAGGAGGCAGAGCCTTGCTGGGGCCACACTGAGAATGAGGCTGAGCCAAGCTGACCCCCAGGGCTAGACACTGTGCCTTTTTTAGTGTAACCCCATATGCAAGGTCCCACGTGTCCACAGGCAGTGCTGGACTCCCTTCTCCCAGGTGGCCCTTGTAACTTAGCTCAAGTAAATGGGTACCTAGTAGCAGTCACAGTTCTTCTCTACTGTTCCCGTCCCAAAGCCTGGAAGGCAGCCCAGGCAGTGTCTTTCCCACAGCCTGGAAGCCCTGAGAGTTTGCTCACCACCTCTAACTGCAATAGCCTTAGGTTTTCAAGTCCTGGGACCTCACCTCTACGGGGACGGGCACACTTATCTGAGCAAAGATCAGCTCTATCTAAATTGAAGGCAGCTTCTCCAGACATGATTCCCTTGAAGAGGATGAATAGACCTTGCCCATGATAAGTCACCAAATCCAACCTGGCCTGTGTCCCTTACCTCCACACAAATGACTGTGACTCTTGGTGGGCTAGGGCTCCTGGCCTGTGAGGGAGGTTTCTAGCCAGGAAATGATGGTTTTTCCTAGGACTGAGGAGCCTGGAGGCCCTGCTCAAAGACACCTGTGCTTGGACCTCCCACTGGCATCAAGCCTTCGTGGCCCCAGCCTCCTCATCAGCAGGTCCTGAGTCTCTCCCTAGAGTGGCTGACACCCACACACACCCACACACACCCGCCAACCCCAGAGAGTCACTCTGTCCACTCACATCAGCCCCTTCCACCCCAATCCAGGGGTCATTGCCCTGCGGAAATCTGCCCATTTCCCCCACTACTGCTTCCTTTTTACCTCTTTTTAGTTTCTTCCTTTTCTCGTCGTTTTGCTGCTTCTTTTCACGCCCGTTTCCTTCCTTCCTACCCACTCCTTCGCCTGTCTCTTCCTTTCCTCTCCTCCATTCTCTCCCTTTCCTGTTCTTTCTCCTCCCTTCCCTTTCCTGCCTGTTCTCTTCTTTCATTTCCTTTTCATGAGCCTCAGAGGGAAGAAGCCATTTTCACCCAGTTCCTCTGGAGATTAAAATCTGAAGGCATCCGTGAACTCACCTCTCCCTCACACTCTACCCCATTAGACCTCTGCCCACCAGGCCTCATTCAGTTTAGCAGTTGGATCCACACTATCACTCCTCCGTGTGCACTTTGTTAGCCTCTCTCTCTCTCTCTCTCTCTCTCTCTCTCCCCCCTCTCTCCTCTCTCCTCTCTCTCTCTCCTCTCTCTCCTCTCTCCTCTCTCTCTCTCCTCTCTCCTCTCTCTCCTCTCTCTCTCTGTCTCTCTGTCTCTCTCTCTCTCTGTCTCTCTTTCCACCTCTGCTTACTTTTACTGTGTTGTCATCGGATCTTTTTAGTCTCCAAGCCCGTGTTTTAGGTAAATTGTTGTTTGTTCTAGGCAGTACCTCATATCTGAGAAGTTTTGGAAGGTGTCACTGATGTGGGCACTGGAAAGCCACTACAGTCATCACCACATTCAAAGGTTATTCCTGCACATCAGCATCCCCTGTGGTGCAGCTCAGCTCCCTCTGCTGCAGAAGTGTGTACACAGCCCCAGAAACAAAATCTGCTCACCCCTGTGGCAAATATGAGAAAACTTCAGATCTTTAAACTGCAAACCACACATCTGCTTACACACCAGGTCAGCCATGCATTAATAAATCTGCACCAGGCAATACATGCAGCCCAGGGCAGGCAGCATGGTGTATTGAGTTGAACACAAAACCGAAGCTGCTAGAAGCCTTCTAATTCAATCATAGACAGACTCTGCACCCCCCCCCATGTCCAGTCCATATTAGCATGCCAAGCTTTGAGGTAAAATATGAGTGTTGAGACATATCAGCACGTTAATGCTGGAATCTCCACTTATGACTCCTGCAGAGTTGGAGCCTCACCATGAAGTGGAAGGGAGGGTCTCTACCAAGGGAAGCCCTAGGTGACTCCTTTTACTGGCACCATGACCTGAGTCTGTCTCAGGAAAGTGGGAACCTTTGCCTTACAGGGCTCTCGTGTAAATGGCATAAGACAGTGAAAATACCCCAAACAGATGGTCACCCCGTAATTGTTTCCATTTATGCACCTGAGGACCTCAATGGGCCTTTTGTCTGTTGCTTTGTTTTATTCTACTTATTTAATTTTCCTAAAAGGAAAGTGACCATGGTCACTCAGAAAATCAGGTCTTGGGGGAATTTGGTGGACAGAAATCTGAGGTCCCCAGAGCCACTGTTTAAGAGGAATTAAGCCTTCCTGTTTGTGGAGACCCGGGCACAGGCAGGGAATGGAGCAGCGGGTTGCACTGGGGCTTATGAAGGTCTCTTTGGTACTTTTCAGGTCTGCTTTTCACTGAGAATCCAGCAGGCATTACTCAGGAGCAAGGACACAGAAAGAGAAACTGGCCTCTGTAGCTGGGGTCCAGAGTTCTCTTTCTCAATTTCAGCACCACAGCCTTTCATTCCCCCACTCCTCTTTGTGAGGTGGCTTCTCTTCATGGAGCTGACAGTCCTGGGCTCCAGCTTTATTTTTGTCATTTTATTCTTTGAGGACACTCTTCACCCTCCCACGACTTCATCTGCACCTATTATTATGGTTGCATGCTGTTCACTTGGCCTACCTCATGGTCCCACCAGCCCTCCACTCAGTGCATCCAATCAGCTCCAGTGCAACAGGCTCCACAACACAAATCCCTCTGGCTTTCCATCACCGCCCCTTTCACTCATTTAGCCTGCGACGCCCTCATCCTCTAGGACCCAGGTCAGAAGCCAGGGACTCAGCCCTGGACTTTCCACCCCACTGTAAACAGTTACCAGTCTCATGACTAGTGACAGGCTTCCAGCTTAATAAATGAAGTAGTAGGTGAATATTCTGCCTTTCACTCTGTAAATGATATGTCAAAAAATAAAGATGGATCCTTCTTACATCTACATAAACCATTGAAAAGATAACAGCAAAACTTAAAAAGTCCACCAGGGACTCTAATTCCTCCTTAGGATGGAAGTGAAACACACCAGTCGGGCTGCGTTTGGTGGTCATCCTGGGTTACCCACCATCTTTGATTCACTCATGCTTCAAGACCTACTGTCATCATTTCTCCCCCATAATGGGGAAGAACTCAGGGTCTCAAGGCTAGCTAGGCAAGCATGGACCTACATCTCCAAACCTCCACAAAGTAGGTTGGCTTTGAACAACAAATGTAGTTCAAGAAGGCCTTGATCTATGATCCTCCTGCCTCAGCCTCCCAAGGAGCTGGGATTATAAATCTGTGCCACCAGGTCCAGCTTCCAGGTGCTATTCTTAATGGCCCCAGCTGAAATCACAGATTGTGTGGCCTCCTGCCTTCGGCACCCCATCATCCCCCAACCCCCAACCCAACCACCACTCCCTCTGGCAGGAACATTCTGTTCTCCACCCAGACAATAATCCATTCTGTCACTTTCTCTAAATTGTTCTCTTATTTTTTTTCCAAAACAGCCTATGTAAGGCAAGCCCTTGCATTTACTGCACCAAGAATACTTCCCTCCTTCACTGTGCCAAAGGAGTTGGTGGCGGGCTAATGAGGGACTGTCTTCTCTGTTTGAATAGTAGTTGATATGTTTTACCTTTTACCCTGTTACAGGACACAGCAAGCCCAAATCTGCCAGTATGTAGCTAAGAGGGCTCAAAGGTCCTAAGGAACTCCAGCCAGCATGGTGAAGTGGCCAATCAGTGCTAGAACTAGCATTAGAACCCACCCACTGTGACCTAGATTCAAACGTTCGATTCTATGCTACTTATTGTAACAAATAGACTATTTGCAGTAGATTGTGAATCAGGATGTGATTTCCAGCTTGATAACTCAATGTATAGAAGACTTGACTAAATGTCTGTAGCCTTATATTCTATGCTGAAAGATAACATTAAAAAAGAAAATTTACAGTGAATAAAAAATCCCGTTGGCTGAGATTTCTGAGTACTGAGCCTGCCTCTCCTAGGTATAAGCTAGAGGTTAAAGGTATCTGCATATTACTAATGGGTGTTTGTCCACTATTAATCCATTAATATGGGTCAGTGGGCACACCATACTGTGGCACAGAACAATTACAGGGTTTGTATATGACTCTGCAGTCACACTGTCCTGCTGGCCCAGTTCAGCCCCAGGGCTCCTGGATGCACCACCTGGGGGCAGTTACCAAGTCTCTCCCAGACCTGTCTGGCTCATCTTTAAGACTGCCTGAGCACAAATGATAATCCATGAGAAATGGATAACATCACACAAGCACTCCTTTTCCTCCTTAATTCTCCCTCTGTCTCCTTCCCCATTTGTCTCTACTTTTTCTATCTCCTCCCCCACCCCCTTCCTTTCTAAAAAGCACCCCACTGTATGAATAAGGCATGCCGCATAGAAGGAATGGAGTGTATTTTTATATCAACTCACAGTGTGAGCCTCTCAAGGTTTAAAATGTCTTGACTCATTCTCATTTGTCACATCCTCCTAAAATATGGGTATCAGAGCTAAAGCATCTAAGCAGATTCAGTCCAAAACAGAAAAGGCAAATTATTACCAACTTTCCCAAGGTTGGTAGTAGTACATGCTGGGCTTCTTATAGAGGAGTCCCGAATAGCAGGCTTTGGGGTCACAAGAACACTTCTTGATTTAGACTGAGCTTGTGGGAAACCTGTGGAACATGAGAAACCTCAAAAATGGAGCTGAGGGCGAGGTTGCCAAGGTCAGGTTGTGCTAGCAAACTTGGACCTCCACACAAGAGCAAAGTTCAAATGCAGCTCTTATGGTAAATATTTGCCTGTGTTTTGCTATCGCCTCCATATTGCTTTGTTTATCTGAGGGTCACATAGCTTTTCACTTTCCCATCTGACTGGCAGCCAGAGGTCATGGTGACCACACAGCTGGGCAGATGTTCGGAATCTGGGTTGAGATGCATTAGGGAGAGCATCAGAGAAGAGTCCTTGTGGGAGTGCTGAACAAAGCTCTCTGGGGACTCATGCCTTCCCCACCCATCCCTGGAGCAGCTCAGCTATGGAGCTGTGTTTGCCTTAGAGCTCGATGGCACTGACTACCTGAAGATGAGAGCAATAAGTTCTGGAAGGTGACAGACTGACCACTCAGCACAACAGACACTCTTCTGCTGGGAACTTTCCCGAGTCAGCACAAGCATTAGAAAAACATTTTGCAATGTTTCTGGCTGGGATGAAGATGTAGCCTTGACCCTTTCCTCCATGTGGTTTAAATCCCTGTATTAACTGACGCCAGCTCTAAGAGTTGCCCCAATGCTCTGTGGGAGGGACCTTGGCCCTCAACATCATTAGCAGGGCCATGGGTTCCCTTTAAGGTGGTGGTAGGCTCTGCCAGGAGTTTAACTCTTCCCAGAGCATCCATCCAAGAAACATAGACACACACACACACACACACACACACACACACACACACACACACACACAGAAGGGGAGAGAAGTACCCAAGGGAAATTTAGACAACCAGCCCCTGCTCCTTCTTTAAAAAGTTATGTCTGCTGTGGTTACTATTTTTACAGATCTGCATATGTGTGCCATGCACATTACCTACCTTCCCATCCATCCCATCTCCCTACCTCCCCTGTCTACACTCCACTCCTCACAAGTTTCTCACTAGTGTTCATATCTATTTGGTTTTGTGACACATCAAGATTCACCAGGACCTGTGAGTTTTGAGCTACCTGTTGGAGCCTGGTCAGATGAGCAGAGGCTACATAATGATTCCCCATCCAAGAATCTATGGGGAGCTGATAACTTAAAGTCCAGGGAGCATCTCTCCCTCCCCCCCTCCTCTTGCTCCTTCTCCCTAGCTGGTTATTGATAGGGGTGGTCTCATGTAGGCGAGTGTAGCTAACTAAGTTGATGGGAGTTAATGAATACAGTAGCTGTAGCAGCCTACTGTCAGGTTCTTATGTACTTCCTACTGCTCTTCCATAATGGTCCCTGAACCTTTAAGGGGTGGTATAAATGACTAGTTTAGAGTTGGGCCCACATACACTCCTTATTTTCTGCATCTTCTGCAGTAATGCACTTCTGCAACCACCTGTCCACAGTAAAAAGAGGCTGCACTAATTAAGGCTGAAATAGCTTTCATCAAGGGGCAAAAGCTCAGATATTTAGAAAGGGGTTTTCTGCTATTTCAGTTTAGTTGTCTCACAGAGATAAGCTCCCAAACATTCACTAGTCCTTTGAGCCAGAAAGCCATGGTACAAGGAAAATGCACAATTAAATGGCAGCCCCTTACTCTACCGTGCATATTTCTAGCTGCATCTGTGAACCTGTCAAACTGCCTCTCACTCCAGCCTTCTTTTTCTCATCTTCCCAGACTCAACGGATGTTGCCAGTGAGACTTTTAATTCAAGAAATAATTTTCATTTTTATCTTTGATTTGTGGATAAGTGTGCCCTTACTTGAGTTTACGTACACTACTTGCATGCAGGTGCCTACAGATGCCACAAGAGGGCATCAGCTCCTCTAGAACTAGAGTTACAGGCAATTGTGAGAACCTGGTGTGGTTGCTGGGAACCAAACCCCAGATCCTAGGCAAAAGCAGTTTATGCTTTAGACCACTGGTCCTCTCTCCAGACTCCTGGAAAGATTAATTTCAACCTAAGTTCATCAGGTCAGTTTGAACCCCTTATTCAAAGATGTGGCACTTTGTTGTTGGGGACTGAAGGGCTGTAGCAAATGACTGCAGCTCCAAAGGTGAGACATTGCCCTCCTTCTCCTGAAGCTGAAAAGCAGTAAGAAAGACAAGGAATTGGGCAGTGAGTCTAGGATATTGGTAAGACAAGAAAAAGTACTGTTTACCTTCTCAGCCAACTGAGACAGTAGATGACAAGACTCGACTCAGAATTAGAAAACCAGACACTCTGGTTTCCAGTACTTTCCGCCAAATGCTTATAGTCTACCCTTTGCTTATGTTATCTGGGTGTACGTACCCATGGGGAGTAAGTTTGCCCATTTTAAATGAAATGCCTTAACTACTATTTTCTCTATTTTGGCATTGTACTGAAGAGTATAGTGATTGCAAATGTGAAAATCCTGTCTAGCTAATTAAATTTCGCAAATCAAACATTTCTGGATAATCACCAACAAAATAAGCAAAGCATGCTAAGAGAGTCCTGGGGTCTCTCCCAGTTAGTACATCTCCTAACAAGTAGAAGGGAGAAGTTCTGTGCCTGCTGCTGTATGTCCCCTGTTCTGGTGCTTTTGCTCAGCGTTAGTCCACAGCCTCCATAGCAGTAATTCTTTGTTATCTATAGCTGGTCCTTCATGATTCTATTCTCCTTTGAATGGATGATTTGCTTCCATTGTTTCTTGTTACTACAAATATATTGCAGGAAACACCCCTTGAGAATCTTCCAGAGTGCATGTATGTATTTTTGTTGCACCTAGAAATGATATTATTGGTATCTTCATTTTAGTTCTGTTTAGTACTTTTCTGACCTTCCTCATGTTTTCCTATGACTTGTGAAATTGAACGCTATCATTATGTCCACTGGGCATTTAATTATCAATTTTAGGAAATGTTTTTTTCAAGACTTGCAACCCTTAAAAAGCTATTATTTATATTGATATAAATTATTTACATATTGCCAATCAAGAATGTTATAAATAACATTTAGAACATACACTCTCAACATAGCAGTGCTGCTACATTTAATGATATGTTTTTATAAACAGATTTCTAATTATATTATATAGTCTTATTTAGCCTACACCTTTTTATTGTCAACAATTTTTGCATACTGGTTAAGACATGCTTCTTAATCCATTTTTATGATAAAATAAATAAATTATTTTCTACAAACTATGGTGTTTCAGAATCTTTAGCTTATATAGAATTGATAGACTATGCATCATATAAAGTTATGATCAAGAGATATTTAGACTCCATATGGTGCACTACAAATTTTCAGCACACAGATTTAAAATAAAGGCACGTTTTATCTTTTAAATAGACTAGACCATTAACATTCATTACTGTTATTTTTCCACTTTTTGATAATAATATGTTTAATTTTCTTATTTCCATGTCATGTTTTAGTTTAATTGAAATTATTCAGTTTTTATTCTATTATTTTCTCATAATGCAGTCTTTCACTATTTTTAGTGGTTATCTCAGAGACTAAAACATACAAACCTCTGACTCACATACAAAGAGTAAATTTTACTTATTTGCCAGTAACTTAATTCACTTTTATTTCACTCATACTCAACTTACCTGATTTGCATTATCATTCATTTTAATTATTTTATAATTTAATTGTACATTTTTATTTTTATCCAATCATAAATCTGTATTTTATATTTTGTATCCTCTTCTGTTTATATTCTTTCCATATGAGATAGTTTTTCCTCTGTCATTGGTATTATTTCTTAAGGCAAGTCTGGTGATAATGAAGTTTTTCAGATTTTTTTAATAGAAGTTTTTTTTAATTTAGCTTTTGAGTTTTGAAGAGTATTTTGATTTTGAAATATATTTCTGATAGCTGTAAACTTCTAGGCTGACAATTTTTTAAAGGCTCTTTATATTATCATTTTCAATTCTAAGCCAACTTTTACTTCTGTGGAGGTGAGAGGTCAGTCATCTTTTGCTCCATTTCATGTTAGCATTAAACTTTTAATTTGTTTTTTTAAGTTTTCACACAAATCTGTATATTGAACACAGTCCCTCTACCTCCCCATACTTTTTTCCCCTTTCTTCTCCCATTAGTTCTCTTTGTCCACTCAGAAAGTTTCATTTCTACTCTTAAGTAAGAACCATAGATAACAGCAAACATACAATATTTGTCTTTCTTAGCTTGGCTTAATTAGCTTAGTATGCTTACCGTCAGTTGCATCCATTTCCCTGAAAATCATACAGCTTCATTCATCTTTATGGCTGAAAACCATTCCACTGTACATAGGCAACATATTCCTTATCCATGCCTCAGTTGATGGACACCTAGCTTGGATCCACAGCATTATTGAGAGTTTTTATTATCATCATCATCATCATCATCATCCTCATTGTGAAGAGTGTTGCACCACACATGGATGTCTGTGTGACATGCTGACACATAGTCCTTTGGATAAATGCCAAGAGTGCCTAGTCACATGGAAGATCTATTTCTAGCCTTTTGAGAAACTGTCATACCAACTTCTGAAAAGGTTGGACTGGTTCATATTCCCACAAGTAAGAGTTCTATTTTTGTCTACATCCCTGTCATTATTTGTTATTTGTTTTCTTAATGATTACCATTTTGACTGGGGTAAGATGGAATCTCAATGTAGTCTGACTGACATTTCTCTGAGGGTTAGTGAGATTCACCATCTTCTCATATCTTTTTTTATTGACCTTTTGCATTTCTTCCTTTGAGAATTGTTCATTTCACTAATAAGCAAGAAATCAAATGAATGCAATCAGATTATTTGTTTCTACTCACTGTTTTCCAGAACTTTGTCTTTTCTCTATATTTATTGTGACATATTGAGGTGCATTTTGTTTCTTTCTTTATTCTGTTATGTGCACCCTAAATTTACAGGTAGGTATCTTTTATTTTGTAAAACTCTTAGCCACTATGCCTCTTGATTTTCCTTGGTTTCACCGTCTCTTTTGCTCTTACTACACATCTCTTAAGTGCAATCACTTCTATTTCAGATCCAGTGACCTGATGACTTTCCTGAAGAAACAAGGTTGTGATGCTTTGGCACTGGCTACACTCACTTTTTCCAAGCCTGGTCAGCTAGCTACCAGCAGTTTAATGTGGAATTCCACCAAATCCGGGATTATCACCAGTTGATTCTTACCAGCTCTTAGTGATCAGGCACCACAGCACTTCTCCGGCTTTGGGTTGAGTGTCAAGGGTCAGTTATGTGTCCTTTGTGTTTTCCATCTAGTTTTCCTTGTGGCACTGGAGACCTTTCTGTGGACCAACCCTCCGGTTTATTGCAGGAATTGCAGTTTATGAAGGAACTGCAGGTATCACATGTAATTTTGAAGGGGTTATGTATCACACCATTCGATGACTCAGGAATGAATAAGCAGTGTCCTTCATCAATAGGCTGAGGCACAAAGAGTCTCCAAGGAGGGGAAACCCATTTAAATGTGACATGGAGCAAGCTGGGAAAGAGGACTGTGAGAGAAGATAAGGTGAGGGTGTCCAGAAGATAAGGTGACAACAGGAACTTGTTGAAAATCTTTGCAAGAGCAACTCAGTAGGTTCTGTGAGCAGTAGAGGAGTCCACTGCAGCCAGGAGGCAGCAGGAAGTGGGTGGGGCAAGGCTGTGAAAGTCTTCATCCATTGGGTCCCAAGCCACCCCTTTCCACTCCCAAGCTTTGGAGCTCCTCGTTCTCAGCACATTTCCCCCCGTCATGTTGTTCACCCACACAGTCACTCATGTGTCATCATCACTGCCTGTCATCATTGACACCCCCCATCCTCGTGTCCCTGCTTCCTTGTGCAGATCCACAGGCACCATCCTAGTGAGGCCTCTCAGTTTGCAGTTGAGATGCAGTTCTTGATTTTTGTCTTTATTTAAAGAGTATTTCAGGTGCAGTTTCTTTAGCTGAATTAGGTGACTTTTCATATGTTTGTTTAAACTTCTAACACTCTGTTCCAAACAATGTGCTCTATAGAGTTTTTGGCCAAGTCAAAGGAAACAGATTATAGGTAAGGTGACATCTACAGGAGTTGGAGCCAGAGACTCCTGAGTTTATATGAAAGCACTACATATCATCTAGGGAAACTCACTGACTTCTTAACATTCGTTTTGTTATTTATACATAGACAATTTATACAGATATTTTTGAAAACATGATATATATAGCTGACATATAAATGGCATTTAAATTTATATGTAATTTAAAATATATACTACTAATTTAGTCTTTATGTAAGTGCACATATATCTTTATAAGGATATTAATACAGATATCTGTATCCATGTCTGTCTACCTATCTACTGACTTTCATGCAGACAAACGAGAAAATCTTAATGGGGCTGAGGATGTTTAAATTCACATATGCAATGTCACTGTATACTTGATACTTATATTAGTTTATATTCTTTTGTTTAAATTTCTCATCACATTCAGGAAGAACAACTATCTCCATTGCAGAGAGAGAGTAAAAACTTGCAGAAGTTAAGGAGATGACTGGGTGTCAGATATTTGTCTCCAGATCTTCTCCCTTTGCCTCCTTCAAGGGCTGAACACTTTAGACTCACGGGCACAGGTATGGATTAAAAGAAAAAAAAAAAAAGACACTCGCCAAGACTCACCAAGAAAGTGCTCGGAACTGTCAACAAGAAGCAGAGCTGCCGTTGGTGACTGGGATCTTCCTCTTTTGGCTAGATATTAAACCAAGTATTTGCTGGACAAGCACTCTTCCATTTGGCGTATATCACTGTTGAAATTGTTGTTTTGAGACAAGCTCTCACTAACTGTTCTGGCAGGCCTTGAACCTTTTCTGGAGCCTGCCAGGTCTTATACCATCATCCTGCCTCAGCCTTCCAAGAAGCTAGAATTGTAGATCTATGTCTTTAGCCCTGACTCAAACTGGGGCTTCTGAGTCATGTAGTAGACTCTCCCAGGGTCTCTGACTTGAACTTCAGTGTGATGTGAAGTCTGCCCCTGATGGCTGGCCTCACCCACATTTGTCTTCACTGTGCACACCTTGCTAAAACCAAAGGTCCTACCTGAATTGCTGCCTCCCCAATCTGTTCTGGCAGAACTGGCCACCACTCCCCACTGGGACTGTTGGAACCAAGAGATTCATTCCACATGAAGAGAATCTTCAGGGAGTTTGGACATTATTTAGTTACTATTACTAAGTAACTGCGGCTAGTACTAAGTACTAGTAACTGTGGCTCTGGACATGCCTCATGACTTCTGTTTTATTTTTGTTTTGTTTTTTTTTTTTAATTACCACACGTAAACTATTACATTTTCCTTATAACATCATAGGATGGAGGATCCAAGAATTCATAGGACAGAGCCTGGCACACTGACGGGAACTAATAACAGACTGTTGCTATTGTTAACATTTATTTTCCGGGTTTTCTCATGTGCAAGGTGATGCTTTGATGTGTGTAAATATTATAACCCAGTTCCCGTGTAATCAAGCTAACAAACACATCCATCATCATCTTAGGCACTTACCTCTTAAAACACTGATGCAGGCCGGTGAGAAGGCTCAGCAGGTACCAGTACTTGGCGGTGAGAAGGCTCAGCAGGTACCAGTACTTGCTATGTAAGCTTGGCAGCCTGAGTTCAATTCCCAGGGCTCCTGTGAAGGAGAAAACTGAATCTCAAAAATTGTCCTCTGATTTCCACACATGCATCATGGCATGTGTATGCTCTTCCTCACACATACCACAGGGCCATTTCATAGATTTCTCTTTCAGAGTGATGGAGAATGGAAAGTGACAACTGGAACAAGAATGATGGTCCAGCGGAGCAGGGCAGGGGGACTCTCTACTGCATGTGTAGACCAGACTATTGCTGTTAAATAAGGATCAGGATAAACAAATAGGCTGAATAGATGTTTGTTCAGGGAGAAATAACTTACAACCTAGACAGATGAACACCAGCAAGTTCTATCGGATGCTCTCCTTTCCGAGTCCCGCCAGCAAGAGAGCTTTTCCCAGCTCCTCCTCAGACCTCCTTCCACAAGTCACTTCCGCCCATGGCTCCACCCCCAATGGGCGTGGTCAGTGCCACAGACAGACTATCTCTACACCTGACCCTTGTGAATTATTTATTACTAGAAAGAGAAAATGTCAAAGAAGGTGAGCCAATCACTAAAAACCATGGGAAAATTAGAGTTTGGGTGTGTTGCCACATCACCTTCCCTGTGTGTGCCTGTTGCTGTGTCCTACTGGATTAGGGCCCAGGCCAAGGAACGCATATTAACGTAATACCTCTGTAAAGAGCCTGTTTCTAATAAACCCAAATCTGAGGTGCTGGAGGTTAGCCCTCCAATTTTTAAATCCCACCCTTAATAGAGCCTGTCCTTTTGAGGTATAAATCCTGCCTTAATGCCTCAGGAAAAAGCCCAGGGTGATGAGAAAAACCTGGAATCCAGGAAGAACTTTCCCCATGATCCATGACAGCCTCTCCATTCTGAAGCCACAGTGGTGTGGATTTCTTGAGCCTTAGATAAAGGAAAAGGTGCAAGAGGGGAATCTAACCCCCGAGGTCTCATGCCGTGGCCTTTTCACCTAGATTCCTCTTAACTTCAGTCAGGGAGAATACTACTACAGAGGATTGGACTCAGTCTTCCCACTGTAGATTTTGCTCAGTGCACCAGTCCACCCTGCCTTGGTGAGATAAGGGCTTCCATGACCCAAAACTAGAACAGACCATTCTGCCCTGAACACTCCAGCCATTAAGTTCAAGGATTGTCCATGACTAGCCAGCCCAGTGATGGGTACCATATCCACCCTTGCCTCCTCCTCCTTTGGCAGCTCCTTCTTTTTACACTACCTTATTTGAGAGTAGTCACCCAGTTTGGCTCTTCAAAGAAAGTGTAAGGCTGTTGGGTACCTGTGGCTACACCAAATTCAATATTCTGAATAATAGGACAGAGATGCTCAAACCGCTCAGAACACAGTCTAGGAGCCACTAAGATTCAGTTACTGAGAGTGTCTCTGGAGATAATAGGTCACAACTCTTCAAAGTAAGTAAAGATCAATCCCAGTAGACAACTGTGTCAAGGACAAAAATGCTGTGTGTTTCTCATCAGGTATGACTGGAAGAAGGCACGTGCCCCCAAAAGAGAAAAACACACCCTCCATGTACATGCTGGCTTTGTGCTTTGTGTGGAAAGTTATTGCCATGGGCACTTCTCAGGAAGACACATGCTTGGGGATTGAGTAGGGCCAGAAAAGGTTGTGTGTGATCATTTCACTCTTCATTTTCTTTTTTTATAACCATATTTCTTCACAGTCTGTCTTTTCCCATATGACTACTCCATGAACACACCCTTAACTGATAGCTAGCTGGTCTTTGTTCCCTGACATGAAGTCACTTACCTAGGTGCCATGTAGAAACTCCTTGAGGAGAGCTGTCTTTCAGGAGGATGCCACCCAGAACTGAGAACTCATGGTCAAGTTCAAATAATATACTAGATACAACAGGCTCGACTGGGTCCATAGTATCCGCTAGAAGCTCATCAAGGTCACTACTCACATTTGCTGAAACCCATGCCGCCCGCCAGGGACTTTCACACATGCACTGGGTCAGGTAGAAGGGATGCTTGTCTGGATGCAAGCTTTCTTATGGAAGGGAAGAATCAGCCTCCACAACCTTCCCACCCTCCCTGGACCATGACACAAGAAGACCCCAAGGCTGCTATGGAGGAAGTGAGGGCAAAGGGCTTGGTGCTCACTGTCATTAATGGTAAGCTCATAGGTCATGGCAAGTCCACATTCCCATCATCCCTCAGCAAGATGACAGGGTCTGTGAGAGCCAAAAACAGCCATTTCTAAGAGTCCTGGGATCAGTGACATTTGAAGTCAGAGATTAGCTATCTCAATACTACAAAACTGTACTGTTTGTTTGCTTTGAATTAAGGTGTCATCCTATAGCCTATGTTGGCCTGGAACTCATTATGTAACCCAAGTTTGTCTCAAACTCAGTTCTTCTGTCTCTGCCTCCCAAGTTCCAGGATTACAAGCATTAGCCTTCCTGCCTTCTACAGAGGATACTTTTGTGATGAGAAAAAAGCAATTTAGCTCTTGCATCCCTTCAGGATCAGTGGGGACGTTCTGGCCCTAGGAGGTCTTCCCATTCTCCTGTAAAGTTGTATTGGACTTAGACAGTGAGGGAGGCAGGCAAACTATTGAGGAGCTGGGTGCCAGCTCTGGGTTTGTGTTTCTCATATTTATTAATCTCAGGGTGTTTCTATAACAGTTCTCCCATCATCTTTTTTCCAATGGAAGTTTTAGAAATAACAAGTATTTTAAGAACAGAGTATAATAAAGGACATACAAAGCCCTTGCAATCTGACCATTTTCTGTTTCTGACCTAAGACCACAGACTGGGAAATTATAAAGAAGAGCTTTATTTTGGGCCCTTGGTTCCACTGCAAGTTTAAAAGGCTGCATCTGGCAATGGTATTACAACTGACACACTCTCAAGACAACCTTGTAATCCATAAATCCATCAGCCACCCAAATGGGCCAGTCATCCCCTGAAGGACCTGTCTCCTAATAGCTCATAATGAAGACTAAGCTTCGGTTATGATGTTTGGAGAGAAGAAAAGATATTCAAACCATAGAATGGCCTCCTACATTTCTTGACTCTACTATTCTTGGCAGTCTCTAGAAGCAGTAAAAATCCCACTGCAATCTGAGGCTGAACATCCATAGATGCCCAGCTCCTGGCTACATGAGCCTAGGTCCCACCACAGCAGGAGTGGAGGACATCTTTCTCTAAAGCCTTCCTGATAAGACACAAATACACTTGAAAAGAAGTCTCCTGGATTTGAGGTGGCAGAGAACATTCTCTTTGGAACATGTCCTGGAGTTTCTGAGCGAGGAGAGAGACATTTCTTTGAGTGAAATTTCCTTCACATAAAGATGGGTGGAGACTTTCTGGTTAACCCAACTCTGTAGGAGCAGCTGGCAGAGTGGTGACATCCTGCTGATGCACCAAGCACAATGGCACACACCATGTGGGCCCCTAGAAGATCTTGGGGACAAGGAAGACCACATAGTTCTGGGACCTGGCAGCTTTTCTGGCATACCTGCTTCTTCCTGTTTTGGAAAACAGTTCTTAGAACCTGCCTGAATTTTAAAGTTGGAAATGCATGTATGTGACCTCACCTTCTGCTTGCTCAGGGCTGGGCCAGCTGTATTTCTTTCATGCAAAAGATGTCAAAAGTCAAGAAGAAGAACTGGCTAAGGGAAGAGAAGAGGCAGCAACCTCATTAACATGGTGAGATGCAATCCAGAGTCTCTTCTGGTCAGGACAGTGTGGGATCTTTGTTTTCTGCCCATCTGGAAGAGTTCAGTGAGCTTGCACCACAGAGAAGGCAGCAGTGAAATGTGTAACACAGAGAACTGACACACTCAGGGAAGAAAGTCTGTCATTTGTGGTCCCCACAGTGACCTATTGGGCCGGCCACCTCTGCACATCCCTCTCCCTCCACCCCTGCTATCCACTGCCTCCCTGCTCTCACTCACTCATGCTTGGCTTGCATCTTGCCATCTGTGCCATAGACTATGCTAAGCATGTCAGAGGACTTGACTTATATGTGGAATTAAAATAGATAGTCGCATTGAAGCAAAGAGCAGAATGACAGTAACCAGGGTCTGGGGAGAGCAAAGGGAGTCACCTAAACAGAGCTTGGTCAAAGACAAAAAAATTAGTCAGACAGGGGAAATAAGTTTAAAAGTTCTGTTGTACAAGAACAGTGCAATAGGCAATTATCATGTATGGCTCTGTACTCTGGAAAAATGCCGAGTGAGTGGATGCAATATGTTCTTACCACAGAAATCACAACTAAGTCAGGTGATACATATTTTAATAAGTTAAACAGTCGTTTAATATATATATACATATATATAATTTAAAACTTCATGTTGAACATTACACACATAATTTTATATGTTGATTTTAATTAAAATGTGAAATTTTTAAAAACCCTATTAATTCAATGAATTTTCCTACAGGGCTCTTGTCAGAGTTGGTACCCTAGCTCTCCTTTGGGGATGAGTTAATTCACTGACCCAGAGGATGAAAACCTCAGTGGAAGTTTCACAGCTGGCCTGTCACTCATACACACACACACACACACACACACACACACACACACAAGATTATCGGTTCCATACCGCCACCTTCATGTTGCAGAGGAAAAGATGAAATTCCTCCCACATATAGTTCACTATGGATTAAATTGTGTTCCCACCTCCAGATCTCCTTACTTCCCATCAGAAGTAACTCGATTTAAAGATGCCAGGGGAGGGGGTCTTTAAATGGGCGATGTAAATTGAAGTTAGGTCACGGTGGCAGGTCCTAGACAACACAATGGCCTGCTTATAAGAAAGGTAATCAGGGGCTAGATAGCTTGGAAGTTAAGAACATGTATTGCTCTCTTAGAAGACCCAGAGTCGGATCCCACCACTCACATCTGACACCTTGTTATGGCCCCTGATGGCTCCTGCACACATGTGATTCAAATAAGCTCCTGCAGGCACACAGATGTACACATAACATTAATCAATAGCTAGTTAATTGAAAAGAGGAAAGGTGATCAGGATGCAGGCACAGAGAAAGATGACCCACGTGATACAAAGGATGCTGACAGACACCTGTGAACCAAGGAGACCTAACTCAGAGGCAGGAGTTCTACTTACTACCGTCACCTCTGTTTTCCCATCTCTCAAACTGGGACAATGCAATTTTGCTAAAGCTGCACTGTGAAGGGCTTTGGTCTCACGGCTTCAGTGGACTCATACACCCTGAATCACACAGTGCCATGTGACATGGAGACACCCCCACCCACTCTGCCTCATTTTCCCATGGATGGATTTCCCCTCTCTGCAGAGGTGCCTGCAGCATACACGTATCTGCAATCTGAAAGGCATATGAGCAGGCATTAAGGTCTAGGCTTCAGAGTAGAGGGTGTGTTCTGTATGAGATCCTCAAGTTCAATCCCAGACCCGGAAGATGTTAGTTACTAAACATACTTATGTGTACTTGATTGTTGATGTACATAACTTTGTAAAAGGCAAGAGTTCCACAGGAGACTGCCAGGCCTTCTGGGACTGGTAGTTCTGGAAGTCACAAAAGGAGGAGGTAGATTGGGCAAAGGGCACATCTGGCCTCTCAAGGCAGGATGTGTATCTTTCCTCCAAGAATAGCAACTATCCCGCAGGATTTTATGGGGGAGTTTTGTGACCAGGTTTGTTTCACAGTTCATCTTGGCAACTGAAATTTGGTTTCTTACAGTGAAATGACTTCTTTGGTACTCATCAAGGACAGTGGGAAGACCTGGGTTGGCAACTTAGCAATTTGTTCTTTATATTTCCCTGCTGCTCACCCCAGAGCAGGGAATAACATGGCCTAGGGGAAGGCAAGTGAGTCCTACAATCACACAGCAGAGTAGCTTGTCTAACTCCAGCTGGCAGGAAGGGTTTAGTCCTGGAGATGATACCCTAGCTATTGAAGATCAGGAGCAAAGCCATGCACTTGGAAATGGTCCTGCAGCAAAGCAGAGGAGGCAGCATCATCCTTGTTGCTAAGCATCCGCTCTCAGATAACATCCACATGCTATTGCAGCCTTTACCCAGACTGTTAGCTCATATGGATACTGGATAGAGGCCGAACTAATCTCATAGTAATAGCATTCCATTTGGAGCATGCTCTTTGTTCTTAGTCTAAAAGGTAACTGAAGGAAAGCTCTGGAAAGAGGCCTTAAGGGGCTTGGGTGGTTAGCATGAAGTAGCAGCAGCCCATAGCACTTCATATCTAGCATGGTCATGAAACCAGGATAAATGTGTGTCCAACGCGGCTTTTATTAATTTTCAGTAATGTGATAACATTCCTATAAAAGTAATTTACAGGCAGACTTGAGGCAGCTCTGGGAATTGAGCTTGTGGGATTAGAGAAGAACCCGCAGGCCCCGGTGGGGAGTTGCATTGAGTTTGTGTTGCAGTTGAGGTTGCTGCTCTTAGCTCTCAAATTTCAAAATTACAGCCACTCACTTAAATACAGCAACCCAGCTGTGACCCCCCTCATTCAGGCAGGGTATGGGGAGACTCTACCCCCCAGGTTCAGACCTGAGCAGAGGAAGGCTGATTGCTGAAGTTTTGTTTTCTCCAAGGTGATCTTGTGGGGGTTGTGGCTAGGACCCTGTATATGAGGACCTTGGGGAGGGGGCAAAGATAGGCCAGGCAGGTCGCACAAGCTTTTACTACCTACATGAGACTTTTGGGAGGTTTTCCAATGAAATAATGTATAAAGGTTAGTTACAGCCGTCTTGGGATTCTAAAGAATACTTGTGGCTGAACTCAAGGGATTCAATGCAGCCTGTGGGGGAAAGGAAAGTCCCTCCTCTGAGACTGACATTGAATCTGGAAAGCTAGACAAGAGCTGCGAAGCGCATTCCAGCCGTACGAATTGCACGTGTATGGTCCTGAAACAGCAAGGACCTTGGCTGGTTTCAGTCAGGAGATAATGCTGGGAGGAAGAACACAAAGCTGGCAGAGGGGGCTCAGCCTCATCATTCAGAGGCCATGCCAAGACTAATGAATGTCCCAACCCCAGTGGGCAGTACAGACGACACCTGTCTTCGGAGGTCATAGACATGTAGGAAAAGCTCCGCAGAGATTTAGCGGACCCACTCTCCTTAAGCCCTGACATCCTACCTGCTAGCAACAGGAGACAGCACCACCCCCACACACCACCCATGCCCCCTACATGTGCCACCCCCAACAGCCACAGTGCTTTCCTGCAGTGGGTTCTGGGTACTCCCCGTTGGGTCTTCATCACTACCCTCTTCATACCCACCTAACCTAGAGAACCATTCTTCCTGTTGCCCATCATCCTTCCTTCCCCACTCTGCTTTCTTCCCCCATCCCCCCTTTCCTCCCTTTTCCCATCTCACCTTCCTCTTTCCCTCTTTCCTTTCTGTTTTACTCTAAAAAATGGACTGTACCTTTAGAGCACTTTTGGGTTCCCTGAGCAGAAGCTGCCATTTTCCAAACCCTTTCTCTCTTTCTTCTCTCTTCTTTCTCCCTCTCTCTCCCTCCCTCCCTCCTTCCCTCCCTCCCTCCCCCCCTCTCTCCTTCCCCCTCATGCACACACACACACACACACACACACACACACAGCTTGTCTATATCACACCCCTTCACAGTGGTGGCTTATTATAACTGATGAGCTTGCCTGGGAATCTCAGCCCACTGTGTCTTTAGTTTGAGGGGTCACTCTTGGTCTGATACACGCTGAGGGTTCCAACAAATGTGTTAGTTATGTCTTTTGCTATAGAATCATGCAGAATATTTTACTGCCTTAAAACCCCTCCAGGCCATGTCTGCTGGTCCCTCCCTTTCCTAAAATCCTATCAACCACAGGTCCTTTTTACCATATCCATGCTTTTGCTTTTCTAGAATACCACATAGTTATAATTAAATTGACTTCCTTTACATACTACTATCCAAGGAAGTTTTTAATGTATTTTTATGGCTTCAAAACTGGTTTCTTATTTCTGAATGATACTCTATTGTCTGATCTTACCACTATTTGTTTATACTTTTACCCAATGATACAATTTGGTTGCCCCCAAACTTGGAAATTATGACTAAAACTGCTATCAACATCTGCGTGTTATTCTTTATGTGGATATGGTTTTTATCTCCTTAGTCAAATACCAAGGAGCAAAATGACTGGATCATAGAAGAGTGAATGAGTCTCTTTGGATACTGAAGACAATCTCTTTACTGTAATTGCTTTTTTTTTTTTTTTGGTTTTTTTTTAATCATATAATTCTAGTATACAGTCACTCAGAGCATGCATTTCCACTTCAAAGAGGAGGAATGATAATGGCTGATAGAAGAGAGAGACCAGAAAGACCCAAGCATACTTTAAACCATCAGGACAATGCTAGATCCCACAGATTTTTATTCAACATTTGAATGTGTGATGGCATCATTTAAGTTTCACACATGACTCTTGAGCAGCTCCATTCAATTCCTGCAGCTTTCTTCAGCAAACATCCCACAATATTGAAATCTCTTTAATATTAGAGTCAGTCTCCTATGATACTTAAGCTTCTTCATAGTTTCATGCATTGGTCCACCCAGGGTCTGACTCTACTGACATGACTGACATGCTGTCTGGCCTTTTTCTGGCTCTTTGCCATAATGTCCATGAACATGTAACTCTTACATCTTGCATGACTGCAAAATGAGCACCTACCATATAGTCAACACCAAGTTCTCCTGAAAGCCCTGGATGCAGCCACCCCCATCAGATCACAACTTTAGTAGTGTATGAATGTTTGCATGACAGAATCAAGGAAAACACTTTGCTAGGAAGTCTTCCTCAATCAGAACCCTACAATGGGATTCTTTTTAAATGAAAATCATTCAAATGGGTTTTCAGTTTTTCACCCTAGAGCTCTCATTGGGTGGAGCCTCAGCTACCATTCCTATCACCATAGTACAATGATTATAGTTTCTTTTTAATGGTGCCAGCATCTCCAACAACTAAAAATTTGTTTGCAGCTTCAAACAAAAGCATCTTCTCTCACCAGACTACATTTTCCACATCTTTCTACTATTTCCTGTTTTAAATTCTTACTACAAATCTGTCTAAAATCAGCAAGTCATAACCATGCCACTGCCTACATGGTATCTTAAAATTCCCTGCACCAAACACATTTGTTTGTTACATTTAAATTTCAGCTCTCAATTATTTCGGATGCAGGAAGAATATTCTTCCCATTTGCTGCTGCAGTATGATATGGATTACCTCCAGTCCAATTTCTGACAGCACCTTTCCTCCCCCTCTGAAATCTCAGGATCACAAGCCTCTTTTGTCCCCATTTCTATCAGCATTCTGTATTCTTGACACCTACCAGGATGCCCCATTAACCTGTGATTCTATCTTCCAATGATTCTCTAGCCTCCAGCACAAAACTCTTCCTTTCCCGTTCCTCCTACAGTTTCAAAGGCCTATGAGCCACATGGTCAAGTTTATCACAGGAATCACTGTATTTCTCATGCTAATTTCTCATTGCTGTGACAAAATATATGACAGAAGTTAATTTACGGAGTGAGGCTATTTGGGCTCCTGGCTTCAGTCCTTCAGTGAAGGGAAAGCATGGCAGCATTTGTGGCTGCAAGAGTGAGTGGAGGGAGGGGTTCTTTGACCTTAGCCTATCGGGAAGCAAAGAGCTGCACTAGAAATGGCCTAGAATATGACTCTCAATGGCATGGCTAAATTCACCAGCTTGCTGCCATGTCCTAAAGGTTTTGTAACCTCCCCAAATATCCTCCACCAGCTGTGGATCAAGCATTTATGTGCAGGTGTCTGTCAGAGATGCTTAAAATACAAACCATGCAACAACACACAGCCATCTAGTACTCACAAGTTACACCTCTCCTGTTATTTTTGTCTATCAAAATCTCATTCAACAATATTTTATAAGTTTTCATTGATTGGATTTTTTTATCTTTCATCAAATTTATCACCAAGTAATTAGCATGCTTGATATTGTAAACTGCTATTTTAAAATACCTTATTGTATGTTGTTGGCATATAGAAACACAACTGGCTTTTAGATATTACATTGTATGCTACAAATGTACTTAACTCTCTTATTAGTTCTGGTCACTTCCTGTGGGTTCATCAGAATTTCTCCTCCGGGGTTAAACAGTCTGTGATAAAACCAAACTACTGAGTGCAGTGGTGCACACCTGGAATTCCAGCTTCCTGGCAGGCAAGAGTGAAGCCATTCCCAACAACCTGGTAAGATCTTCCACACAGTTGAAAAGGCAGAAGATGCAGGTCCGTGACAAAGGGCTTGCCTAGACGCATGGTGTCCTGGTCTCAGTCCCCAGGGTTAGAACGGTTGAATCTTCTTTTTCCAACATGGCTGTTCAGGCTAGAGTCTTCAGAGCAGGCCTTCTCCCTGATCCCAGGAGGAAATCACCAAGTTCTTCTCTAATTGGTATGATAGCTTTAGGCTCATTGTTCTTAATTAGATTGAATTTTTCTCTCTTGCTTCATTTCACTGAAACATTATTTAGAAATGGATATAATATTTTTTAAAAAGAAAAATAAACAAGAAAGAATGGTCATAAAGTAGAGAGGGGGAAGAAGGGAGAGAGGGAGGGAGAGAAGAAGGGAAGGAGGGAGGGAGGGAGGGAGGAAAGAGAAGCTGTTTAAATGGTCACATGGATTTTCTCTCCTAGTTCACTGGGATGAAAAGCTACAGAGATAATTCTCAAATGCTTACCTAAGCCTATATTCCTGGGTTAAACTTCGCACCATTGGCTACAATGCACAGCATGCTTTCTGTATAGCACTGGTTTTGATCTTCTGTGTACACCATTATCTCATTTCTGGGGCAGGGTATCGGCCTGTAGTTTTCTTGTCATGTTTTTTGTTTGGTATAGGATTATGTTTACTTCAAAGACTAGGTCTCTGAACGTGTTTTATGTGTGTTTGTTTTAGTTTTAATAAAAGGCCCACCGCTTCTTCTCTGGTGGAATTTTGGGGTCTGGGGTTTTCTTTGTGAAAAGGTTTTCATGGCCCCTTCGTTAGCTCTCAGGTTCTTCGTGTTCTGCATTTCTTCCTGAAGGAGCTTGGGTGATGAGATATGATGCCATAAGAAGATTCAAAAGGAGGTATGAACGAACAGCAGAGAAGGAATGAGTGCATGACAGAGACAGGGACAAAGAACATTGTGTGAAGACAGAGTTTATATACCTACTTGGAGCAAAGTAGCAAATAGGGTTGTGGTGGGGAAGAAAGTCTCCTGGCTCAGAGTCCTCTGAGTCAGCTGAGTTGATGCCCATTTTGAAGGTATCAAGGTCTCTACTTGATAGGTTGTAATAAATACCTACATGGTGCTAACCCAAACCCTTTTTCATTACTTAAGAATCCTGCACCCACTAGTAAAAGGCCTCGGAACAGCTCCTAACTAGAGTGAAGGTTTCTCTGGTGCTCAGGCTATACTGAACCACAGTACCATAGCAATAGCAAGCCATGGGGCTGTGGGGAATCTCTGGAAGCATCACGCCTTGAAACCCTTTAACACACACTTTTCTGGGGAATCGAGCAGAATTGCCATTCTTTCCCAGTTTTCTTCTTCAGTAATGCTTATGGTGGCAGATTCAGACTGAGGAGTGAGTGCCCTGTGAGAACCACAGGGGCTGCTTCACCTCTGGCTTTGCAGCAACATGCCTTTCAGGCACCAGGACCACAATCATGACTGACAGGTAGGCAGAATGAGCTGGGCAGGGTGAATGGTGTCAGAGGATGTTCTTAGGCAACACAAGGAGCTGACAAATACAACAAACAACTTGAGGCTGCTTGAGACTGTCGTTCCCTTGGTCCAAGTTCACAGTGAAGGAGGAAGTCCCACCTGGATACTGCTCAGTCTGTGACTCTGAGATCTACAATGATCACAGCAGTCTTTGTTTGAAGGAACAGCCTCATAATGGCTTCCGCCTGATGGTCATTCTTAAAGAAACTAAGGCCAGACTCTTTCTTATGATATGCATAGAACTAGAGACACTTGAAGAAACAAACAAACCAACAAAACCCAGCTGCCTATGGACACAAACCCAAACCAGGCCAAAGATGCATGGCCTGCTCTGCGTCCTCCCCCAGGACAGCTGGCAGATCACTGATAAAGTGATATCCATCCCTCAAGCAGCTATTCCTGGACATGACACCGGGCTTTTCACTGATGAGCAAACTGCCCACTGGGCTTGACTTCCTCATTAAAATACAAAGCTACAGAGCAGGCCAAGGCTTGAGATGGGAAAGGGCATCATCCTGGAGTAGACTGTGGGATCTCCAGAGGGACTTGCAAACACTTTCCTATCTTGCAACATACACCCATCAGTTGGCCAATGTTTACTCCCTCCTCACATGCAATTCTCTGAAAAGGTCCCTTGTCTTTAGCAGAAGGAGGAGATCAGCTTGCGATGCTGATGTTTCTCCATTTGTTGGGTTGCCATGAGTTGACATTGTATCCCTAATGTTCTGCCAGGGAACTTGATGGACAATTAGCTGAACACAGGGATCATGGTAACCAGTCCCAGCAGATATGTGCTGAAGGTTGCAAAGCCACAGAGCTTCTTATACAAATATTTCAAAATGTTCCCTCTCCTCTGCCGCAGCAGATAAATAACAGCACAAATGGGCTCATTCTCTTCCATTATGACATGAATTATTTCAGCATCTGATTTGCCCCCTAATCTCCTATCACACCCATTTCACACTTGTACACATGTGTGGTGAGGTACAGGTTAAACATATGAATTGTTTTTCCCCCCCTTTGTTTCATCTTTTAGGACAATCAAACCACAGTGAGTAATCTCAGAGAAGATGAATTTGTTGCATTCATGATGGGACCTAAAAGAATCTTCTTTTTTTGTTTTCCCCAAATATTTTCCTGACTGCCCACCAATTTCAACACATTTGCTTTGGCCTTCTTCCTGTAATATTTCTTCTTTTGTAAGACAGAAATTTCCCCCTATTCTCGTGGGACACGGAGATGAGCATGGGAGATGGAGTGGTTGATCCCTGATCGCAAATTTCACTTGGGATGATCTCCTGAGGGAGAGAGAAATATCCATTCTGTATCTACTGGCTGGTCATGACTTTGTCTCCACATGCTGTGCCCACCTTCCTTTTCTCTATCCCTCTAATTCCTCCCTTGCCTCCTTCACGATTCCCTCCCACCTCCCTCCTTTTCCCAATCCATTTGACTCCCTAGTGTGTGTCATCCTCGTCCTCCCTATGTTAAACTACTCTCTGATAAGAATGCCTCCCCATTTAGGGATAAAGGAAGCTTTGGGGATGGCATTTGGGCTCTTCCACTGCATGCCCTCAACACTTTGTCAATGGTGATGGCAGAGTGAGGACTTCTCCATGAAAATGTTAACAAACATGTCTATGGTCCTGTACATGTTTAGAGGAATGGGTACAGATGCCTGGAATGGAGTCTGCAGAGGAGAGGCAGCCAAGAAAGCACACCCCAAGATTCCATCCCTCAACACACACACACACTTTGACACAACTCCTTCCCCAGCCCTCCTGGGCTCCCACAGAGACAGCACACTCTTGATGTCTTATTCTAGATTGTGCCAGTATTTTTGGTTCTTGTTTTGTTTCGTTTTTCAAGACTTGGCCTATCTGCACTTCTGCTTCTGAAGTGGTTGAGTTCGGTTTTTGTTTGTCTGCTTGCTTGCTTATTTTTTTTCTTCTTTTATAAAGCAACTTTAACTGGAAACCTCACCGCTGCTTTCCGTTCACTGTGTCCTTCACGCAATCCTCTCCACAGCCCTTCCACATAGGCTAAGACTTCTTCCTGGGGCCACAGTGCCACCCCCGGTGTTTGATGTCCCAGCGCCAGCGTCCCAGTGAAGACTGTACTGTGGGGCCTGGAAGCGTGTGGGAGGGGGCAGCGGGGGCCCAGGCGAAACACTACAAACGCAAGTGACAGGGCATCCGCAGAAAAAGCCACACTCACGTTTCTAGCTCCTACCCACTGCCCCTTTTATCAGTCCGTGTCTCCGAAATGTAGTCTTGACTGGCCAGGGAACCCACGTGGGCCTGGAATTGATGCTATATTTCATTACAGACAAAATTGTTTTCTCAAGCAATATTTTTATTGATGATTTAAGAATTTCATGAATTGTCTTTTGGACATATTTAAGCCCAAGTTCTTCCATAACCACCTTCCACCCCATCCCTTTTCTTTCCCACTCAACTTTGAGATTTCTTCCATCTCTGCCCCGTATTGAGGTCAATTTGTGTTGCCCAACTCATCTTGGGATTGGGGTCTCTCCTGGCATGTAATTTACCTACCATTGGTTACATCATTAAAGAAAACCAGCTCCCCCTCTGCCAGAAGCTATCAAATGACAATATCTAATGAATTAGTGGTAAGTTTTCATTCCCACCTTCCCCCTTCTACATTGGGATTTTGTCTGCCTGGAGCCTTCCCAGGTCTCACACATGCTGTCATAGTCACTATGAGTTCCTATGTGCAGCTTCTCTGTTGTGTCTGAAAAACACAGCTTCCTTAATGATACGACCACCTCTGGCTGTTAGAATTGTTCCACCCTATAGTTACTTCTTTTTACTCTTATTCTTTGGGCTCTTTGAGAGGCCCACAACTCAGCTCCCAAATAAATACACACAGAAGCTTATTCTTTCTTATGAATGCTCAGCCTTAGCTTGGATTGTTTGCCAACCTTTCTTAACTTAAAATAACTTGTCTATTTTTTGCCTCTGGACATCTCCCTTTCTTTATTCTGTATACCCTTCTTTTCTTATTACTCTGTGGCTTGCTGTGTTGCTGGATGTCTGGCTCCTGATGTCCTCCTCTCCTCTTTTTCTTCCTCCTTGATCTCTCTTCTTCCAGATTTCTCCTCCTATTTATTATCTCTGTCTTGCAGCCCCACCTATCCTTTCTCCAGTCCAGTTATTGGTCATTCAGCTCTTTTTTTTAGAGCAATCAGATGTTTTAGACAGGCAAAGTAACACAGCTTCACAGAGTTAAACAAATGCAACATAAAAGAAAGCAACATATCTTTGCATCATTAAACAAATATTCCACAGCATAAACAAATGTAACACATCTTAAGCTAATATTCTGCAACACACCCCCTTTCTAAGATGATCCCGGAACTTTATGGGGAGGGGTGCTATATAAAAGTTCCATTTGGCACTGTGTACCCCAGAGTATTTTATTCTCTTTATATTAAGAAGTTGCGGGTGTTCTCTGTGTTAATTGGCATCTACCGTAAGAAGTTTCTCTGATGAAGACTAAAAGATGTTCTGGTCTAGACGTATAGCAATAAGTCACTGGGAGTCATTTTAATACTGTGTCCTTTTCTGCAGAGTCAAAGTTTTGGACTCATTTCAAGGGCCTAAGAGCTATTTATTCACAGGTTCTTGGCCCTTTGAACAATGCCAGGTATGGGTTACATCTCATAGAGCAGGCGTTAGATTTCAGCAAATAGTGGTTGTTTACCTCCATAACATTTATACCACTACTGTGGTATAAATTTAAACCACAACAGTGGTTGCTTCTTATCTGGCCAGGAGTTACTGTAACTAGCATAGCTGGCAGCTAGGTGAGACTGAAGATTATTTCTTTTCTTCAGATGGGTACTTAACAACTTTCAGCAACACGAACACTAGCCATCAGGAATGAAACTTCCCAGATGAGAACTAGTTTGATCTCTCCATGATGTGTGATTCTGGTATCTCTTCAGCAACAAGATCTTACTGTCACATTCTGGAGGACAGTCAAGAGTATTGGTTATAACCTGTTACTGCTTGAGGTGGGGGCCTCTAGGTGACTTCATTGGTCAAGATCGCAAAAACAGATAACCTGTCCCTGGTACTGTATTATTTATTTGCTAACATGAGGTATCTAGTTAGGTATTGTCCCTTTGCAAAATAACTCCTTTGCAAAATTACTTTCTCTTGTAAGAATTATATAGGTTACTTTCCCCCAACAAGTGCCAAGGGTATTGGATCTGACAGTGTTAGACAACAGAGAGGGTGACATCTCAGGGAAGTTCTGAGCCAGACTGCCTGGGCTCAGCAATCAGAGTTAGTTGGCTACTCAGGCAGAGGGTTTATGCTTTCTGAGATCCAGTCATCCTGTTTCCCAAGTCACAATGATGTGCACTCAATAGGGTTGCTGTGACAAGTGACTATGTAAGTACCAGAGAGGCAACAACCTCACAAAGGATCTGCTACCTCAGAAGCAAAACTGTTGGAGTCCAGAAGAGCCACACGGCCTCTTCTAACCTTGATCTGAACATTTTATCCATGTCCTAGAAACCTTGACCAAATGCTTGGGAAGCCACATTGAGCAACAGGCGCCCATGTAAATAACTTCTCTTTGACTTTTTGCAAAGCATACACTGTTGTGCCAACCAAGTTCATGAAAACAATTGTTCAGGAAGTCTGTTTTCTTAGCTTCTAAATAACAGTTCTGCATTGCAAGGAGGAATGTTATTTACATTCAAAGATTGAAGGTTTGTGAAAAACTTTGTCATGAGAGAATCTGAAAAGTCAGCAAGTTCTTAGTTTTTTTGTCCAGTTTTTGACATTTCCTTTAACATTGCACAAAACTGGCTCCCATGTCTGAATGCAAAGAGGTCTGTGCAGAAATAAAATGGTTATGCTGCTGTTCCAGATCTGTCTGCCAAGTCTCTTCCACTCTTACAGGGAACCAAAGGCCCTCATCTCTGGTTTTCATATACTCCAAAAGAGACTTCCATGCACATACTATAGCTAAAGATGCTGAGACAAAGACAGAGTCACTTAGAGGTGACAGGAAGGTTTTACAGCATCATGCTGGTGTGAGGTAGATTGACCTGGCACAACCTGGCCTAAATTTAAGTTAGAACATGTGGTAATTCAATCAAACCAATCAAATCACAACAAACATCTAGCCACTGGGTCACTTTGGGTGCCTCTGGGTGGGTGATTTTGTAAGCATGGATCTGTGTCTCTCGAGAGCAGCATACCAACCAGTTCATTCAGTTTAATTTGGACACGACCTACCTGGAGTTGGTACCAGATCCCACAGGCTGCAGACTCAGTCCCCAAGACTGATCCCACATGTTTCAGATGACTCAAATTACCTTATTTGTGTTTCTGGGAGCCATAACCTCAGCTTTGGTTTATTAATTTACTAGAATGGCCCCCAGAAGGCCAGAAACAAAGGATATTAAGGGTGCATAGGGAATGGGCTCAGAACCCCACATGCTAAATGCTGACCACTCCCCTGGTACTACCAAGCCTTTGGCCATCAGGGAACCCTCTAATCTCTATCCTTTTGAGTTTCAATGAAAACTTCATTAGATAACCAAGACTGATTAAGTAATTGTCCACAGTCCCTGACTTATCCTTTCACAGCCTCCTTCTCCCCAGGTTGGGGATAGAGCTAAATGTCCAATATTCTCTTTTTGCCTGTCTTTAAGGTGACCAGCCACATTCTGATGTTTTCTGGGGGCGGCCAGTTAACTTTCAGTCTTTGACATATAAAGAGAATCACATTTTCCTGAAGATTTTAGGGGTTGTTTGGCAACTAAACATACATTTCATGCTATCACTAAGCACATTTGCTGGCTTTTCAACATATGTTGTAGTTAAAAATAAGATTAAAATTTTGCTTTCTATCTGTAGAACTTTTGGTGGTGAACAGAATAAAAAAATTCTCAAACAATACTAATTTGTATAATTTTATCTTTTATAAGAAAGGTAAACAAAGACATAAATCGGGGTAAAGTTAAATGAACATCCTAAGGCACATGGGGCCATCTGTTTACTTTTCTGCCCTTTTCTCATCTCTTTAGTAAATTTGATTTTTGTTTTAGAGATATAGAAGAAAGAGCTGGAGCATTCAGAGATGCTTAAAGGATATTTTCTTTAAGGAATGCATAATTTATTTTAAGCCAATGTTTATGACTGCTGGGGGAAGAGTCTAGAGTTAAAGGTCGGGGAATTGAGGTGGATATGCAGCAGGTACTTGCTCATTCAGTCCCACAGAGTAACTACAAGCAGGAAAAAGTCTGACACCTGTCCTTCATCTGTATCTGTCCCAATGAGCATGCCCTATCAGGTTAAACACCCTGTTCCAGATCCTCCGTCATATTTGAAGATGTCTAGTTGTTGTCTTACGCTTGCAGTCACTTTAGGTTCTGGGAACAATGGGGTTGATCATTATCACCCTTCCTACTAAACTAAAACGACCACCAAACAGACTACCCCTAAGAGAGGGTGACTGAGGCAGAACCGGCAGCAGAAGTGATCACCTCATGAGAATCAGACGGCTCCCCTCAGGTGATGAAGATAAAGGCAACTTCAAAGCATGCTGCAGAACCTGAGCTGAGCAAGAATCAACCAGATCACACCTGGATCAAAGCTGCTTAATTTTGCATACCTCTTGTCTCCTGTTTAAACCTAAAATGCATGTCAGTGCCCTGGAAACAGACTTTGGGTGGGTGAACGCCTTTATCAGTTCCTCTTTTCGTGTGGTCACACTTATTTTATCTCCTTTCTCTTCCTTTCAGTTAATTGTGTCTTTAATTAATAATTGGGATGGTGGCTGTCTCACTGTTAGCACTCTGGGAGCCCTGGCTTTTGCTCTAGAACTTAAGCCAGAGGTGGACTTGGGCAGAGTTTGAAGGAGGCAGGCTGAGCTTTTGGCTACCCTCCCCCTTCTCCTCTGTCACTTGACAGAAGCCAGTGTTACCACTGCATATATGAAGATTTGGAGTCATATTATAGGGATTTGTATGCATGTTTTCTCACTGTTTAAATCCAGAAGGAATGCCTTTGTGGTAGAAACCTCACAGAGTTTGTTGGGTTAATTATCCAGGTTTTGTTTTGTTTTGCTTTTTTCTCATGACAGTTTTTCTCAAGCACAAAAAAGCAGCTAGCAAGGATTGGAGAGCATGTGAAGATAAGTAAACGAAAAGAGATGTTCGGAACTAAGCTTTTTGCTTCTATTTGGCTAGTGAAACACGGCCCAGAGCCTTCACAGCAAAGCAATTATCTGTGACAATGTGAACACAGACATCACACTCTGCATTAGCTTCTAGCTCCCCTCTTTTTTCCCACCCGGCTACACGTGGTAATTAGTCATGGGTTTTGGTTATTGCGGGAGTTTTTCTGAAAGTGTGGGCTGATTAAGACATTCCTTCTGGTGAGCGTATCTGAGGGTGGCGTTTTCTTGATTAAATTTATTGCTTTCAAATCTACAGATTCTGAACTCTGTGGGGTCATTGCAGAATGCAGCAAGCTGAACGAGCATGCTTTAGAACCTGGAGCCCAGAAGGATTTGGCAATATTGGTATCTCTTTACTCAGTTTCCCGGATTCTTAGCTAAGGCATCTGTGTCCTTCATCTGCTCCTCATTAAAACATTATCGTCTCTCATTCAAGAGTTCTCAGTGCCTTAGTCAGAACTAAGAATATTCTTCTTCTCCGGACAACAGCCATGGTCTTCCCAAAGCTATGACAGAAAGGGAAGGGCCCAGGCTCTTGAGAGACTCAGAGAGCCCACTTCATGGTGTCATAAGTAAGACAGAGCCTGTGGCATTTGGCAGCACACTGATTCAAATGACTGGCTGACACAGACACTCAAGAGCAGAGCTAACCAAGCTTCAGGCATCAGCTGCTTCTGACACATGTGAGTCATCGGACACAAATGTGTCTGAGGGAGACTGCAAGCTCGGGCATTAGCCTGAATTTGGAAGGGCAAAGCCAGTTCATCCTCATCTCGGTATGCACACTCATTCGTTCGCTAGTATACAAACTTGCTTTCATCTTGTCCTTAATGAATGGTAAAATTATATGCACACTGACGAATTCTTTTGCAATTAATGTCTTTGTGATTTATTATGAGTAAACACTAGAGTTGTATACCTATTTTATGCATCTATATACCCAGGGAGAAAGGGTTCATGAGTAGAAAAGTTTAAGAAACTTTGGATTAAGTCATGAATGCTGATGTCCACCTTTGGGAGATTGGAGATCCAAGATCAGCATATGAATGTTACCACCTTCCTCTCGAGGCCTCTCCATGGCTGAAGATGGCATCTTCTACCCATGGAATAACATGATCTTCCCAGTGTCTGGGTCAAAATGTCCTCTTCTTATACTTGATTAGCACTGTCACCAATGTCTCTGTTTTAATTTAGTTACTTCTTTAAAGACCTTGACTTGTTTGGCATGGTGGCCCACATCTTTTCCCCAAGTGCCAGGAGGCAGAGGCAGACCAATCACTGAGTCTGAGGCCAGCCTGGTCTACAGTGAGGAGTACAGGCCAGTCAGGGCCACCTAGTGACAAAACTTAACGTATGAATGAGGGAAACATTATTTAGCTTATAACAAAAGATAAAGAGGAGATGGACAGATCTTTTTCCTACCCACATCAAGTCCTGGTGTGTGTGTGTGTGTGTGTGTGTGTGTGTGTGTGTGTGTGTGTGTGTGTGTGTGTGTGTGTGTGCAGATGGAGGACAGAAGTTGATACTGAGTGTCTTCTCAATTACTCTCCACATTATTATTATCATCATCATCATCATCATTTGAGACTGGCTGGTCAGAGAGCTCCAGATATCCACTTGTGTCTGTCAGAAGAGCACCCCTGTGGTCAGCTTTTATGTGGGTTTTGGGGATCAGGTCCTCATGCTTGAGCCCAGCACATTGTTAGGTTTGATATTTGAATGTTGTTCACTCCCATGAATGTGCCCCTTAAGTTTTTGGTATTGAAAACTTAATCCCCAAAGTCACATGTTAATGGTTAATGATTAATGGATAAAATACCTTTACAATGACAATCAGTATCAGATGAGTTCATCAGGGTGGGGCTCCATGATACCATCAGTGGCTTTATAAGGAATGGAACGGAGACTTAAGCAAGTGAATTCGCACTGACCTGGCATGGGATTCCCTGGCCCAGAAGCCAGAGAAACCTGCCCAGATTACGCTGTCTGATCTTGAGCTCCCCACGCTACAGAACAACCCTTTATCCATCATAAGTCACCATTCTGTATATCTAGTTACAGCCAGTGGCCTACTATGACAGCCATAAAACAACCTCAACCACAAAGGCAACCCTAGCAGTCAGCTTTGCCTCCATGTGTTTAGAAGTTGCTGTAGACCCTCTTTGTCCCCACAGCAGTGGTTAAGATGCCCCCCCACACCTGCAGCAAGCACCATGAGCATGTCCCTGTCAGGGTGCCCACTGGTGAGTTTATCACTGTCATTCTTGGCAGTGATAGCCACAGTTTTCATAAGAATATGCTCAGAAGTTTCTTGAATAACCTTTGATGGTTTTTGAAATGAACTTGAGTCATTTCTCCTTTGGCTAATGTATTTTAAGTGCTCTACTCATGGGCTTATTTTTAGTATATCAGCATTCGTGTAGAAGCCTTAGACATGGAATGTTACCCTTTGTGTGTACTACTGAGTGGCATTTGCTAGTCTTCACTGTATAATCTGTGCCTTGCCATTGTATTGAAGTAAGCCTGAGGTTGTAATAGTCCAGATTTAGGCAGCAGGGGCTATGCTGTCTGGAACAGTTTGTATAATTTAAAGATTATCTGAACATTGCCAACGCTAAAGGAAATTAATGTCATCACTAGAAACATTCTCGCCATGTCCCTGCCACCCATTTCTACTCCCATGGCTCTATTCAAGGCTTGTAGTTCTTAACTGATTTTAATAAACTTCCTTTTCATAGGGAAAACCCACACATGCCATAAAGCACATTCATGTGAATTTTTATTCTTAAAATTTCCTGATCTGTTTGAGGTCTATATCTCTTTGGTTAGGTGTTTTTCACATTCTTAGTTTTTTTTTTTTTTTTTTTTTTTTTTTTTTGTTTTGTTTTGTTTTTTTTTTTTTTTTTATTTGTCTGGCTTCCTTTTTCTCCTTCTTCTTTGGTATCAGTCAAAGACATCTATACAATTGTGGCTAATTCTTTTTCTGAAATGACAGTGTTTACACTTATTAAAGTAGTTGTAAAGTTCTTGTAAGGGATGGCAGACTGTCAGCATGGTGGAAAGAAACCACAGGTCAGCTCTTATTAGCTGAAGTCTCAGGGTTTGTGTGAACCCTCATGGGGTGGGGATATGACAGTCTGCACATAGTCATTATTCTGACACCATTGTTTATGTCTCACACAATGCTGGATTTCAAAGTGATTTGCTCTTCTAAATATAGGGCCTGTTAATAGGAAGACATGTTTGTGCTAATGTCTGCCTAATGTGAACATTTTTTCTTTTTCTGTCTAGGCAATTAAAAATAACTTGCTTATTTCCTCATCTGTGAAAATAAATAGATCTTGCCAGGCAGTGGTGGCACACTCATTTAATCCCAGCATTCAGGAGGCAAAGGCAGGTGGATCTCTGTGAGTTCGAGGTCAGCCTGGTCTACAGAGTGAGTTGTAGGACACAACTGTGTAGGGCTACACAGTGAAACTCTGCCTTTACAAACCCAAATAAATAAATAAATAAATAAAAAGTCAATAAACATCTTCTAGACAGCACACAACCACCCCTATATAATCTGGCTATAAGTCTAAATCACATTTACATTGTACATCAGAGCCATTTTTGGAAGAGTTGAAAGCAGTGAACAAGGAGACAATTATTGAAGGGGACCTTTAGGGACTTTGTTTGAACTACTAAGGAGAAGAAAAGGCCAGGTTGCAGTGGTGGTGGTGGTTTCTATATGGAAAATCCCGATGGAGTGAGGTGAGACAATCATGATAGAAGACCAGATGATATACACACTGCCTCTCCCAAGGGAATGCTCTGCTCTAAAAACCTTATTCCACTTCCCCAGATGTCAGCTGCAGTCTTAGATCACGGCCTTTTTTAGCAATGCCCTTGTAAGTCGGGCACTGTAGGCAGAAGCTTGCAAAATTTACTTCTTATTCAACCCACATGGAGTGTAAGAAGATCATCAGATTCAGACTGCATCTTCCTCCTCAACAACTGTCCCTGCTGGCAGTACACATGTGCTCAGCATCTGCACTCCACAGCTGCTGTGGCTGGCACTTGCTTCGTTCCTGCCCACAGAACATGTCTCTCATCCCATGTCCATTCCTATTACAATGGCTTCATTTTTCTACCAAATCTGTCCACTGTCAAACTAATCTTGATTCTCCTCCATTTTGGTCAAATATAGTTATCCAAAGTTGGATCAGGCATTTAACTTTTCTAAGCTGGAGTTTTCTCATCTTTTGTGGGGGATGGTACATGCTTGACAGTAAAGTAATAGTTAACTATGACTCACCCAAGTAGAAAGAGACCTGGGTAAAGAACTCATTGAGTGTCTGACAGTGAGGTCTTTTAGAAGGTTGTTCCATTGCACATGGGTAGCAGGGGACACAGAGAAACACTGTCCATGATAGAAACACTGTTCCTAACATGAGAGGGGTTAAAAACACATCTAGAAGTGGTGACCCATGCCTTTAATCACAGCACCTGGGAGGCAGAAGCAGGCGGATCTCTGTGAGTTAAACGCTAGCTTGGTCTAAAAAGTGAGTTCCAGGACGGGTTCCAAAGCCACACAGAGAAATTAAAACACAAAAACAAAAACAGAAACAAAAAAGAAAATATATCTAGATACACGAGTTATTTTCAAATTAGAATCGTGACTTAAAACACAGAAAGTGGTAAGCTTTAAATGTTGGGCCTTCTCCAGCATATCCAATAGCAGCTGTACTGTTTGGATTTAAGGTTCACAGGACCGGGAAAGGAAGGACCATGGACCTCTATCCAAGCAATGACCTGTTTGTTTCAATCTGAAACAATTTCTGGTTTTTCTGCATTACTTATGGTAATTTAAATTATTTCCAATTTTTCATATTATAAGCATTCCAATGAACATTTTAGACAAATCTTGATAAAATATTCATGTTTTTATCAGCAGATTCAGTATCTTTAGGTGAAAGTATTTGCGTCTAAATTTTGTTAGACGATATTAAATTACCCTGTATAAGATTCCATCAGTTCGTTCTTTTTCAGTTAACTGTAGATGTATTTGATTATATTAATTGCTATTGAATAAATACCACCTTGTATAGAAACTAATGGATTTCACCATAACGTTTTTTACACATGTATATGAGGCACATCGTATTCACTGCTACTCCTAGCGCGTTCGCTTTAGTCTCACAAAGTGAACAAATGGGGTAGCCTGGGCTCTATCAAAACAAGAATATCTCCAAGCAACTCACAGAGTAGCTGACAAGATCGATCGGGGAGGAAAAGGATTATGGTGGGATGGTCTCAGCTGTCAGTGAGTTGTGGAGAAAACATGAGGAGTGTTTGTTTTGTCCTCTGCAGGAAAACCCGGGCTTCCAATCCGTGTTACGAACTCTGTCCTGTAAATCACTGAACTTCAGACCTACGTGAAATTCCATCTCACACATTTTTAATGAAGTCAAAATAAATGCAATTACCGAACAGAAGCCAAAGATCACAAGAGGTTAGAAGTGGAGAGGGAATGTGGCCAAGGCTGTTTGTTTGTGTTCTGACCCAGCCTTGTGTGTACAGTTCCTTGGTGGGAGGGCGGGGATGGCCGTCCCTCCCCGGTGGGCATCTGCTGCTGATTATATTGCAATTGGAGTGGCTGTGTGGTGCCTAGGAAACTTGAGACCATAATGAGGACTCCGGCAAGTAGAATGTGAGAGATTGAAACCACAAGATGCAAACATTCCCCCGGGGAAGAACTTTCCAGAGGACCCGGCATTTACCCTTGAAAGTATGTTTAGGAAAAGCCTATAATAAATCAACTTGCATCTTTCTATTTCTGCCTCTGCACTCATACTCCTAAACCTTGAAATCCACCTTATTCTTTTTTGACTCAAATAAAAGTAAGTAGATGAATGGATGGAATGCTCTTATAGAATAAACTTTGCTTGAGAAAAATGTGAGCTAAAAATTTCTCCTTTGGCTTGTGAGTCAATTCTGTTGCTCATTCTGACCCCACCTCCATAATAAGGCTGGAGATATTTGGTAAATGCAGTATCAGTATCATTGTGTTTTCCACAGAATAATCACTGGCTCCTAAAACCAAAGGAGGAAGGTCTGAGTTTAGGAGAATAAGTGACTGTCTAGAGAATGTATTTCTGTAATCTCAGTCTCCTGGGTAAACTAGCCTAAGACCCTGTCCTCTCTCATTAAGCTGCATAAAGAATTCAGAGTAAATGCTTCGGTTTCTCAGTGTCTCGCTCTGTGTCTCGCTCAGTTGCAGTGATTATACTAAGAAACTCAAAACAAATCTAGTTTTTGTTTGTTTGCATGCACACAGATCAATTCTTCTGGCTTTGAAATACTTTCTTCCTTCCCTCTTATACTACATAATTTCTCTTTAAGGTAAGAGATGACATTATTTCAGGAAAAAAAAAAAAAAAAAAAAAAGGATGAGTTAAACTAGCATTTAGCCTAATGGAAGTACTAGACCAAGCTGGCTTCATCTTGGAAACACCCTTTCATCCAACAAAAAAGTCACCAGCCAGGAGTCCCTATGAGACCAGAGGACAGCCTGACTTGCTGCATTCCCGGTGAGATCAGTGAGATCTTTCCATCTCAGCCAGACGGGGACTTCTATTTTTCTGAACCACACTTAGAGTTCCCTTAGGGTATATCCATGTGCTATGGAACAATGTTTGTAGACTGTTAATATAAATTATTCTCATTGGTTAATAAAGAGCTGACTGGCCAATAGCTGGGTGGGAAGAGATTGGGGAGGATGAGCCATTCTAGGAGGATGCTGGGAAGAAAATTGGTGGAGTTGTCTGAGAATCGAGATGCAGAGGAAGCAGATGCACATGCGGTACTAAGAAAAGGTACTGAGCCATGTAGGAACACAGATAAAATATGGGTTAACTTAAATTGCAAGGGCTAGTTAGTAACAAACCTAAGCTATCAGTTGAGCATTTATAATTAATAATAAGTCTCAGTGTGGTTATTTGGGAGCTAGATGGAAGGACAGAGCTGACAGTTGGTCTCAATGAAAAACTCCACCTACATACATGAGCAACAGAGTCCTTCAAATACATCTACTGTTTACACTAGGCTGTGAGCTGCAGCTGAGATTGCTATGTCCCTCACTCCCCTACCCCAGGCCATTCTGACCCTGTTTCCAAATCAGCAACAGAGTATGAAGTCACTTTTTCCTGATTGTATCACTAAACCTTTTGCTCTTCTGTGTTACCGACATGAAGTTCAAGGACTTTCTTTGACTGAGATAGGAGCTGGGCAGATGGGTACAATGAAGTGCATGTATCCATTCTGACTCCATGGTTGGGCATTCCCACTGAAAGGGGGGGAATCCCAGGATTGTCACAGTGAGTGAGACTGTGGTCAAAGGGACATGAAAACATTGAGGGATGACCATGTGTCCATGTCCCTTTGGGTTCTGAACCCCCACCCTGACCCCTGCTCCCTGCAGGCAGATATCACTGGTCACAAACCACACAGAACAATGGCCAGGTATCCAGTCTAGTGGCTCACAGAAGTATCTGTCAGTGTGCTTAAAGACTGATGGTGCTACACTGCCCTCAAATTTCAGCTTTAAATTAAAGCAAAATGCATATAGTCCTAATGCAATGTTTGCAAAGTGTTATCAAGCTGAAGTTGGCTTGGAATTGTTTAATCCACTCCTCAGCTACACCTCGAAGCCCAGAGGAGTTTGGAAACTGTGGTAGTCTGAAATGTCATTCTGTGCATAATCCATTTTCATTAGGGAATAAACTAACTAAGTCCAGTTAAGCTTTTGACAAGTGTGACCATGCCAAAACCACATCAGTTTCCTTGGGGAGTAATCTGACATTGCTAATTAAAATGGAGGTGTTTAACTGAAATTAATTTGTAATTATTAAATGCTATGAAAAACAACTCTGAAAAAATCTCCCCTTAGCTTATTTTTAGCAAACAAGCTTGTCCCCAGCCTGACATTCACCCCATTAAAGACTGCATCAAGGCTTCCCAGGGCCCACAGACTTGCAAGGAAATTAGTCAATCTCAATTTTACAGTTTGAGATGCCAAAGCAGCAAAAGGTTAAATGCTGTTGGAGACCACACACAGAGAAAATGGAGGAACCAGTCTTGGCCCCTGTTTGAAGATCCATGGACATCTCCAAAGAACCTCTTAGGAAGAAGTGGGAGCCACCAGAGGGTCAGACATCACACCAGCAACAGTAGGGCATGTGACTCTAAGTAGAGTTCTGGCAGGGACCCCCATCTCTGCCTTCAAAGTGCCTCTCTCCACTCAGAAGTTTGGCAAAGATTTGGCTTCCCTCAAGTTGCCTTCCCTGACTTTAAAATATATAACATCCATAACTGACCATGAAGCATAGGTTTTTAGAATCCATGCCTAAAGAACCCACCACATAATGAACGTTCAGCAACACTGCATTTGGCCCTTCAGCATCCTCACAGAGAAGGCTACATTCTCCTGTTATTCTTGGGCTAGAACTCCTGCATCTACTACTCTGAAATCAGGAGGCTGTAGGAGAGTGGATAGGGTCAGCCCAGGCTCACCGCAGTCCTGTAAGAGCCAGTTAGATCACACTGAATCCTGTCATTTTTGCCACTGACATTCATTTCAGGATGCTGAAAAATCACTTACTGTAAGCATCTCTCCCTCAGCCCCCTAACATCCTTTGATGCTATGTTATCATGTATCTCCATGTACATGACAAATATCCCCTTCCTTTCTAATAAGTGTCACCATAGAGCAGATGAACAATTTAAGTGCCCCATTGCAACACATTTATTTACTCACCTACAGAAAACCCACTGAACTCACCACTGATGTCAAATTCAACATGAATTTTCTTTCATACTAGTGGCAGTGAGCCTTTAGGAGAGGACTAGTGGAAGGAACATTGGTCATTGGAAAGGTACCCTGGAAGAGGATTGTGGGACCTCAGTTTTAGCCTCTTCCTTTTCCTGTTTATTCTATTCCTTTCTGACTTACATTGTATCTTGCTCTCACCTAAGGTCCATTATGATGGCGTCCTCTCTAGAGCACCAAACAATGAGGCCATCAGATCTTGAACAGAGACTTCCAGAATTGTAAGTCAAGATAACCTTGCATCTTTTCTAATGAATTGCTTAGACATCGTGTGTCAGTGCAGAAAGCTGGCTAGCAAGCTGTTTGTGGCACTTCCCAGAGGCTGCCCCTTCCTTCCCACAAACATCTTTAGCTGCTAGTCCTCTAAGCACTGGTCTCCTCCATACCAGCTGGTTTGTAATGTTCTGTGGTTTCTCTACCATAGTCCTAGGTATAGACTGATGCTCTCCATTCTCCTTGGCACTTGGCATACAATGTCACCTGTGCATTTATGATTCCTGGAAAGTTCTAAGGTACTATGACTTCAACAAGTCTCTCTTGTCTAGGATCAGAACTCTTGTTGAGTGTATGCTTGAGCATCTTATTCTCCACCCCATGCATCTGACATTAGGAACATTCATACCCACTGTTCTTACCTAGCTGTAAAAACATAGCTGGCCTCATAGTATGCACCCACTGTTGCAATAGTGGGACAAATGCTGTAGAAGTAACCAACTACTTTGTGCTTGTCTCTAAGTCCTGCTGCCTGAGATGGAACCCATACCTAGCACCATTAAAGTGGCCAAGAACCTGTGTTAAATAGATCATGTGCCCTAGGGGAGAACCCGATACTATAACTCTGCTAAATGGACACAGGATTAAAATGCCTCCTAATGACTTGTCATTACACCTGTAGATCAGTGCATCTCTCAACCCTCATCAGAGAAGCTTTTCTTTGAATTAGATGCTAATAAATAAAGACACCCACAACTGTCAAGGTACCGAGAATGAGATACTGTGAAATATTCATCCCTACATGGGACATCTATATCACAGCCCTCCTCCCAAGCCTCAGCCATCATTGGTGGCTGACTGTAAGAGCCAGAGGCAGCTGAATGTTTCAGGCCACAGTATGGCAGCTGCACATATGAACTCACAGCAGTTGTGACAGCATGCACAAGGCCTGAACAAGCTCAAGCCAAACAAAACTTCCACCCTGAAAGGGGAGGTGGGCATGAAGTCCCATCCCCATCTAAGAAGCTATTGGAAAGAACAACTGCTGGGAGAATCCACTTTCTTTAAGGATGTGGCTTCCAGCAGGTCAAGCATGCTCCAGTGGATGGCCACACCTCCTAGAATATATGAGAAAAACAAACTATCCTAGAATATATGAGAAGCACAAACCAAACTAGATGTGTCTTAGGATTTTTTTTTTTTAATTACTACAAAAAGACAGCATGACCACTGCAACTCTTATAAAGAAAACATTGAATTGGGGTGGCTTATTTACAGTGTCAGAGGTTCAGTCTATTATCATGATGACAGGGAGCATGGCAGCGTGTAGGCAGATGTGGTGCTGGAGCTGAGAGAGCTACATTTTGCAGGCAACAGGAAGTCAACTGAAAATCACACTGAAGGAAGCTTGAGCAAAAGAGACCTCAAAGCCCGCCCCCACAGTGACACACTTCCTCCAACAAGGCCACACCTCCTAATAGTGCCACTCCCTTTGGGGGCCATTTTCTTTCAAACCACCACAATGGATTAAAAAAAAAAAAAGAGTATAGAAAGTTGAGCAGGTCAGAAAGAAGAGGATAATGTGGGAAGAGGTGCAGAGGGTGAATATGATCAAAATACATTTTACAAAATTCTTGAAGAACTAATAAGTGAAAAAAAAGAGTTCAAACATCCTAATATACTAGAAAAAATGCTTATAAAGATATTTATAGTTGAGGCCAAGAGATTGTCTTTCCTGACAAACAGTCTGTGTGCATTTGAACAAGTATCCTGTCACTGTTAGATGTAGTATATGAAAGTCTACCCATTCTGTTACTCTGTTCTTGAAATTGTTTAAATATCCCTAGTGATACTTTATCTCCTTACTTCACTTATTACTGAGAATACAATGTCATAGTGTTGAAAGACTAAAATACTATTATTCATACATAGTTTAATTTGTTGTTTCTTTTTTATTTGGTTTTGTAAGGCAAGGTCTGACTGCAAAGCCTCAGCTGACCTGAGACTCAGTCTATCCATCTTGGGCTCCTGAGTGCTGGGATTACCAGTGTGTGCCACCATTACAATCTGGGGACTTGATTTTATTGCTGATAACATCTCCTTAAAAATTACCCTCATGGGAAAATCATCAGGAATATGACCCTTCTAAAAGCATATAAAATACTGGAAAGCTGTGTCAAAACAGACTTTTTCAGACATCCATGGTGCCTGGAACTCAATAAAAACAGAAGTTTTAGAGTGTTTATAATTTGCTCTTCCCAATCTCCAATACCACTCTCTGCTCACCATGGAAACCAGAAGACACAGGGCTGTGGGAGATACAGAAAACTGCACAGAGCTTCACCAGTATGAAGGAGGAAGATGGCCCTGGGTGCCCCCAAAAGCTTCATTGTTCTTACCTCACGTATGGGACAGCTCCGTGAAACAGTTTCAGTAACAGAGTTTATTTTTATTTGATCAAATTTAAGACTCTCTCAATGAATAGAAGCCTGTCCCCAGGCATTTGTGAAAAAAACACAAAATAATTTCAATTGTTTAACATCCTGGATGTCTGAACAATAGTTGGGCAAATTCAAGGCTAGCCAAAATATTTCAAAGGAAAACTTGGAGAATGAGATGTCCATAAGTGGCTTTGAAAAGTTCTAACATATTTCTGGGAATCTAAAAGGCTCAGTACACACCCAGGAAAAACCTGAAAAGAACCTAACTTCTCACCTTTGGCTACTGTTGAAGGGAAATCAGTAATGAGACCCAAGGGAAGAGGTTCGAGGTATGGGACACTGAAGATATACTCCAACATATCTTTACAAGAGTTGAACCCTTAATTTTTTCAAGGCATTTAAGGAAATCTGTCTATCTCCAGCTGTACAAATGTTAGCTAAATTTTAAACAAACAGCAAATAGCATCGGCAACAGAAAATACCAAACTAGAATTCAATCTAATTTACATAGTTGCCATGTTATAATAACTCAAATTAACCAATTACACAGGCAGGCCTAATTAGCTTGATTGTCAACTTGACCCAGCCTAGAGTTATCTTGAAAAGAAAGTCTCAAGTGAGGAATTACATAGATAAAATTAGCCTATGGGGGATTGTGTTGATTGTTAATTAGGTAGAAGGACCCCAACCACTACTGTTAGCATCATTCCCTGGGCAAGTGGTCCAGCACTATATAAGAACTGTAGAGCTAGCTGAGTGTGAGCCAGCCAGCAGTTTCCAAGTAGTGTTCCTTCATGATTTCTGCTTCTTCAGTTCCTGTTCCAAACTCCATCATAGGCCAGCAGCTCTCAGTCTCTGGGATGCATATCAGATATCCTGCATATCAAATACTCTGAATATCAGATATTTACATTATGATTCATGACTGTAGCAAAATTACAGTTATGAAGAAGCAATAAAAATTATTTCATGATTGGGAGTGAGGAACCGTGTTCAAAGATTATAGCATTAGGAAGGTTGAGAATCATTGTTGTAAGCTAAAATAAACCTATCCTTGCTCTAAGTTGCTTTTGGTCAGAATGTTTTAAGGCATCCAGAACAAAGGCTTTAAGTTCATTCATATTTTGTGCAATTACTGTCATCTACTGAATTTTTAAGTGTTCTTATCTTTCCATACTCAAACTATTTTGTTTTAATTTAGTATATTACTTATAATCCTCAACTACTAAAAATGAAAATAAAAAATAGTAAAAGTAAAATAAAATACAAGAGACTAAGTGATAAAATTTAAAAATTTTTAACACAAAAGAAGGTTCTAAAGAAGGAATAGAGAAGTGTGTGTGTGATAAATTATAAAATAACATTAATATCTTTATAATTATGTGAAAATAAATACTTTAACTTTGTAATTATAAGAGGAATGTTAATAAAATAGAATTTAAAATGCACACAGATCACACAGATGCTACCATGAAGAGATACACTTTAAGTTCAAAGAAAAATAAATCCTCTAAGCTTCCAGTTATGTTTTATACTTAGTAACTGAGAGACAGCTAGAGTATGTGTTTAATAATAGTTAAAGTCCACCTTAAAACAAAAATTGTTAATACAAAAAATATGATAAAAGTGATTTATGAAAAATATGCATTTTGAAGAAATAGAATCTTATAAACATTCATATATCTAACAACAGAGATCCCAAATATATGAAGAAAACCTCAAAAGACCAATAATAATAACTGCAGTACTGATGCTTACTTTAACAACAGCTAGATCAACAGGGAAACAGAAGGCTGCAAAGCACAATGAGCAACCCAGACATATCAGACACCTGTAGTCAATTATTTAACCCAGGAACTGTAGGATGTAAATCCTTCTCAAATGTACATAAAATAAATTAGAATTTACATGAAGCCGTAAAAT